>NC_135814.1:2741871-3341871 GCF_964213995.1 Mustelus asterias
AGAATCAGGATATTGAATTCGATGATCAGCCTTGATCAAAATGAATAGTGGAACAAGCTTGAAGGGCCGAATGGTCTACTCCTGCTTCCAGTTTCTAAGTTTCTATCCTGCTGCTGTCAATGGCGTTTACCCTTCTGTGTAGCCCCCAGCCCGTTAATGCGCATTCATGACATGCAAATTCCAATCCCAACAATCACCGGGGCAAAATGTGACCCACCATCAACCTGCCATCAATTCAACATCATGTCATGACCCCTGCCATGGACCTGCCATGAACCTGCCATGGACCTGCCATGAACCCTGCCATGGACCTGCCATGAACCTGCCATGGACCTGCCATGAACCTGCCATGGACCTGCCATGAACCTGCCATGAACCTGCCATGAATCGTCTATGAACCTGCCATGAACCTGCCACGAGTTTGCCATTGAAATGCTGAAGGGAAGATTGCAACATGTTTTCCCGCCAGCAGATTTTTGACTTTTAGCATCACCCCAAATTTCCCAATCGTGCCCACCATAATTCCCACTCCTGTTGGACTGGAAAATGCATCCAATGTGTTTCTGGATTACACTGGATGGGATTTCTGGCCATTCACACCTTCAGCATCGTGCGGTCCTGCTGGTGACACACACCCCACCACAGGTTTTCAGGTGGCATTGGTTGGATTCGATGGGAAATCCTATTCATAGCAGTCGGACAAGGACATCATGCCATCAGCCAATGGCAGGTCACCTCTCAGCACTGAAAAAGATGTCGTGGAGAGACCAGATAATCTCGCCCATTGAGTTTAGCTCTAATTGAAGATGTAAGGTGCTGAAAGGGTTGTATTTTTTAGTTACATTCCTCACTGACCGCTCACCAGCCTCTTCTATCCCTTCCTCTGCCAAAATACACTTATTTTAAGAAAGCAAATATAGGAAGAGGAGGAAGCAAGTCCATGCTACGTTACTGAGTGAGATCAGAGCTCGTCTGTGACCTAACTGCACCTGCTTACCATTGTCACATATCCCTTAATAACCTCACCTGGTGAATTAGAGTCACAGGACAGGACTTTACCACCTCGCCCATCTCAAAACCCCGCCTGAAGTCAATGGACCTCCCATTTTCCCCCCATGCCCGCTCCAATTTTCATGGTGTGCAGGGCAGTAAAATTATGGCCATAGTTTTACAGCACAGAAAGAGGCCCTTTGGCCCATTGGGTCCATGCCAGCCATCAAGCACCTATCTATTCTAACCCCATTTTCCAGCACTTTACCTGTATCCTTGGATACTATGGCGTTTCCAGTGTTTATCTAAATGCTTCTTAAATGTTGTGAGGGCTCCCACCTCTTCCACCTTTTCAGGCAGTGAGTTCCAGATTCCACCACCCTCGTTTGTTCTCACATCTCCTATAAACCTCCTGCCCCTTAAGTTAAATCTCTGCTCCCTGGTTATTGACCCCTCTGCTAAGGGGAAACGTTCCTTCCCATCTGCTCTATCTATGCCTCTCATAATTTTGTACACCTCAACCAGGTCCCCTGTCAGCCTTCTCTGCTCCAAGGAAAATAGCCCCAGCCTATCCAGCCTCTCTTCAGAGTTCACTCCAGCCCAGGCAACGTCCTGGTGAATTTCCTCTGCACCCTCTCCAGAGCAATCACATCCTTCCTATAGTGTGGTGATTAGAGCTGCACACAGTACTCTAGCTGTGGCCTAACCAGCATTTCATTACAGCTCCATCATAACCTCCCTGCTCTTATATTCAATGCCTTGCTTAATAAAGGTAAGTATCCCATATGCCTTCTTAACCACTTTATCTACCTGTCCTGCTACCTTCAGGGATCTATGGACATGCTCACCAAGATCCTTTTGATCCTCTGTAGCCCCATCCAGCCTCCCATCCATTGAATCTGTCTGCACTTCCCTCTGCCTTGGAAAAGCAGTCAACATAATTAAGGACCACATGCCCCCCAGACATTCTCTCTTTCACCTTCTTTCTTCGGGAAAAAGATGCAAAAGTCTGAGGACATGCACCAACCGACTCAAGAACAGTTTCTTCCCTGCTGCCATCAGACTTTTGAATGGACTTGTTTTGCATTATGTTGATCTTTCTCTACACCCTAAATATGACTTTAACACTACATTCTGCATTCTCTCCTTTCCTTCTCGATGAACAGTATGCTTTGACTGTATAGCGCATAAGAAACAATACTTTTCACTGTGTACTAATACACAATAATAAATCAAATCAAAATTCCAGGGTCTGACCAGTCATTCTATATTCCTTTGCCTTGTTAATCCACCCAAAATGCATCGCCTCATCCTTTTCCAGGTTAAATCCTATTTGCCACTGTTCTGCCCGTCTAACCAGCCCATCTATATCACCCAGTAATCTAAGGCTGTCCTCCTCCGTATTCACCACATCACCGATATTCGTATCATCTGCGAATTTACTGATCATACCACCCACATCTATATCATTAATGTACACTATAAACAGCAAGGTACCCAGCACCGATCCCTGCGGAACACCACTGGACACACGTTTCCAGTCACAAAAACAACCTTCCACCATCACCTTCAGCCTCCTGACATTAAACCAATTTTGGATCCAGATTGCCTATTTGCACCGGATCCCATGGCTCTTACCTTCTTGATCAGCCTCCCATGCGGGAGTTTGTCAAAAGCCTTGCTGAAGTCCATGTATAGATGACATTGACTGCACTAACCTCGTCTACACACCCAGTCACCTCCTCAAAACAATCAAATTTGTAAGACATGACCTCCCTCTGACAAAGCCAGGCTGACTATCCTTGATTAATCCTTGTCTCCAAAGTGGGGATTAACCTGTCCCTCAGAATTTCTTCTAATAGTTTCCCAACCACTGATGTTGGGGCCTGTAATTCTCTGGTTTTTCATACTTCTCTGCTTGAATAATGGAGCCACATTGGCCGTCCTCCAGTCCTGTGGCACCTGTTCTGTGGCCAGAGAAGATTTGAAAATTGTTGAAGCCGCTGCATTCTCCTCCCTTGCCTCCCACAGCAGCCTGGGATACGTCTTATCCACGCATTTATCCACTTTTAGGCCCATTAAAACCGTTAATACCTCCTCCCGCTCAATGTTAAATTGTTCAAGTAAATCACAATGGCCTCTCCCTGATTTCTATTCCGACATCATCCTTCTCCATAGTGAACACAGATGCAAAGTACTCGTTAAAACCTCACCTCCATCTTCCTGCTCCACACATACATTGCCATATCTCCTCATTTCTTTTTTGAGTAACCCCCCTGCACTTTCTACACCCCTCTAGGGCTACTGCTGTTTTGAGCCCTTGGCATCTGCCATAAATCTCCCTTTTTTTTCCACATCCAACCCTGGATATCCCTTGACATCCAGGGTTTTTTGGTGTGACGATTTAAGAACTTTAAGATTTAAGACCTTTAAGAAATGTATTTTAATCATGCTTGTTTGCAGGTTGTTCAAGCCATTGCTTTGCAAGTTTTTATTGGCCCTGATCTGTCTGTA
Organism: Mustelus asterias; assembly: GCF_964213995.1. NCBI lineage: Eukaryota > Metazoa > Chordata > Chondrichthyes > Carcharhiniformes > Triakidae > Mustelus > Mustelus asterias. The sequence continues at coordinate 2,745,376 of NC_135814.1, forward strand.
GCCGGTGTCCTATAATTGTTACTGAAGCAATATAATGGACATCTTGTCATTTTTAATCTGGATGAATGTAGTGTCCTGGAGTTTATGACCCTTTTGGAATTGCTAAGTGGAACATGATTGACAGGTGCTGCCTGGGAACAGTTTTTGTTCTACAGGGAAATTCAAGGTTTTAGTTTCATTTTTCTCTGATGCTGTTTGGATGTAAGACAGAGAGCAGTGTCTCTTATTTTCCCCTTTCTCTGGAGTTGGGACCTCTGCTGTCTGTGAGTTGCTGTTAGAAAGCTACTGGAAGAAGGAAGTGTCTCTGACTCTCTCCCTCCAGAGGGATACTGAAAGTTCCATGACTGGGAAGCCTCAGAATTTTAATCCAACATCCAAAGGAACAATTTTCAGCAGGTGTTAAAAAACTGCAAACTCCAGCATCATGTGAGTATACTTGCCTTTTCTGTGCCAAGTCTAGAGCACGGTGAATATTTGTGGGATGTTATTTGACTTGGCACATCATGGTTAGCTGGTAAGGTTCATACTATATCATGGTTGTTTCTTGTGACTGATAAAAGTTATACTGATTTTTCTTATTATATGTTAACTGCATTCTTAAATAAACGTTGTTTGATAAAAGCTTCCTAGTGGGTCACTTGGATCATACTGAGTGAAACACCCTTGCTCATCTGTGTCAAATTCAAAAACATAGGGTCTGGGCTAACTTCACTAAACAACTTGGGGTTTCTGGCCTGGAGCATAACACTGGACTTGTTTCTCCCACTCTTCACTTTCACAGGGACATGTTGGCTCTGTACTCTCTCTATTTCCTTTCTGAATGAATCCCACTGCTCTGATGTAGATTTTCCGACTAGTAGCCGCTCCCAGTTAACTTTGGCCAGATCCTGTCATCCTATTAAAATTAGCCCTCCCCTAATTCAGAGCCTGGTCCATCTTTGTCCCTTTCCATGCCGACCTTAAATCCTACTGAGTTATGGTCACTGTCACCAAAATGCTCCCCCAGCTTCATTCCCTAAAACTAGGTCCAGAATCACCCTCTCTCTTGTAGGGCATTCTACATATTGACATAAAAAGCTCTCCTAGATGCATTTTAAGAATTCTGCCCCCTTTAAGCCTTTCACACTTTGACTATCCCAGTTAATGTCGGGGAAGTTGAAATTGCCGACTATTATTACCCTATTATTCTAACAATTCGCAGAGATTTGCCGACATATCTGCCCTTCTATCTCCCCCTGACTGTTTGGGGGCCTATGGTACACTCCCAGCAATGTGATTGCCCCCTTTTTATTTCTAAGTTCTACCCCAGTTGAGGAACCTTCTAAGATATCATCCATCCTCACTGCAGTAATTGATTCTTTGATCAATACTGCGACACCACCTCCTCCTTTACACACACACATACCCACACCTCCCCGTCTTGCCTTAAGATTCTACACCCCATTATATTAAGCTGCCCAGTCTTGCCTCTCCCTCAACCATGCCTCTGAGGTCGTGCGTTTCAGTCTGCTACCTAGCTCCCTAAATTCCTGTTGCAGGACCTCACCCCTCTTTCTATCTTTGTGAACTATGACCTCTGTCTGTTCACCCTGCCCCTTCACAATGCCTTGCAGCTGTTTATTGATATCCCTGACCATGGCATCAGGGAGGCAACACACCATTCTGGAGTCACGTCTGCAGCCGCAGAAAGGCCTGTCCACACCCCTCACTATTAGGTCTCCTTTCACTGTTGCTTTTCCACTTTTACTCCTCCCCCTTTTTGCAGCTGAACCACCCACAGTGCTGTGAACTTGGCTCTGGCTGCAGTTCCCCCAGAGGAACCGTCTCTCACTATTTTCCAAGACTTCTTGAGTGAGATGCACTCTGGGGCCTTCCTAACTGCCTGCCTGCCTCCCTTCTTCTGACTGGTGGTCACCCATTCCCTCTCTGACTGCATTTTCTAAAACTGCGGGGTGACAACGTCTAAAAATATGGTATCCGCGGAACTCTCAGCCTTGCGGATGCACCTCAGTGCCTCGAGCCGATGCTCAAGCTCCAAAACTCGGAGCTCAAGTTGGTCAAACCAGTGGCACTTCCTGCACACGTGGTCATCCAAACTGCAAAGCATGTTTACAAAATTCCACATGCTGCAGGCGGTACAACACCTGGTTGGCTGTAGAGATTCGCATTCTAATCAGTATTCTGTAACTTGATTTTGTGTCTCTGTGCCCTGTTTGAGAGCAGATTTCCACTCCATCCGACGAAGGAGCAGCGCTCCGAAAGCTAATGGCATTTGCTACCAAATAAACCTGTTGGACTTTAACCTGGTGTTGTTAAAACTCTGACTGTATTTACCCAAGTCCAACGCCGGCATCTCCACATCACGGTGGTACAACACACAGGACTGAACTCTCCGCCATAACCTTAGCTTAAAGACTCGAACATTAAATTTATTCCCAGTACAAATTTACTTAAAGTTATTTTTTTTTTAAAAGCTCTTCATGTAGCTTTAAAGTGGAGGAAACAACTTATCCACTACCTACCGAGTGTGTGGGGAATGCTCTGCTCGGCCCCACTGTGCTCTTGCAGGTCAGCTCCTGTAGCTGTATCTTAATTCTTATTATCTACATTGCTCAGTCATTTATATATATTAATGTGATATACAAGATCATTCCCCTTTTCTCCAAATTCCCATTTCAGCCACTCTATTCAGATGTCTCTGTTCTAGAACCTCAGTGTGTCCTCAATCTCCTCAACCTGAAATTTTGCCGGGAGGCGATGGCCTAGTGGTATTATCACCAGACTATTAATCCAGAAACTCAGCTAATGTTCCAGGGACCCGGTTTTGAACGAGGGAGGTCATGCCTCATAAATTTGGTTGAATTTTTTGAGAAGGTGACAAAAATGATTGACAAGGGAAGGGCCGTGGATGTCGTCGATATGGATTTTAGTAAAGCGTTTGACAAGGTCCCTCATGGCAGGCTGGTGCAAAAGGTTAAATCTCACAGGATAAAAGGTGAGCGAGCTAGATGGGTGGAGAACTGGCTTAGCCATAGAAGACAGAGGGTAACAGTGGAGGGGTCTTTTTCCAGTTGGAGGTCTGTGACTAGTGGTGTTCCACAGGGCTCTGTACTGGGACCTCTGCTGTTTGTGATATATATAAATGATTTGGAGGAAGATGTGGCTGGTGTGATCAGTAAGTTTGCGGACGACACAAAGATTGCTGGAGTTGCGGATAGTGATGAACATTATCAGAGAATACAGCAGGATATAGATAGGCTGGAACATTGGGCGGAGAAATGGCAGATGGAATTTAATCCAGATAAATGCGAAGTGATGCATTTTGGTAGATCTAATGGAAGGGAGAGCTATACAATAAATGGCAGAACCATCAGGAGTATAGACACACAGAGGAACCTGGGTGTACAAGTCCACAGATCCTTAAAGGTGGCAGCACAGGTGGAGAGGATGGTCAAGAAGGCATATGGCATGCTTGCCTTTATTGGACTGGGCATAGAATATAAAAGTTGGCATATGATGTTGCAGCTGTATAGAACGTTGGTTAGGCCACATTTGGAATACTGCGTCCAGTTCTGGTCACCACACTACCAAAAGGACGTGGAGGCTTTGGAGAGAGTGCAGAGGAGGTTTACCAGGATGTTGCCTGGTATGGAGGGTCTTAGCTATGAGGAGAGATTGGGTAAACTGGGGTTGTTCTCCCTGGAAAGACAGAAGGGCGACCTAATAAAGGTGTATAAAATTATGAAGGTCATAGATAGGGTGAACAGTGGGAAGCTTTTTCCCGGGTCGGAGGTGACGAACACAAGGGGTCACGGGTTCAAGGTGAAGGGGGCAAGGTTCAACACAGATGTCAGGGGGACGTATTTTACACAGGGGGTGGTGGGGGCCTGGAATGCACTGCCAAGCAAGGTGATTGAGGCGGACACGCTGGGATCATTTAAGACTTATCTAGATAGTCACATGAACAGACTGGGAATAGAGGGATACAAACGAATGGTCTAGTTGGGCACATGAGCGGCGCAGGCTTGGAGGGCCAAAGGGCCTGTTCCTGTGCTGTATTGTTTTTTGTTCTTTGACCCCAGGTTCGAATCCTGCTGCAGCAGATGGTGGTAGTTGAATTCAATATAAATATCGGGAATCAAGAATCTACTGTTGACTGTGAAACTATTGTCGGGAAAAACCCACCTGATTCACTGATGCCCTTTAGGGAAGGAAATCTGCCATCCTTACCCAGTCTGGCCCACATGTGACTCCAGGGCAACAGCAATGTGGTTGAGTCTCAACTGCCCTCCAAGGGCAACTAGGGATGGGCAATAAATACTGGCCAGCTAGCGATGCCAATGTCCCACGAATGAATAAAAGAAAGAATTAAAAAGGTACTTATTAAATTTAGCAGGCTGTTTATTGACCATCCCTGCCCCCATTGCAATTATACTGCTAGCCTTCAATGGGCCAATGAAAGTCCGAACGTAGATAATCAGTAAGTTCCTTTATCTACTTTGACTCCTGATTCTCTCTCTTGTGATACTCGATTGAAATAAGTCACAGTTGTGTCCCTCCAAAATGGCTCCAAACCCTGGCAATGAGGGCAGGTTGGATATTGAAGTATCATACAGAATTTTACAGACTGAAACAGGCCATTCGGCCCAATGGCCCATGCTAGTGTTTATGCTCCACCTGAGCCTCCTCCCACACTAGTTCATCACACATTATCCTCAAATACTTTGATTTATTTTCTCCCCCTTGTGGTGTTCCAGCATTTTTTTAAACACAGCTCGACTATTCACCTCTCTGTGGTCGAGAGTCCCACATGACTTACCACTTTGCCTTCTGGAGACCAGTTGGCAGTAGACACCTACCCTGAGGCCAATTCTAAGCCTCACCGTCCACCAGTACCACACTGAGATCAGCTGATGTAGTATCAAACGCTTGACACATCCTTGGCTAAACCACTCAAATACTCTGACACACCTGAAGATGCTTCACTACTTTAATCTTTCTTTCTCACTCTTTGTATTGGTACTGCCATGCTCAGATCTCCCCATTTTTCCCACGACTTCCAAAATCCCTTTTCCAACTCACTCGTTCTTCTCTCAACATTCACAATGAATTGAAACCAAGACTCGACCCAAAATATCCTACACAAACTCATTCTTCCTTCAGACCATTGAACTGTGGGACTGGGCCCTTCCCCTGATGACCCGCTCTGTGGGAGCAGATCATTGCCCTGGTCCCACAGATTTTACCTTTTTTATTCTTTTTTTTACTCATTCGCGGGACATGGGCATCACTGACTGGCCAGTATTTATTGCCCATCCCTAGTTGCCCTTGGAGGGCAGTTGAGAGTCAACCACATTGCTGTTGCCCTGGAGTCACATGTGGGCCAGACTGGGTAAGGATGGCAGATTTCCTTCCCTAAAGGGCATTAGTGAATCAGATGGGTTTTTCCCGACAATATTTTTACAGTCAACAGTAGATTCCTGATTCCCGATATTTATATTGAATTCAACTACCACCATCTGCTGATCTGGTCTCTGTCCAGTGTTTCACAAAAACAATTATAGGCTTCTTACAGTCAGAAACGGGTGAATTCATAATGGGGAACATAGAAATGACGGAGGAACTAAATTTGTACTATGCTTCTGTCTTCACAAAGGAAGACATGAATAATGTATCAGAAGTCCCAGATGTACCAGAGAGAAACAAGTTTTAGTGAGGAGCCGAAGGAAATCAGCATTAGTAGAGAAATGATTTGGGGGAAATTGATGGGATTGAAGGCAGATAAATCTCCAATCCTGATAATCTTCATCCTAGAATACTTAAGGAAGTGGCCCTGGAAATAGTGGATGCATTGGTGGTCATTTACCAAAGTTATTTGGACTCTGGAATAGTTCTTATAGATTGGAGGGTAGCTAATGTAAGAAGGGAGGTAGAGAGAAAACACGGAACGATAGACCGTGAGCCTAATGTTGGTACTGGGGAAGTTGCTGGAGTCCATTATCAAGGATTACACGGCTCCGCATTTGGAAAGCAATGGTATAATTAGACAAAGTCAGCTTGGATTTACATGAGGGAAATCATGCTTGAAGAATCTACTGGAATTCTTTGAGGATGTAACTAGTAGAGTTGACCAAGGAGAACCGGTGGATGTGGTTTATTGAGACTTTCAGAAGGCTTTCAACAAGGTCTCACATAACAGCCTACTGTGAAAAGTTAAAGCACATGGGATTGCAGGTAATGTCTTGAGATGGATAGAAAGCTGGTAAGTAGATAGGAAGCAAAACATTGGCATAAATGGGTCTTTTTCCAATTGGCAGTCAGTGACTAGTGGGGTACCGCAGGGATCTGTGCTAGGACCCCAACTGTTCACATTATATCTTAATGATTTGGAAGAGGGAACTGAATGTATCATCTCCAAACTTGCAGATGATACAAAGTTGGGTGGGAGGGTGAGCTGTGAGGAAGATGCAGAGATGCTTCAGCATGATTTGGACAGGCTGAGCGTGTGGGCATCTGCATGGCAGATGCAGTATAATGTGGATAAATATGAAGTTATCCATTTTGGTAGCAACAATAGTAATAAAGGTTATTAATTGTATGGTGTAAATTGAGAGAGGTGGATACTCAGCAAGACCTTGGAGTCCTCGTGCATCAGTCACTGTAAGTTAGTGCATAGGTACAGCAGGCAGTAAAGAAGGCAAATGGTATGTTGGCCTTCATAGCGAGAGGATTTGAGTATAGAAATAGGGATGTTTTACTGCAATTGTAAAGGGCATTGGTGAGGCCACGCCTGGGGTATTGTGTGCAGTTTTCATGTCCTCATCTGAGGAAGGATGTCCTTGTTATAGAGGGAGTACAGTGAAGGTTTACCAGGCTGATTTCTGGGATGGCAGATCCATCATGTGAGGAGGAGCATTTTATTCTTTGTTTCATTCATTAGTGGGACATGGGCGTCACTGGCTGGGCCAGCATTTATTGCCCATCCCCAGTTGCCCTTGAGAAGGTGATGGTGAGCTGCCTTCTTGAATCGTTGCAGTCCACATGCTATGGGTTGACCCACAATGCCGTTTGGAAGGGAATTCCAGCATTTTGGCCCAGCGACTGCAAAGGAACGGTGATATATTTGCAAGTCAGAATGGTGAATGGAGGAGAACTTGTGGTGGTGGTGTTCCCATGTATCTGCTGCCCTTGTCCTTCCGGATGGAAATGGTCATGGGTTTGGAAGGTGCTGTCTAAGGATCTTTGGTGAATTGCTGCAGTGCCTCTTGTAGATAGTACACACTGCTGCTACTGAGCGTCGGTGAAGAAGGAATTGAATGTTTGTGGACATGGTGCCAGTCAAGTGGGCTGCTTTGTCCTGGATGGTGTCAAGTTTCTTGAGTGTTGTTGGAGCTGCACCCATCCAGGCAAGTGCGGAGTATTCCATCACACTCCTGACTTGTGCCTTGTAGATGGCGGACAGGCTTTGGGGAGACAGGAGGTGAGTTACTCGCTGCAGGATTCGCAGCCTCTGACCTGCTCTTGTAGCCACTGTATTTATATGGCGAGTCCAGTTGAGTTTCTGGTTAATGGTAACCTCAAGGATGTTGGCTGCGGGGGATTCTGTGATGGTTACACCATTGAATGTCAAGGGGTGGTGGTTAGAGTGTCTCTTATTGGTGATAGTCAGTGCCTGGCATTTGTGTGGCACAAATGTGACTTGCCACTTGTCAGCCCAAGCCTAAGTCGGTTAGGATTTTATTTATTGGAGTTTAGAAGATTGAGAGGGGATTTCATAGAAAACTTATAAAATTCTTACAGTTTTAGACAGGGTAGATTCAGAATGTTCCCGATGGTGGGGGGACTCCAGATCCAGGGGTCATAGTTTGAGGATAAGGGGTAAATGTTTGAGGACTGAGGTGAGGAGAAATGTCTTATTTCAGAGAGTGGCAAATCTGTGGAATTCACTACCACAGAAAGTAGTTGAGGCCAAAATGTTGGGTGACTTCAAGAAGAATTTAGATATAGCTCTTGGGGCGAAAGGAATCAAGGGATATGGGGGGGGGGGGGGAAGAGGGGATCAAGATATTGAGTTTGATAATCAGCCATGATCATGATGAATGATGGAGAAGGCTCGAAGGGCCAAATGGCCTCCTCCTGCTTCTAGTTTCAATGGCCACTTCCCCTGGTGTCCTGCCCTGTAGGACTGGGCCCTTCCACTGCTGTCAAAGAACAGTACAGCACAGGAAACAGGTCCTCCGGCCCTCCAAGAAAGAAACTACAAAATCCTACAAAGAAACCGGTACACAATTTTAAATCTCACTTTGGCCATCAGAGATGAGAAACATTCAGGATTGCAGGCAAGAAGCATCATTGAAGCACTGACTGAAGCAACAGTAGAATTAAAGCTTCTATGACTTATACCATACTGTATACATACATGGGCACCTACAGTTAGTCAAACACAAGATGCTGCTACTCTCAGGATTAGTGAGGGGGGTGTAACATCAAAACTTGCATTTCTATGGCACCTTTCATGATGTTAGGTTGTCCCGAAAGCTTGTGTGGCTTTTGCTACCAAATAAACCTGTTGGACTTTAACCTGGTGTTGTTAAACTTCTTACTGTGTTTACCCCAGTCCAACGCCGGCATCTCCACATCAGGTTGTCCCAAAGCAGCTCACAGACAAATAAATATTTTGAAGTGCATTCATTTCGGCAATAGAGAAAAATGAGGCAGGCACTTTTGCACAGCAAGACCCCAGCCCTCATGTGTTTCAGCCCTGGGAAAGTAGGCTGAAGAGGCGAGGCCTGAACTCAGATAGGTGGCTGAGTGGAGGTGAAAATAGCACGGTGGGTGAGATGTTGAGATCTTGGGGAGGAGATGGAGGCAGAAGAAAAGGAATAGCTCCTGGGTAGGGGAGCCTAATGTGTCTTTGTGAGGCCTGGGGGAAATGTCATTCACCCACCTCACAAAAAATAACAGTATTCTGAGCCTCTCTGTGGTGTCAGTTACGGGTCAGTGCCAGTATGTAGCCAGTAGATCCTGATTTCTAGTTTCACTTCAAAGACCTGGTCAGATATTCCAGGTAGACACTAAAGAGCAGTACTGAGGGAGTGCCGCACTGTCAGAGGGTCAGTACTGAGGGATGCCGCACTGTCAGAGCGTCAGTACTGAGGGAGTGCTGCACTGTCAGAGCGTCAGCACTGAGGGAGCGCCGCACTGTCGGAGGGTCAGTACTGAGGGATTGCCGCACTGTCAGAGGGTCAATACTGAGGGAGGGCCGCACTGTCAGAGGCTCAGTACTGAGGGAGTGCCGCACTGTCAGAGGCTCAGTACTGAGGGAGGGCCGCACTGTCAGAGGCTCAGTACTGAGGGAGTGCCGCACTGTCAGAGGCTCAGTACTGAAGGAGTGCCGCACTGTCAGAGGCTCAGTACTGAGGGAGGGCCGCACTGTCAGAGGGTCAGTACTGAGGGAGGGCCGCACTGTCAGAGGGTCAGTACTGAGGGAGTGCCGCACTGTCAGAGGCTCAGTACTGAAGGAGTGCCCGCACTGTCAGAGGGTCAGCACTGAGGGAGTGCCGCACTGTCAGAGCGTCAGTACTGAGGGAGTGCCGCACTGTCAGAGGGTCAGTGCTGAGGGAGTGCCGCACTGTCAGAGGGTCAGTGCTGAGGGAGTGCCGCACTGTCAGAGGGTCAGTACTGAGGGATTGCCGCACTGTCAGAGGGTCAGCACTGAGGGAGTGCCGCACTGTCAGAGGCTCAGTACTGAGGGAGTGCCGCACTGTCAGAGCGTCAGGACTGAGGGAGTGCCGCACTGTCAGAGCGTCAGTACTGAGGGAGCACCGCACTGTCAGAGGGTCAGTACTGAGGGAGTGTGCACTGTCAGGGGGTCAGTACTGAGGGAGTGCTGCACTGTCAGAGCGTCAGTACTGAGGGAGCACCGCACTGTCAGAGGGTCAGTACTGAGGGATTGCCGCACTGTCAGAGGGTCAGTACTGAGGGATTGCCGCACTGTCAGAGGGTCAGTACTGAGGGAGTGCCGCACTGTCAGAGGGTCAGTGCTGAGGGAGTGCCGCACTGTCAGAGGGTCAGTACTGAATGAGTGCCGCACTGTCAGAGGGTCAGTACTGAGGGAGTGCCGCACTGTCAGAGGGTCAGTGCTGAGGGAGTGCCGCACTGTCAGAGGGTCAGTACTGAATGAGTGCCGCACTGTCAGAGGGTCAGTACTGAGGGAGTGCTACACTGTCAGGGGATAATACTATGAGCAGCACATTGTCATAGTCTCCCTCTTTCAATGAGACATTAAAACCGGGTGTCTGCTGCCCGCACTGATGAATATAAAAGTTAAGAAAGCCCACCAATGCCTCTACTTTCTCAGAAGAGTAAGAAAATTTGGCACGTCAGCTACAACTCTCACCAACCTTTACAGATGCACCATAGAAAGCATTCTTTCTGGTTGTATCACAGCTTGGTGTGGGCCCCTGCTCTGCCCAGGACCGCAAGGAACTACAAAAGGTCGTGAATGTAACCCAATCTATCACGCAAACCAGCCTCCCATCCATTGACTCTGTCTACACTTCCCGTTGCCTCGGCAAAGCAGCCAGCATAATTAAGGACCCCACGCACCCCGGACATTCTCTCTTCCACCTTCCTCCTTCGAGAAAAAGATACAGAAGTCTGAGGTCACGTACCAACCGATTCAAGAACAGCTTCTTCCCGGCTGCTGTCAGACTTTTGAATGGACTTACCTTGTATTAAGTTGATCTTTTTCTACACCCCAGCTATGATTGTAACACTACATTCTGCACTCTCTCGTTTCCTTCTCTATGAACGGTATGCTTTGTCTGTTTAGCATGCAAGAAACAATACTTTATACTGTATACTATATACTGTATACAAATACATGTAACAATAATAAATCAAATCAAATCAAATCAAAAGATTCCATGGAAACTAGTTTGGAGAAGAGAAGTAGAATTCTTCCCTCTATCTTGGCCAATATTTATCCCATAAACAGCATCATTAAAATGGACCATCTGGCCATTAGCACTCTGTGCCTGGAAAATTGTGCAAATTGGCTACAGGCTCTCCAACAATGACAAAGTACCTCATTGGCTACAAACACTTTGGCGGCCCCTGCATTGATGGAAGGCACTATCCAAATGTAAGTGCTCTGCCTCCCACTCTGAGCCTGTTCAAATGTCCTGTGGCGGAGACTGAGAATGAGAGGAAATATGGTACCGTGTCCATCGTAACATCGGCCCTGCAGATATATATCAGCCATAAGGCTTCATGTTGTGGTGTGAAATGCTGACAGTGCTCTGTGTATTTGTTGAAGAATGTGATTTGATATTTTAAAGGTCTGTTTGAGATCCATGACTTGGTCAATAACGGCAAGTAGGGGAAAGTTAGAAATCAACTTGGAACAGAACAATCAAGCTATATATATCTGTTACAATCCGGATAGATTTCTCTCAAAAATATACATTGTGATTGATGTCCCAGGATCAAGATTAAACAGCATCTGACCTTCATACAGCAAGAAAACAAAGACATCCCTCCAATAAAATTACATTGCTTTCAGAAAAGAGTAAAACTCCCTCCACACTGTCCCCATCAAACACTCTAAAGACAGGTACAGCACATGGTTAGATACAGAATAAAGCTCCCTCTACACTGTCGCCCATCAAACAGCCCCAGGACAGGTACAGCACGGGGTTAGATACAGATAAAGCTCCCTTTACACTGTCCCCATCAAACACTCCCAGGACAGGTACAGCATGGACTTCGATACAGAGTAAAGCTCCCTCTACACTGTCCCCATCAAACACTTCCAGGACAGGCACAGCATGGGGTTCGATACAGAATAAAGTTCCCTCTACACTGTCCCCATCAAACACTCCCAGGACAGGTACAGCATGGGGTTAGATACAGAGTAAAGCTCTCTCTACACTGTCCCCATCAAACACTTCCAGGACAGGCACAGCTCGGGGTTAGATGCAGAATAAAGTTCCCTTTACACTGTCCCCATCAAACACTCCCAGGGCAGGTACAGCACGGGGTTAGATACAGAAAGCCACAAAGCACACTGGTGTCAGTCAACCTTCAGAACATCGTTCCATGTGAAGGAATTAATTTAAAAGCAAACAGACACTCAGAGGATCCTTGCAGTCAAAAGAGACAGATCATAGTTCAGGCAGCAGAATGAGTTCCACATGTACCTTTGATGAATGTTTCCTTTAGGCTATGCTCTGGTGCTTCACTTGATTTAAGGACTTCACTGGGTTCCATTATATCTTTTACCAGTCCAAACAGAATGGAATGCCTGTCCTGTCAAATACCCAGATCAATGCCCCACCCCCCACTCCCCCACTCCCTCAGTACCTCTAAAGCTACAGTTTTGTGTTGTAGTTCAACAGATCTTCCTCTGTTGTAAACTGTCAATGCTAATGCTCCACATGTCTCCTGCCATCCTTCATCATCTAAACCCATCAACCTATCCTTCTATTCCTTCCTCCATCATGTGTCTATTTAGCTTCCCCTTCAAGTATCTGCTATATTCATTTCATCCATTCTCAGTGGTAGCAGTTTGACGTTCTCACCACACTCTGGGTGAAGACGTTTCTCCTGAACTCTATGTATTTAATACTGAATATCTTGCATCTATAGCCTCTAGTTCTCCCTCACAAAGTGGAAATATCTTCTCTATGTCGACATTACAAAATTCTTCCATAATCCTAAAGACCTCCGTCAGCTCACCCCACAGTCTTCTCTTTTCTAGATAAAAGAACCTTGCTTGTTCAATCTTCTCTTAAGGATAACCTGTCCGCTCTGGTATCATTTAATTATCGTTGGCACTTTCTCTTGTGCCTCCATCTCTATCTCTTTTATAATATGGAGAACTGCTTCCACTATTATAAATGTGCTCTAACCAGGTTTCCATACAAGTTTAACATAACTTCTCAGCTTTTTAATTCTGTCTCACCGGAGATGAAGCCAGTGCTCATGGCCTTATTCATGTTCCACTCCTTTTATTGATATGTGCATCTTATCCCAGATCCTTCTGCCCCTCGATCCCATCTAGAGACTTCCAGGGGGACTTTACAGCCTCGCTCGAGCGAGACCGGAAATTTCCGCCCGTTTTAACAGAGATTTCCGCTGTCAGACACTCGCCCGCTCCAATGCTGTGGCAGGCGAGGTGGTAACGTTTCGGCCTCAGTTTCCAAGGTGCATCTGTTCTCCTGATTCTTCCAATCAAAATTTACCACCTTACATAATTGCTATCTGTATATGAGGAGGTGGTGAGGTATTGGTGATGTCACTGGTCTGGTAATTCCACCACATGGGTTCAAAACCACAATGGCAGCTGGTGGAATTTAAATTCAATTGCCGCTTCACAGCGCCAGGGACCCGGGTTCAATTCACGGCTTGGGTCACTGTGTGTGTGGAGTCTGCACGTTCTCCCCGTGTCTGCATGGGTTTCCTCCTGGTGCTCCGGTTTCCTCCCACACTCCAAAAGACATGCTGGTTAGGTGCATTGGTCGTGCTAAATTCTCCCTCAGTGTACCCGAACAGGCGCCGGAGTGTGGCGACTAGGGGATTTTCACAGTAACTTCATTGCAGTGTTAATGTAAGCCTACTTGTGAATAATAAATAAATAGATAAAATCTGAAATTGAAAGCTAGTGACCACTGTCAATTGGGTTTTTTGGTTCAGTTGCCCTTTAGGGAAGGAAATCTGCTGCCCTCACCTGATATGGTCTACATGTGACTCCAAACCAACAGTAATATGGCTGATGTGGGGTTGCAGCCATGTGGCACCTGAAAAGGCCTCACAAGTCATTCATGTTCAAGGGGCAATTAGAAATAGGCAACAAATGCTGCTCTTGCCAGTGGCTCCCACATCTCATGAAAGAAGCAAACAACCAGCGCTGCTGAGTTACCTCGAGTTTAGCAACAGTGTGTGAAATCAATGGGTTTGTACCAGCTCTGAATTACTGCCAAAGAGAATGCTGTCGAAAGACTATTTACTCGATGGAAGAATCATTGGATGTTCTCACACGTGCACTGGGTAACGATCGGGGTTCGAAACCTTCGTTTACCTCGGGGCACTGAGTGCAATGAACAAACAGTGAGGAAATGGGATGGATAGAAAGAATATACAGATAACTCTGATTCTGTCTTCCAAAATAGAGCTGCACTCATAGGGAGACACAGTAAGAGTTTTAACAACACCAGGTTAAAGTCCAACAGGTTTATTTGGTAGCAAATGCCATTAGCTTTCGGAGCGCTGCTCCTTCGTCAGATCGAGTGAAAATCTGCTCTCAAACAGGGCACAGAGACACAACATCAAGTTACAGAATACTAATTAGAATGCAAATCTCTACAGCCAATCAGGTCTTAAAGGTACAGACAATGTGAGTGGAGGGAGCATTAAGCACAGGTTAAAGAGATGTGCATTGTCTCCAGACAGGACAACCAGTGAGATTCTGCAAGTCCAGGAGGCAAGCTGTGGGAGTTACTGATAATGTGACATGAACCCAACATCCTGGTTGAGGCCATCCTCATGTGTGCGGAACTTGGCTATCAGTTTCTGCTCAGCGACTCTGCACTGTCGTGTGTCGTGAAGGCTGCCTTGGAGAATGCTTACCCAAAGATCAGAGGCTGAATGCCCGTGACCGCTGAAGTGCTCCCCCACAGGAAGAGAACAGTCTTGCCTGGTGATTGTCGAGCGGTGTTCATTCATCCGTTGTCATAGCGTCTGCATGGTTTCCCCAATGTACCATACCTCGGGACATCCTTTCCTGCAGCGTATCAGGTAGACAATGTTGGCCGAGTTGCAAGAGTAGGTACCATGCACCTGGTAGATGGTGTTCTCACGTGAGATGATGGCATCCGTGTCGATGATCCGGCACGTCTTGCAGAGGTTGCTGTGGCAGGGTTGTGTGGTGTTGTGGTCACTGTTCTCCTGAAGGCTGGGTAGTTTGCTGCGGACAATGGTCTGTTTGAGGTTGTGCGGCTGTTTGAAGGCAAGAAGTGGAGGTGTGGGGATGGCCTTGGCGAGATGTTTGTCTTCATCAATGACATGTTGAAGGCTCCGGAGGAGATGCCGTAGCTTCTCCGCTCCGGGGAAGTACTGGATGACGAAGGGTACTCTGTCCACCGTGTCCCGTGTTTGTCTTCTGAGGAGGTCGGTGCGGTTTTTCGCTGTGGCGCGTCGGAACTGTTGATCAATGAGTCGAGCGCCATATCCTGTTCTTATGAGGGCATCTTTCAGCGTCTGGAGGTGTCTGTTGCGATCCTCCTCATCCGAGCAGATCCTGTGTATACGGAGGGCTTGTCCGTAGGGGATGGCTTCTTTAACGTGTTTAGGGTGGATAGGGAGACACAGGGCAGAGAGAAAACTGGACAACTACAGAGAGGCTACTAAATGGTGAGGATAAAATTGGTGAATTTACTGTTCACTGGGCAAGCAGCAAGCAGAGAATCACAGATAGGGACAGAAAGGGGGTAAGACAGAGATGAAGAAAAGGGAAGACAGATAGAAACCCGAGGGGTAATGAGGGGTCAGATTCAACGATAGGTCGGTTCAGGCACAACTCCTTGCAGCCAGCTACAACTCATCATTGGCGATGTTGTGGTACTGGTCAGCAGACCTTCCACCACAGGGTCAGTGCAGGGAGGGTGAGAGGAGAAAATGTTACATATTGAAGCTATTAAAAGGATTGAGTTATGGTGTAAACTCACCAGAGACCGGCATGATCCACAGATATATTGGCCTGCCCTTCCTCAGTGTCTGCCACTCACTGACCTCAGGCTCACAATTTTTCACCAGACACAGGAGTGTAAGCTGGACAGAGCCTCGCTTTGTATATTTCCATTTCCCTCTGGCAACAGCAGAACTTCACTTTCCTTATAGGAGATCGAAGTGCACTAAGATGTAAACACTGGGCAGGCGCTGCAAGCTCTCTCTGCCT
Organism: Mustelus asterias; assembly: GCF_964213995.1. Classification (NCBI taxonomy): domain Eukaryota; kingdom Metazoa; phylum Chordata; class Chondrichthyes; order Carcharhiniformes; family Triakidae; genus Mustelus; species Mustelus asterias. The sequence continues at coordinate 2,761,334 of NC_135814.1, forward strand.
TATCTTAACTACGTGCCCCTGCGGGCTTGGTTGGGCATACTTTACATTCCTTCTGTTATGTTTGCTGAAACGTGCCCAAGATATTTCTGCTTACATCTGTACTTTGTACAATGTTATTTACTTTAATAAAGTATAGTAAATAGCACTCACCAATGAATATTAATAGACATCCACAAGTTTACAGAATCTCAATTAATCAAACCCCTTTCCCATTCACTCCTACTGTACACAATGCCAAGGAATCAAACTCCTTTTCACTCACTCCCATTGTACACAATCCCAATAGATCAAACTCCTTCCCATTCACTCCCACTGTACACAATCCCAGTGAATCAAATCCCTTCCCATTCACTCCCACTGTACATAATCGAAATGGATCAAACCCCTTCCCATTCACTCCCACTGTACACAATCCCAATAGATCAAACTCCTTCCCATTCACTCTCACTGTACATAATCGAAATGGATCAAACCCCTTCCCATTCACTCCCACTGTACACAATCCCAGTGAATCAAATCCCTTCCCATTCACTCTGAATGTATAGAATCCCAGTGGATCAAATTTATTCCCATTTGCTGTAAAGAATTTCCAATTCCAAGGATAGAATGACTCAGGATCTAAAAGCAGATTCAAACACGAGATTTGTTGAATTCACAGTGTGCTATCTCACATCAGTAATCTAATCAGGTTGCTGCACAGCCTGTACTGAGTGTTTCCTGTTTGTGTTTACACTGAGTGACTTGCTGAATGATTGAGAGACTGCCAAGGTTTGACATCACTAACTGTCCATGTTCTCTCTCCAATGTTCTCCTCTGGACCCGAAGGTGTTTCCTCACAGCCTGAACTTACACAATGGGACCAATTGACCATGGGAGGTTTTAGGGAGCTCAACAGCATTCTCCTATCCCATTCTCCCTCTTAATACACAGGCTCTACATCAGCTTTCAGTGAATGGTAATCTGAAGAAACCACTGGCTGGTTTTCCAAAACTATAACCTAAAGAGACACAGATCAATTGCAGCCAGGACAAAGCAGTCCACTTGATTGGCACCCCATCCACAGTCTCCACATTCACTCCCTCCACCACCAACATTCAAGTGGCAGTAGTGTGTACCATCTGCAAGGTGCACTACAGCAACTCAGCAAGGCTCCTTCGAAGGTACTTGTGAAGATCATTGCCTCTACATTCTCCTCCCAGTTAAAAAGCATCTTTATATTTTTATTACTCTTCTTTCATCACTGCTGGGATCAAAATCTTGGAACTTACGACCGAACAGCATCTTTACCCCCACATACTTAGGAAAACTGCTTACCACCACTTACCTTTTATTCAGTAACATATGAAGAAGGCGCAGGAGTAGGCCATTTGACCCCTTGAGTCTTCACCGCCATTTAATAAAATCATGACTGATTTGATAGTAACCTTACATCTGCATCCTACCTACCGCCGAGAACATATCACCCATTCCCTTGCTTACTGAGAATCTATCCACCTCTGTCTTAAAAATGTTTGCAGATTCTGCTTCGGCCACATTTTCAGGGAGAGTTCCAAACACTCTGGGAAATAATTCACCTATCTCCATTTCAATGCAGAGACCCGCAAACAAAAATGCAGTCAAATTAGTATTTTTATTGGCACGGTACTTCTTCAAATCCAAGCTTTCTTCTTACTCTTTCACCAAAGACCTTAAAAGGGTCAAAAGCTACATAAAACTGCCCATATGTAAACACGGGCCTGAAATTAGAAATACAAATGTTGACAAGAGTCTGGCCTTGTCATTTGTTTGCAGTCTGATGCGCTATCAATAAGGCGAAAGACTACCGGTGTGCCAATACAAGTGTAGGCTTTTATTCACAACAGAATCAGGAGCAGATCCCAACAATTAACCGACCTGGACTGAACAAGGGGGAAGAGACAGCCACCTTTATACTAGGTGCCGAGGGGAGGAACCAAACTGAGAGGGGATGTGTCCAGGTATGACAAACACACACAACGGTGGTCCATATAGGACAAAGGCACAACTGAGGTCCACCACATTCACCCCTTCCTTTAAAAAACAACACGGGGGTGAAGCGGAAACAATATTACAAGTCCAGACGAACTGGTGGCTTGATCCGCCGTCACGATCGCCGTAGTGCAGGTGGCAGAGTCGTCCGAGCAGGGAGCGATGTCGGCCCAGGCTCCGTACAGTGAGCGTCGAGAGAAGGCGCTAGGTGGTGTGAAGCGGACCGATCCGTCGTCCTGTCCAGTCGTCGGGTACTGCGTGGCGACGGCTCCGGCGACTCAAGCGAGCTGTACATAGGGGCGAGAGGAGTGAGCAGTGGCCCTGGTGGCGTGTGGGGAACAGTGGGAACCGGAGCTGGGGGGTGGGGGGCCGCAACAGGCTCAGGGCGCACTACATTGGGGACAGGGACTGAGGGAGGAAGAGGCATAGCAGTCTCCGAATGGACGACACCGGGGACCGTGGGGCGGAAGGACGTGGTGACCTCAGGGGCACCCGCGGGTGCCAAGTCACGGACAGAAACCGTGTCCTCCTGCCCATCAGGGTACGCTACACAAGCGTATTGAGGATTAGCGTGGAGCAATTGGACCTCCTCGACCAAGGGATCTGCCTTATGGGTCCGGACATGCTTCCGAAGCAGGACGGGCCCCGGGGACATCAGCCAATCCAGGAGCGAAGTACCCAAGGAGGACTTCCTGGGAAACGAAAACATCCGCTCGTGAGGGGTCGTATTGGTCGCTGTGCACAAGAGTGACCTAATGGAATGGAATGCGTCCGGGAGGACGTCTTGCCAACGGCTGACTGGAAGGCCCCTAGACCGTAGCATTAATAGAACAGCCTTCCAGACGGTTGCGTTCTCCTGCTCTACTTGACCATTTCCCCTGGGGTTATAGCTAGCGGTGCGGCTGGAGGCAATGCCTTTGGCGAGCAGGTAATGCCTCAGCTCGTCACTCATGAAAGAGGACCCACGATCGCTATGAACATAGGCTGGGAAGCCGAACAGGGTGAAGAACGTGTTCAGGGTCCGAATCACTGTAGCCGTGGTCATGTCCGAGCAGGGGAAGACAAAAGGGAAACGTGAGTATTCATCAATGATATTCAGGAAATAAACATTGCGATTAGAGGAGGGGAGGGGGCCTTTAAAATCAATGCTAAGGCGCTCAAACGCGCGAGTGGCCTTTACAAGGTGCGCCCTACCTGGCCGGTAGAACTGCGGTTTGCACTCAGCGCAGACCCTGCATTGCCTGGTAATCGTCCGGACTTCCTCGAGGGAGTAGGGCAGGTTACGGGACTTGACAAAGTGGAAAAATCTGGTGACACCCGGATGACAGAGGTCGTTATGGAGGGACTGTAGCTGGTCGAGTTGGGCGCTGGCGCATGATCCATGGGACAGGGCATCTGGGGGCTCATTGAGCTTCCCGGGCCGGTACATGATGTCGTATCTGTAGGTGGAGAGCTCAATCCTCCACCGCAAGATTTTGTCATTCTTAATCTTGCCCTTTTGCCTGGTGTTAAACAGGAAGGCAACTGACCGCTGGTCCGTAATTAAGGTGAATCGTTGGCCCGCAAGATAATGGCGCCAGTGCCGGACGGCTTCCACGATGGCCTGGGCCTCCTTCTCGACCGAGGAGTGTCGAATCTCAGGGCCTTGTAAGGTCCGGGAAAAGAAGGCCACCGGACGGCCCCTCTGGTTAAGGGTGGCGGCTAGGGCAAAGTCAGACGCATCACTTTCCACTTGGAATGGGATGGATTCATCCACAGCATGCATCGCGGCCTTCGCGATGTCCGCTTTGATGTCGTTGAAGGCCCGTCGGGCCTCCTCCGCCAGGGGAAAAGAGGTCGATTTTAGAAGTGGACGGGCTTTATCCGCGTAACGGGGAACCCACTGGGCATAGTAGGAGAAGAAGCCCAGGCATCTCCTCAGTGCTTTGAGGGTGGTAGGGAGGGGAAGCTGCATAAGGGGACGCATACGGGCTGGGTCAGGGCCAAGGACACCATTTTCTATCACGTACCCAAGGATGGCGAGGCGGTGTGTCCGGAAAACACACTTCGCCTCATTATATGTGAGGTTCAGGAGAGTGGCCGTACTAAGGAATTTTTGTAGGTTGGCATCATGGTCCTGCAGGTCATGGCCGCAGATGGTGACGTTATCCAGATACGGGAAAGTGGCCCGTAGCCCGTGCTGGTCTACCATTTGATCCATGGCCCGCTGAAAGACTGAGACCCCATTGGTGACACCAAAGGGGACTCGGAGGAACTGGTAGAGGCGGCTGTCCGCCTCAAAGGCAGTATATGGGCGATCCTCCGAGCGAATAAGGAGCTGGTGGTAAACCGATTTCAGATCGATCGTAACGAAAACCCTATAGTGCGCGATGTGGTTGACTATGTCCGCGATACGGGGAAGAGGGTACGCATCCAGTTGGGTATACCTGTTTATGGTCTGGCTGTAGTCAATCACCATGCGGTGTTTCTCCCCCGATTTAACTACGACCACTTGCGCCCTCCAGGGTCTGGTGCTGGCCTGGATAATCCCTTCCCGGAGCAAACGTTGTACTTCGGACCAAATGAAGGCCTGGTCATCCGCACTATAGCGCCTACTTTTGGTGGCTATAGGCCTACAATCCGGGGTGAGGTTATCAAATAATGGGGGGGGGTGATCTTGAGGGTCAAGAGACTGCAGGTGGTGCGCGAGAGGTGCTACAGTGACGGCGCCTTGCAGATGGAGGGCGGGGGATAAGGGCCACCATACTGCAGGGTGACGCTCCTATGATGGCTGAGGAAATCTAACCCCAGCAGTACAGCTGCGCAGAGTCGCGGCAGCACGAGGAGCCGAAAACGCTCGTAGACTGTGCCCTGTACCGTCAGCGTCACCAAGCAGCACCCGAGGACCTCCACTGAGTGGGAATTCGAGGCCATGGAGATGGTCTGGCTCCAGGGTCGCACGGGAAGGGCATATTGACGCACTGTGCGAGGGTGTATAAAACTTTCTGTGCTCCCACAGTCGAACAGGCAGTTTTCTGCATGATCATTTACCTTGATCTCCATTATTGACTTGGAGAGTTGATGAGGCTGCGACTGGTCCAGGCAAATCGATGCCACCGTCGAATCCAAGAAGAATCCATCTTCGTCGCCGTCTGATGACGTCACGGATAAAGCTTCCTGCTCGGCGCGTCTTGATGCCAGTCTCAAAGATGGCGATTCCCGTGCTTCCGGTGACCGCATCAAAGATGGCGATTCGCGCACAGCCGCCGCCTGCCTTAAAGATGGCTGCGCCCGCGGAACACACATGGCGCCACAAGGCTTCGGAAGCGGCTTTGCCCGGCAGACTTGAGCAAAGTGGCCTAGCTTACCGCATCCGGAGCAAATCGCGTCCTTCACCGGGCAGCGACGCCGAGGGTGCTTGGATAGGCCACAAAAGTAACATTTGGGCCCTGCCGGAACAGCCGTCGTGGTGGAGCCGTCGATAGAACGGGATGCAGGGTAGGACCCGAGATTGTGAGAGGCCGCTTCTAGCGTTTCAGCCTTCGTGGCTGTTCTTTGGAGATCTAGGCCATCTTGTTCAAGCAGGCGATGCCGAATGTATGTAGACTCAATGCCCGCAACGTAGGCATCATGGATCAGGTCCTCCGCATTCTGAGCTGCTGTAACAGTCTTACAGTCACAAGCTCGAGCTAGGACCAGCAGGGCGCGCAGAAATTGGGCGCACGATTCTCCTGGCTGCTGCTTGCGGGTAGTTAGAAGATGTCTGGCGTAGACTACGTTAGGGCTCTTTCGGAACTGCCCTTTTAGGAGTTCAATAGCGTCCGCGTATGTAGCAGCGTCCCGGAAGATACCATAGACAGCTTCGCTTACCCGGGCGCGGAGCACGTGGAGTTTAGCGTCGTCGGTGTCGATAGCCGTAGCGGTGTCGACGAATGCTTCGAAGCAGTCCAACCAATGATCAAATTTATCAGAGGCTCCAACCTCTTGAGGGTCTAATGCTAACTTGGCGGGTTTTAGAAACTGCTCCATGCTGGTCAACTGTTGTGAATAAAATTGATGCGCTATCAATAAGGCGAAAGACTACCGGTGTGCCAATACAAGTGTAGGCTTTTATTCACAACAGAATCAGGAGCAGATCCCAACAATTAACCGACCTGGACTGAACAAGGTGGAGGAGACAGCCACCTTTATACTAGGTGCCGAGAGGAGGAACCAAACTTAGAGGGGATGTGTCCAGGTATGACAAACACACACAACGGTGGTCCATATAGGACAAAGGCACAACTGAGGTCCACCACACAGTCATACTCGGAACCGCTTTCTCCTGAGTTCAAAGGCAGGTTTATATCTGATGGGTCCAATATGTGATGATATTGTGCCTTTAAGAAATGTATCTCTATCGGCAGCCGATTCCACTCGCCCACCACCCTCAGTGTGAAAAACTTCCCCCCAACATTTCCCCTGTACCTACCCCCCAGCACCTTAAACCTGTGTCCTCTCGTAGCAGCCATTTCCACCCTGGGAAAAAGCCTCTGAGAGTCCACCCGACCTATGTCTCTCAACATTTTATATACCTCTATTAGGTCTCCTCTCATCCTACGTCTCTCCAAGGAGAAAAGACCGAGCTCTCTCAGCCTATCCTCATAAGGCATGCCACTCAATCCAGGCAACATCCTTGTAAATCGCCTCTGCACCCTTTCAATCTTTTCCACATCCTTCCTGTAATGAGGCGACCAGAACTGAGCACAGTACTCCAAGTGGGGTCTGACGAGGGTCTTATAAAGCTGCATCATTATCCCTGGGCTCCTAAACTCAATCCCTCGATTGATAAAGGCCAGCACACCATACGCCTTCTTAACCACCTCCTCCACCTGCGGGGCCGATTTTAGAGTCCTATGGACCCGGACCCCAAGGTCCTTCTGATCCTCTACAGTACTAAGAGTCTTTCCCTTTATATTGTACTCCTTCATCCCATTTGACCTACCAAAATGGACCACTATGCATTCATCTGGGTTGAAGTCCATCTGCCTCTTCTCCGCCCAGTCTTGCATCCTATCTATGTCCGTTTGTAACCTCTGACATCCCTCCAGACTATCCACAACCCCACCATCCTTCGTGTCGTCGGCAAACTTACCAACCCATCCCTCCACTTCCTCATCCAGGTCATTTATGAAAATGACAAACGGCAAGGGTCCCAGAACAGATCCCTGGGGCACACCACTGGTGACCGACCTCCAATTAGAAAAAGACCCATCTATACGCACTCTCTGCCTCCTTTGGGCAAGCCAGTTCTGGATCCACCCAGGGATGTGTTTGTTTTAATCTGAGTTACTGCATTTTAGTTTAATTTGATGTTGGAATCATAGAATCATACTGTGCAGAAGAGGCCCTTTGGCCTATCGAATGCACCAACACACGAGAAACACCTGATTAGGGTTTTGATTAGGTTGATTGTTAGAGACAGAGTCATGTGTTAATTGACGGAGCTAAGTTTGCCGGAGAGATAATCGCCGAATTCGCCGCCCCACCCGCCACAGAGTCTGAGCGGGCAAGGGGCAGATAACTGAAATATCTGTTGACTTCAGGTGGGAATTTCCAGTCTTGCTCGAGTTAGGCCGTAAAATCCCACTCAATGTTTTTAAAATCAAGAGCAGTTTCTGCCTTGTTCTGAAAGGAGCAAGAGGTGTCTCTATCTCTCTCTGACTCTCTCTCCAAAGCTGTTCAAAGGCTGTTAACAAGTACGAACACATACGTCTGGGGTTTGTTAACTGATTTTGAAGAGGGGGTTTAAGTCCATAAGAGGAATGTTGCTTGCATTGGAACTAATAGAGATAAGAAAACAGTTAAGAATTGTACTTGGCCATGTTTAAGTATTTCAATTGGTCAAAGTTAAGATACTTTTTTGGGGCTTTTTTTCAAATTTTTATTCCACCCAAAAAGCCAAATTCAAATTTAATCCAATTCAAGGTCCCCACAAGAGAGACAAACAAGATCCAAGCTAACAAGATGAGGCATTGTACCCCCATCTTGGGTTTGATCTGATGTTTCAACTTAGCCAAAAGGCTGAGATGGCTTTGAAAGACCTCGTCAGGCGATGCCTCAGTTGAACCTCATCAGCTTCCCCAATCATCGGCTTGACCCTAACCTGAGAGATCAACCTGCCTGATCATTGACTCTACCCTGCCAGGTAATGAATTGTTAAATAAAGTTTGTTTTGATAATAGCTTCCGAATGTATCAATGGAAGCACACTCGGCATGAAAACACCTTATCCTCACACTAATGCCAAAATAGAAAACTGTTGGGTTCAGCCAGCCTTCATAGCATACTTTGGGGTTTCTGCTCTGTTACCCAAACAAATATTATTCAGGGTATAAACATTCCTTTCTCGGAAGCTTACCTGATACAATTACAGCTTCCATTATAAAAGAAAACAGCTTCCTCACTACCAATCATATTCCTTGACAACATTTCTGTAATGACTTCAATCTGGCTATTGAGGTTGGCCTGTTGGAACTCCCTAATTAAGGAATCAATTGATGGGCCAATCAGGGAGTCTTTTCCTTCTATTTAACTGGGAGTGACAGTTCCTCTGGCACTCCTGAAGGTAGAATGTTGGCTGCTGGCACTCTGTGGGCTGCTGTTGGAATTGTAAATAAAGGGATTTTGGTGAAGGGACTTCTGCCTCCGAAGGCTTATTACAATTTCTGTTTAAGGTTCAAGATTCATAGCACCTTATAACTGCTTCATCCTTGATTGTATGGTTGTGTGGTGACAGGTCCATTGGTGTTAGTCTGTGTAGCAAGTCGGGAGGGCATAGAGTGTTTCGAATGGACATTTTATTTGTCTATAGAATCAAAAATCTTTTTTGCACCTCACAGATTTTCTAAAATCTTTTCATTCAAATCTAGTGAATACTCATTTTTAAGATATGGAATCGTTTTTGGATAAGAAGTTGTATCAAATAATTTTTCCATTTGCATCATCTCACCATCCCTCACATCCTCCCTCCAAAGTCACCCCCATTGATTGTATCCATTCCTCACTTGCCATCCTCTTTGCTCCCGTCAACCTCACTCCATCCCTCAGGGAACAATTTTGTCAGGCAGGAGAACTTTGTTGTTGGGATCCATGCTTTTTTTCTCAACCACCCACCCCAACCCACCTTCAACATCTTGCCACTGCCTCCCCAGACCTTGGCAGATGCCTGTGTAATGCACTCTAGTTCCTCACACATCCCCTGTGCCTCCATGAGTGCCAGGGACCACCCACCAAATAAACTCTCCAACAGGTACAACCCTTAAACTGCTCAAAACGATTCGGGATGGACAAAAAACTAAATAAAATTATTATAAATTCACAGGATAAGGGTGTCACTGGCAGGTCCTGCCATTATTGTATATGCCTAATTATCCTTCAGAGGATGATGGTGAGCCACCTACATGAATAAGAACTTATGAACATGAGAAGTAGGAGCAGGAGTAGGCCATTCAGCCCCTCAAGCCTGCGCCACTACTGAACATTTTTTTATTCGTTCATGGGATGTGGTTGTCGCTGGCTCAGTACAGCATTTATTGCCCATCCCTAATTGCACTTGAGGGGTGATGGTGAGCTGCCATCCTGAACTGCTGCAGTCCATGTGATGTAGGTGCACCCACAGTGCTGTTAGGGAGGGAATTCCAAGATTTTGATCCAACAACAGTGAAGGAACGGCGATATATTTCCAAGTCAAGATGGTGGATGACTTGGAGGGGAACTTCCAGGTGGTGTTCCCGTGTATCTACTGCCCTTGTCCTTCTATGTGGTAGAGGTCATGAGTTTGGAAGGTGCTGTTGGAGGAACCCTGGTGAGTCCCTGCAGTGCATCTTGTGCACAGTGTTGCCAACATATGTCAGTGGTGGGGGTGTGTGTATGTTGAAAGTGGTGGATGGGGTGCCAATCAAGTGGATTGCATTATCCTGGATGGTTTCGAGCTTCTTGGAGTATTTGGAGTATTGTGTACAATTCTGGTCGCTGCGCTACGGCAAGGATGTTGATGCATTGGAAAGGGTGCAGAAGAAATTTACCAGGATGTTGCCTGGTCTGGAGGATATTGACTATGAAGTAAAGTTGAACAAACTTGGATTGTTTTCATTGGAGCATCAGAGGATGAGGGGGGACCTGATAGAGGTTTACAAGATTATGACAGGCTTGGATAGAGTGGATAGTCAGTCTTTTTCCCAGGGTCAAAGGGTCAATTACTCAGGGACATAGGTTGAAAGTGAGAGGGGGAAAGTTTAAAAGAGATGTAAGGGGCAAGTTTTTTCACACAAAGGGTGATGAATGCCTGGAACACTCTGCCGGAGGAGGTGGTGGAAGCAGATTCTATAACAATGTTCAAGAGGCATCTAGATAGATACATGAATAGGCAGGGAATAGAGAGATATGGACCATGTAGAGGTAAGAAAATATTAGATTACAGAGGCATCTGTGTCAGCACAGACTTGGTGGACCAAAGGGCTTGTTCCTGTGCTGTACTGTTCTTTGTTCTTGAATGTTGTTGGAGCTGCACTCAACACAGCAGGCAACTGTGGCATGAATGTTACTTGCCACTTTTTAGCCCTAACCTGGATGTTGTCCAGGTCTTTCTGTATATGAACATGGACTGTTTCATTACCTAAGGAATTGTGAATGGTTCTGAACATTGTGCACTCATCAGCGTACATCCCCACTTCTGACCTTATTATGAAGGGAAGGTTATTGATGAAATAACTGAAGATAGTTGGGCCTAGTTCTGGAGCACAAGTCTTCAGCACTATTGCTGGAATATTGTCAGTGTTGATGTCACATGGAGTGAATCAAATTGATTGTAGTCTCACATCTGGAGACCTCAGCTGGAGGCCGAAATAGCTGCATGGCTGAAGATTGGTGTCTGGGTTTGCAGCTGTCATTTCTGGTGCCTCAGTGGATGCCACCTGATCAGTCTGGATTCATTCCTTTTAGATTTTGTAGCAATTCGATACAATTGATTGGCTTGCTTGGCCATTGCGGGGTCAACCACATTGGCGTAGGTCAGGAGTCACATGTCGATTAGACCAAATAAGGATGGTAGATTTTCTTCCCGAGAGAGCATGAGTGAACTAGATAGTTTTTACGATAATCAACAACGACTATTACATGACATTCTACACCCCTTCGTTTCCTTCTTTATGAACGGTATGCTTTGTCTGTATAGCGCGCAAGAAACAATACTTTTCACTGTATACTAATACATATGACAATAATAACTCAAATCAAATGAAATGGTTTCATGGTCATCAATAGACTTTTAATTCCAGATTTCTATGGAATTCAAATTTTACCAGTTTTTAATTCCAGATTTATTAATGGAATTTAAATTCTACCAACTGCCTTGCTGGGATGTGAACATATGTCACCAGAGCATTAGTCTGGGACAGTGGTCACCAGTCCAGTGACATTACCGTGACACCACCATGTCCCTCAAAGATCATAGCTGATCTTCTCTCTCAACTCTACCTTCCCAGATGAACCAATGTCCCTTTGTACCCAAAATTCTATTGATCTCTGTTTTAGATATGCTCAGTAAGAAGTCTCACAACACCAGGTTAAAATCTATTTAAAGTCTATTTGGTAGCACAAGCCACAAGCTTTCGGACTGTTGCCCCTTCATCAGGTGAATGGGAGTTCTGTTCACAAACAGGGCATATAAAGGCACAAACTCAATTTACAAAATAATGGTTGGAATGCGAGTCTTTACAGGTAATCAAGTCTTAAAAGTACAGACAATATGAGTGGAGAGAGGGTTAAGCACAGGTTAAAGAGATGTGTATTGTCTCCAGCCAGGACAGTTGGTGAGATTTTGCAAGCCCAGGCAATCCATGGGGGTTACAGATCCCGGTTGAGGCCGTCCTCATGTGTGCGGAACTTGGCTATCAGTCTCTGCTCAGCGACTCTGCGTTGTCATGTGTCTTGGGGCTTGTGCTATCAAATAAACCTGTTGGACTTTAACCTGGTGTTGTGAGACTTCTTAATGTGCTCATCCCAGTCCAACACCGGCATCTCCACATCTTAATTATGCTCAACAGTGGAACATCTTCCCAGTCTCTACTCTACCAAGTACCCTTGAGAAGTTTTTATCTTTCAATGAGGTCACCGCATATTCCTGGAAATTTCAACGCAGTGGTTTGCACAGCATTTTAGAGATCAGTCAAGGGTCAACAACATTGTTGTGGATTTGAGTCACAAATAGGTCAGACTGGGTAAGAACAACCAACAATAATGAATCGGATGGGATTTTATGGCAATCCACTAATGATACTAGCTTTTTATTATAGATTTAGTTAATTGAATTCATTTATGAATTAGGAGCAGGAGTAAGCCATTCAACCCCTGCTCTGATATTTAATATGATCATGGCTGATCTGATTGTGGCCTCCACATCACATTCTGCCTACCCCTGGTAACCTTTGACTCTCATGTTAGTCAAGAAAGTACCTATCACTGCATCAAAATATTGACCCTGTCTCCAGCGCTCTCCAGGGAAGAAAGTACCAAAGATCCACGACGTTCCCTGAAATGGGAGACTTCTTACCTTTAAACCTGTCCCCTAGTCCTTGTGTCTCCCACTATTGCTAATTACCGACCTGCCTCCCTAGATAGTGGGAAGCGTGAAGCCATTGCCTCCCATAAACTCCATTCCCTCTCCCTGGTGACTGCATGAGGCTGAATCAGACTGTTTGTAACTTCAATGTCAGATTTGAAGCTGAGATGATATTCTGACCACCTATCCAGGCTATTAACAAGATCGTCTATTTCGAACTCTCTCTCTGCTCATCTGCTGCTGAAACTCACATCCATGCTTTTGTTACCTCTGCACTTGACTATTCCAGTGGATTCCAGGATGGTCTCCCACATTCCACTCTCCATAAACTTGAGGTCATCCAAACCTCTGCTGTCTAGGTCCTAATTTGCACCAAGCTCCTTCACCCCTATGCTCTTTCACCTGTACTAGATTCCAGTGAAGCAACATCCTCAATTATAAAATTCTCACCCTTGCTCTCTAATCCCTCAACGGCCTCTCCGTTCCCCATCTCTATAACCTCCTTCAGCCCCACAATCCTTCAAGACATCATCTAATCTAACTGGTTGAGGATTCACAATTTTAATTGATCCGTCGCCAGTGCCTTCAGCTGCCTGGACGCTATGTTCTGGAATTCCCTCCCTAACCCTCTCCACCAGGCTATCGCTCTTCTGACTTTAAGACAATTCTTAAAGCCTATCTCTTTGATTAAGCTTTTATTTATCTGACCTAATAACTCCTTATGAGGCTTGGTCACAAATATTGTTGGATATTGTTCCTCTGAAGCACCTTGGGATGATTCACTAAATTAAGGGTGCTACGTAAATATAAGTTATTGTTAAAGTCATTGTTCAGTACAAATTAAGAGTATGGGAAGTCGTTTGGTCGATTGTGATTCGAGACAATGGTAACAGAGGATTAGTTAACTAACAGAAAGCAAAGAGTGGAGGTAAATGGGTGTTTCTCTGGTTGGTGATCAGTGGCTAGTCGTGTGCTTCAGGGATCAGTATTGGGACTGCAATTGTTTATAATTTACAGAGATGATTTGGAGTTTGGGACAAAGTGTAGCGTGTCAACGTTCGCAGATGACACTTAGATGAGTGGTAGAGTGAAGTATGCAGAGGACACTGAACATCTGCAAAGGGATATAGATGGTCTAAGTGAGTGGGCAAGGGTCTGGCAGATGGAGCACAATGTTGGTAAATGTGAGGTCATCCATTTTGTTCAGAATAATAGCAAAATGGACCATTATTTAAATAGTAAAAAATTGCAGCATGCTGCTGTGCAGAGGGATCTGGGTGTCCTTGTGCATGAATCGCAAAAAGCTGGTTTGCAGATGCAGCAGGTAATTAAGAAGGCAAATGGAATTTTGTCCTTCATTGCGAGAGGGATGGAGTTTAAAAACAGTGAGGTTATGTTGCAGCTGTATAAGGTGCTGGTGAGGCCACACCTGGAGTACTGTGTACAGTTTTGATCTCCTTACTTGAGAAAGGATATACTGGCACTGGAGGGGGTGCAGAGGAGATTCACTAGGCTGATTCCGGAGTTGAGAGGGTTGGCTTATGAGGAGAGACTGAGTAGACTGGGACTATACTCATTGGAATTTAAAAAAATGAGGGGGGATCTTACAGAAACATATAAAATTATGAAGGGAATAGATAAGATAGAAGCAGGGAAGTTGTTTCCACTGGTGGGTGAAACTAGAACTAAGAGGCATAGTCTCAAAATAAGGGGGAGCAGATTTAGGACTGAGTTGAGGAGAAACTTTTTCACACAAAGGGTTGTGAATCTGTGGAATTCCCTGCCCAGTGAAGCAGTTGAGGCTACCTCATTGAATATTTTTAAGGCAAGGATAAATTTTTGAACAGTAAAGGAATTAAGGGTTATGGTGAGCGGGCGGGTAAGTGGAGCTGAGTCCACAAAAAGATCAGCCACGATCTTATTGAATGGCGGAGCAGGCTCGAGGGGTCAGATGGCTGACTCCTGCTCCTAGTTCTTATGTTCATATGTTCTTATGGTGAACTGGAGGGGCTTTGATCCATTGGGATTCTGTACACTGGGTACGTGTAAGCTGACATTTGATCTACTGTGACCACACCATGAGTTATATGAAATCATTCCAGTTCCAACAATCATTCCAGTTCCAACTTTTACAGATGCACCATAGAAAGCATTCTTTCTGGTTGTATCACAGCTTGGTATGGCTCCTGCTCTGCCCAAGACCGCAAGGAACGACAAAAGGTCGTGAATATAGCCCAATCCATCACGCAAACCAGCCTCCCATCCATTGACTCTGTTTACACTTCCCGCTGCCTCAGCAAAGCAGCCAGCATAATTAAGGACCCCATGCATCCCAGAACATTCTCTCTTCCACCTTCTTCCTTCGGGAAAAAGATACAAAAGTCTGAGGTCATGTACCAACTGACTCAAGAACAGCTTCTTCCCTGCTGCTGTCAGAATTTTGAATGGGCCTACCTTGCATTAAGTTGATCTTTCTCTACATCCTAGCTATGACTGTAACACTACATTCTGCACTCTCTCGTTTCCTTCTCTATGAACGTTATGTTTTGTCTGTATAGTGCGCAAGAAACAATACTTTTCACTGTATGTTAATACATGTGACAATAAATCAAATCAAATCAAATCAAATGATTCAATATTAAGATTGGGAGCTCTGGGGTATGTGAAGGGGAAGGAGGACATTTCTGGAACATTCCAATAGTTCAGTAAGAAATGTACCAGCTGGTGTGAGAGTTCTGATGATGGGAGAGGAACTTTGTACCACTTTTCCATCGCTTGAACCTTTTTGGAGAGAATGCCCATCCCTGTGGCCAGTGAGGTTTCAGAAGCACTCACTGCACCCCAATGTCTGGTCTCCTGTGATCATTGTTTTCATAGTCAATTATGTGAGCACTAAAACCATGCCCGGTATCCGGGTACAACACAGTTCAGTGAGCATTCGGGTTAGCAAGGGGACAATGAGTGTCATATAAGGTAGTCACAACAACATCCAATAGGAGAGTGCTCAGAATGTGGAACTCGCTACCACAGGGATTGGTCGGAGAAAATAGGATAGGAATCCAGACAAGCACATGATGGAGAAGGGAATAAGAGGTTACGATAACAGACAAGGAAAGATGGAGGACTGGAGCACAAACACCAGTGTGAACAGGTTGGGTCAAACGGTTTGTGCCATATATCCAGTGTTTGTAATGGAACTGTGTCATGCTGAATGCTGCCCTCACGAAGACCAGCTGAGACTGGGAGCTTTCCTGTGAAATTGGTCAGACAGTCACAGGAAACCCGGTGGAAGGAGCTCAGGGAGAGACAATCATTCCAATTCCCATCTCTCACCATCGATCTGTTTTACATATGAATGGAGGTAGGATCGATGGCGGATACACTCCTGGCTTTTTAAAGACTTCTTCAAATAGGTCTAACACATGTCACTGACATGGCAATTATTTATTACTCATTTGTAATTACCCCATAGCAGCTGAAGGTAAGCCACAGAGATCATTCACATACTGATCAATATGATCAAGTCCAGTTGCTCCCTGCATTCCTTAACATGCTCCTTTACTTGATTATATGCTTTGTAGAATATTCTGGATGTGCTCAGACCCGATCGTCTTTTATCAGGGCAAGGGATCATAGTGCTGGGGAAGAGTGAGTTATCATTGCATCAAACATCCCCAGGACAGATACAGCAAGGGTGAAATCAAGAGCAAATCTCCTTCAAACAGTACAGGTTAGAAAAAGAGTGAAGTTCTGAGAAACCATCCCATCAAACACTCCCAGGACAGGTACAGCATGGGGTTAGATACAGAGTAAAGCTCCCTCTACACTGTCCCCATCAAACACTCCCAGGACAGGTACAGCATGGGGTTAGATACAGAGTAAAGCTCCCTCTACACTGTCCCCATCAAACACTCCCAGGACAGGTACAGCATGGGGCGAGATACAGAGTAAAGCTCCCTCTACACTGTCCCCATCAAACACTCCCAGGACAGGCACAGCACGGGGTTAGATACAGAGTAAAGCTCTCTCTACACTGTCCCCATCAAACACTCCCAGGACAGGTACAGCATGGGGTTAGATACAGAGTAAAGCTCCCTCTACACTGTCCCCATCAAACACTCCCAGGACAGGTACAGCACGGGGTTAGATACAGAGTAAAGCTCCCTCTACACTGTCCCCATCAAACACTCCCAGGACAGGTACAGCACGGGGTTAGATACAGAGTAAAGCTCCCTCTACAGTGTCCCCCCATCAAACACTTCCAGGACAGGTACAGCACAGGATTAGATACAGAGTAAAATTCCCTCTACACTGTCCCTATCAAACACTCCCAGGACAGGTCCAGCGCATAGTTAGACACAGAGTAAAGCTCCCTTGACACTGTCCCCATCAAACACTCCCAGGATAGGTACAGCACGGGGTTAAATACAGAGTAAAGCTTCCTCTACACTATCCCCATCAAACATTCCCAGGATAGGTACAGTACGGGGTTAAATATAAGGTAAAGCCTGCTCTGCATTGTTCTATCAATGTCTGTGCCCCAGCCTCTGAAATCTGGTGCCAGCTACAAAATGATCGTTTCCAAATTTGAACATTATGTCTCTCTGATTAGGGCAATTTAATTCTGAGTGATCTTGTGTTTGTCTCTTAAGACTCCCATTACGCTGTGTCTTTACTGGTATCAGAGTGAGGAGGTTGTCCCGCCCTTTGCCTCTGCTAGAATTGATCCCAGATTCCAGTTTCAAAAAGTTGGTTTCTGCCCCAAGTGCTTGACCTCATTATGTAATATCTGGCTGCAACACCATGCTAATTTTGAAGGCAATTGGGTTGATGCCTGAGTCTCTCTTATCCTGCGGAATATCCAGTGGAATTCAACAAATAGCCACAGTTAACTGAGTGCAGAGGGCGGGGAACCCTCGGGGAACCCTCCCCTCCCCTTTGACCCTTTCGCTCCCCTTCTTTTGCGCATGGTTGAGTAACATAGAAACTTAGAAACTAGAAGCAGGAGGCAGCCACGTGGCCCTTCGAGGCTGCTCCGCCATTCATTTTGACCATGGCTGATTATCGAATTCAATATCCTGATGCCCCCTTCCTCCTCATATCCCTTGATCCCTTTAGTCCCAAGAGCTAAATCTAATTTTTTCTTGAAATCAGACAACGTTTTGGCCTCAACGATATTCTGTGGTAGTGACTTCCACACATTCACCACCCTCTGGTGAAGAAATTTCTCCTCACCTCAGTTCTAAAAGGTTTACTCCTTATTCTCAAACTATGACCCCTAGTCTGGACTCCCCCACCATCGGGAACATTCTTTCTGAATCTACCTTGTCTGACCCTGTTAGAATTTTATAAGTTTCTATGAGATCCTCTCTCATTCTTCTAAACTCCAGTGAATATAATCCCAACCGATTTAGTCTCTGCTCATATGACAGACCTGCCTTCCTAAGAATTAGCCTGGTAAACCTTTCACTGTACTGCCTCTATAGCAAGGACATCCTTCCTCAGATAGGGACACCAAAACTGCACACAATACTCCAGGTATGACCTCACAGATGATAGATAGCAAGGTGTGGGGAGGATGGAAACATCAGAAGAGAAAAAATAGGAGCAGATGGTGGCACAGTGGTTAGCACTGCTGCCTCACAGAGCCAGGGACCTGGGTTCAATTCCCGGCTTAGCTCACTGTCTGTGTGGAGTCTGCACGTTCTCCCCATGTTTGCATGGGTTTCCTTCGGGTGCTCCGGTTTCCTCCCACAATCCGAAAGAAGTGCTGGTTTGGTGCATTGGCCATGCTAAATTCTCCCTCAGTGTACCCAAACAGGTGCCGCATTGTGGCGACGACGGGATTTTCACAATAACTTCATTGCAGTAAGCCTAGTTATGGCACTATTAAATAAACTTCAAACTTTTTAAGCAAGAGGCTAATAATCCCCTTGAGCCAGTTATTCAAGAAGATTATGGACCCAAATTCCACGTCCCGAAATACCTCGATTCCTTCCGTTTCCAAAAAACTAGCAATTGATTGGTTTCTGTAGTTCCACCAGAAAGTGGAACGGATTATGTCTGACAATCCAGCCTGAGTCCTGTGGACTGACTCACACCTTCCAGACGTGACAAGCAATGAACAAAAAGCTGATGGGGGGAGGGAGCAGTGCTGCATTCTATCCCGTGATAGCGCACTATCAATAAAGCCATCTCCCAACTCCAGCAATCCAATCTGAGACTGAGACAATCACTTGCAAGACTACGCACTCAACCTGACACAATTTAAAGGCTGCAGAGTGACTTGCCTAACTTTTGCCTCACCAGCAGCAACTAATCCTAAAAGATGACCAATCTGTCGATAACAGTTCTTAGATTAGCCATGGCATACACTCACAACAGCAGCTGCTGCTTTCCTACCTTGATCCCAGTCAGTGGTTAAAAGGGTTCTCCGTCTGGATAGTGTGAGCGAGCCTCCCTCCTGAATTCTATCTGCTATGATGCAGCCTCTCACACCAGGATTACTGGAAGTGAACTGCATACTGGCACCCGGAGAGAGATTTAACAACAAAACACTATATATGGGTATGAATAAAGGAACGAAGAGAGGGCAAGGGAAAGACACGGAGATAGCTTGGGGAAGGAAGTGCGAGAAGGACAAATTAAAAAAGGGAGATAAAGTCAGGCAGAAACAGAGTGAAGTACAGATTGGAGGAGAGATAAAGTCAGAGAGTCAGAAACAATATGAAGAGTTGAAACATTGAGAAAATTGTAGAGCAATATTGAGAGTTCGAAGACTGAAGATCGAGTAAACACAAAAATAGCAATATAAGAGAATGAGAAACAGAGAAACAATATCCCAGTGAGAGTCAGTGTGTGTGGAACTGTATCCCAGTGAGAGTCAGTGTGTGTGGAACTGTATCCCAGTGAGAGTCAGTGTGTGTGGAACTGTACCCAGTGAGAGTCAGTGTGTGTGGAACTGTATCCCAGTGAGAGTCAGTGTGTGTGGAACTGTATCCCAGTAAGAGTCAGTGTTTGTGAAACTGCATCTCAGTGAGAGTCAGTGTGTGTGGAACTGTATCCCAGTGAGAGTCAGTGTGTGTGGAACTAAATCCCAGTGAGAGTCAGTGTGTGGGACTGTATCCCAGTGAGAGTCAGTATGTGTGGAACTGTATCCCAGTGAGAGTCAGTGTGTGTGGAACTGTATCCCAGTGAGAGTCAGTGTGTGTGGAACTGTATCCCAATGAGAGTCAGTGTTTGTGAAACTGCATCCCAGTGAGAGTCAGTGTGTGTGGAACTGTATCCCAGTGAGAGTCAGTATGTGTGGAACTGTATCCCAGTGAGAGTCAGTGTGTGTGGAACTGTATCCCAGTGAGAGTCAGTGTGTCTGGAACTGTATCCCAATGAGAGTCAGTGTTTGTGAAACTGCATCCCAGTGAGAGTCAGTGTGTGTGGAACTGTATCCCAGTGAGAATCAGTATGTGTGGAACTGTATCCCAGTGAGAGTCAGTGTGTGTGGAACTGTACCCAGTGAGAGTCAGTGTTTGTGAAACTGCATCCCAGTGAGAGTCAGAGTGTGTGGAACTAAATCCCAGTGAGAGTCAGTGTGTGTGGAACTGTATCCCAGTGAGAGTCAGTATGTGTGGAACTGTATCCCAGTGAGAGTCAGTGTGTGTGGAACTGTATCCCAGTGAGAGTCAGTGTGTGTGGAACTCTATCCCAGTGAGAGTCAGTGTGTGTGGAACTGTATCCCAGTGAGAGTCAGTGTGTGTGGAACTGTATCCCAGTGAGAGTCAGTGTGTGTGGAACTCTATCCCAGTGAGAGTCAGTGTTTGTGGAACGGTATCCCAGTGAGAGTCAGTGTGTGTGGAACCCGTACCCCAGTGAGAGTCAGTGTGTGTGGAACTGTATCCCAATGAGAGTCAGTGTGTGTGGAACTGTATCCCAGTGAGAGTCAGTGTGTGTGGAACTGTATCCCAGTGAAAGTCAGTGTGTGTGGAACTGTACCCAGTGAGAGTCAGTGTTTGTGAAACTGCAACCCAGTGAGAGTCAGAGTGTGTGGAACTAAATCCCAGTGAGAGTCAGTGTGTGTGGAACTGTATCCCAGTGAGAGTCAGTATGTGTGGAACTGTATCCCAGTGAGAGTCAGTGTGTGTGGAACTGTATCCCAGTGAGAGTCAGTGTGTGTGGAACTGTATCCCAGTGAGAGTCAGTGTGTGTGGAACTCTATCCCAGTGAGAGTCAGTGTTTGTGGAACGGTATCCCAGTGAGAGTCAGTGTGTGTGGAACCCGTACCCCAGTGAGAGTCAGTGTGTGTGGAACTGTATCCCAATGAGAGTCAGTGTGTGTGGAACTGTATCCCAGTGAGAGTCAGTGTGTGTGGAACTGTATCCCAATGAGAGTCAGTGTGTGTGGAACTGTATCCCAGTGAGAGTCAGTGTGTGTGGAACTGTATCCCAGTGAGAGTCAGTGTTTGTGAAACTGCATCCCAGTGAGAGTCAGTGTGTGTGGAACTGTATCCCAGTGAGAGTCAGTGTGTGTGGAACTAAATCCCAGTGAGAGTCAGTGTGTGGAACTGTATCCCAGTGAGAGTCAGTGTGTGTGGAACTGTATCCCAGTGAGAGTCAGTGTGTGTGGAACTGTATCCCAGTGAGAGTCAGTGTGTGTGGAACTCTATCCCAGTGAGAGTCAGTGTGTGTGGAACTCTATCCCAGTGAGAGTCAGTGTGTGTGGAACTGTATCCCAGTGAGAGTCAGTGTGTGTGGAACTGTATCCCAGTGAGAGTCAGTGTGTGTGGAACTGTGTCCCAGTGAGAGTCGGTGTGAATGCAACTGTAACCCAGTGAGAGTCAGTGTGTGTGGAACTGTATCCCAGTGAGAGTCAGTGTGTGTGGAACTGTATCCCAGTGAGAGTCAGTGTGTGTGGAACTGTACCCCAGTGAGTCAGCGTGTGTGGAACTCTATCCCAGTGAGAGTCAGTGTGTGTGGAACTGTATCCCAGTGAGAGTCAGTGTGTGTGGAACGGTATCCCAGTGAGAGTCAGTGTGTGTGTGGAACTGTATCCCAGTGAGAGTCAGTGTGTGTGGAACTGTATCCCAATGAGAGTCAGTGTGTGTGGAACTGTATCCCAGTAAGAGTCAGTGTGTGTGGAACTGTATCCCAGTGAGAGTCAGTGTGAGTGGAACTGATCCCAGTGAGAGTCAGTGTGTGTGGAACTGTATCCCAGTGAGAGTCAGTGTGTGTGGAACTGATCCCAGTGAGAGTCAGTGTGTGTGGAACTGTATCCCAGTGAGAGTCAGTGTGTGTGGAACTGTATCCCAGTGAGAGTCAGTGTGTGTGGAACTGTATCCCAGTGAGAGTCAGTGTGTGTGGAACTGATCCTAGTGAGAGTCAGTGTGCGTGGAACTGTGTCCCTTTGAGAGTCAGTGTGTGTGAAACTGTATCCCAGTGAGAGTCAATGTGTGTGGAACTGTATCCCAGTGAGAGTCAGTGTGTGTGTAACTGTACCCAGTTTGTATGGAACTACACCCATTGAAAGTCAGTACGTGTGGAATTGTATCCCAGTAAGAGTCAGTACGTGTGGAACTGTATAACAGTGAGAGACAGTGTGTGCTGCAGGAAAGGATGTCCCGAGGTATGGTTCATTGGGGAGACCATGCAGACGCTACGACAACGGATGAATGAACACCGCTCAACAATGACAATGACACCACTCGCTGGCAAGAGTGTTCTCTTCCTGTTGGAGAACACTTCAGCGGTCACGGGCATTCAGCCTCTGATCTTCGGGTGAGCATTCTCCAAGGCGGCCTTCACGACACACGACAACGCAAAGTCGCTGAGCAGAGACTGATAGCCAAGTTCCGCACACATGAGGACGGCCTCAACCGGGATCTTGGGTTCATGTCACACTATCTGTAACCCCCACAACTTGCCTGGGCTTGCAAAATCTCACTCACTGCCCTGTCTGGAGACAATACACATCTCTTTAACCTGTGCTTAACCCTCTCTCCACTCATTTTGTCTCTACCTTTAAGACTTGATTACGTGTAAAGATTCGCATTCCAACCATTATTTTGGAAATTGAGTTTGTGTCTTTATATGCCCTGTTTGTGAACAGAACTCCCACTTACCTGATGAAGGAGCTGGTGGATTTTGCTACCAAATAAACCTGTTGGATTTTAACCTGGTGTTGTGAGACTTCTTACAGTGTTAAATAGCCTGGGAATCTTTCTGCTATTTCACACCCCTGTGCCAGTAACAATGGGTGGGGCAAAAGTGTGAAAACCTCATATGAATGCAGGAGCAGAGTTTCAGATCACAGCTCTTGCTGAGTTTATTTACATTCTTCCAATTTAATTAAATCTTAATCGTGTCATTTTCCTGCCTCAGGAATTCCTCACATTCCGTGGGCCACAATCATCTTGAAACAGGAATATTTGAGTTTCCTCCATAATCAGACAGTTTAAAAGCAATCAGCACTCTTATACAATCACTGTGCACAGGAGGGGAGAGAGGGTGTATTGGGGGCAATAAATCAGCATGGACTGGGCAGCTGAGGAACAAGTGCAGCTTGTTTACCGCATCAAACCTTTGCTGATTCCAAATTTCTTCAGCACTGAAGGATTTTCCTAATTAGCCAATAATTCTATTCCATTGCACCATGTGTTAGGAAATAGATGTGGAGATGTCGACATTGGACTGGGGTGGGCACAGTAAGAAGTCTCACAACACCAGGTTAAAGTCCAACAGGTTTATTTGGAATCACGAGCTTTCGGAGCGCTGCCCCTTCATCAGGTGAGTCCTGATGACTGATGTCCTGATCTCACCTGATGAAGGAGCAGCACTCCGAAAACTTGTGATTCCAAATAAACCTGTTGGACTTTAACCTGGCGTTGTGAGACTTCTTACTTAGGAAATAGAGCTCATTTCAACAATGGATATTTGTTTGTGTATGTGAGAAATAGGTTTAAGTGTAAGCTTAATTTGTGTTTCTGTATGTGTGTGCTCAGGGTTAAAACTTTAGTTGAGCTTCATGTTAAACAAAGGTGCCTGCATGTCTATGGGTTTTAATTTCACTTAAAATTGTGTCTTAATTGTAATTAAGAGTTTATGATGTAAAAACAATTATTTTGGTTTAAAAAAAAACTAAGTTGTGGCTTAGCAACCAGAGGCCCACACTGAAAAGTAGAAGCAGTTTTTTTAAGTTGGAACCAGGTAACCTAAGAAACAAGACACTGTTTACAGTGGCTGCCAGTAGAGGCAGGACAATAAAGTAAGGGGCAGAAAGGAGGTCCCAAAAGCTAAAGAATAGTCAGAAACCAGGGAATGAAAGAGGATTCCAGAAAGACTGCAGCCAAAGGTAAAATGAACTGGGATCTGAACCAGATGCTGCTCACTGAAGTAAAAGAAAGGAGCAGAGAGAGAAGCAGCCAGTTCAAGACAGAGCTGAAAGACCTGGTGAAATTGGCTAATGAGAAGCCAATCACCTAAAGCAATCCGAAGATGGGTGACACCTCAATGTAACCTGTGAAACAGTTGTATTCTGTTGGCGTAGCTGGGTACCTGTGAGATTGTGTAGAAGCATGTGGCAATCCAGGGCAGAGAAACATTGAAAGGAGTGTTTGAAAGCCTGGATGTGGATCCTTGGTGAAAGCATCTGAGAGAAAGTGTGTGGGAGATTTCAAATGTGTTCTTCGAGAGTGATGAGTGGAAGTCAAAGTTCCAGTGAGGCCAGTTGGCTCACAGTGTGACAAGTACCTGAGTGATCTGATGAAAAATCCACAAAAGTTGTATTGTGTGGCACCTTCACCCGATTTCAGAGTGTGGCGTGTCTGACCACAGGTTGCCTACTGGTTTACATGGACTGTGTACTTACTGAGAATATTAGAGTGCAGGATATATTTTGTAAATTGTGTAATTCTTAGAAATCATTATATAAATCTGTGAAAGTGCAGTGGGAGAGAAGGGACAATGTCTTATAGACAATCTATTCTTGTTTAATAAATGGTTCATTCTTTTGTTAAAAGTTAATCAGCAGTCCTGTGACTCTCTTCACCCATGTTTCTAAACAAAAAATAAAAGTTAGAATCTATTAGGTGAGGTTCCATCCGGGGATCGGACACTCCAGCAGTAAAATCAGCTGCGACTGTAATACCTGTAACTCCCAGGATTGGTAGAGAATGCAGATGCTGAAAAGTAGGAGTCTGACACCAATTGGTCCTTTTAATTATTATTCATTCAGGGGCTGTGAATATTGTGTTCAAAGCCAGCAATTAGTGTCCTCTCCAGCTCTCTTCAGAAGGCTTTGCTGTTCCTCGATGCTCCCACTATCCTCTCAGAATGAGAAGCACAAGGGTTAATCACACACTCCACAGATGGAGCAACACAATTCAAGCTCTCCAAGTGCAGTACTGGAGGAGCACTGCACTGTCAGAGGGCCAGTACTGAGGGAGTGCCGCACTGTCAGAGGGTCAGTACTAAGGGAGTGCTGCACTGTCAGAGGGTCAGTACTGAGGGAGTGCCGCACTGTCAGAGGGTCAGTACTGAGAGAGTGCCGCACTGTCAGAGGGTCAGTACTGAGGGAGTGCTGCACTGTCAGAGGGTCAGTACTAAGGGAGTGCCGCACTGTCAGAGGGTCAGTACTGAGAGAGTGCCGCACTGTCAGAGGGTCAGCACTGAGGGAGTGCCGCACTGTCAGAGGGTCAGTACTAAGGGAGTGCCGCACTGTCAGAGGGTCAGTACTGAGGGAGTGCGGCACTGTCAGAGGGTCAGTACTGAGAGAGTGCCGCACTGTCAGAGGGTCAGTACTGAGGGAGTGCTGCACTGTCAGAGGGTCAGTACTAAGGGAGTGCCGCACTGTCAGAGGGTCAGTGCTGAGGGAGTGCCGCACTGTCAGAGGGTCAGCACTGAGGGAGTGCCGCACTGTCAGAGGGTCAGTACTAAGGGAGTGCCGCACTGTCAGAGGGTCAGTACTGAGGGAGTGCCGCACTGTCAGAGGGTCAGTACTGAGGGAGTGCCGCACTGTCAGAGGGTCAGTACTGAGGGAGTGCCGCACTGTCAGAGGGTCAGTACTGAGGGAGTGCCGCACTGTCAGAGGGTCAGTACTGAAGGAGTGCCGCACTGTCAGGGGTATTCATTTCTAAACAAGATGCTGGACCGCACTCCCATTTCTCCTCTCTGGTGGTTGCAGCAATGTCCAGGGTAGTGTATGAGGGATAGGACAGTTGTTCCTGGAATCCTCGCCAACATTAATTATTACTTTTTTTCCAGCGCAGGAGGAGGAAGAGCAACAAATAGCAATCCCAGCACCTCGATCTGATGGTGTAAAAGCAACAACGGGAATGAAGTTTCCATGCTGTCACCAGGAACCCTCCCCCAACTCCAGGATTCAGTGTCATTTCCACATTTGGAGCAGGTGGTCACATAGCATCATAGAATCCCTGCAGAGCAGAAGGAGACCATTCGACCCACCGACCACAATCCCACCCAGCCCCGATCCCCATAGCCCCATGTATTTACCCTGCTAGTTCTCCTGACACTAAGTGGCAATTTAACTTGGCCAATCAACCTGACCTACATATCTTTGGTCTGTGGGAGGAAACCAGAGCACCCGAAGGAAATCCATGCAGACATGGGGAGAATGTGCAAACTCCGCACAGTGACCCAAGCTGGGAATTGAACCCAGGTCCCTGGCGCTGGGAGGCAGTAGTGCTAACCACTGTGCCACCATGCCACCCTATTTATTGAAAAGAAAGACATGCATTAATATCACACCTTCCACGACCACCGGATATCTCCAAGAGCTTTACACTCAATCACACAGTTCTGGATTGTATTCACGGCTGAGTCTGTAGGAAACATACCATCAAATATGCGCATGGTAAGATCCCACAAACAGCCATGCCATAACAACCAGATTATCTGTTTACTTTTAATTTTTTACTCCATCCTTAAAATTACAAAGCCGATGCTCAGAGTGGACTGGGCAAACCCAAATCTGCTCCTTGCTTGCTCCAAAAACCAAACTCAAAATCTAATTGAATCCAATTCATGGCCCCCCACAAGAGAAGCAAACAAGTTCCAAGCTGACAAGATAAGGCATTGCAGCCCGAGCTCATCAAACCTGATCATTCCTCTCCTCTGCCAGCTAACTCCAGCTTTAAGGGATAAATATTGCTTGGGACACTGGGAACTGCCCTTGTCGGACCTTTGGCATCAAGCTGAGCGGGTAGACAGGGTCACAGTTTAAGCTCTCATTGAAAGACACTGCAGCACTCCCTCAGTACGGCACCAGAATGTGGATTTTTGTTTTATTGCTCAAATCTTGGAGTGCGACAAGGTAGCCCGCTTGTTTGGTACCCCTTCCACAAACATTCATTCCCTCCACCAGTGGCACAGTGGCAGCCGTGTGCACAATCTACAAGCTGCAGGAACTCACCAAGGTTCCTTCAGCAGCATGGTATGGTTAACGCACTGCGATGTACCTACACCACATTGCCTGCAGCAGTTCAAGAAGGCACCTCACCATCACCTTCTCAAGGGCAATTAGGGAATGGGTAATAAATGCTGGTCTGGCCAGCGATGCCTCCTCACCGCAAAACACTGAAATAACAGGATAAATCTCCTAGTCCTGACCAGGTCCAAGAACACTGCGTGAGGCTAGAGAAGAAATTGCGGGAGCCCTGGTTGAGATATTTGCATCATCGTAGCCACGGGTGAGGTACCAGAAGACTGGAGGGTAGCAAATGTTGTGCCCTTATTTAAGAAGGGCTGCAAAGAAAAATCTGCGAATTATAGACCGGTGAGCCTAACTCTGTGGTGGGTAAGTTACTAGAGAGGATTCTGAGGGATAAGGTATACAGGCATTTGGGAAGACAGGGTTTAAGTAGGAGCAGTCAACACGGCTTTGTGCATGGGAGATCATGCCTTACAAATTTTTTAGAGTTCTTTGATGAAGTGACCAGGAAGGTTGATGAGGGCAGAGCGGTAGATGTAGTCTATATGGACTTCAGTAAGGCCCTTGATAAAGTTCCAAATGATAGGCTGCTCTGGAAGGTTAGATCACATGGAATCCAGGGAGAGGGGAGAGCCGGCAAATTGGATATACAGTTGGCTCAATGGTTGGAAGCAGTGGGTAATGGTGGAAGAATGCTTGTCAGACTGGAGGCCTGTGACTAGTGGTGTGCCTCAGGGGTCAGTGCTGGGCTCATTGCTGTTTGTCATCCATATCAACGATTTGGATGAGAATGTACAAGGCATGATCAGTAAATTTGCAGATGACACTGAAATAGATGGTATTGTAGACAGTGAAGAAGGTAGTCAAAAATTGCAGCAGGATCTTGATCAGCTGGGGAAGTGGGCCAAGAAATGGCAAATGGAGTTCAATACAGATAAGTGTGAGGTGTTGCATTTAGCAAAGTCAATTAAGGTAGGACCTTAGGGAGTATCGTGGAACAGAGGGACCTTGGAGTTCAGGTGCACGGTTCTCTAAAGGTGGAGTCAAAGGCAGATAGGGCAGTGAATAAGGCTTTTGGCATGCTGGCCTTCATCAGTCAGAGCATTGAGTATAGAAGTTGGGAAGTTATGTTGCAGTTGTACAGGACGTTGGTGAGGCCGCACCTGGGGTATTGTGTTCAGTTTTGGTCACCTTGCTATAGGAAAGATGTTATTAAACTGGAGAGAGTGCAGAAGAGATTTACAAGGATGTTACCAGGACTCAAGGGACTAAGTTATAGGAAGAGATTGCCCAGGCTATGATTTTTTTGTTTGGAGTGTAGGAGACTGAGGGTGGTCTTATAGAGGTGTATAAGATCATAAGAGGTATGGATAGGGTGAATGCACTCAGTCTTTTTCCCAGGGTTGGAGAATCAAGAACCAGAGGGCATACGTTTAAGTTAAGAGGAGAAAGAATTAGTGGGAACCTGAGGAGCAACTTTCTTCACACAGAGGGTGGTATGTCTGTGGAATGAGCTGCCAGAGGAAGTGGTTGAGGCAGGGACATTAACAATATTTAAAAGGCATTTGGACAGATACATCGATAGGAAAGGTTTAGAGGGATATGGGCCCCAACGCAGGCAAATTGGGTTCGATTGGAATTTTGGTCGGCATGGATCAAAGAATAAAGAACAAAGAAAATTGCAGCACAGGAACAGGCCCTTTGGCCCTCCAAGCCTGCACCGACCATGCTGCCTGACTTAACTAAAACCCCCTACCGTTCCAGGGACCATATCCCTCTATTCGGGGGGGTTTAAACTAGTATGGCAGGGGGGTGGGGATCAAAATATTAGGTCTACAAGTGTAGAGGCTGGGGACAAGCTTGGGGCTGGGACAAGGCTGGTAAAGAAGAAGAGCACTCTGGGGGAGGATTACCTCACTGGGCCTGGAGGTCTGGAGTGTTTATACTTCAATGCAAGGAGCGTAGCAGGTAAGACAGACAAACTTAGGGCCTTAATGCTCACGAGGAATTTGGATGTGGTTGCGGTGACAGAGACTTGGTTGAAAGAGGGACAGGACTGGCAGCTGAATATTCCGGGGTACAAGTGTTTTAGGCGAGACAGAGGAGGGGCCAAAAGAGGTGGGGGAGTAGCAGTATTAGTTGGAGAGCATATTACAGCGGTGCAGAGGGAGGACAATTCAGAGGGGTCGTGTAACGAGTCACTCTGGGTGGAGCTTAGAAACAGGAAGGGCACAGTCACTATGTTGGGGGTATACTACAGGCCCCCCAACAGCCCAAGGGAAGTGGAAGAACGGATATGTCAGGAGATACTGGATAGGTGCAGGAAAAATAGGGTATTTGTAGTGGGAGACTTCAATTTCCCTGGTATAGACTGAAAATCGCTGAGAGCTGGGACTCTGAATGGGGAGGAATTTGTAAAATGCGTACAGGAGGGTTCTTTGGAACAATATGTAGACAGCCCGACTAGAGAGGGGCTATACTGGACCGAGTACTGGGGAATGAGCCCGGTCAGGTCTTCAAAGTTTCGGTAGGGGAACATGTGGCAAATAGTGACCACAATTCTGTTAGCTTTAGGATAGTGATGGAAAAGGATGAGTGGTGTCCCAAGGGTAAGGTGTTGGATTGGGGGAAGGCTAACTTTAGTGGGATTAGGCATAAATTGGCAGCTCTTGATTGGGAGAGGCTGTTTGAGGGTAAATCCACATCTGGCTTGTGGGAGTCTTTTAAGGAACAGTTGTTAGGGCGACAGGACAGGCATGTGCCTGTAAAAAAGGATAGGAAGGGTAGGATTCGAGAACCGTGGATAACCAGGGAAATTGAGGGACTGGTCAAAAAGAAAAGAGAGGCGTATGTTAGTCCAGGCAGCTAAAAACGGAGGGAGCTCTGGAGGAGTACAAAGAAAGTAGGAAAGAACTCAAACGAGGAATTAGAAGGGCAAAAAGGGGTCACGAAATGTCCTTGGCAGACAGGATTAAGGGAATCCCAAGGCATTTTATTCATACGTTAGGAACAAAAGGGTTGTCAGGGAAAAAATCGGACCTCTCAGGGACAAAAATGGGGAATTATGCTTGGAGCCCAAAGAGGTAGGGGAGATCCTAAATGAATACTTTGCGTCAGTATTCACAAAGGAGAGGGATGTGTTGACTGGGAGTGTCTCGGAGGGGAGTGTTGAACCGTTGGAGAAAATCTCCATTACAAGGGAGGAAGTGTTAGGTTTGTTAGAGAATATAAAGACTGACAAATCCCCAGGGCCTGATGGAATCTATCCAAGGCTGCTCAGGGAGACGAGAGATGAAATCGCTGGGCCTCTGACGCAAATCTTTGTCTCGTCACTGGACGCAGCTGAGGTCCCAGAGGATTGGAGGATAGCTAATGTGGTCCCGTTATTTAAGAAGGGTAGGAAGGATAACCCAGGTAATTATAGGCCGGTGAGCTTGACGTTGTTGGAGAAGATTCTTAGAGATAGGATGTATGCGCATTTAGAAAGGAATAAACTCATTAACGATAGTCAGCATGGTTTTGTGAGAGGGAGGTCATGCCTCACTAACCTGGTGGAGTTTTTTGAAGAAGTGACCAGAATGGTTGACGAGGGAAGGGCCGTGGATGTCGTCTATATGGACTTTAGTAAAGCGTTTGACAAAGTCCCTCATGGTAGGCTGGTGAAAAAGGTTGGATCTCATGGGATAAAGGGGGAGGTGGCTAGATGGGTGGAGAACTGGCTTGGTCACAGAAGACAGAGGGTGGTAGTGGAAGGGTCTTTTTCCGGCTGGAGGCCTGTGACTAGTGGTGTTCCGCAGGGCTCTGTATTGGGACCTCTGCTGTTTGTGATTTATATAAACGATCTGGAAGAAGGTGTAACTGGGGTGATCAGTAAGTTTGCGGACGACACAAAATTGGCAGGACTTGCAGATAGTGAGGAGCATTGTCAGAAGCTACAGAAGGATATAGATAGGCTGGAAATTTGGGCAAAGAAATGGCAGATGGAGTTCAATCCTGATGAATGCGAAGTGATGCATTTTGGTAGAAATAATGTAGGGAGGAGCTATACGATAAATGGCAGAACCATAAAGGGTGTAGATACGCAGAGGGACCTGGGTGTGCAAGTCCACAGATCCTTGAAGGTGACGTCACAGGTGGAGAAGGTGGTGAAGAAGGCATATGGCATGCTTGCCTTTATAGGACGGGGCATAGAGTATAAAAGTTGGGGTCTGACGTTGCAGATGTATAGAACGTTGGTTCGGCCGCATTTGGAATACTGCGTCCAGTTCTGGTCGCCACACTACCAGAAGGACGTGGAGGCTTTGGAGAGAGTACAGAGGAGGTTTACCAGGATGTTGCCTGGTATGGAGGGGCTTAGTTATGAGGAGAGATTGGGTAAACTGGGGTTGTTCTCCCTGGAAAGTCGGAGGATGAGGGGAGACTTAATAGAGGTGAATAAAATTATGAAAGGCATAGATAGGGTGAACGGAGGGAAGCTTTTCCCCAGGTCGGTGGTGACATTCACGAGGGGTCATAGGTTCAAGGTGAAGGGGGGGAGGTTTAACACAGATATCAGAAGGACATATTTTACACAGAGGGTGGTGGGGGCCTGGAATGCGCTGCCAGGCAAGGTGGTGGAGGCGGACACACTGGGAACGTTTAAGACTTATCTAGATAGCCACATGAACGGAGTGGGAATGGAGGGATACAAAAGAATGGTCTAGTTTGGACCAGGGAGCGGCGCGGGCTTGGAGGGCCGAAGGGCCTGTTCCTGTGCTGTATTGTTCTTTGTTCTTTGTTCTTGTTCTTATTCCCATCCTATTCATGTACTTGTCAAGACGCCCCTAAAAAGTCACTATCGTATCCGCTTCCACTACCTCCCTTGGCAACTAGTTCCAGGCACCCACTACTCTCTGTGTAAAAAATCTGCCTCGTCCATCTCCTTTAAACCTTGCCCCTCGCACCTTCAACCTGTGCCCCTTCGTAATTGACTCTTCCACCCTGGGAAAAAGCTTGGGCCGAAGGGCCTGTCTCTGTGCCAGAGATTCTATGATTTTACAGAGTCACTGTTTATTCAGGGTTAGGATCACTCACTGTGTAACTGTACAGAGACACTGTTTATTCAGGGTAAGGGTCACTCACTGTGTAACTGTACAGAGACACTGTTTATTCAGCAGGGTAAGGATCACTCACTGTGTAACTGTACAGAGTCACTGTTTATTCAGCAGGGTAAGGATCACTCACTGTGTAACTGTACAGAGTCACTGTTTATTCAGCAGGGTAAGGATCACTCACTGTGTAACTGTACAGAGTCACCGTTTATTCAGCAGGGCAAGGATCACTCACTGTGTTACTGTACAGAGTCACTGTTTATTCAGCAGGGTAAGGATCACTCACTGTGTAACTGTACAGAGACACTGTTTATTCAGGGTAAGGGTCACTCACTGTGTAACTGTACAGAGACACTGTTTATTCAGCAGGGTAAGGATCACTCACTGTGTAACTGTACAGAGTCACTGTTTATTCAGCAGGGTAAGGATCACTCACTGTGTAACTGTACAGAGTCACTGTTTATTCAGCAGGGTAAGGATCACTCACTGTGTAACTGTACAGAGTCACTGTTTATTCAGCAGGGTAAGGATCACTCACTGTGTAACTGTACAGAGTCACTGTTTATTCAGCAGGGTAAGGATCACTCACTGTGTAACTGTACAGAGTCACTGTTTATTCAGGATAAGGATCACTCACTGTGTAACTGTACAGAGTCACTGTTTATTCAGCAGGGTAAGGATCACTCACTGTGTAACTGTACAGAGTCACTGTTTATTCAGCAGGGTAAGGATCACTCACTGTGTAACTGTACAGTCATTGTTTATTCAGCAGGGTAAGGATCACTCACTGTGTAACTGTACAGAGTCACTGTTTATTCAGCAGGGTAAGGGTCACTCACTGTGTAACTGTACAGTGTCACTGTGTATTCAGCAGGGTAAGGATCACTCACTTTGTAACTGTACAGAGTCACTGTTTATTCCGCAGGGTAAGGATCACTCACTGTAACTGTACAGAGTCACTCTTTATTCAGCAGGGTAAGGATCACTCACTGTGTTACTGTACAGAATCAGTGTTTATTCAGGGTAAGGATCACTCACTGTGTAACTGTACAGAGTCACTGTTTATTCAGCAGGGTACGGATCACTCACTGTGTAACTGTACAGAGTCACTCTTTATTCAGCAGGGTAAGGATCACTCACTGTGTAACTGTACAGAGTCACTGTTTATTCAGCAGGGTAAGGGTCACTCACTGTGTAACTGTACAGAGTCACTCTTTATTCAGCAGGGTAAGGATCACTCACTGTGTAACTGTACAGAATCAGTGTTTACTCTCTGGTTATATTTTACCTATTGCTCTGTTAGACTCTGCTGCTTTCATTCCTGTTTGCGATTAAACATGAACTAAGCTGCCAGGTTTCCATACAAGGATGTGGAACAGCCAGTGTACAGGCTGTGCTTCTGGGACTTATAAGGGCCTTTGCGGACACGGCACTGCATTGCTGGGAACCTCCTTCAAACATTAATCAATTCCAGCTGAATCCGTACCCCAGCTTGTATTCCTGCAGCAGGTTTGTTCTGAACTCCTGATGTGTTGGGTGAAAGGCCAGGGTAATTATTCATTCAGCTGAAGTTTAATGTGGAACCAAGAGCTCCTGCAATCTGGAGTAAAAGATTGGCTAGGGGACAGGAAAAAGCTGCAACGCCATTCGAGTCTGCCCACAAATATCCTGCCAACTTTTTTCCTTCTGCTTTCTAGTTCTCTGTTGCCTGGATCCTAATCACACCGAATCATGCTCACTTGTCACCGTACTCACTGACCTACACTAGCTTCTGGTCCAGCAGTGCACTGCAATGCACTTCTCCCTGGATCGCATCTTGATGTAGTAGAGAGGTGTGTGCACTCCAATGATCTCTCTTCTACAATGTTGTTAGGGATTCCTTGCTCCTGATACAACCACCCATGGTGGAAAGATCAGTGGAACATACCAGACAAAATCCTGTCCCAAAGTTCCCCAACAGCGGAACAGGCGAAGGAAGACTGTTTGTCTCACTGACAGTGAAGGCGGCAGCAACTTTCAATGGCAAGGTGGCCCCAGTCATTGTGGTCTGCCACGACATTGAAATCTGAGCACTAACCCAGCAGGATTGTGTGGATGTAGCTCCAAGGCCCCAGAACAAGGTTAAGCGCAGGCTTCTACTAGACTCCATCTCCCAAGTCCTATAGCGATGGAGAATAAGTGATCGGGACAGGCTGAGAACCCGAGACTCCCTGGTGAAGGACTTGCATACATACAGCAGTGGCATAAAGGTCATTGCGCACTGTGTTGGGACAAAGGAGACTTTGGCAGCAGCTTCTGTGACTGTGGAAACCTCTTCCAGATACCCTCTGCTCACCCCAAATGGGGAGTGAAAAAGGTGCCCTAAAAGTAGATTGTCCACTTTCTCCTGGCTGGGGAACCACACCCTTTGGAATCACTATTCCAGTCTTCAATCTATTCAACGCTGGAGCATCCACATCCCTCTGGGGTAAAGAATTCCAAAGATTCACAACCTTTTGAGTGAAGTAATTTCTCCCCATCTCAGTCCTAACTGATCGGCCCCTTATCCTGAGTCTATAACTCCCCTGTTTCAGATTCCCTGACCAATGGAAATCTCTCAGCGTTTATCCTATCAAACCCTCTCAGAATTGTGCTGATTCCAGTCAGATCACCTCTGATTCTTCTAAACTCGAGAGAATACAAACCCAATTTACTCAGCCTCTCATCAGGGGACAACCCCCTCAGCCCAGGGACCAATCCAGTGAACTTTTGCTGTCCCACACCAAGTGCCAGAATATCCTTTCTTAAATGTGGGGACTTTGCGTTTGACAAAGTCCCTCATGGTAGGCTGGTGAAAAAGGTTGGATCTCATGGGATAAAGGGGGAGGTGGCTAGATGGGTGGAGAACTGGCTTGGTCACAGAAGACAGAGGGTGGTAGTGGAAGGGTCTTTTTCCGGCTGGAGGCCTGTGACTAGTGGTGTTCCGCAGGGCTCTGTATTGGGACCTCTGCTGTTTGTGATTTATATAAACGATCTGGAAGAAGGTGTAACTGGGGTGATCAGTAAGTTTGCGGATGACACAAAATTGGCAGGACTTGCAGATAGTGAGGAGCATTGTCAGAAGCTACAGAAGGATATAGATAGGCTGGAAATTTGGGCAAAGAAATGGCAGATGGAGTTCAATCCTGATAAATGCGAAGTGATGCATTTTGGTAGAAATAATGTAGGGAGGAGCTATACGATAAATGGCAGAACCATAAAGGGTGTAGATACGCAGAGGGACCTGGGTGTGCAAGTCCACAGATCCTTGAAGGTGACGTCACAGGTGGAGAAGGTGGTGAAGAAGGCATATGGCATGCTTGCCTTTATAGGACGGGGCATAGAGTATAAAAGTTGGGGTCTGATGTTGCAGATATATAGAACGTTGGTTCGGCCGCATTTGGAATACTGCGTCCAGTTCTGGTCGCCACACTACCAGAAGGATGTGGAGGCTTTGGAGAGAGTACAGAGGAGGTTTACCAGGATGTTGCCTGGTATGGAGGGGCTTAGTTATGAGGGGAGATTGGGTAAACTGGGGTTGTTCTCCCTGGAAAGATGGAGGATGAGGGGGAGACTTAATAGAGGTGTATAAAATTATGAAAGGCATAGATAGGGTGAAAGGTGGGAAGCTTTTCCCCAGGTCGGTGGTGACGTTCACGAGGGGTCATAGGTTCAAGGTGAAGGGGGGGAGGTTTAACACAGATATCAGAAGGACATATTTTACACAGAGGGTGGTGGGGGCCTGGAATGCGCTACCAGGCAAGGTGGTGGAGGCGGACACACTGGGAACGTTTAAGACTTATCTAGATAGCCACATGAACGGAGTGGGAATGGAGGGATACAAAAGAATGGTCTAGTTTGGACCAAGGAGCGGCATGGGCTTGGAGGGTCGAAGGGCCTGTTCCTCTGCTGTATTGTTCTTTGTTCTTTGTTTAAAACTGCACACAGTACTCCGGATGTGGTCTTACCCAAAACTCTGTACAGCTGCAGCAAGATTTCTTTATTCTTATACTCTCCCTGCAATAGTGAGATGCAGCTTCCTGTGAAGGAACGAACAAGGGGTTGGAGAGTGGAGGGGGGGGGAGTGGGGGTGGCTACACTTCCTACTGGAAAGGAGACATTAACAGTGACCCTCATGTCCACAGGGTTGGTTTTGCCACCTGGAATCAGGTTTTCGATGCACTCCCAGAACTGCATGATTGCATCAATGAAAGCGTCATGAGGTTTCAGCTGGAGGTCAGCTGTAATCAATATGCCGTTGCCATCAGTGTTCATGCCCTGACCCCCAGCTCCGATCAAGATGGAGAAAAATTCTATTCTGACCTTGATGAATTCTTCATTGCCATCCCAAAAGCAGGAAAGATCATCTTTCTGGAGAGATTTAATGTCAGGGTTAGCTGTGACTCTGATGTCTGGAGAGAAACCAACAGGGAAAATAGGTTGGGCCAATGCAAAAAGTGTCTGCCCATTGACAAAGTGTCTTCAGCAAGAGCTCATTCACACTCATCTGGCAGAAGGTCAAAGACAAAACCACATGGAGACCTCCTAGATCAAGGCATTAGCACCTCCTGGATGTTGCCATCATTGGAGACAATGAGTGATATCTGTTTCACTCAACCCATATAAAGAAATAATGCCTGCTGGACTGGTCATCAACTCAACCAGTGATGAATATTTACCAAGCACCAAGACATTGCAAGAACTAAAATTCCAAGAGAAAGATGTCCACTATCTTAGCTCTAAAACAGCCAACCAGAGAGAGGAATTCCAAACTCAGCTCAGAAGCCATCTGGGAAATCCTCACACATCCAGCTCAAAGCAAGTCAGCTTTCCTCAACTCCACTGCTGTGGCCAGACCATTGGCTTTGAGCATCGTCATCAGTGGACTGGTTCGATGAAAGCGATACTGAAATGTGTGATCGCCTGGACCAAAAGCGAGCAGCCTTCATTGCCTGGCAGAATGAGCCAAGGTTGTACACCAGGGAGGCTCCATGCCAATAGCTCAAAACTGACATGGATAAAGGACAAGTGGTGGGAAGAGAACACCTCCGAGATCTCACATCATATTGACTATCATGACATGCAAAGCCTTTTGGTTAACACTGGTTAACATTGCTACCTCACAGTGCCAGGGACACAAGTTCAATTCTGGCCTTGGGTGACTGTTTGTGTGGAGTTTGCATCTTCTCCCCGTGTCTGCATGCGGTTCCTCCAGTCCAAAAATGTGCAGGATAGGTGGATTGGCCATTTAAGAGTCATCCACATTGTTGTGGATCTGGAGTCACATGTAGGCCAGACCAGGTAAGGCCAACAGGTTTCCTTCTCTAAAGGATATTATCATAGAATCATAGAATCATAGAAACCCTACAGTACAGAAAGAGGCCATTCGGCCCATCGAGTCTGCACCGACCACAATCCCACCCAGGCCCTACCCCCATATCCCTACATATTTTACCTGTTAATCCCTCTAATCTACGCGTCCCAGGACACTAAGGGGCAATTTTAGCGTGGCCAATCAACCTAACCCGCACATCTTTGGACTGTGGGAGGAAACCGGAGCACCCGGAGGAAACCCACGCAGACACGAGGAGAACGTGCAAACTCCACACAGACAGTGACCCGAGCCGGGAATCGAACCCAGGTCCCTGGAGCTGTGAAGCAGCAGTGCTAATCACTGTGCTACCGTGCCGCCAGATGTGTTTTTATGACAATTGACAATGGTTTCATGGTCATCATTAGACTTTTAATTCCAGATTTTTAAAATTGATTTCAAATTTCACCATCTGCCGTGGTGAGATTTGAACCCAGATCCCCAGAGCATTCCCCAGGCTCTCTGTTACCAGTCCAATGACAAAACCATTATGTCACCGCCTCCCAGAATCCACTCTATCAAATCCTCGCAGGATCTTATATGTTACAATAAGATCACCCCTCATACTTCTAAACTCCAATGGGTATGGTCCCAACTTGTTCAACCCTTCTTCATAAGATATGCCTGTCATCCGAGGAATGAGTCGACTGAACCTTCTCTGACCTGCATCTAATGCAATTACATATTTTTCACATATGCAGATCAAAACTGTACACAATATTCCAGATGCGATCTCACCAATGTCCTGTACAGCTGCAGTAAAACTTCCCAAATTTTATATTCCATTCCTCTTGCAATAAATACCAACATTCCATTTGCCTTCCTAATCATTTGCTGTTGTCTGACAGATATATGTATATTTCTGTAAACTTTTATAGCTCTACAACTCTCTGACAACGCTGCATTCCTCCAGCCCGAACCTCATCTCTTGCCCTCCCTTTTCCTCCACAACTGGTGTCTGTATCTTCAGGTGTTTAGGCCTGAAAATTTGTAAGCCTAAGCCTCTCATCTTCCTTTAAGATGCTTCCTATAATCCAGCATTTTAACCCAAGCTTCTAGTAACTCAGCCAAATGTCTCCTTTGGTTCAACGTCAATTTTTGGCCAATTACTGCACCACTTGCAAGATTTTTGTTTCTATTGAAGTCAACGTTGCAAGTTAAGATCTGTTGTGGTCTCAACTACATTTTGCAGTGTTCTCCCATTAGTCTTGACTTATTTGTCTATCAAAAATTTGTCTTGGATATATTGAATGACCCAGCCTCCACTGCTTTCTGAGGAATTCCAAATATTAACCACCCTTTCAGAGAAAGTATTTCTCCTCACATCCAGCTTAAAATGGTGGATCTCTTATTTTTAAATTGTGTTCCCTGGTTCTCGTCTCTCCCAGAAGTGGAAAAATCCTCCTGGTATTCACCCAATCAAATCCCCTCAAGATCTCCTGTGTTTTGGATGAGATGAACTTCACAGTGAATGGAAGATAGGAGGTTGACCAGGAGAGCATTGGAAGGATGGATTCCGGGGGTGACATACGTATGGGTGAGGGTTTCAGAAGCTGATGGGTTGAAGTGGATCAGAGATGACCAATGTTATTGTCTTGGCACCAATGCGGCACGGTAGCACAGTGGTTAGCACTGCTGCTTCACAGCTCCAGGGACCTGGGTTCGATTCCCGGCTTGGGTCACTGTCTGTGTGGAGTTTGCACATTCTCCTCGTGTCTGCGTGGGTTTCCTCCGGATGCTCCGGTTTCCTCCCACAGTCCAAAGATGTGCAGGTTAGGTTGATTGGCCAGGTTAAAAATTGCCCCTTAGAGTCCTGAGATGCGTAGGTTAGAGGGATTAGCGGGTAAATATGTGGGGGTAGGGCCTGGGTGGGATTGTGGTCGGTGCAGACTCGATGGGCCGAATGGCTCCTTCTGCACTGTAGAGTTTCTATGATTTCTATGATTTCTATAACAATGGAAGTGGACGATCTTGGTGACAAAGAGGATAAGTGGTCAGAAACTCAGATTAGGATTAATAGGAGAGTGCATTTGTAAAAGTCTGGTTCAGCCTCACTCAGTAGCTAGGGACAAGGGTGGAGTCAGTGGCTAGGCAAAGGAGTTTGTGGCACAGGAGAAAGATAATGGCTTCAATTTTCCCAATACTTAGTTGGAGAAAATTGTGTTTCTACCACCACTGGACGTCAGACAAGGATGGAGGAGTCAATTACTTAGGGGCACAGGTTTAAGGTGCGAGGGACAAGGTTTAAAGGAGATGTACAAGGCAAGTTTTTTTTACACAGAGGGTGGTGGGTGCCCAGAACTCACTGCCGGGGGAAGTAGTGGAAGTAGATATGATAGTGACTTCTCAGGGGTGTCTTGACAAATACATGAATAGTATGGGAATAGAGGGATATGGTCCCTGGAAGAGTACGGGGTTTTAGTTCAGACGGGCAACATGGTCGGTGCAGGCTTGGAGGGCAGAAGGGTCTGTTTCTGTGCTGTAATTTTTCTTTGTTCTTTGTTAAGCAGCATAACAACAAAATAAAGTGCAGGAGTTGAGAGAGATGGTGCTGAGGTCAATCTGGTGTCATCAGCATACATGTGAGAACACGCTGTGTTTTCAAATGATGTCACCAAGGGGCAACATGTAGATGAGAAACAGGAGGGGCCAAGGATAGATCTTCAGGGGATACCAGAGGTAATGCTGTGACAGCAGGAAGAGAAACCACTGATGGTGATTCTCTGGCTATGACCAGGTGAGAGCAGTCCCACCCAGCTCGAAAACAGTGGAGAGGTGTTGGAGGAAGATGGTGTGATCACCGTGTCAAAGGATGCAGACAGCTCGAGAAGGATGAGAGGGAAGAGGTTCACCATGTTCATAATCAGGGCATTACTATTAGCTCCTTGAAATCTGCTTGCAGTCATGTACTTTATGAAGTTTTTGTAGAACGCTGTGAGAATACAGTGTACTAGCTGTTTCAGTTTTATTGCAGCCTAAATGGAAGTACTTACCATTGTTGTAGGAAAAAGGGGGATTAGCAGGTTAAATGCGTGGGGTTACGGGGATAGGACCTGGGTGGGATTGTTGTCAGTGCAGTCTCGTTGGGCTGAATGGCTTCCTTCGGCACTGTAGGAATTCGATGACTCTATAACCTTTGGGATGAGGGCTATTTCAGTATTGGGATAGGGACAGAAGTCTAACTGGAGAGATTCAAACATAGAAATCTGAGTAAGATAGAACATAGAACATAGAACATTACAGCACAGAACAGGCCCTTCGGCCCACGATGTTGTGCCGACCTTCATCTGAAACCAAGATCAAGCTATCCCACTCCCTACCATCCTGGTGTGCTCCATGTGCCTATCCAATAACCGCTTAAATGTTCCTAAAGTGTCTGAATCCACTATCACTGCAGGCAGTCCATTCCACACCCCAACCACTCTCTGCGTGAAGAACCTACCTCTGATATCCTTCCTATATCTCCCACCATGAACCCTATAGTTATGCCCCCTTGTAATAGCTCCATCCACCCGAGGAAATAGTCTTTGAACGTTCACTCGATCTATCCCCTTCATCATTTTATAAACCTCTATTAAGTCTCCCCTCAATCTCCTCCACTCCAGAGAGAACAGCCCCAGCTCCCTCAACCTTTCCTCATAAGACCGACAC
This sequence comes from Mustelus asterias, assembly GCF_964213995.1. Lineage (NCBI taxonomy): Eukaryota > Metazoa > Chordata > Chondrichthyes > Carcharhiniformes > Triakidae > Mustelus > Mustelus asterias. The sequence continues at coordinate 2,802,485 of NC_135814.1, forward strand.
TCCAAACCAGGCAGCATCCTGGTAAATCTCCTCTGCACTCTTTCCAGCGCTTCCACATCCTTCTTATAGTGAGGTGACCAGAACTGCACGCAATATTCCAAATGCGGTCTCACCAAGGTCCTGTACAGTTGCAGCATAACCCCACGGCTCTTAAACTCCAACCCCCTGTTAATAAAAGCTAACACACTATATGCCTTCTTCACAGCTCTATCCACTTGAGTGGCAACCTTTAGAGATCTGTGGATATGGACCCCAAGATCTCTCTGTTCCTCCACAGTCTTCAGAACCCTACCTTTGACCCTGTAATCCACATTTAAATTAGTCCTACCAAAATGAATCACCTCACATTTATCAGGGTTAAACTCCATTTGCCATTTTTCAGCCCAGCTTTGCATCCTATCTATGTCTCTTTGCAGCCTACAACAGCCCTCCACCTCATCCACTACTCCACCAATCTTGGTGTCATCAGCAAATTTACTGATCCACCCTTCAGCCCCCTCCTCTAAGTCATTAATAAAAATCACAAAGAGCAGAGGACCAAGCACCGATCCCTGCGGCACTCCGCTAGCAACCTGCCTCCAGTCCGAAAATTTTCCATCCACCACCACCCTCTGTCTTCGATCAGATAGCCAGTTACCTATCCAATCGGCCAACTTTCCCTCTATCCCACACCTCCTTACTTTCATCATAAGCCGACCATGGGGGACCTTATCAAACGCCTTACTAAAATCCATGTATATGACATCAACCGCCCTACCTTCATCAACACACCTAGTTACCTCCTCAAAAAATTCTATCAAATTTGTGAGGCACGATTTGCCCTTCACAAATCCGTGCTGACTATCCCGGATTAATCCGCATCTTTCTAAATGGTCGTAAATCCCATCCCTAAGGACCTTTTCCATCAATTTACCAACCACCGAAGTCAGACTAACCGGTCTATAATTACCAGGGTCATTTCTATTCCCTTTCTTAAACAGAGGAACAACATTCGCCACTCTCCAGTCCTCTGGCACCATCCCCGTGGACAGCGAGGACCCAAAGATCAAAGCCAAAGGCTCTGCAATCTCATCCCTCGCCTCCCAAAGAATCCTAGGATACATTTCATCAGGCCCAGGGGACTTATCGACCTTCAGTTTATTCAAAACTGCCAATACATCCTCCCTCTGAACATCTATTTCCTCCAGCCTATTAGCCTGTAACACCTTCTCTTCCTGAAAAACATGGCCCCTCTCCTTGGTGAACACTGAAGAAAAGTATTCATTCATCACCTCGCCTATCTCTACTGATTCCATACACAAGTTCCCACCACTGTCCTTGACCGGCCCTAACCTCACCCTGGTCATTCTTTTATTCCTCACATAAGAGTAAAAAGCCTTGGGGTTTTCCTTGATCCGACCCGCCAAGGACTTCTCATAGATTTGGCGAAAGGAGGTAAGGAAAGGACAGGTGTTTTGACAACGTGATCAAGGCCGTTATACCCCTTTCTCCTGTTTCCCTCAAAGCTGCAGCGGGAGATTAAGGAAGACTAGTGGAAATTCATCTTTTAGTGAGATATTAAAGCGAGATCCTGTCTGCCATCACAGGTCGGTGTAAAAGGCAAATTATAGAAAGGAGAGTTCTCTCAGGTGTCCTGGAATTAATACTGACCCTTCAAGCAGCATTGCTGATAAAGATTATCTGGTCACTTCCTTACATATTGTTACTGAGATCTTGCTGTGCGTGCTGTGTTTTAAATGGTCAGTCTAATCTATTTCTATTTTATTCCTATCTACAATATGAGCAGTCAGCATTTGCAGGTCGAAGGTCATATCTCTCATTAAGGGTTTTGTAAAGTACATTCATTTAAGAACATAAGAACATAAGAAATAGGAGCAGGAGTAGGCCATCTAGCCCCTCGAGCCTGCCCCGCCATTCAATAAGATCATGGCTGATCTGACGTGGATCAGTACCACTTACCCGCCTGATCCCCATAACCCTTAATTCCCTTACCGATCAGGAATCCATCCATCCGCGCTTTAAACATATTCAGCGAGGTAGCCTCCACCACCTCAGTGGGCAGAGAATTCCAGAGATTCACCACCCTCTGGGAGAAGAAGTTCCTCCTCAACTCTGTCTTAAACCGACCCCCCTTTATTTTGAGGCTGTGTCCTCTAGTTTTAACTTCCTTACTAAGTGGAAAGAATTTGAATTCAAAAGTCTCAGACAAGGTATTTTGGAATTCTTATAACATCTCCCAGCTCTCAATTCAGTTCTCCCTTAAACCTAAAGTTCTCTCTTTCAGTCCAGGCCTCTGTACAACCGCATACAGCAGATAAATGATTCACAACAGTTTGGTACCCAAAGAGGGCAGCTTAGCATGCTCACGCAGCCCATGAACTAACTATGTGATTACAGCACCCACAGATCTCACACAGTTTACAGAAATTACTACTTCATTGTTGCCTTTGGAAATGTTTTCAGGGGTCAGTGAACATTGAACTGAACTGCACTCCAATTTCCCTTTACATGAAGCTAAATATTTACATTGCCAAACGCCTGCTGTGAGAGCTTGCAGGATTCAGAAACATCCTGGCCAGGTCAGAATGGAAAAAGAAAAATAGAGGAAAAGGTAGAGAGAGAGGGAACAAGAGAGGAAAGCAATTTAGAAGGTAGAGACTGATATAGGCAAAAAGAGAGGATGGATGGATGGATGGATAGAGTAAGAAAAAATATACCGATAGACAAAGAGGAGCTAAGACAGAAAAGGTGAGAGAGTGAGGGAGCAAGTGAGAGAGACAGAAAGGGAAAGAGTGAGACAGGCAAAGAGAGGCAAAAGAGAAAGAGACAGACAGAAAAAGAAAGGATCCGAGAGAGTGGAACAGAGAATCGGAATGAAAGAATTGACATGAGACCAAACAAAAGCAGAGATTCTCACATTGCAATTCGACACATCAATAAATACCGGGGGGGGAGGGGGGCTGTGGGGGGGGGGGGGGGGGCGGGGTGTGTGCGCAGTACGGTGGCACAGTGGTTAGCACTGCTGCCTCGCAGCGCCAGGGACCCGGGTTCGATTCCCGGCTTGGGTCACTGTCTGTGTGGAGTTTGCACGTTCTCCCCGTGTCTGCATGGGTTTCCTTCGGGTGCTCCGGTTTCCTTCCACACTCCAAAAACGTGCGGGTGAGGTGGATTGGCCATGCTAAATTGCCCCTCAGTATCAGGGGACTAGCTAGAGTAAAAAAAAGCATGGGGTTATGGGGATAGGGCCTGGATGGGATTGTGGTCGGTGCAGACCCGATGGCTGAATGGCCTCCTTCTGTACTGTATGATTCTATGATCTATGATCTACATCACTGTTACTGACCCTCGGGGAGGCAGGAAAGGTGAGAAAGCCAGAGAAGGAATGAGGAAAGCTGAATAAAAACATGGCTGAAGAGTGATGTGGTGGAGAGAGGACATTTAAGTTTATTTATTAGTCATAAGTAGGCTTACATTAACACTGCAATGAAGTTACTGTGAAAATCCCCAAGTCGCCACACTCCATCACCTGTTCGGGTATACTGACAGAGAATTTAGCATGGCCAATGCATCTAACCCGCACGTCTCTCGGACTGTGGGAGGAAACAGGAGCACCCGGGGGAAACCCACACAGACACGGGGAGAATGTGCAAACTCCACATAGATAGTGACCCGAGCCAGGAATTGAACCCGGCTCCCTGGTGCTGAGAGGTAGCAGCATTAACTACTGTGCCAATGTGCCACCGTAAGGGAAGAGGAAGAGAGGGTTTTAAAAAAGGAATAGCCAACCAGCTAAAGGCACTGCCACGAATGGTGGTTGAAGAGAGGGAGGCAATGCTTCATTCCCGTCTCAAACCTGCCCTGCTACAGTAAGGACAGGTATATTTAACCCTAACCTCAACATATACAACCTCACTAAATTCTGTAAAAAGTGATTTAAAGAACATATTCCAAATCAGTACAAACCACAAAATACCAGGTTCAATACAATGAATTCTGTATAGTGAATCAGCCATTCTGAGGCATGTTTTGCAAAGAGATTACAGTTACCCTTGATACCTCTAGGGTAGAGAGAGAGGGAGGAAATCAGCCAGGGTTCCAGCTCCTGGTCACTGCCCAGTGATCCCTGGGTTAGAGAGAGAGAGGAAATCAGCCAGGGTTCCTGCTCCTGATCACTGTCCAGTGATCCCTGGGTTAGAGAGAGAGGGAAAATCAGCCAGGGTTCCTGCTCCTGGTCACTGTCCAGTGATCCCTGGGTTAGAGAGAGAGAGAGGGGAAATCAGCCAGGGTTCCTGCTCCTGGTCACTGTCCAGTGATCCCTGGGTTAGAGAGAGAAGGGAAATCAGCCAGGGTTCCTGCTCCTGGTCACTGTCCAGTGATCCCTGGGTTAGAGAGAGAGGGAAAATCAGCCAGGGTTCCTGCTCCTGGTCACTGTCCAGTGATCCCTGGGTTAGAGAGAGAGGGGAAATCAGCCAGGGTTCCTGCTCCTGATCACTGTCCTGTGATCCCTGGGTTAGAGAGAGAAGGGAAATCAGCCAGGGTTCCTGCTCCTGGTCACTGTCCAGTGATCCCTGGGTTAGAGAGAGAGGGGAAATCAGCCAGGGTTCCTGCTCCTGATCACTGGTGAAAAGTCCTCAGGTGCAGACACGCGAGGTTGCTATAAGATTTAGCTTTGATGTTTTCACATATACTTACTAGCAACACTCACTTTGTGCACAGATTCATGAAAAATAGCTCATTGGGTGAGCAATTGGAGAGCAGTTACTGCCTTCCGAGCTAGATTGACAAGAGGCAGTGGTATAAAGAGAAGAAAGAGAGCACAAAGCAAGAAAGTAATAATTGCTGATAATGTCAGTACTGAACAGGTCTTACTGCTGATTAAATATTGCAATGCTGGAAACAGTTCCATACTCCACTTTGCCTCGTTGATAATCCTGAGATCCATTTGAAAATTGCAAATCAATTCAAGGTTCAATCAGAAAGGTGGAACAAGGCCAAATCTGGGAATATCTGATCCATCTCCGAGTTCTTGAAAACTGCTGCTTTAATACGCCAAGGTTTTTGAAAAATTAGATGCAAACAATATAATTTTGCACAGAAAAGATAAATTACCTGACAGCTGACTGGTGCTGTAATGCTCATCTGTGTCTGCATGATCTTACAGGTAGCAGCTGAATGCCAATATTTCTATTTGCTGTGAACACGCACACATACACAGTCTGTCTGAAACTATTAAACTCTGGGTGGTGCAGAGGAAACCTGGCTCCACAGACCCCTCCCGAATGGACTGGCACTCTCAACATGTGTTTCCTTCCGCAATCTGAAGCAAATATGTCCTTCATATGCATTCATTTCGCAATTGGCAAGCACACACACATGCACAAATACATGCACACAAACGCACACCCATGAACATACACAAATACATAAGCATGCACACAAAAACACATATACAAACATGCACTAGTACATGCAGTACACTTGCACATGGCAATACACACAGAATTTGTGTACACACACACAAAATCCAGGTACACAAAACAAATTCTTGGAGGCAAATGCACACAGACTCATACAAGCAAATACTGGCACAGAAACAGATGCACACAACACATACAATGCATAAGTACAAATACAAACATAAAAATACAGACAATTAAATGCATACAAATATTAGGACACAATTACACACATAAATAAACAAGCACAAGTATAGTGTTCCCATGTAGCTACACCATTGGTTTCTACCAAGTAATGTGGAAGACTGCCCAGGTATGCCCTGTCCACAAATCCAACCTGACCAAGTACCACCCTATCAGTCGGCTCTCACTCATCAGCATGCTGATGGAAGGGGCCATCAACAGCGCTATCAGGCAGCACTTACTCAGCAATAACCTGCTCACTGACACTCAGCTTGGATTCCATCAGGGTCACTCAGCTCCTGATCACATTACAGCCTTAGTTCAAACATGGATAAAAAATCTGAAATCAAGAAGTGAGGTGACTGCTCTTGGCATCAAGACAACATTGGACTGAGTGTAACATCAAGGAGCCCTGGCAAAACTGGAGTCAATGGGTATCAGGGGGAAAATTCTCCACTGATTGGACTCATACCCGGCACAAAGGAAGATGGTTGTGGTGATTGGAGGTCAATCACCTCAGCTCCAGGACATCACTGCAGGAGTCCCTCAGGATAGTGTCCTCAACCCAACCATCTTCAGCTGCTTCATCAATGACCTTCCGTCATAAGGTCAGAAATGGGGATGTTCACTGATGACTGCACAATGTTCAGCACCATTCATGACTCCTCAGATACTGATCAGTTCATGTCCAAATGCACCAAAACCTGGACAATATCCAGGCTTGAGCTGACAGATGGCAAGTAACATTTGCAGCATTCAAGTGCCAGGCAATGACCATCTCCAACAAGGCAGGATCTAACCATCACCCCTCTCATTCAATGGCATTACCATCACTTAATCACCAGCAATCAAAATCCCGGGAGATTACCAATGTAGGTTTGAAATCCCCTCCAACTAGGCTTTTATTAAATATAAAACCCCAAAAGTTTCATGGACATAAACACGGAAAATAAACAGGCCAAATATCAACACCCAGAGGCAAGCTATATGTCAGGGGTTAATCTTCAGAGCATGACAATACTGAAACCAAGTCGATACTGTGTAAAGTAACTAGGACATTACCATCTCTCAGACACAAACCAGTGGCCATCAGACAATGCAATTCAAGAAACTGGGAGACCAGCAGAGTTGAAGCCCTCAGACAACAGGCATTGTGCAAATATCGACAACAGTAAAGGAGAAATGGATCTTATCAACTTGGGAACCAGAGACATCACATCTGAATGGGGCCCATTGTTGCGGTCGTGGAAATAACATTGTGATGAATGGGTTTGTCTGGACCAAGGCAGGAACCAGACTAAAGAGATTCAAAAAGTGCTAATCACCAACCATCCACATAGGATGTTGGAGTGTTGTGCGGCAGCATTACACTAGTTTAAAGCTCTTGTATTAAGACATCAAAAGTGTTTTTTGTTAATAAGGAAATTAGTGGTTGAGCCAAAAACCCTGTGTCTGTGTAAGTGTGTCATCTAGTCATAGAGGTTTACAGCATGGAAACAGGCGCTCCAGCCCAACTTGTCCATGCCACCCTTTTTTTTAAACCCCTAAGCTAATCCCAATTGCCCGCATTTGGCCCCATATCCCTCCATACCCATCGTACCCATGTAACTGTCTAAATGCTTTTTAAAGGACAAAATTGTACCCGCCTCTACTACTGCCTCTGGCAGTTTGTTCCAGACACTCACCACCCTCTGCATGAAAAAATTGCCCTCCTGGACACTTTTGTATGTCTCCCCTCTCACCTTAAACCTATGCCCTCTCATTTTAGACTCCCCTATCTTTGGGAAAAGATATTGACTATCTAGACATAGAACATAGAACATTACAGCGCAGTACAGGCCCTTCAGCCCTCGATGTTGCGCCGACCAGTGGTACCAATCTAAAGCCCCTCTAATCTACACTATTCCAATATCATCCATATGTTTATCCAATATCCACTTGAACGCTCTCAACGTTGACGAGTCCACGACTGCTGCAGGCAGGGCATTCCACGCCCTTACTACTCTCTGAGTAAAGAACCTACCTCTAACATCTGTCCTATATCTCTCACCCCTCAATTTAAAGCTATGTCCCCTCGTGCTAGCCAACACCATCCGAGGAAAAAGGCTCTCACTATCCACCCTATCTTATCCTCTGATCATCTTGTATGCCTCTATTAAGTCACCTCTTAATCTTCTTCTCTCTAACGAAAACAACCTCAAGCCCCTCAGCCTTTCCTCATATGATTTTCCCACCATACCAGGCAACATTCTGGTAAATCTCCTCTGCACCCTTTCCAACACTTCCACGTCTTTCCTATAATACGGCGACCAGAACTGTACGCAATACTCCAAATGCGGCCGCACCAGAGTTTTGTACAGTTGCAGCATGACCTCCTGGCTCCGAAACTCAATCCCTCTATCAATAAAAGCTAACACACCGTACGCCTTCTTAACAACCCTATCAACCTGGGTGCCAACTTTCAGGGATCTATGCACGTGGACACCCAGATCCCTCTGTTCATCCACACTACCAAGTATCTTACCATTAGCCCAGTACTCTGTATTCCTGTTACTCCTTCCGAAGTGAATCACCTCACACTTTTCCGCATTAAACTCCATTTGCCACCTCTCAGCCCAGCTCTGCAGCTTATCTATGTCCATCTGTAACCTGCCACTTCCCTCCGCACTGTCTACAACGCCACCGACTTTAGTGTCATCTGCAAATTTACTAATCCATCCTTCCACGCCCTCATCCAAGTCATTAATAAAAATGACAAACAGCAGTGGCCCCAAAACAGATCCTTGCGGTACACCACTAGTAACTGAACTCCAGGATGAATATTTCCCATCAACCACCACCCTTTGTTTTCTTACAGCTAGCCAATTCCTGATCCAAACCACTAAATCACCCTCAATCCCATGTGTCCGTATTTTCTGCAAAAGCTTACCATGGGGAACCTTATCAAACGCTTTGCTGAAATCCATATACACCACATCAACCGCTTTACCCTCATCCACCTCTTTGGCCACCTTCTCAAAGAACTCAATAAGGTTTGTGAGGCACGACCTACCCTTCACAAAACCGTGCTGACTATCCCTAATCAAATTATTCCTTTCTCGGTGATTATAAATCCTATCTCTTATAATCCTTTCCAATACTTTGCCCACAACCGAAGTAAGGCTCACCGGTCTATAATTACCAGGGTTGTCCCTACTCCCCTTCTTGAACAAGGGGACAACATTTGCTATCCTCCAATCTTCTGGCACTGTTCCTGTAGACAATGACGACAGAAAGATCAAAGCCAAAGGCTCTGCAATCTCCTCTCTAGCCTCCCAGAGAATCCTAGGATAAATCCCATCCAGCCCAGGGGACTTATCTATTTTTACCCTTTCCAGAATTGCTAACACCTCCTCCTTATGAACATCAATCCCATCCAGTCCATCAGCCTGCATCTCAGTACTCCCCTCAACAACACTGTCCCTCTCCAGTGTGAATACCGATGAAAAATATTCATTTAGTGCCTCTCCTATCTCTTCAGACTCCACGCACAACTTCCCACTCCTGTCCTTGACTGGCCCTAATCTTACCCTAGTCATTCTTTTACTCCTGACATACCTATAGAAAGCTTTAGGGTTTTCCTTGATCCTACCTGCCAAAGACTTCTCATGTCTCCTCCTGGCTCTTCTAAACTCTTTCTTTAGGTTCTTCCTGGCTAACTTGTAACTCTCAAGCGCCCTAACTGAGCCTTCACGTCTCATCTTAACGTAAGTCTCCTTCTTCCTCTTCACAAGAGGTTCAACCTCTTTAGTAAACCACGGTTCCCTCACACGTCTGCTTCCTCCCTGCCTGACAGGTACATATTTATCAAGGACGCGTAGTAGCTGTTCCTTGAACAAGTTCCACATTACAATTGTGCCCATCTAGCTGATCTAGCTGATCTATGCCCCTCATTATTTTATAGACCTCTATAAGATCACCCCTCAACCTTCTACACTCCAGAGAAAAAAGTCCCAGTCTATCCAGTCCTTATAACTCAAACCATCAAGTCCCGGGAGCATCCTAGTAAATCTTTTCTGCACTTTTTCTAGTTTAATAATATCCTTTCTATAATAGGTTGACCAGAACTGTACACAGTACTCTAAGTGTGGCCTTACCAATGTCTTGTATAACTTCAACAAGACATCCCAACTCCTGTATTCAATGTTCTGGCCGATGAAACCAAGCATGCTGAATGCCTTCTTCACCACTCTGTCCACCTGTGACTCCACTTTCAAGGAGCTATGAACATGTACACCTAGTTCTCTTTGTTCTGTAACTCTCCCCAACGCCCTACCATTAACTGAGTAAGCCCTGCCCTGGTTCAATCTACCAAAATGCATCACCTTGCATTTATCTAAATTAAACTCCATCCACCATTCGTCAGTCCACTGGCCCAATTGATCAAGATCCCATTGCAATTGGAGATAACTTTCTTCACTGGCCACTATGCCACCAATCTTGGTGTTGTTGGAGTAAACTTAAAATTAAAACTTTTTAAGCCATCATTGTGAATGTAAAACTTTTTAAAACAAGGAAAGTTGTGTATGTAACTTTTGCACTCTGTGGTTAACTACAAACGCTCGAGCCCTGACTAGTGACAAGCTGGGGTGAGCTATGTCTCATTTTTAGTGTAAAAGTGCAAAGCAAGCAGGAATAGTCAGACAGCAAAGGACAGGAATAGTCAGGCAGGTGGCCTGAAAAAGGAACTGAACAGTGAGGTATTTTCAACAAAATGTGATTGGGAGTTATTGATAACTAACTATTGTCAAGGGGCCCAATAGGCCAAAGTATGTAACCGCCTACGGCTTGATGCGAAACTGCCGATGTTTGCGATGTTTTAACATCGCGGCACGGTAGCACAGTGGTTAGCACTGCTGCTTCACAGCTCCAGGGACCTGGGTTCGATTCCCGGCTTGGGTCACTGTCTGTGTGGAGTTTGCACATTCTCCTCATGTCTGCGTGGGTTTCCTCCGGGTGCTCCAGTTTCCTCCCACAATCCAAAGATGTGCGGGTTAGGTTGATTAGCCAAGCTAAAATTACCCTTAGTGTCCTGGGATGCGTAGGTTAGAGGGATTAGTGGGTAAATATGTGGGGATGTGGGGGTAGGGCCTGGGTGGGATTGTGGTTGGTGCAGACTCGATGGGCCGAATGGCCTCTTTCTGTGCTGTAGGGATTCTAAGATTCTAAGATTCTTCGAAGAGTATAAATGCGCCTGCCGCCAAGCCAGATTGAGGAACTCTGCCCAGAGATCCTCCCGAAGCTTCGATTTAATAAACTACGAGTTGAATCTCAAGTCTGATCTCCGAGTGGTGACTTTTCCCACAACAGTGTCATCTACAAACTTACCAACTGTGCCTCCTATATTCTCATCCAAATCATTAATATAAACGACAAATAACAGTGGACCCAGCACTGATCCCTGAGGCACACCGCTGGTTACAGGTCTCCAGTTTGAAAAACAACCCTCTACAACCACCCTCTGGCTTCTGTCAAGAAGCCAATTTTGTATCATTTAGATGCCTCACCCTGGATCCTATGAGATTTAACCTTATGCAACAACCTACCATGCGGTACCTTGTCAAAGGCCTTGCTAAAATCCATGTAGACAACATCAACTGCACTGCCCTCATCTACCTTCTTGGTTACCCCTTCAAAAAACTCAATAAAATTTGTGCGACAAGATTTTTCACTCACAAAGCCATGCTGACTGTCCCTATTCAGTCTTTGCGTCTCTCAAAATACCTTTATAAAAAATATCCTGACGCCAGGAACCAACAGTAAGGGTAAACAGGAGAGAGTGCCTCTTACATAATTGACCAGAAACTGAACTGGACCAGCCATATAAATCAAAAACATAAAATACTGGAAAATCTCAGCAGGTCTGACAGCATCTATGGAGAGAGAATAGAGCCAACGTTTCAAGTCTGAATGACCTTTGTCAGAGCTAAGAACAAAGAGAATCAGCAGAGATTTATACTCTGAGGGTGGGTGGGGGGGAGGGTTCGCTGTAATTGGACAAAGGGAATGTAAATGGGGATGAAGAAGGCTGAGAAAGGTACTAAATGTGTCCATGAAGTGATCAGAATGTGTGAATGGCAGAACAGAGGTACAGATGGTTAAGGCTGTTGCCTGGGGGGGGGGCGGCAGGGGGAGGGGATGGAGTCCTTACAGGATGTGGAGTGTGAAGAGCTATATCTTGACTATAGCTCTTCACACTCCACATCCTGTAAGGACTCCATCCCACTCTCTCAGTTCCTTCGCCTGTGTTGCATCTGTTCTGATGATGCCACTTTCCAAAATAGCGCTGCCGATATGTCTTCCTTCTTCCTCAATCGTGGTTTTCCACCCACTGTGGTTGACAGGAATCTCAACCGTGTCCGACCCACCCCCCGGGCCACTGCTCTCACCCCCTCCCCTTCCTCCCAGAACCAGGATAGGGTCCCCCTTGACCTTACTTTTCACCCCACTAGCCTTTGCATTCAAAGGATCATCCACTGCCGTTTCCGCCAACCTCAGCATGGTGCCACTCAACACATCTTCCCCTCACTCCACCTGTCAGCATTCCACAGGGATCGTTCTCTCCGGGACACCCTGGTCCACTCCTCCATCACACCCAACACCTCACCCCCTGCCCACAGCACCTTCCCATGCAATTGTAGAAGGTGCAACACCTGCCCCTTTACCTCCTCCCTGCTCACTGTCCCAGGGCCCAAACGCTCCTTTCAGGTGAAGCAGCGCATCACATGCACCTCCTTCAACCTGGTCTATTGCATTCGCTGCTCCCAATGCGGTCTACTCTACATTGGAAAGACCAAACGCAGACTGGGTGACCGCTTTGCTGAACACCTTCGGTCCGTCCGCAAGCAGGACCCAGACCTTCCTGTCGCTTGCCACTTCACCACAGCACCCTGCTCTCCTGTCCACATGTCTGTCCTTGGCCTTTTGCAATGTTCCAGCGAACCCCAACGCAAACTGGAGGAACAGCAGCTCATCTTCCAATTGGGCACTTTGCAGCCTTCTGGACTGAACATTGAGTTCAACAACATCAGAGCATGAACTCTCCCCTCCACCTTCACCCCATTTCCATTTATTTTCTCTCATTTTGTTTATTTTCATCTCATTCATCCATTTTTATCATCCTTCTTTCTCACTTCAATTTTTCCACTTTTCCGTTCTCGATTGCCATCCGCCCACTCCCCCACCCCCTCCACTCCCAACTAGGGCAAGTGCCTTAACCATCTGTATCTCAGTTCCAACCCCCGCCAGCAAGCTGAGCCCTTCCCCACTCCGCTGGCCAGCTGCAATCGCTGTCCACCCTCCCTCTGTCACCAATCCCGAGTGCAGAGTGGCAGCGGGACTCCCCACCCCCATTGATCGCCTCCAGGGGCCCCGCCCCAATAGGCCCTACCTATTCTCTGGCCCTTCTCCCTTCACACTGCCTGATGCCCGGTGAGCAGTGCCAAGGTGCCCCTGGACATTGCCACTTTGTCCCTTGGGCAGTGCCAGGGGGCCAGGATGGCATTGCCAGGCTGGCAATGCCCAGGGGCACCCTTCTTACCACTGACCTCCTGGGGGGCCTCCATGGCCTCCCTTCACTGGGTCGGGCTGCCAGCTCCCCATTAGTGGGGAGCTGTTGTGACACCAGCGAGTTCACAAGTAATTATTGTGATTGGATTTTTGCTGTTAATATTCAGATTGAACCATGTTCATTTGGGCTTGTTTCTGCTGAATTGAAAAAAAACTCCAGCTCTGTTATTGATGTGAAACACTCCAGGCAAGGTGGGAGGGGCTATTGGGCTTGGAGACTTCAGTCGCGGGCCCACTTAATAGGATTTAAATGCTAATTTAAATAATTTATTCAGCTCTGCACCAATTTCTGGCACTGAGCCGACGACGCTGGAAATCCGCTTATGTCTCCTGACCCGCTGCACTGCTCCCCTGGTCTCCGACAATCCAGAGACTAAAAGATCTTGACCAATGATCAAAGCCAAAGGCTCAGCAATCTCCTCTCTAGCCTCCCAGAGAATCCTAGGATAAATCCCATCCGGCCCAGGGGACTTATCTATTTTTGCCCTTTCCAGAATAGCTAACACCTCCTCCTTATGAACCTCAATCCCATCCAGTCCAACAGCCTGCATCTCAATACTCCCCTTAACAACACTGTCCCTCGCCAGTGTGAATACTGATGAAAAATATTCATTTAGTGCCTCTCCTATCTCTTCAGACTCCACGCACAACTTCCCACGACTGTCCTTGACTGGCCCTAATCTTACCCCAGTCATTCTTTTACTCCTGACATACCCATAGAAAGCTTTAGGGTTTTCCTTGATCCTACCTGCCAAAGACTTCTCATGTCTCCTCCTGGCTCTTCTTAACCCTTTCTTTAGGTTCTTCCTGGCTAACTTGTAACTCTCAAGTGCCCTAACTGAGCCTTCACGTCTCATCTTAACATAAGTCTCCTTCTTCCTCTTCACAAGAGGTTCAACCTCTTTAGTAAACCACGGTTCTCTCACACGACTGCTTCCTCCCTGCCTGACAGGTACATATTTATCAAGGACGCGTAGTAGCTGTTCCTTGAACAAATTCCACATTACAATTGTGCCCATCCCCTGCAGTTTCCTTCCCCAACCTGTGCCATCTAAATCTCACCTAATCGCATCATAATTTCCTTTCCCCAGCTATAACTCTTGCCCTTTGGTATATACCTATCCTTTTCCATTGCTAAGGTAAACGTAATCGAATTGTGGTCACTATCACCAAAGTGCTCACCTACCTCCAAATCTAACACCTGGCCTGGTTCATTACCCAGTACCAAATCCAATGTGGCCAATATCAGCTGGGGTCATAACAAAATTTCTATACATCCATCATAGAAACATAGAAACTAGAAGCAGGAGGAGGCCATTCAGCCCTTCAAGCCTGCTCCGCCATTCATCGTGATTTTGGTTGATCATCAAATTCAATATCCTGATCCCTCTTCATCACCCCCCATATCCCTTGATCCCTTTAGCCCCAAGAGCGAAATCTAATTTCTTCTTGAAATCAGACAACGTTTTGGCCTCAGCTACATTCTGTGGGAGTGAATTTCACACATTCACTGCCCTCCGGGTGAAGAAATTTCTCCTCACCTCAGTTCTAAAAGGTTTACCCCTTATCCTCAAACTACGACCCCTAGTTCTGGACTTTCCCACCATTGAGAACATTCTTTCTGAATCTACCCTGTCTAATCCTGTTAGAATTTTATAAGTTTCTATCAGATCCCCTCTCACTCTTCTAAACTCCAGTGAATATAACCCAAACCTACTTAGTGTCTCCTCATATGACAGACCTGCCATCCAAGGAATCAGCTGGTAAATCTTTGCTGTGCTCCCTCTATAGCAAGGACATCCTTCCTCAGATAAGGACACCAAAGCTGCACACATACTCCTGGTGTGGCCTCACTAACGCCCTATACAATTGTAGCAAAACACCACTATTCCTATACTCAAATCCTCTCGCTATGAAGGCCAACAGACCATTTACCTTCTTTACTGCCTGCTGTACCTGCACACTTACTTTCAGCGATTAATGCACGAGGACTCCAAGGTCTCGCTGAGTATCCACCTCTCTCAATTTACACCCATTCAAGTAATAATCTGTCTTCCTCTTATTGCTACCAAAGTGGATAACCTCACATTTATCCACATTATGCTGCATCTGCCATGCAAATGCCCACTCACTCAGCCTGTCTAAATCATGCTGAAGCATCTCTGCATCCTCCTCACAGCTCACCCTCCCACCCAACTTTGCATCATCTGCAAATTTGGAGATAATACATTCAGTCCCCTCTTCCAAATCATTAGTATATAATGTGAACAGTTGGAGTCCTAGCACAGATCCCTGAGGAACTCTACAAGTCACTGACTGTCAATCAGAAAAAGACCCATTTATGCCAATGTCTGTATGTAACAATGTGTTTGAGTGTCTGTGTATCCCCTGTACATGCGTGTATGTGTGTCTGCCTTTCTATCTATGTGTATACCTATCTGGTGTGTATCTGTGTGTGTCCGTCTGTGTGTAAATGTAAGGTGTTTGCGCATATGTGTGTGTGTGCATCTGTCTATCTACACGTATATCTCTCTGTATCCATACCTATCTGTGCGTATTTAAGTTTCAAAGTTTATTTATTAGTCACAAGTAAGACTTACATTAACACTGCAATGAAGTTACTGTGAAATTCCCCTAGTCGCCACACTCTGGCATCTGTTCGGGTCAATGCACCTAACCAGCAAGTCTTTCAGAATGTGGGAGGAAACCGGAGCAAAAGAACAAAGAGAACAAAGAACAGTACAGCACAGGAAACAGGCCCTTCGGCCCTCCAAGCCTGTGCCGCTCCTTAGTCCAACTAGACCAATCGTTTGTATCCCTCCATTCCCAGGCTGCTCATGTGACTATCCAGGTAAGTCTTAAACGATGTCAGCGTGCCTGCCTCCACCACCCTACTTGGCAGCGCATTCCAGGCCCCCACCACCCTCTGTGTAAAAAACATCCCTCTGATATCTGAGTTATACTTCGCCCCTCTCAGCTTGAGCCCGTGACCCCTCGTGATCGTCACCTCCGACCTGGGAAAAAGCTTCCCACTGTTCACCCTATCTATACCCTTCATAATCTTGTACGCCTCTATTAGATCTCCCCTCATTCTCCGTCTTTCCGAGGAGAACAACCCCAGTCTACCCAATCTCTCCTCATAGCTAAGACCCTCCATACCAGGCAACATCCTGGCCAGCCAGCACCCGGAGGAAATCCACGCAGACACGGGGAGAACGTGCAAACTCCGCACAGACAGTAACCCAAGCTGGGAATTGAACCCGGATCCCTGGCGCTGTGAAGCAGCAGTGCTACCCACTGTGCCACCCCGTGTATTTGTGTGTATGTTTATCATGTATCTGTGTGTATGTCTATCTGTGTGCATCTGTGTGGGTGTGTGCGTGTATCTATCTGTCTGAATATCTGTGTGTAGGTTTCTTTTTGATTTACCGGACGTGGGGATCACTGGCTAAGCCAACATTTATTGCCCATTCGTAATTGCCCTTGAGAAGGTTTTGGTGAGCAGACTTTTTGAATCAGTGTGTATATCTCTGCATGTGAATATCTGTTAAAGTCCATGTGTGTGTTTGTGTATCTGTCTGCATTTGATATCTGCCTGTGTGTGTGTGTGTCTGTGTGTGTGTGTCTGTGTGTGTGTGTCTGTGTGTGTGTCTGTGTGTGAGTTCCATTCAGTTCCTAGGTCAGAAGTCTCACTAATAGATTGAACTACAGCATGAGGCTGCTCCATCTCTGCCTCATAATATTCCCACCCTGAATGCTAATTGTCCACTTCAAAGACCCGGCTCAGGCTCCAATAAGGATAAAACATGGTTTGGCTCCTCAACTCTACTTGGAGAGCTGCCTGTTGGAAAAATCTGCTTCACTCCCGCTTCCAGGGGATTGTTTCCAATGTTCCAGACTGCATGGGATCAGGGAGCTCATCTTAAAGGGACATTGCTCCGTTCACAAATGGATAATGAAATGGGCATGTTCTTTCCGTAGAATACCGTACAATTTGCTACAGTACAGAAAAAGACCATCTAGCCCATCGAGTCTTCACTGACTCTCTGAAAGAGCATTCCACCCAAACTCTCACCACCACCCTATTCCCAGAACCCTGCACATTTACCATGGCCTATCCACCTAACCTACACACCTTTGGATACTAAGGAGCAACTTAGCATGTCCAATCCACATAACCTGCACATCTTGGGAGTGTGGGAGGAAAGGAACACCTGGAGGAAACCCATGCAGACACGGAGGAACGTGAGGCTGGAATTGAACACAGGTCCCTGGAACTCTGAGGCAGCAGCGCTAACCACTGTGCCACCATGGTCTTCACTTTGCAGAGAGACATGATATCTTGCTGCGATTTGATTTGATGAGTACTGAATCATTCTTCATGTAAGAGCTTTGTTACTGTTGATGCACGATTCACTTATAATAATAATCACAGCTGAGACAATTATCGAGCAACCCCTTGCAACATTGATCTCAAAATCTCCAATCTGATTTACAAATTACATCAGCCACAGTTTTAACATCCAATAGAAATCTCTTGAGTTCCCCTCTCTTTCTTCACAGCTCCTTCTCATCTCACACCATCTCCCAAAATAAAATTGCCAATGTCATTTCCAAAAGTGTCCATTGACGGATGTCACATGGTTCCTGTTCACTCACATTCATGTGAGTCCATTCTGCATGCCCCACCCAATATAGGCCCCTGTGACACCACACCCATCTGGTGAGCACTCACACTTTGCCACACCCATGTGACTCATTTCCCCATGTGCTTTTTCCAGATGCTGGCACCAAGATGCAGTTGCTAATCAAATTCCCCTTCCATCCTGGAGAGAATAACAACACACATTCCATATCTACATTCTGTTGGAAAGTGGAACTATTCCTCTGAGACTGACTTTATATTCCTGGCCAGAACATTGCTTCCTACAAAAAACAAACAACCCTCAAAAATACGGACTTGGGAACGCGATGGTAATGGCAGGAAGTGCCAGTACCATGTGAAAAAACAAGCCTGCCAACTGGGAATAAGTAGCCAGGCTCAGCATTGTAATTAATGCTGGCACTGACACTTTAATTGGGGTTATAAATCCACTGAAGCTCGGCAGACACTGATCTCAGTCCTGACGTTACCAAACTCACTTAGTAAAGTTTGAAAGCAGTCAGAGGCACTCAGCAAATAATTCCCCACCTCCCACACCCCCATGTACCTCTCCCCTGTCATCGAATCGACCCATCCATTCCCCCTCCTACATCCCCATGTACTCTCTCCCCCTCCCACACCCCAATGTACACGCTTCCCTATCACTGACTCTATCCACCCATTCCCCCTCCCACACCCCCATGTACACCCTCCCCCTATCACTGACTCTATCCACCCATTCCCCCTCCCACAGCCCCATGTACACCCTCCCCCTATCACTGACTCTATCCACCCATTCCCCCTCCCACAGCCCCATGTACACCCTCCCCCTATCACTGACTCTATCCACCCATTCCCCCTCCCACACCCCCATGTACACCCTCCCCCTATCACTGACTCTATCCACCCATTCCCCCTCCCACAGCCCCATGTACACCCTCCCCCTATCACTGACTCTATCCACCCATTCCCCCTCCCACACCCCCATGTACACCCTCCCCCTATCACTGACTCTATCCACCCATTCCCCCTCCCACAGCCCCATGTACACCCTCCCCCTATCACTGACTCTATCCACCCATTCCCCCTCCCACAGCCCCATGTACACCCTCCCCCTATCACTGACTCTATCCACCCATTCCCCCTCCCACACCCCCATGTACACCCTCCCCCTATCACTGACTCTATCCACCCATTCCCCCTCCCACACCCCCATGTACACCCTCCCCCTATCACTGACTCTATCCACCCATTCCCCCTCCCACAGCCCCATGTACACCCTCCCCCTATCACTGACTCTATCCACCCATTCCCCCTCCCACAGCCCCATGTACACCCTCCCCCTATCACTGACTCTATCCACCCATTCCCCCTCCCACAGCCCCATGTACACTCTCCCCCTATCACTGACTCTATCCACCCATTCCCCCTCCCACACCCCCATGTACACCCTCCCCCTATCACTGACTCTATCCACCCATTCCCCCTCCCACACCCCCATGTACACCCTCCCCCTATCACTGACTCTACTCACGGATTTAATCCCCTCCCACAGCCCCACGTACATCCTCCCATATAGGAACATAGGAACAAAGGATTTTGGAACAGAGTAGGGCTTATGGCCTTTCGAATCTGCTGATAGATCATGGCTGAGTAGGATGTGGGGTCAACTCCACTTTCCTGTCTGCCCCTCCATCATCCTTGACCTTGTGTATTTGAAATCTATCAAATTTGGTCTTGAATAATCTCAATAACCAGCCTCTACTGCTCTCTGAGAAGTAGACTTCCATAGACTAAGGACCCTCTGAGAGAAAATAATTCTTTCATCTCCATCTGATAAGGAAGACCACTTATTCTACTCAGCCGTTTAATCTCTTCCCAAAGACCATATGCTGTACAGTACCAGGTGGGACTGAATTATTCTCATTTGCCTGGTAAATAGCTGAGGTATGTGGGTTCAGTCTGCTCTCCTGTACCAGACCGGTGGTGGAGTCAGATTAAAAAGAAACTTTGAAAAGAAAATTGGATAAATATTTGAAATGGAAAATTCTGCAATTCTTTGGAGAAAGATCGTGGGGACTGGGACTAATTGAATAGCTCTTTCAAAGGACCGAAATAGGCCTGATGGGCCAAATGGTCTCCTTTTATGCTATAAGGTTTTATTATTGTACAATTTGAGCAATGCTGAAAAAAGAGACATTCTGTCAAAGCTTTTTATCCTGCACTCATCAGGACAGATGCAAGAATGCCAAATTTCAAAAGAAACAACAATTTATACTGCATGATAAAGGGGTGCTGATTGGTTGACAAGTGGACTCTGATTGGGTAAGGTGTTGTAATGGTGAATACGCCAGGGAATAGTTATTCCAAAAAGGTTTCCTTTAAATTTAGAAATAATTGAAATATGATATTCTTTTGTGTGTGCTAAAAGTGCAAGATGAACAGTTTTGACAGTCTGGGCAGGGTTTGCCTTGCTCGTCCCGAAACTGCAAAATCCCACCTGTGGTCAACGGGCATTCCCACGGTCCACCCCTCACCCACTCCAATTCCCGTGGCAGGCGGGGCGGTAAAATTCCGGCCTATGCCTCTTTCTTCTATTTTTTCTATTATGGAAAGGATTTTATTAAACTAGAAAGAGTGCAGAAAAGATTTACTCGGATGCTACCGGGACTTGATGGTTTGAGTTATAAGGAGAGGCTGGATAGACTGGAACTTTTTTCCCTGGAGCGTAAGGGTGATCGTATAGAGGCCCATAAAATAATGAGGGGCGTAGATCAGCTAGATAGTCAATATCTTTTCCCAAAGATAAGGGAGTCTAAAACTAGGGGGCATAGGTTTAAGGTGAGAGGGGAGAGATACAAAAGTGTCCAGAGGGGCAGTATTTTCACACAGAGGGTAGTGAGTGTCTGGAACAAGCTGCCAGAGGTAGTAGTTGTGGCGGGTACAATTTTATCTTTTAAAAAGCATTTAGACAGTTACATGGGTACGATGGGTATAGAGGGATATGGGCCAAACAGGGGCAATTGGGACTAGCTTAATGGTAAAAACTGGGCAGCGTGGACAAGTTGGGCTGAAGGGCCTGTTTCCATGCTGTAAATCTTTATGACTCTGTGACTCTTCACTGATATTCAAGTTCTGTGCTACCAAGCAACAATTCTATAATTCTAAGTTACATAGAGAGTACAGTAAGTAACCCAAAACACGCAAAAACAAGTCATAAATTAGTGACAAACAGGGATTAGTGAGTGAAAAACATATGCTAACTACTGTAGCTACAAACATCTGCTATCAATGTGGATATTGGGCCCTTTAAATTATCATCCACTCTCTGCCTGGCACCATACAGTATCAAAGTTATAGAGAAACTATATAATCATGTAAACATAAGAACAGAAGAACTAGGAGCCGGAGTAAGCCATCTGGCCCCTCGAGCCTGCTCCACCATTCAAAGAACAAAGAACAAAGAACAATACAGCACAGGAACAGGCCCTTCGGCCCTCCAAGCCTGCACCGATCATGTGTCCTTACTAGACCATCCGTTTGTATCCCTCTATTCCCAGTCTGTTCATGTGGCTATCTAGATAAGTCTTAAATGATCCTAGCGTGTCTGCCTCAACCACCTTGCTTGGTAGTGCATTCCAGGCCCCCACCACCCTCTGTGTAAAATACATCCCCCCCATATCTGTATTGAACCTTGCCCCCCTTACCTTGAACTTGTGACCCCTTGTGTTTGTCATTTCTGACCTGGGAAAAAGCTTCCAACTGTTCACCCTATCTACGCCCTTCATAATTTTATAAACTTCTATTAGGTCACCCCTCAATAAGATCAATAAGATTCGATAAGGTTCAATAAGATTCAATAAGATCATGGCTGATGGTAGGCCAGAAGTTTGGACAAAATATAAAGAAAAGCAAAGAATGGCAAAAAGGATTAAGGAGGAAAAAATTAGAGTATGAGAGAAAGATGGCTAGAAATATAAAGACAGAGAGTAAAGAGTTTTTATAGATACTTAAATAAGAAAGGAGTTGACATAGTGAGCACTGATCCGACAGAAAGTAAGTCTTTCTATATTGAAACCCTTTGAAAAGAGGGAAGCAGCGTAATATTGAGAAGGATACTTAAGGTGTAGCAGATTATCCTGTGCAAGTTTTTGATGCAAGAGCCATTCCACATTTATTGAAAACGCAAAGTAGGAAGATAGCAGTAGAATTGAACAGGTATTTTACATCAGTCTTCACGACAGAGGATACAAGTAACATCCCAGAGATAGCTGTAAATCAGAAAATGGAAGGGGGAGGAACTCTGAAATATCACAATCACCAGGGAAGTGGTACTGAGCAAATTGTTGGATCTATGGGCTGACAAATCCCTGGGTCCAGGTGGACTTCACCCCAAAGGTCTTGAAAGTGGTTGGTGAGATTGTTGATGCATTGGTTTCAATTTTCCAAAATTTTCGAGATTCGGGGAAGGTTGGAAAATAGCAAATGGAACTCTTTTATTCAAGGAGGGAGAGAGACAGAAAGCAGCAAACTACAGGCTAGTGGCCTAATCCTGATGCATATGTCTGTAAGTATACTATTCTGGGCACCCAGTTTAAATGATCAAGAAGCAATACTGATATGAGGATGATGTGAACTGGTGCCACAATATGATTGGCACCTCATTATCACGGGCTGTTTTACCTGAGCCCAGTAATTACAACAGGAAATAAGAGCAAAATAGATGGAGGTTTGTCACAAAGAACCCCCATCCATTTCTCTGACTGAACGCAACTGATTTATAGCTGGAACTGGACACAACAGTCACAGCTTTAGGCTGCAGATTTTTGGGGAGAGACAGGCTTTGATGTTTCAGTGAGGGTCCCAGAGTGATGAGTTTGGTGGGAACGTAATCATGGGAAAATTAGCGCTCGCAGGGATTGGCTTTGTTGCAAGGATTAGGATAATCGGATAAATCCATTCCCGAAACTGGATTCTATTGGGCAGAATCAGGAGTTTAAGGCTGGCTTTGCTGTGGATGAATATTCCTTAAGAACCTTAATTTCCTCAATGACTACTTAACAATTAGTAACTAAAGACAAATGTTGAATGAATGTCTGACTAGTGACTAAGGCTCCTCACATGACGTTTTTAAATTTAAATTAAACATTTTGGGCAGTCTGGTTTCTACTTTCCACATTTGCATCAAACCCACATGACCAGGTTCAATCTGGAAGAATGTTCTTCAAAAATCCAAGAAAAAAATGCTGGCCAAAGTGGAACGGCACTGACTGAGATTCCCAAGGATAGAGAGGCGAGAGTAAAACTTTCACCAAACAGTTAATTATTAATGCGGAATGGCTCTTGTATCAAAAACTTGCACAGGATATTCTGCTACACCCTAAGTATTCTTCTCAATATAACGCTGCTTCCCTCTTTTCAAGGAAGGAAGGAACTTACATCAATATTGTGCCTTTTATGACCTCAGGACATCCCAAATCACTTTGCAGCCAGTGAAGTATATTTTTGCAATGTAATCACTGGAATCTGTAGCAAACATGGTGGTGAATTTGAGTACAGCAACCATCACAAACAGCCAATGAGCTGATATTCTGTGACTGTGATTTTGGTTGAGGGATAAAGATTGGCCAGGACACCAGCAAGAACACTTCTGCTCTTCTTCTTCAAGTGGTGGCTGTGGGACTGAAGAGATGAGATGGGGCCTCTTATTTAAAGTCTGACACAGCATCGCGATTGTGCAGCACTCCCTCAGTTCTGACCCTCTGACAGTGCAGCACTCCCTCAGTTCTGACCCTCTGACAATGCGGCACTCCCTCAGTAATGACCCTCTGACAGTGCGGCACTCCCTCAGTACTGATCCTCTGACAGTGCGGTACTCCCTCAGTAATGACCCTCTGACAGTGCGGCACTCCCTCAGTACTGATCCTCTGACAGTGCAGCACTCCCTCAGTAATGACCCTCTGACAGTGCGGCACTCCCTCAGTACTGACCCTCTGACAATGCAGCACTCCCTGAGTACTGACTATCTGACAGTGCAGCACTCTCTGAGTACTGACCATCTGACAGTGCAGCACTCTCTCAGTATGACCCTCTGACAATGCAGCACTCCCTCAGTACTGACCCTCTGACAATGCAGCACTCCCTCAGTACTGACCATCTGACAGTGCAGCACTCTCTCAGTACTGACCCTCTGACAATGCAGCACTCCCTCAGTACTGACCATCTGACAGTGCAGCACTCTCTCAGTACTGACCTTCTGACAGTGCGGCACTCCCTCAGTACTGACCCTCTGACAGTGCGGCACTCCCTCAGCACTGACCCTCTGACAGTGCGGCACTCCTTCAGTACTGACCCTCTGACAGTGCGGCACTCCCTCACCACTAACCTCTGACAGTGTGGCACTCCCTCTGTACTGACCCTCTGACAGTGCGGCACTCCCTCAGCACTTACAGTCTGACAGTGCGGCACTCCCTCAGTACTGACCCTCTGACAGTGCCGCACTCCCTCAGTACTGACCCTCTGACAGTGCAGCACTCCCTCAGTAATGACCCTCTGACAGTGCGGCACTCCCTCAGTACTGACCCTCTGACAGTGCGGCACTCCCTCAGTACTGACCCTCTGACAATGCAGCACTCCCTCAGTACTGACTATCTGACAGTGCAGCACTCTCTGAGTACTGACCATCTGACAGTGCAGCACTCTCTCAGTATGACCCTCTGACAATGCAGCACTCCCTCAGTACTGACCCTCTGACAATGCAGCACTCCCTCAGTACTGACCATCTGACAGTGCAGCACTCTCTCAGTACTGACCCTCTGACAATGCAGCACTCCCTCAGTACTGACCATCTGACAGTGCAGCACTCTCTCAGTACTGACCTTCTGACAGTGCGGCACTCCCTCAGTACTGACCCTCTGACAGTGCGGCACTCCCTCAGCACTGACCCTCTGACAGTGCGGCACTCCTTCAGTACTGACCCTCTGACAGTGCGGCACTCCCTCACCACTAACCTCTGACAGTGTGGCACTCCCTCTGTACTGACCCTCTGACAGTGCGGCACTCCCTCAGCACTTACAGTCTGACAGTGCGGCACTCCCTCAGTACTGACCCTCTGACAGTGCCGCACTCCCTCAGTACTGACCCTCTGACAGTGCAGCACTCCCTCAGTAATGACCCTCTGACAGTGCGGCACTCCCTCAGTACTGACCCTCTGACAGTGCGGCACTCCCTCAGTCCTGACCCTCTGACAATGCGGCACTCCCTCAGCACTGACCCTCTGACAGTGCGGCACTCCCTCAGTACTGACCCTCTGACAATGCAGCACTCCCTCAGTACTGACCATCTGACAGTGCAGCACTCTCTCAGTACTGACCATCTGACAGTGCAGCACTCTCTCAGTATGACCCTCTGACAATGCAGCACTCCCTCAGTACTGACCCTCTGACAATGCAGCACTCCCTCAGTACTGACCATCTGACAGTGCAGCACTCTCTCAGTACTGACCATCTGACAGTGCAGCACTCTCTCAGTACTGACCCTCTGACAATGCAGCACTCCCTCAGTACTGACCATCTGACAGTGCAGCACTCTCTCAGTACTGACCCTCTGACAGTGCGGCACTCCCTCAGTACTGACCCTCTGACAGTGCGGCACTCCCTCAGTCCTGACCCTCTGACAGTGCGGCACTCCCTCAGTCCTGACCCTCTGACAGTGCGGCACTCCCTCAGTACTGACCCTCTGACAGTGCGGCACTCCCTCAGTACTGACCCTCTGATCGTGCAGCACTCCCTCCGTGCCGACCCTCTGACAGTGCGGCACTCCCTCAGTGCTGCAAATGCACCAATGCAGATTTACTCAATACAGCTTCTCCAGTTAAGATAGAAGCATAGAAACTTGACGCAGGAGTAGGCTATTTGGCTCTTCGAGCCTGATCCCATCATTCATTATGGTCATTTATTGAATTCATTTTCATGATTTTCCAGTCCCTGTAACCTCCTGTATCATCACTCGAGCACCATCACTCGAATCCGTCTGGGTAATTCCACCCATTCGGGTGAAGAAATTTCTCCTCATCTCAGTTCTAAATTATCCTCAAACTATGACCCCTAGTTCTGGACTCCCCCACCATTGGGAATATTCTTTCTGAATCTACCCTGTCTAGCCCTGTTTCTATGAGATCCCCTCTCACTCTTCTAAACTCCAGTGAATATAATCCTAACCGACTTAGTCTCTCCTCATATGACAGACCTGCCACCCAGGAATCAGCCTGGTAAACCTTCGCTATACTCCCTCTATAGCAAGGACATCCTTCCTCAGATAAGGACACCAAAACTGCACACAATACTCCCACTGTCTCTCTCATAAGAGCGACAGGCCAAGGACAGATTTAGCAGCTCAATTCTTGGCAGTTACAGGTCACCGAGATCCATTAGGAGTTGCATTTCACATGTAGACAATAGACAGAATTTGCCTTTCTGGAGGCTAAGCGTGGCCGGATAAACAGCCCGTTTCCCGCTGGGTAGCAAAGTGGGTGCTTGAAACTTCATTCAGAGGTTCAAAACAGGGGGTTGGGGGGGGGGGGGGGGGCGGGGGGGGGGGAGTCATACCAAAGTCCTGTTCTGCTGAGACCCAAAAAAGACAAATGCCCTGAAGTACAGGAGGAGGATGTATGATGTAATCCACTCCACTAGGGTGAGTGAGTGCAGCCTTGCCTGTGCTCCGCATCAGCACCCAGTGAGTGCCGCCCTGTCTGTACCCCGCATCAGCACCCAGCATGAGCAGCCCTTCCTGTGAACCCCACCAGATTCATCTCAGAGAACAGCTTCGAAAGTGGTGAGAAGCCGGAGCAGCTGCAAGCGAGGGCAGCAATGCTGTTGCAGGTAGGAATACAATATGTTGTACACACCTCAAATTCACAAATGAAGTGGAGGTGGGCAGGTGCACGCTACTTATATCCAGTCAGGAATCGGAGTGGTCAAATTTCCTCCTGGTGTGGCACACAATCAGGAGAGAGAACGTGAATCTGGTGCCTCATCTATTTAGCGAGTATTCATGGCATGTTAATAAATGCAAATGGATTCCGATGCAGATTAGCAACAAAGTCAATGCATCGTTAGGCCACCAAGAAAGTGCAGGGGGGAAATTTCCATCTTGTTTTCCCATTGACAGAGATCCAATATTTGGCTTCACTCCGAATTTTCCGCTCCTTCCATTGGCAGGACTGAAAAATTCCACCCAGTCTGTTTGTACAAGGCCCAGCACATCTTGCACTGTCCATTAGCAACAATCCCAGAATCCAAGTCATATTTCATTGGGAATATTGAACTGTGTGCCTGACAAGAACACAAAGTAATATGGAATGAGGAAGCAGCTGGGTGGAGTTATAAT
Source organism: Mustelus asterias (assembly GCF_964213995.1). NCBI lineage: Eukaryota > Metazoa > Chordata > Chondrichthyes > Carcharhiniformes > Triakidae > Mustelus > Mustelus asterias. Next base: position 2,829,761 of record NC_135814.1, read on the forward strand.
ACAGGACTGCCAATATGGGGAGGCAATGGGACAATGATATTGTAGCTGGACAAGTAATCCAGAGACCCAGGGTACTGCTCTGGGGATCTGGGTTCGAATCCCAAGGTGGCAGATGGTGAAATATGAAATCAATAAAAATCTGGAATTAGAAGTCTAATGGTGACCATGAAACCATTGTTCATTGTCGTGAAAACCGATCTGGTTCACTAATGTCCTTTAGGGAAGGAAATCTGCCGTCCTTACCCAACCTGGCCTACATGTGACTCCAGAGCCACAGCAATGTGGTTGACTCCTAAATGTCCTCAGGGATGGGCAATAAAGCCAGCTAGCGACGCCCACATCCCATGGCTGAATATAAAAATATATTAAATACTGAAAGGACCATCCTAGATAAAAAGAGTGAGTCATCACCATTGACCAGGACTTAGTAAGAAAAGCTGTATCAACATTGTGGCTGTAAGAACAACACAAACTGTTATGAGTGGTTGACCATATTAGCATGACTACCACTTAAAAGCAGGACTGTGATGGAAAACCCACCATGCACTTGGCTGAGTACAGACACAACAACATTAAAAGAATTAAATATCACCCACGACAGGGCATTCCATCTGATTTACAGTAAATCTGCCACCATTCACTTCCTCTGCCGCTAGCAAACCCTAGCTGCAGTATGGGGAGGTAGAGGCCTAGTGGTAATGTCACTGAACTAGCAATCCTAAAAGACCCCAGTTAACGCTCTGGGGACATGGGCTCAAATCCCACTACAGCTGCTGGTGGAATTTAAATTAAATCAATAAAATCTAGAATTACAAAAGCAAAACAAATTTCCATAATGGTGACCATGGAACTACCATTGATTGTTGTAAAAACCCATCTGGTTCACTCATGTCCTTTAGGGAAGAAATTTTGCCATCCTTACCTGGCCTGGCCTGGCCTACATGTGACTTCAGATCCATAGTAAAGTGGTTGACTCTTAACTGCCTCTGAAATGGCTGAGCAAGACATTCAGTCAGGGGCAGTTAGGGATGGGCAACAAATGCTGGCCCAGCCAGCGGCATTCACACCCCATGGAAAGAATAAAGTGTGGACATCTACAAGATGCACTCCGACAACAACAACCTCTTCCAAACCCATGATCTCAATCATTAAGAACATGAGGAACAAATTTACGAGAGCACTATCATCTCCAGGTCACACCCTTTCCTGACGTGAAGATAGATTACCTTTCCTCCATCATCACTGGATCAAAATCCAGAATTCCCTAGATACCAGCATTGCTGGAATCATAGAATCCCTACAGTACAGAACGAGGCCATTCAGGCCATTGAGCCTGCACCAACAACAGTCCCACCCTATCCCCATAACCTCATATATTTACCCTGCTAATTCCCCAGAAACAAGGGTCAATTTAGCATGGCCAATCCATCTAACCCGCACATCTTTGGAGTGTGGAAGGAAACCAGAGCACCCGGAGGAAACCCACGCAGACACGGAGAGAATGTGCAAACTCCACACAGACAGTGACTCAAGCCAGGATTTGAACCCAGGTCCCTATCGCTGTGAGGCAGCAGTGCTAACCACTGTGCTACCGTGCCACCCCCATGCTGGAGCAGCTTCCTCACTGACAGAACTGCAGTGGATCAAGGAGAAGGCTCAACACCATGGTTTCCAGGGCAAGTATGAATGAACAATTAATTCCAGCTTTGGTAGTGATAGCCATGCAGACTGGCTCTCACTGGGGTACAGCCCCATAGGCACTGACACTCAATGCAATCGGATTTTCATGCATTTATCCATAGACTTTCCATTTAACTACTCTGCCTCTGGGTATAGAAAATGGATCTTACCTTCCCAGTGTGCAGAAATGCTTTCTGTCTGATCTCAGTACCTGGTCAGAGTACAGTCTGCTCTGTGCGTCACTCTCAGTTGCTGCCAGTCCCCAAAGTGTTTCATCCCACAAGCCAATATTTAATGATCTGCTTGCTGTCCAAACTGTCTTCAATAATGCATGGAGGGTTATTAGTCACATTCTGGAACTTTCTTCCATTGTGATTTTTAAATGTTTTCACCACAGTAGTGAGTCATTTCAGTTAATTTTCAGAATTGTCAAGTTTCACTCGTCGGAGTTCAGGTTTACTAGTAACAGTGAAGCTTATTAGACTGGCTGGTGAGGATTTCCTATTTATCTTAACTGGGCAATTCAAATCAGGGCAAGTAGAACATTTATTGTAATAGTAAGAATATAAGGACAGGCAGGACTAGAGACTTTATTCAAAATTTAATTAGTAAAATAGTTAATGAATTCAATGCGATAAAGATGGCAGGGCAGGTGGTGTGTGAATGGCTGCAGCATGTGGGAGCTGGTGGACACCTGTGTAAAACAAGGCAACACGAATGCAGAACTTTGGCTCAGAGTCAGTGAGCTGAAGGCTGAGCTGCAGACACTGTGGCACATCAGGGTGGGGTGGATGTTACTTGGGCATTTTGTTCCAGAACATGGTCTAGGCTATGATCTTTTGATTGGGCTCAGCATCAGGTAAAGGAGGGCATGACTGTGACTGGGGCAAGTATGGGGAATCAAGATGGTAGAAGTGGAGAAGACTCCACTTTGCATTTGCATTTGGTCAACAGGTTTGAGGCTCTTGCAGCTTCTATGGATGAAAGCAGGGCCGCAGGGTGGATGTGCAAACTGACCATGGCATCATGGTACAAGAAGTCATTCAAGCCGGGGGAGTTATTAGAAATGTACTGGTAGTATGGGATAGCATGGTCAGGGGGATATACACAATTCTCTGCCGTTGATTCAGAGTCCAGATGGCTGAGTTGCCTGCTCGGTGCCAGGGCTTTGGACCATCTGCTTGAGGCTGGAGACGAACTTGCAGTGGCAGGAGGATCCAGTGGTCATGGTGCAAGCAGGTGCCAACAACATAGATAGGAGTAGAAAAGAGGTTATGTTTCGGGAGTATGAGCAGTTATGGATAAATTAAACAGCAGATTCTCAAAGCTAATTATCTCTGAATTATTACCTGAGCCACAAGCAAATTAACGTTGGATGAATAAGACTGGAAAATTAAATGCATGGCTCAAAGACTGATGTGGGAGAAATGTGTCTCGATTCATGGGGCACTGGCCCAGCACTGGGGGAAGTGGGAGTTATACGGTTGGGAGTCTTCACCTGAACTGTGCTGGGACCTTGATCTGGTGTATAACTATGGCAGTAGAGGGTGAGAGGTCCCATTAGGGAAGATATAAAACAATCAAGAGAAGGATCAAGGCAAGAGAGTAAAATAGCATTGGGGAAATAACCATCAGAGTGTGGCAGGAGGGGACAGATTTAAGAAAGTACCAGCAGATAAGGTTAGAGGTTGCAAAAATAATAAAAAGATGAAATTAAAGGCATTTGTTCTGAATACACACAGCATTCACAATGAGTTAGATGAATTGATGACACAAATAGAAGTAAACAGTTATGGTCTGTGATCCATGGAGACGTCGCTGACCGAGGCTGGGAACTGAATACTCCAAGACACTCAGCATTTAGGAAGGACATGTGAAAATTAAAAGGAGGTGGGGTAGTGCTGTTACTAATGGATGGGATCAACAAATTAGTGAAAGAGTATCTAAAGTTGAAAGTTGAAGATATAGGGGGTGATCTTAACAAAAACATTTTAGTGCCAAACGAGTATGAAACGAGAGATATTCATGCCTTTATTTGGCCGAAAATTGAAATTTCTCTCACTCAGTAAAAATAAATCTTGACAAACTTGAAATTCACCAGTAGAGGGAGTGGGAAGGGCCTAAATCACTGAAAAGCCGACTGATAGCAGCAGAGGGCGCAATTGCGCATGTGCAGATTTTTCTGCTCTGAGAGTGCAGATACCTATCACTGCCTCTGCTACTATAGCTGGCTTTCATGGCCTAACACCACCCCATCCCCGTGGGGCACCGCAGCCAATCGTGATCCCCACCCTACCCCTCTCCCCACCCAGAACAATTGCCACAACTCCACCTGGAACGATTGCCACACACTCCCCCCGGCCTGAAATGTTTGCAACCCTTCCTTTCCATTCCCCCACCCCACCCCCCCACTGATTGCTGCTTCAGAGCTGTAGTGGCTCCTCCCCGACCGATCACTACTGCAGAGTGCATAGCACACCCCCCTCCCTACTGAACGATTTACCCCTAATCTGGCCCCGCCGCTGGTGGTCACTGCTAGGGTGCCAGGCTGGCAGTGCCAGGATGCCAAGTGAGCATTGCCAGGATAACAGGCTGGCACTTCCCACAGGGCAACCCCTCCCTGTGCCCAACCTCCCTCGGTGGGCCTCAATGGCCTCCAGTCCTACCAGCAAAGAACAAAGAACAAAGAACAGTACAGCACAGGAAACAGGCCCTTCGGCCCTCCAAGCCTGTGCCGCTCCTTGGTCCAACTAGACCAATCGTTTGTATCCCTCCATTCCCAGGCTGCTCATGTGACGTTCCAGGTAAGTCTTAAACGATGTCAGCGTGCCTGCCTCCACCACCCTACTTGGCAGCGCATTCCAGGCCCCCACCACCCTCTGTGTAAAAAACAAGGCCATCATATCTGGTCTCCATTGATGGAGTAGAGAACCTCCCCCGGCAAGACCACAGAGGCAAGTGAGCATGGATGATTCTGTCCTGGGCTTGTGAATTATTTGTTTGATGGTGGTACATTGTGCCTTAAAGCTCTGAGAATTCTTTCAGAGACTCCTGCTTCCACAAACACTCTATTACTTGTATGCAATGCATTTAAATGCTCACTGTAACAGTCTGATGTATCCCGTACCCCTCACTGCAACACTCTGATATATCCCACACCCCTCACTATAACACTCTGAAAAATCCCACACCCCTCACTGTAACACTCTGATATATCCCACACCCCTCACTGTAACACTCTGATATACCCCACACCCCTCACTTTAACGCTCTGATATACACCATACCCCTCACTCTAACACTCTGATATACCCCACACCACTCACTGTAACACTCTGATATACCCCACACCCCTCACTCTAACACTCTGATATATCCCACACCCCTCACTGTAACACTCTGATATACCCCACACCCCTCAGTGTAACACTCTGATATACCCCACACCCCTCACTGTAACACTCTGATATATCCCGTACCCCTCACTGTAACACTCTGATATACCCCACACCCCTCACTGTAACACTCTGATATACCCCACACCCTTCACTGTAACACTCTGATATACCCCACACCCCTCACTGTAACTCTCTGATATACCCCACACCCCTCACTGTAACACCCTGATATACCCCACACCCCTCTCTGTAACACTCTGATCTATCCCACACCTCTCACTCTAACACTCTGATATATCCCGCACCTCTCACTTTAACGCTCATCCCTCGCTGTAACACTCTGATATATTCCACACCCCTCACTGTAACACTCTGATATAACCCACACCCCTCACTGCGACACTCTGATATACCCACACCCCTCAGTGTAACACTCTGACATACCCCACACCCCTCATTGTAACACTCTGAAATATCCCACACCTCTCACTGTAACACTCTGATATATCCCACACCCCTCACTGTAACTCTCTGATATACCCCACACCCCTCACTGTAACACTCTGATATATCCCACACCCCTCACTGTAACACTCTGAAATATCCCACACCCCTCACTGTAACACTCTGATATATCCCACACCCCTCACTGTAACACTCTGATATACCCCACACCCTCACTGTAACACTCTGATATACCCCACACCCCTCACTGTAACACTCTGATATACCCCTCACCCCTCACTGTAACACTCTGATATACCCCACAGCCCTCACTGTAACACTCTGATATACCCCACACCCCTCACTGTAACACTCTGATATACCCCACACTCCTCCCTCACTCTAACACTGATATATCCCATCTCTGCAAGTGCATGAATATTCAATGTGTTTCTCATTCATTCAATTCCACTAAAAAGGGATCCCAAATTTAGAAGTAAGCTCAAACTCTGCGAATAAAAAAGTCAAGAATTTCACGCCTGACAGCTGTGAGAGTCACGCTAATGGGCAAGGACATAACATTCCATCACGTCACAGCTGCTGGGTAAGATAAAACAGGGGGCTGATTAAAGCCAACTCGATTTAGCTTCAGGAGTCACAATGAGGTTCGGCAGACCAGGACGTGTGATTGGATGGATGTATCTGCTTCATGCCAGTGACATGGGATGGGATGCCACAGCATGTTTGATATATAATATACACAGGGGCTGCTATTCTCTATAATATACACAGGGGCTGCTATTCTCTATAATATACACAGGGGCTGCTATTCTCTATAATATACACAGGGGCTGCTATTCTCTATAATATACACTGGGGCTGCTATTCTGTATAATATACACAGGGGCTGCTATTCTGTATAATATACACTGGGGCTGCTATTCTGTATAATATACACTGGGGCTGCTATTCTCTATAATATACACAGGGGCTGCTATTCTCTATAATATACACAGGGGCTGCTATTCTCTATAATATACACAGGGACTGTTATTCTCTATATAATATACACAGGGACTGTTATTCTCTATACTATACACATGGGCTGCTATTCTCTATAATATGCACTGGGAGTGTATTCCCTATAATATACACAGGAGCTGTCATTCTCTATAATATACACAGGAGCTGTCATTCTCTATAATATACACAGGGGCTGCTATTCTTTATAATATACACAGGGGCTGCTATTCTCTACAATATACACAGGGGCTGCTATTCTCTGTAATATACACAGGAGCTGTCATTCTCTATAATATACACAGGGGCTGCTATTCTCTATAATATACACAGGGGCTGCTATTCTCTACAATATACACAGGGGCTGCTATTCTCTACAATATACACAGGGGCTGCTATTCTCTATAATATACACAGGAGCTGTCATTCTCTATAATATACACAGGGGCTGCTATTCTCTACAATATACACAGGGGCTGCTATTCTCTACAATATACACAGGGGCTGCTACTCTCTATAGTATGGACGTGTGTGTCACTGACCGGGCCAGTATTTATTGTCCTTCAGTAAGGCTTTGGTGTCTTTTCGGGGACTAATACTTGACGGCACCAAGGTCTCGCTGAGTATTCATCTCTCTCAATTTACACCCATTTGGATGCTCGGCGAGACCTTGGAGTCCTCATGCATCAGTCGCTGAAAGTAAGCGTGCAGGTACAGCAGGCAGTAATGGTATGCTTGCCTTCATAGTGAGAGGATTTGAGTATAGGAATAGGGATGTTTTGCTGCGATTGTATAGGTGTTAGTGAGGCCACACTTCGAGTATTGTGTGCAGTTTTGGTGTCATTATCTGAGGAAGGATGTCCTTGCTCTAGAGGGAGTACAGCGAAGGTTTAGGCTGATTCCTGGGATGGCAGGTCTGTCATATGAGGAGAGACTAAGTCGGTTAGGATTATGTTCACTGGAGTTTAGAAGAGTGAGAGGAGATCTCATAGAAACTTATAAAATTCTGACAGGATTAGACAGGGTAGATTCAGAAAGAATGTTCCCAATGGCGGGGGGGGGGGGGGGTCCAGAACTATGTGTCATAGTTTGAGGATAAGGAGTAAACATTTTAGAACTGAGGTGAGGAGAAATCTCTTCACCCAGAGGGTGGTGAATGTGTGGAATTCACTCCCACAGAATGTAGTTGAGGCCAAAACATTGTCTGATTTCAAGAAGAAATTAGATATAGCTCTTGGGGCTAAAGGGATTAAGGGATACGGGAGGAAGGGGGATCGGGATATTAAATGTGATGATCAGCTATGATCTAAATGAATGACGGAATAGGCTCGAAGGGCCGAATAGCCTACTCCTGCTTCTATTTTCTATGTTTCTATATACACAGGGGCTGCTACTCTCTAAAACATACAGAGACTGCTATTCTCCTTAATATACTCAGAGACTGCTATTCTCCATAATATACACAGGGGCTGGTATTCTCTACAATAAACACAGGGGCTGCTATTCTCTACAATCAACACAGGAGCTGCTATTCTCTATACTATACAGAGGGGCTGCTATTCTCTATAATATGCACAAGGGCTGCTATTCTCTGTAATATACACAGGGGCTGCTATTCTTTATAATATACACAGGGACTGCTATTCTTTATAATATACACAGGGACTGCTATTCTCTATAATAGTAAGAGTTTTAACAACACCAGGTTAAAGTCCAACAGGTTTATTTGGTAGCAAATTCCATTAGCTTTCGGAGCCCTGCTCCTTCGTCAGATGGAGTGGATATCTCTCTCCATCAGATATCCACTCCATCTGACGAAGGAGCAGGGCTCCGAAAGCTAATGGCATTTGCTACCAAATAAACCTGTTGGACTTTAACCTGGTGTTGTTAAAACTCTTACTGTGTTTACCCCAGTCCAACGCCGGCATCTCCACATCATTCTCTATAATATACATAGGGGCTACTATTCTCCATAATATGATGTGGAAATGCCGGCGTTGGACTGGGGTAAACACAGTAAGGAGTCTCACAACACCAGGTTAAAGTCCAACAGGTTTATTTGGTAGCAAACGCCACTAGCTTTCGGAGCGCTGCTCCTTCATCAGATGGAGTGGAAATCTCTATAATTCTCTATAAACATTCTCTGTAATCTACACAGGGGCTGCTACTCTCTATAAAATGCACAAGGGCTGCTATTCTCTCTAATAGTAAGAAGTCTCACAACACCAGGTTAAAGTCCAACAGGTTTATTTGGTAGCAAATACCATAAGCTTTCGGAGCGCTGCCCCTTCGTCAGATGGAGTGAAAATCTGTTCTCCAACAGTGCACAGAGACACAACATCAAGTTACAGAATACTAATTAGAATGCAAATCTCTACAGCCAGCCAGGTCTTAAAGATAAAGTGGGTGGAGGGAACATTAAACACAGGTTAAAGAGATGTGTATTGTCTCCAGACAGAACGGCTAGTAAGATTCTGCAAGATCAGGAGGCAAGCTGTGGGGGTTACTGATAATGTGACATAAATCCAACATCCCGGTTTAGGCCGTCCGCATGTGTGCGGAACTTGGCTATCAGTTTCTGCTCAGCGACTCTGCGCTGTCGTGTGTCGTGAAGGCCGCCTTGGAGAACGCTTACCTGAAGATCCAAGGCTGAATGCCCGTGACTGCTGAAGTGCTCCCCCACAGGAAGAGAACAGTCTTGCCTGGTGATTGTCGAGCGGTGTTCATTCATCCGTTGTCGTAGCGTCTGCATGGTTTCCCCAATGTACCATGCCTCGGGACATCCTTTCCTGCAGCGTATCAGGTAGACAACGTTGGCCGAGTTGCAAGAGTATGTACCGTGTACCTGGTAGATGGTGTTCTCAGGTGAGATGATGGCATCCGTGTCGATGATCCGGTACGTCTTGCAGAGGTTGCTGTGGCAGGGTTGTGTGGTGTCGTGGTCACTGTTCTCCTGAAGGCTGGGTAGTTTGCTGCCGACAATGGTCTGTTTGAGGTTGCGTGGTTGTTTGAAGGCAAGAAGTGGGGGTGTGGGGATGGCCTTGGCGAGATGTTCGTCTTCATCAATGACATGTTGAAGGCTCCGGAGGAGATGCCGTAGCTTCTCCGCTCCGGGGAAGTACTGGACAACGAAGGGTACTCTGTCCACCGTGTCCCGTGTTTGTCTTCTGAGGAGGTCGGTGCGGTTTTTCGCTGTGGCGCGTCGGAACTGTTGATCGATGAGTCAAGCGCCATATCCTGTTCTTATGAGGGCATCTTTCAGCGTCTGGAGGTGTCTGTTGCGATCCTCCTCATCCGAGCAGATCCTGACTATTCTCTATAATATACAGTGACTGCTACTTTCTATAATATGCACAGGAGCTGCTATTCTCTATAATATACACCAAGCCTGCTATTCCTTATAATACACACAGGGGCTGCTACTCTCTGTAATATACACAGTGACTGCTATTTTCTATAATATACACAGGAGCTGCTATTCTCTATAATATGCCCCAGGACTGCTGACACAAACTTGAGTGGGAGGGCGAAGTGTGAGATAGTGCAGTGATTCTTCTGTGTGATTAGGAAAACTTGAGTGAGTGGGCAAATAAATGCAGTAGAATGTGAAAAATGTGAGATTATCCACTTTGATAGCAAAAACAGGAAGGCAGATTATTATCTAAAAAGTCATAAATTATGAGAGGGGAATGTGCAGCGAGACCTGGGTATCTTTATACACCATTCACTGAAAGTAAGCATCCATGTGCATCAGGCAGAACAGAAGGTAAATGAGGAGGCATGGTGACACAGTGGTTAGCACTGCTGCCTCTAGGGCCAGGGATCCAAGTTTGATTCTGGCCTTGTGGAGTTTGCATGTTCTCCCCATGTCTGCGTGGGTTGCACCCGGGTGCTCTGGTTTCCTCCCACTGTCCACACATGTGTAGGTTAAGTGGATTGGCCATGGTAAATTGCCCCTTGATGTGTAGGTTAGGTATATTAATATGGTAAATATGTGGGGTTAAGGGGAGGGTCTGGGTGGCATGCCCTTTAGGATGGTCAGCGTAGACTCGATGGGTCAGATGGCCTCTTTCCGCACTATAAAGATCCCATGGTTCTATGGTAGCTTGGCCTTCATAGCGAGAGGATTCGAGTATCGGAGCAGGAATGTCCTGGGTGTTGGTGAGGTCACAGCTGGAATATTGTACGCAGTTTTCACCTCCTTATGTAAGTGAGGATGTTCTTGCTATAGGGGGAGTGCAGTGAAGATTTACCAGACTGATTCTTAGGATGGCGGGACTGATGTATGAGGAGTGATTGAGTCAGTTAGGATTATATTTGCTGATGTTCTAAAGGATGAGGGGGGGGGGATCTCATCAAAATGTATAAAATTCTAACAGGACTAGACAGGTTAGATTCAGGAAGGATATTCTCAATGATGGGGATTCCAGAACCAGAGGTCATAGTCTAAGGATATGGGGTAAATCTTTTGGGACTGAGATGAGGAGAAATATCTTCACCCAGAGAGGGCTGAACCTATGGAATTCGTTACCACAGAAAGCAGCTGAGACCAAAACATTGTATGTTTTCAAGAAGGGGTGAAGTACAGCTCTTGGGATGAAGGGGATCAAAGGGGAGAAAGGTAGGATCAGGGAATTGATTTAGATGATCAGCCATGATCATAATGATTAATGAAGCAGGCTCGAACAGCCTTACCCCTGCTCCTATTTTCTACATTTCCTAGAATTCCCACAGAGAAGAAAGAGGCCAGTCGGCCCATCGAGCTTGCACCGACCACAATCCCACCCAGGCCCTATCACCCTAACCCCACCTATTTACTCCGCTAATCTCCCTGACCCTAAGGGACAATTTATCATGGCCAATCAACCTAACCTGCACATCTTTGCAGTGTGGGAGGAAACCGGAGCACCCAGAGGAAACCCACGCAGACACAGTGGTGGAGAATGTGCAAACTCCACACAGTCACCTGAGGCCGGAATTGAACCCAAGTCCCTGGCGCTGTGAGGCAGCAGTGCTAACCACTGTGCCACCATGTGGTGGAGTTGCCGGCATTGGACTGGGATAGGCACAGTAAGTAGTCTACTCACTGTGCCACCGTGCTGCCCCTCCTATATTTCAACTTTCCATAATACACACAGGAACTCCTTTTCTCTGTAACATACACTGGGACTGCAATTCTATATAGTATGTACATGGATTGCTATTCTCTATAAAATGCACAGGGACTGTTATTTTCTATAATATGTACAGGGGTTGCTGTTCTCTTTAACATACACAGTGGTTGCTATTTTCTATAATATACACAGGAGCTGCGATTTCCTATTACATGCACAGGGACTGCTGGTTTCTACAATTGATGTGGAGATGCCGGCGTTGGACTGGGGTAAACACAATGCTCCACGATTGCTCCACTTCTCCAGCTTCCACCCTAAACACGTTAAAGAAGCCATCCCCTACGGACAAGCCCTCCGAATACACAGGATCTGCTCGGATGAGGAGGATCGCAACAGACACCTCCAGACGCTGAAAGATGCCCTCATAAGAACAGGATATGGCGCTCGACTCATCGATCAACAGTTCCAACGCGCCACAGCGAAAAACCGCACCGACCTCCTCAGAAGACAAACACGGGACACAGTGGACAGAGTACCCTTCGTTGTCCAGTACTTCCCCGGAGCGGAGAAGCTACGGCATCTCCTCCGGAGCCTTCAACATGTCATTGATGAAGACGAACATCTCGCCAAGGCCATCCCCACACCCCCACTTCTTGCCTTCAAACAACCGCACAACCTCAAACAGACCATTGTCCGCAGCAAACTACCCAGCCTTCAGGAGAACAGTGACCATGACACCACACAACCCTGCCACAGCAACCTCTGCAAGACGTGCCGGATCATCGACACATGCCATCATCTCACGTGAGAACACCATCCACCAGGTACACGGTACATACTCTTGCAACTCGGCCAACGTTGTCTACCTGATACGCTGCAAGAAAGGATGTCCCGAGGCATGGTACATTGGGGAAACTATGCAGACGCTGCGACAACGGATGAATGAACACCGCTCGACAATCACCAGGCAAGACTGTTCTCTTCCTGTTGGGGAGCACTTCAGCGGTCACGGGCATTCGGCCTCTGATATTCGGGTAAGCGTTCTCCAAGGCGGCCTTCGCGACACACAATGGCGCAGAGTCGCTAAGCAGAAACTGATAGCCAAGTTCCGCACACACGAGGACGGCCTCAACCGGGATATTGGGTTCATGTCCCACTATTTGTAACCCCCACAGAGTTTCACTGGCTGTCTTGTCTGGAGACAATACACATCTTTTTAGCCTGTCTTGATGCTCTCTCCACTCATGTTGTTTTGTTTCTTAAAGACTTGATTAGTTGTAAGTATTCACATTCCAACCATTATTCATGTAAATTGAGTTTGTGTCTTTATATGCTCTGTTTGTGAACAGAATTCCCACTCACCTGAAGAAGGGGCTTGCAGCTCCGAAAACTTGTGTGGCTTTTGCTACCAAATAAACCTGTTGGACTTTAACCTAGTGTTGTTAAACTTCTTACTGGTTCTACAATTGACGCAGGGGCTCTCATTCTGTATAATATACACAGGGGTTGATACTTCCTATAATATGTCAAGGGACAACTATTTTCCACCATGTATACATAGGCTGATATTCTCGACAATATACACAAGGTGATGCTTTTCTCCAAACTGTATACACACACTGTTATTCTCTAATATACACAATGGCTGTTATTCCACATAATATACGCAGGGTGACACTATTTTCCATTATGTATACAGCTGCAGCACGGTAGCACAGTGGTTAGCACTGCTGCTTCACAGCTCCAGGGACCTGGGTTCGATTCCCGGCTCGGGTCACTGTCTGTGTGGAGTTTGCACGTTCTCCTCATGTCTGCGTGGGTTTCCTCCGGGTGCTCCGGTTTCCTCCACAGTCCAAAGATGTGGGGGTTAGGTTGATTGGCCATGCTAAAAATTGCCCCTTAGTGTCCTGAGATGCGTAGGTTAGAGGGATTACTGAGTAAATATGTAAGGATATGGGGGTAGGGCCTGGGTGGGATTGTGGTCGGTGCAGACTCGATGGGCCGAATGGCCTCTTTCTGTACTGTAGGGTTTCTTCTTCTTCTAGCTGCATGCCACTCAGTTCCAGGGCAATTTCAAGGTGGCACAGTAGCTAGTTCACAGGGACCTGGGTTCGATTCCAGCCTTGAGTTCTGAGCGGAGTTTGCACATTCTCCCCGCATCTGTTTGGGTTTCCTCCGGGTGCTGCAGTTTCCTCCCACTGTCCAAAGATATGCAGGTTAGGTGGATTGGCCGTGCTAAATTGCCCCTAGGTTAGGGGGATTAACAGGGTAATTCAATTCATTCATGGGACATGGGTGTCGCTGGCTGGTCAGCATTTATTGCCCATTCCTAGTTATCCTTGGAAGGCAGTTGAGAGTCAACAACATTGCCGTGGCTCTGGAGTCACATGGAGGCCAGATCGGGTAAGGACGGCAGATTTCCTTCCCGTAAGGACATTAGTGAACCAGATGGGTTTTTCCTACAATCGACAATGGTTTCATGGCCATCAGTAGATCCTGAATTTCAGATGTTTTTTATTAAATTCAAATTCCACCATCTGCCATGGCGGGATTCCATCCCAGGTCCCCGGAACATTAGCTGAGTTTCTGGATTAATAATAGTCCAGCGATAATATCACTAGGCCATCGCCTCCCGAGGGGTTGAGGGGGAAGGGCCTGGGTGGAATGCTCTGTTGGAGAGTCGTTTAGACCCGATGGGACAAATGGTCTCCTTCTGCACTGTCGGGATTCTATGATGCTATGTTGTTATTCCCTATAATATACACAGAAGTTGCTAATCTCCACAATATACACAAGGCTTCCTTTCCCCATGACAAACAAATGGCCTGGCCTTCTGTCTCCCAATGGTGAAAGGAAATGTGCCGCAAAATATGAGTTTGTTTTTGCTGGAAAATTAATGTTTCTCAGCCTTCCCAACCCCTTGCCATTCTCCATTTCACCAATTTGTGGAACAGGATGAATTTGAGTGCAAAATGTACTTTTGATGACCTCTACTAAAGTCGCTCATGGGAAAGTTGAAGTTCCTTCTCCAAGCTATTTTCATGGACAGGTGGAGGGTTCGGAATCCCGCCCTGCCCCCCCCCACCCCCCTCGCCCCCCCACCCCACCCACTGCTCCAAAGTAAAATTGTCTACTTGCAGAATTCAACACCATTGGGGAAGTCAGCTGAGGACCCCTTCAAAAGTCACTACCAGGCACTGTACTATAATGTAGATGTGATTACACCTTAGTGTTCCAGGATGTATAAATTAGAGGGATTAGCGCGGTAAATGTGTGGGATTAGGGCCTGGAGTGGGATTATTGTCAGTGCAGACTCGATGGGCCAAATGGCCTCCTTCTGCACTGTAGGGTCTCTATGATTCATCAATAGAATTTGTCCTGCAAAGGTAAGTTGACCATTGCATTGACTAGCATTGTGTAAGTGTTGACAAGCATTACAGTACTTGTCTCAACGCAGACAATAATGTATTCCAAACTCTGGACAATGGGTTGTAAACCCTCCTGTCATGTCTTGGGCTGTGATTTTAATATCCAGGTATCATTTATGTTGAAAACCTGTCCTGTTAAAAAAAACTTAATGGCCTTCTTCCCTCCATTGGCAATCTACTTTCAAATGGAAAAATCTTCATCTGTTCTTTCAGATTCAGAGGGTTCTGAAGCTGAAAGCTAATAGGATAGGGTTGAGAAACTTATCGGCCATGATTGAATGGCGGAGCAGACGTGACGGGCTGAATGGCTTAATTCTGCTCCTATATCTTATGGTCTTAAGGTCTAATGTTTGATAGCTGTAGATTCTATGAATGCCTGGCTGGCCTCCAAAAGCTTGTGATTGTTTCATAATTTGATTTTGACGTATTTTCTGAATAAGTTTACACAACTTAATGGCCACTTAAGGGATTAGCTTTTTTCTATGGCATATTGAATTCATTCAAAGCTGAGTTGGATAGACTTTTGTTAAACAAGGGAGTCAAGAGTTACAGGGGGCAGACAGGAAAGTGGAGTTAAGACAACCAGGTCATCTTATCGAATGGTGGAGAATGTTTAAAGGGCCGAATTGCCTATTCCTGCTTCTAGGTCCTATATTCCTATGGAACTAATATTTCTTTTTGCAGAATTAATGACAAAAGTTTGAATGAGAGTTTGATCAGATTGTTGTAGGGTTAATTGTTTTCACCCACACTATGACATGGCTACTGAGAACTGCACTGAGTGAGTGGCTATGGAGGATAGATGGAGGTTGCAGGAGTGGGGGGTGGGGGGCATGAAAGAGGCTTGAGGAGTATGTGGGAGCATGGAGGCAGCATGGGTTGTTCTACTTTTGGAGTATTGAATTTAGGATCAGGATATTAGTAGCACAGTGGTTGGCACTGCTGCCTCACAGCACCAGGGACCCGGGTTCAATTCCAGCCTTGCGTAACTGTGTGCAGTTTGCATGTTCTCCCTATGTCAGTGTGGCTTTCCTCTGGGTGCACCAGTTTCCTCCCACAGTGCAAAGATGTGCAAGTTAGGTGGATTGACCATGCTAAATTGCCCCTTAGTGTCACATGATGTGTAGGTTAGCTGAATTAACGGGGTAAATACATGGGGATACAGGAATAGGGCCTGGATAAATTGCTCTGTCAGAGAATGGGTGCAGACTTGATGAGCCAAATGTTCTCCTTCTGCACTGTCAGGATTCTATGATTCCGTGGGGCCTCTACCTGGGACTCAAGCAAATAGAATCATAGAAGCATTGCATGCAGAAGAGGCCCTTCAGCCCAAGGAGTCTGCACCGACATGCGAGAAACACCTGAACTCCCAACCTAATCCCATCTGCCAGCACTTGGCCCAGAGCCCTGAACGTTATGATGTGCCAAGTGCTCATCCAGATACTTTTTAAAGGATGTGAGGCATCCCGCCTCCACCACCCTCCCAGGAAGCGCATTCCAGACCGTCACCACCCTCTGGGTAAAAAAGTTTTTCCTAAACCTCTCCCCCCCCCCCAATCTTGAACCTATGTCCCTTGTGAATGACCCTTCAACTAAGGGGAACAGCTGCTCCTTATCCACTCTGTCCATATCTCTCATAATCTTGCACCCCTCGATCAGGTCGCCCCTCAGTCTTCTCTGCTCCAATGAAAACAACCTGACAGTGAACCACTCAAACTCATTTATCCAATTTTGTTTCTGTGCTGAATAAACTGATTTCAGTCACTGAATTGATTTATTATTGTCACATGTGTTGGGATACACTGAAAAGTATTGTTTCTTGCACGCTGTTACACACCATTCATAGAGTGCATAGGGGAGAAGGAAAGGAGAGGGTGCTGGATTTAGTGTTGTAGTTACCAATAGGGTGAAGAGAAAGAATAACTTAATGTGTGATTGGACCATTCAAAAGTCTGATGGCAGCAGGGAGGAAGCTGTTCTTGAGTCGTTTGGTACATGTTTTCAGACTTCTGTATCTGTTTTCCCGACGGAAGAAAGTGGAAGAGAATATGTTCGGGGTGCTTAGGATCCTGGATTATGTTGGCTGCTTTCCCAAGGCAATGGGAAGTGTAGACAGAGTCAATGGATGATGCAATGCGCTGCTGCCCATATCCCACCAAAGACAGAGAGACAAAAACCAACTTGGCTTCCATCTCAAGTACTGTAATGTGCGATCCTGTTTGAAGCGGGTTCTTGTGTCTCCATGATTCAGCAGCCTGTATAAGCTCAGTGTGTCACTCATTCAGATGAATTATCAGAGACTGGTGAATGACTGGGCTAGCTGTCTCTGAGCAGAGGAGTGAGTGGAAAATGGGAATGAGGAAACAGCACAGACCTCACTGGGAGCCTCTGGTATGTGCCAATTGTTGATATAACCTGGGTGTCCAAATGTGTTTTTACTCATTGAATTCCACAGTCCAGCAGAATATTTCCCCAGTGTTTAAACTATAACCTTGTTCAATCAGTTCTCCTGTAACAACTCTCCATCTCCAATTTGATTTTCTGAGGAGCCAGAACCAAAAGGTTCACACCAAGACGGCAGGATGTTAAACACCCAATTCTCTGATAAAAGCCTGAGTGATAAACCCTTGACTATAACCCCTGACTGTAACACTCTCACTCTCTGATCCAACTCCCTGCGATTAACCCTGTAAACCCCTCACTGTAACACTCCCACTCTCTGATCCAACTCCCTGCGATTAACCCTGTAAACCCCTCACTGTAACACTCCCACTCTCTGATCCAACTCTCTGCGATTAACCCTGTAAACCCCTCACTGTAACAAACTCTCTCTCTGATCCAACTCCGTGGTTAACCCTGTAAACCCCTCACTGTAACATTCCCTCTCTCTGATCCAACTCCCTGCGATTAACCCTGTAAACCCCTCACTGTAACACTCCCTCTCTCTGATCCAACTCCCTGCGATTAACCCTGTAAACCCCTCACTGTAACACTCCCTCTCTCTGATCCAACTCCCTGCGATTAACCCTGTAAACCCCTCACTGTAACACTCCCTCTCTCTGATCCAACTCCCTGCGATTAACCCTGTAAACCCCTCACTGTAACACTCTCACTCTCTGATCCAACTCCCTGCGATTAACCCTGTAAACCCCTGACTGTAACACTCGCTCTCTCTGATCCAACGCTCTGTGATTAACCCCATAAACCCCTCACTGTAACATTCTGATACAGCTCCCTCACTACCTTTGTTGTGCTGATAAGTGATCCTCAGAAATTAAATTGTGCTTCAGTGTGAGTTCAGTTTGATCAAATCAGAACTTGGAGTTGGAAAAATGTTGGAGCATTTTGAAAATATCGACTGCAGAATAACGTAAACAAATCAGATCAGCCACAGAGAGACAATCTGAGAGTAAATAGAGCTCCAAAGCCAGTTCAAAGTAGCAATAATTATGAACCTGGAGTTGTTCCAAACAGAATCCGATCAGACATTAATGTCTGCTAGTCAAAGGCACAAACAATGCAAAATAAATCTTTCAATGAGGTTCAGTGGGTTGATAGATTGGGAATGAGATCGCCACTCAGTGTGAGTCAAGTGTCTGCAATGGCCTGGGATGCACTCACCCTATTACCTCAAGTTTGCCTCAATAATGAATGAGGCTCTGACCTCTTTACATCATCTCATACTGATGTTTTCCACATTTATCACCCAGTTGCTTCAGTCCACAAACAGCTGACCACTTACTCCATTCCGCACTCCAACCCCTGATCTACCTCACCATGTTCCTGTACAATTCAGACTTGATTCACACCTCCTCCGATTCTGCCCTGCAATCCTCTCTCCCCATTGATCCTCCTTATGCCCTATACAGCCCTCTGATACACCACCACTGATTGCTTCCAAATACTCCCCCTGCTGATACTTCCCCAAGAATACTCTCCCTGCCAATATTCCCCTGATACTCTCCCCCACTGATACCCACTTGCCAATACCCACCCCACTGATACCCACCTGTCTCCCCCACTGATACCCGCCTGCCTCCCCCACTGATACCACCTGCCAATACCCACCCCACTGAATCAGCAAAACACGAACTGAGGTTAAAACTGCTTCTGAATGGATTAGCATCTCATGACCAAGTGAGTCAGTGGGAACAATTCACTCAGATGGACACCAGGGGAAGGGCCCAGTCCCACAGGGCAATGCCCCAGGAGAAGGGCCCAAGTCCCACAGGGTAGGATCCCGCGGGAAGGGCTCAGTCCAACAGGGCAGGACCCCCGGGGAAGGGCCCAAGTCCCACAGGGCAGGAGGACCCCAGGGGAAGGATTCAGTCCCAAAGGGTAGGACACACCAGGGGAAGAGCCAAGTTTGCAGGAAGACTGAGGGATGTGATCAGTCTCAGATTTGAGAACAAACAAAAGGGGAGGAGGAGTTTCAGATACTGAGGCCCTGGATAATAACTCTGAGGAGGTGTTGTCTTGCATCTTGATTTTAACATGAGAACAGAGCGTGTGTAAGACAGGAAATTTGGAGATGAGGAGGGACAGGAGAGGGAAGCAGTTAAGAGCTGTGTCATTGAAAGGAAGGGAGATTGTTTATCATGGACAAAACTCTGCAGGAGGGGGCAATGTGGGAGGAAACCATACAGCAGAACAACTTTGCAACAGACGGGAGCAAAGAAGCAGCAATTGTCCGGGTCAAGGTCCTTGTCTGAGTCTGCTTCGAGTTTCAGTTAAACCAGCATAAAAATAGAACAGGACTTAACAAATATTGTTGTGTGGAGTAACCAGAGGATTGCAGCCACTATCAGTGTAGATGCGGTTTGGCATAGGGTTTCGCATTCTCGATGACATTCCCACCTTCAGATCAAATAGTTACAGATTCCTTGCTAGCTTTAGATTGTGTGAAGGGTCGACACAGAAAACTGGCTATTGTGGAGTCCACCTTACCAAGATTCAGGCAACAAACTCTGCTGGGACAGGGCGAAGGGGAATGGGACAGAATTCAGTTTCTGGCTGAACAACTGCAGTAGTGGCCGTGGTAAAGGGTAACCATTGGCATCGTGCCCTACAATTCGTGCCAATGGGGAGCTGAGAGAACCCTCAAGAAAGGAAAAGCTAAAGATCATGGAACAGCAAAAAAAAAATGAGTGGAACATGGACAGAAACTTCACAGAATCACTGGCTCCAACCACAGAGACAGCAGCAATGAACACATAATCCTCTTTGGAATCCCAAACGACCCGAAGAATCAGGGCAACGTCTTCACCTACCTTTCACCCACGAGTGCTCTTATTTAGTCCTGTCTGATCCCTGTTAGTAACAAAATGCAGCTGTACATTCCTCGCAGTCTGCGTGAAATCAGTAAAAAAACCTCTTCACTTTTCAAATCAGCAAACTGGAACCAGACCACAATTAATTGGATGACAGATTGGAGCCGCCCAGCTCCTCTGGGACGACTGGCCCTGTTCTCTGTTTTAACCCTTCCCATTCTCACAAACAAGTTGACCAGTTTTCGCCTCTGTTCCAGGTAGCGTGGATGCTTGCTGCTGGAGGATGTCACAAAGGCACTCGATACCTTCTCAGAGAAGGTTCAATCGGCAGGTATAAGCTGTGCAGCAACTGACAGGAAGGGATGGATCCAAAAGACATTTCAATTAACCTGATACTGTCACATGCAGATAAACGTAAAAGCCCACACACACACACACACACGCACACACACGGGTGCGCGCACACACACACGCACACACACACACGCGCGCGCGCGTGCACACACACACGAGTGTGCGCGCGCTCACACACACATACACACACATACACATACACACCAGTACAGGTGTGTCTAAGGTTCTTGGGATATCTTGGGATGGCAGATCTGTCATATGAGGAGAGTCTAAGTTGATTCGGATTATATTCACTGGAGTTCAGAAGAGTGAGAGGGGATCTCATAGAAACTTATAAAATTCTAACAGGGTTAGACAGATTAGATTCAGAAAGAATGTTCCCAATTGTGGGTAATCCAAAACTAGGGGTCATAGTTTGAGGATAAGGGGTAAACCTTTTAGGACTGAGGTGAGGAAAAATTTCTTCATCCAGAGGGTGCTGAATGTGTGAAATTCACTACCACAGAAAATAGTTGAGGCCAAATGTTGTGTGATTTCAAGAAGGGTTTAGATATAGCTCTTGGGGCTAAAGGGATCAAGGACATGGGGGAAGGGGGGATCAGGTTATTGAATTTCATGATCATAGATGATCAACATGAATGGCAGAGCAGACTCAAAGGGCTGAATGGCCTACTCTTGCTTTTCATAGAATCATTGAATCCCTACAGTGCAGAAGGAGGCCATTCGGCCCATCGAATCTGCACCGACAACAATCCCACCCAGGCCCTATCCCCGCTTAGTTACCCTGCTAATCCCTCTAACCTATCAGACCCTGGAACACTAAGAGTTAATTTAGCATGTTCAATCAACCTAATCAGCACATCTTTGGACTGTGGATGGAAACCGGAGCATCCGGAGGAAACCCACGCAAACACTGGGAGAATGTGGAAACTCCACACAGACATTGACCCAAGTCGGGAACCGAACCCAGATCCCTGGAGCTGTGAGGCAGCAGTGCTAATCACTGTGCCGCCCCATTTTATTTTCCATGTATGTTTCTATGTACTTATACACAATCACACATATACACACACCAGGTGCACACACAGCCACATATATGCACACATCCAGCACACACCAACTTGTCCATGTCCTTCTGAAGTTCTACACTGTCCTCAGTTTACAATACTTCCACATTTTGTGCCAACACAACACAAGACATGAAGTAAAAACAGGAGTCGGCCATTTGGCCCTTCAAGCTGCCCTGCCATTCAATATGATCATGGCCTCAACTCCTTTTCTGTGCCATTTCTCCATAGCCCTCTATTCCTCGATCTATCAAATATTTATCCACTTTCACTTTAAACACTTCTACTGATCCAGCCTCCACCACCCAGATTCATCTCCTTCTGCGAGAAGAAATTTCTACACACCTCAGTTTTAACTGACCGGCCCGTCACCTTGTAACTATGTCCCCTTGTTCGAGACTCTCCCACTAGTGACAACATCTCACCCTCTACCCTGTCAAGCCCCCTCAGGATTTTACAAACTTTGAAATTGTCCCATGCACAGCAAGATCTAGATCTTTAATGTATATCGGGAAAAACAAAATTCCCAATACCAACCCTGGAGAACAGCAGAACAAGCCTTCATCCAGCCAGAAAAATATCCACTCAGACAATTTTGTACCCACCTTTCTCATTCCATGAGTTATAACTTTTCTCAGATGTCTGTTGTGTGCCACTGCATCAAATACCCTTTCAAAGTCCAAAAACACCACATCAACTACATTACCCACATGAACCCTTTCTATTACCTCTGCAAAAAACTGCAGCAAACCAGCTAACATGATTTCCCCTTTAGAAATCCATGCAGGCTCTTCCTAATCAACCCACATTTGCCTTGTGACTATTAATTGAATCCCGAATAATAGTTTCTAGAAGATTGCCCACCGCTGATATTAAGCTGATATTAAGGTCTGTAATTGCTGGGGCTATCCTTCCAGCTTTTTTGAACAAGCGCGTAATGTTTGCAACTCTCCAGTCCTTGCCAATTCCTCTCCGTCTGGAGAAAAGCAGAAGATTACACCCAGAGCCCCAGAAATTTCCATTCTCACTTCCTTCATTAATGAACAAATACTCACTCAAACGTACAAGTTTGAATTAATAATGTGCCTGTCCTGGGAGTGTTTGATGGGGGACAGTGTAGAGGGAGCTTTACTCTGTATCTAACCCCGTGCTGTACCTGTCCTGGGAGTGTTTGATGGGGACAGTGTAGAGGGAGCTTTACTCTGTATCTAACCCCGTGCTGTACCTGTCCTGGGAGTGTTTGATGGGGACAGTGTAGAGGGAGCTTTACTCTGTATCTAACCCCGTGCTGTACCTGTCCTGGGAGTGTTTGATGGGGGACAGTGTAGAGGGAGCTTTACTCTGTATCTAACCCTGTGCTGTACCTGTCCTGGGAGTGTTTGATGGGGGACAGTGTAGAGGGAGCTTTACTCTGTATCTAACCCCGTGCTGTACCTGTCCTGGGAGTGTTTGATGGGGACAGTGTAGAGGGAGCTTTACTCTGTATCTAACCCTGTGCTGTACCTGTCCTGGGAGTGTTTGATGGGGGACAGTGTAGAGGGAGCTTTACTCTGTATCTAACCCCGTGCTGTACCTGTCCTGGGAGTGTTTGATGGGGGACAGTGTAGAGGGAGCTTTACTCTGTATCTAACCCCATGCTGTACCTGTCCTGGGAGTGTTTGATGGGGACAGTGTAGAGGGAACTTTACTCTGTATCTAACCCCGTGCTGTACCTGTCCTGGGAGTGTTTGATGGGGACAGTGTAGAGGGAGCTTTACTCTGTATCTAACCCCATGCTGTACCTGTCCTGGGAGTGTTTGATGGGGACAGTGTAGAGGGAGCTTTATTCTGTATCTAACCCCGTGCTGTACCTGTCCTGGGAGTGTTTGATGGGGACAGTGTAGAGGGAGCTTTACTCTGTATCTAACCCCGTGCTGTACCTGTCCTGGGAGTGTTTGATGGGGACAGTGTAGAGGGAGCTTTACTCTGTATCTAACCCCGTGCTGCACCTGTCCTGGGAGTGTTTGATGGGGACAGTGTAGAGGGAGCTTTACTCTGTATCTAACCCCGTGCAGTACCTGTCCTGGGAGTGTTTGATGGGGACAGTGTAGAGGGAGCTTTACTCTGTATCTAACCCCGTGCTGTACCTGCCCTGAGAGTGTCTGATGGGGACAGTGTAGAGGGAGCTTTACTCTGTATCTAACCCCGTGCTGTACCTGTCCTGGGAGTGTTTGATGGGGGACAGTGTAGAGGGAGCTTTATTCTGTATCTAACCCCGTGCTGTACCTGCCCTGAGAGTGTCTGATGGGGACAGTGTAGAGGGAGCTTTACTCTGTATCTAACCCCATGCTGTATCTGTCCTGGGAGTGTTTGATGCGAACAGTGTAGAGGCGGCTTTATTCTGTATCGAGCCTTGTGCTGTACCTGTCCTGGGAGTGTTTGATGGTGAAAGTGTAGAGGGAGCTTTACTCGGTATCTAGCCCCGTGCTGTACCTTTCCTGGAAATGTTTGATGGGGAAAGTGTAAAGGGAGTTTTACTCTGTATCTACCCCGTGCTGTACCTGACCTGGGAGTGTTTGATGCGAACAGTATAGAGGGAGCTTTACTCTGTATCTAGCCCCGTGCTGTACCTGTCCTGGGAGTGTTTGATAGGGACAGTGTAGAGGGAGCGTTACTCTGTATCTAACCCTGTGCTGTACTTGTCCTGGGAGTGTTTGATGGGGGCAGTGTAGAGGGAGCTTTACTCTGTATCTAACCCCTGCTGTACCTGTCCTGGGAGTGTTTGATGGGGACGGTATAGAGGGAGCGTTACTCTGTATCTAACCCCGTGCTGTACCTGTCCTGGGAGTGTTTGATGGGGACGGTATAGAGGGAGCGTTACTCTGTATCTAACCCCGTGCTGTACCTGTCCTGGGAGTGTTTGATGGGGACGGTATAGAGGGAGCTTTACTCTGTATCTAACCCCGTGCTGTACCTGTCCTGGGAGTGTTTGATGGGGACGGTATAGAGGAAGCTTTACTCTGTATCTAACCCCATGCGGTACCTGTCCTGGGAGTATTTGATGGGGACAGTGCAGAGGGAGCTTTACTCTATATCTAACCCCGTGCTGTACCTGTCCTGGGAATGTTTGATGGGGACAGTGTAGAGGGAGCTTTACTCTGTATCTAACCCCATGCTGTAATGTCCTGGGAGTGTTTGATGCGAACAGTGTAGAGGGAGCTTTACTCTGTATCTAGCCCTGTTGTGTATCTGGGCTGGGAGTGTTTGATGGGGACAGAGTAGGGGGAGCTTTACTCTGTATCTTACCCTGTGCTGTACCTGTCCTGGGAGTGTTTGATGGGGGACAGTGTAGTGGGAGCGTTACTCTGTATCTAGCCCCGTGCTGTACCTGTTTTGGGAGTGTTTGATGAGATTAGTGTAAAGGGAGCGTTACTCTATATCTAACCCCGTGCTGTACCTGTCCTGGGAGTGATTGATGGGGACAGTGTAGAGGGACCTTTACTCTGTATCTAATGCCGTGCCGTCCCTGTCCTGGGAGTGTTTGATGGTGACAGTGTAGAGTCATAGAGTCATAGAGGTTTACAGCATGGAAACAGGCCCTTCGGCCCAACTTGTCCATGCCGCCCATTTTTTAAAAAACCCCTAAGCTAATCCCAATTGCCCGCATTTGGCCCATATCCCTCTATACCCATCGTACCCATGTAACTATCTAAATGCTTTTTAAAAGATAAAATTGTACCCGCTTCTACTACCACCTCAGGCAGCCTGTTCCAGCCACCTACCACCCTCTGTGCGAAAAAATTGCCCCTCTGAACACTTTTGTATCTCTCCTCTCTCATCTTAAACCGATGCCCTCTAGTTTTAGACTCCCCTACCTTTGGGAAAAGATATTGACTATCTAGCTGATCTGTGCCCCTCATTATTTTAGAGACCTCTATGACATCACCCCTCAGCCTCCTACGCTCCAGAGAAAAAAGTCCCAGTCTATTCAGCCTCTCCTTAGAACTCAATCCATCAAGTCCCGGTAGCATCCTAGTAAATCTTTTCTGCACTCTTTCTAGTTTAATAATATCCTTTCTATAATAGGGTGACCAGAATTGTACACAGCATTCCAAGTGTGGCCTTACCAATGTCTTGTAAAACTTCAACAAAACATTCCAACTCCTGTATTCAATGTTCTGGCCGACGAAACCAAGCATGCTGAATGCCTTCTTCACCACTCTGTCCACCTGTGACTCCACTTTCAAGGAGCTATGAACATGTACCCCGAGATCTCTTTGTTCTGTAACTCTCCCCAACGCCCTACCATTAACTGAGTAAGTCCTGCCCTGGTTCAATCTACCAAAATGCATCACCTCGCATTTGTCTAAATTAAACTCCATCTGCCATTCGTCAGCCCACTGGCCCAATTGATCAAGATCCCGTTGCAATTGGAGATAACGTTCTTCACTGTCCACTATGCCACCAATCTTAGTGTCATCTGCAAACTTACGAACCATGCCTCCTATACTCTCATCCAAATCATTAATATAAATGACAAATAACAGTGGACCCAGCACTGATCCCTGAGGCACACCGCTGGTCACAGGCCTCCAGTTTGAAAAACAATTCTCTACAACCACCCTCTGGCTTCTGTCAAGAAGCCAATTTTGTATCCATAGAACCATAGAACCATAGAAAATTACAGCTCAGAAACAGGCCTTTTGGCCCTTCTTGTCTGTGCCGAACCATTTTATGCCTAGTCCCACTGACCTGCACTTGGACCATATCCCTCCACACCCCTCTCATCCATGAACCCATCCAAGTTTTTCTTAAATGTTAAAAGTGACCCCGCATTTACCACTTTATCCGGCAGCTCATTCCACACTCCCGCCACTCTCTGCGTGAAGAAGCCCCCCCCGAATATTCCCTTTAAACTTTTCTCCTTTCACCCTTAACCCATGCCCTCTGGTTTTTTTCTCCCCGAGCCTCAGCGGAAAAAGCCTGCTTGCATTCACTCTATCTATACCCATCAAAATCTTATACACCTCTATCAAATCTCCCCTCAATCTTCTACACTCCAGGAATAAAGTCCCAACCTATTCAATCTCTCTCTCTAACTCAGTTTTTCAAGTCCCGGCAACATCCTTGTGAACCTTCTCTGCACTCTTTCAATCTTATTTACATCCTTCCTGTAACTAGGTGACCAAAACTGTACACAATACTCCAAACTCGGCCTCATCAATGCCTTATATAACCTTACCATAACACTCCAACTTTTATACTCGATACTCCGATTTATAAAGGCCAATGTACCAAAGGCACTCTTTACGACCCTATCCACCTGTGACGTCACTTTTAGGGAATTCTGTACCTGTATTCCCAGATCCCTCTGTTCAACTGCACTTTTCAGAGTCCTACCATTTACCCTGTACGTTCTTCTTTGGTTTGTTCTTCCAAAGTGCAATATCTCACACTTGTCTGCGTTAAATTCCATTTGCCATTTTTCAGCCCATTTTTCTAGTTGGTCCAAATCCCTCTGCAAGCTTTGAAAACCTTCCTCACTGTCCACTACACCTCCAATCTTTGTATCATCAGCAAACGTGCTGATCCAATTTACCACATTATCATCCAGATCATTGATATAGATGACAAACAACAATTGACCCAACACCGATCCCTGTGGGACACCACTAGTCACAGGCCTCCACTCAGAGAAGCAATCCTCCACAACCACTCTCTGGCTTCTTCCATTGAGCCAGTGTCTTATCCAATTTACTACCTCCCCATGTATACCTAGCGACTGAACCTTCCTAACTAACCTCCCATGAGGGACCTTGTCAAAGGCCTTGCTGAAATCCAGGTAGACAACATCCACCGCCTTCCCTTCATCCACTTTCCTGGTAACCTCCTCGAAAAACTCTAATAGATTGGTCAAACATGACCTACCACGCACAAAGCCATGTTGACTCTCCCTAATAAGTCCCTGTCTATCCAAATATTTGTAGATCCTATCCCTTATCACACCTTCCAATAACTTGCCCACCACCGACGTCAAACTTACTGGCCGATAATTTCCCGGATTTCTTTTGGAGCCTTTTTTAAACAACGGAACAACATGAGCCACCCTCCAATCATCCGGCACCTTCCCCGTGAATACTGACATTTTAAATATGTCTGCCAGGGCCCCTGCAAGTTCAACACTAGCTTCCCTCAAGGTCCATGGGAATACCTGTCCGGTCCTGGGAATTTATCCACTCTGATTTGCCTCAAGACAGCGAGCACCTCCTCCCCTTTAATCTGTAAAGGTTCCATGGCCTCCCTACCAGTTTGCCCTCTTTCCGTAGACTCCATGCCCGTTTCCTCAGTAAATACGGATGCAAAAAAACCATTTACTATCTCCCCCATCTCTTTTGGTTCCATATACAGTCTACCACTCTGGTCTTCAAAAGGACCAATCTTATCCCTCACTATCCTTTTGCTCCTAACATACCTATAGAAGCTCTTTGGATTTTCCTTCACTCTGTCTGCCAAAGCAACCTCATGTCTTCTTTTAGCCCTCCTGATTTCCCTCTTATGTAGCTCCATTAAGTATTTCCATTTAAATACCTCACCCTGGATCCCGTGAGATTTAACTGTATGCAACAATCTGCCGTGCAGTACCTTGTCAAAGGCCTTCCTAAATTCCATGTAGACAACATCAACTGCACTGCCCTCATCTACCTTCTTGGTTACCCCTTCAAAAGACTCAATCAAATTTGTGAGACATGATTTTCCACTCACAAAGCTATGCTGACTGTCCCTAATCAGTACTTGCGTCTCTAAATGCCTGTAGATCCTGTCTCTCAGTCGGTTGGTATGTGACCTCAGACTTTTGTATCTTTTCCCCGACAGAAGAAGGTGGAAGAGAGAATGTCCGGGGTGTGTGGGGTTCTTAATTTTGCTGGCTGCTTTTCCGAGGCAGCGAGAAGTGTAGACAGGGTCAATGGATAGGAGGTTGGTTTGCGTGATGGATTGGTCTACATTCACGACCTTTTGTAGTTCCTTGTAGTCTTGGGCAGAGCAGCAGCCATACCAATCTGTGATACAACCAGAAAGAATGCTTTCTATGGTGCATCTGTAAACGTTGGTGAGAGTCATAGTGGACATGCCAAATTTCCTTCGTCTTCTGAGAAAGTAGAGGCGTTGGTGATGATGTGATCAATGACGTGAAGTAAAACCTGAGTTCAAACAACATACTGAGATTTCACTTGGTCAGCTCCAATCTTAGCAAATGATTCGGAAAGAATTAAGGAGCAGGAGATTTGAGATACCCAGCTAATTCCGGGGATGGTGGGACTGATGTATGAGGAGAAATTGACTAGGTTAGGATTGTTTTCGCTGGAGTTCAGTGGAATGAGGGGGGATCTCATAGAGACTTATGAAATTCTAACAGGACTAGACAGGGTAGATGCAGGGAGGATATTCCCAATGGTGGGTGCGTCCAAAACCAGGGTCACAGTCTGAGGATTCGGGGTAGACCATTTAGGATGGAGATGAGGAGACATTTCTTCACCCAAAGAGTGGTGAACCTGTGGAATTCATTACCACAGGAAGTAGTTGATGCCAAAACATTGAATGTATTCAAGAGGCGGCTGGATGTAATACTTGGGGCGAATGGGATCAAAGGTTATGGGGAGAAAGCAGGATTAGGCTGTTGAGTTGGACAATCAGCCATGATCGTGACGAATGTCAGAGCAGGCTCGAAGAGTCAAATGGCCTCCTCCTGCTCCTATCTTCTATGTTTCTGTGATACTCAGCACTGATCAAACTGGTCTCATCCTTGCTGATGTCATTCAAGTACATTGTCTGCTGTGGAACGATGCCTCAAATTTAAAGTTCTAATTTTTTTGTCCAAAACCACTCAATGATCTCACCACTCCGTTTCTCTGTAACCTCCTCCATCCAGCACTACAACAACACAAATACACTGTCCCCTCCCATTCTGGCTTCTTGTGGACCCCCAATTTCCTTCTGTCAGGATCTCCCTTCCAAAACTCTTCAACTCTCTCACCTCTTTTAAGGGGCTCCTTGAACCTACATTTTTAACCAGGTTTTTTGTCATCTCTTCTAAGATAAGCTTCTGTGGCTTGCAGTCGAATTCTGTCTGATAAAGCTCCTGTGAAGTGTCACGTTATGTTTTTGCTATGTTAAAGATGCTGATAAATGCCAGCTGTTGCTGCTGTCCAGGTTTAGGATTGTGCAGAGTTTGATATTGAGTAGCAGTCAGACCGCACATGGACACTGGGCAGGCAGTGGCACAGTGGTAATGTCACTGGACTTGTAATCCAGAGACCGAGTCTAATTCTCCTGGGACAGGGGTTCAAATACCGCCACGGCAGCTGGTAGAATTTAAATTCAATTAATAAATCTGGAATATAAAACTAGTCTCAGGAATGGTTACCATGAAGCTATCAGCAATGGTTGTAAAAACCCATCTGGTTTACTAATGTCCTTTAGAGAAGGGAAACTACCATCCTGTCCTAATCTGACCTACATGTGACTCCAAAGCCATAGCAATGTGGCTGACACTTAACTGCCCCTCTGGAATGGCTGAGCGAGATACTCAATTCAAGGCGCAATTAGGGATGGGCAATAAATGCTGGCCCAGCCAGTGACGCCCACATCCCAGGAATGAATAGAGAAAGGTAGGTCACATGCGGACGGAGGCCATTTGCACTTTTAAATAAAGGGAACAGATTTTCATTTCCATAATATTTTATCACAACCCAGACTGTATCACACATGTGGACCTACAATGCAGTGCAGCTACTATGGTTAAACAGGTAAATAGAGAGGCCATAGAGTGCAGAGCAAGATCCCAGAAACAGCAAAAAGACAAGTGGGAAGCTTATTTGTTTTGGTGAGTATTGTCGATGATTGTCGCATACTTGCTGATTGCCCTTCCTCTTGTAGAGGTGTACGATGGAAGTTCCTGAGGAATGGATCCTTGCTTCCAAAAGACTGGAACAACTGGGTGAGCTTCTCGATAAGTACAGGACCAGCAGCTTTGTAGATCTCTGCGGGTATGGCGTCTGCCCCTGGGGCTTTGCCACGAGATGCATGATGCCTCCGGGTGCTCCGGTTTTCTCCCACAGTCCAAAGATGTGCGGGTTAGGTTAATTGGCCATGCTAAATTGCCCCTTAGTGTCCCGGGATGCGTAGGTTAGAGGGATTAGCGGGTAAATATGTAGGGATAGGGGGATAGGGCCTGGGTGGGATCGTGGTCGGTGCAGACTCGATGGACCGAATGGCCTCTTTCTGCACTGTAGGGTTTCTATGATGATCTCTGTATGAGTTAGCTGGCTAACAGCTTTAGTGACTTCGGCTACTAGGGTGGATCAGCCATGGCGCTGTTGATATCGATCTGGGGAATCCTGTCTATCGCCTCATCGTTAATAGATGACGGTCGGTTGAGGACGGCTTCAAAGTGTTCAGCCCATCTCTGCAGGATCTGAGCCCTCTCTGTAATGAGAGTTGTACCATCTGTACTCAGGAGGGGGGAACTCCCGAGAGATTGAGATCCGTAGAGAGTGTTGATGGCTTCATAGAACCGTTTCAAGTCTTTTATGTCAGCGTATCCCTCAATACTGACCCTCTGACAGTGCAGCACTCCCACACTACTGACCTTCTGACAGGGCAGCACTCCCTCAGTACTGACACTCTGACAGTGCGGCACTCCCTCAGTACTGACCCTTTGGCAGTGCAGCACTCCCTCAGTATTGATCCTCTGACAGTGCAGCACTCCCTCAGTACTGACCCTCTGACAGTGCAGCAATCCCTCAGTACTGACCCTCTGACAGTGCGGCACTCCCTCAGTACTGACCCTCTTACAGTGCGGCACTCCCTCAGTACTAACCCTCTGACAGTGCAGCACTCCCTCAGTACTGATCCTCTGACAGTGCAGCACTCCCTCAGTACTGACCCTCTGACAGTGCAGCACTCCCTCAGTACTGACCCTCTGACAGTGCGGCACTCCCTCAGTACTGACCCTCTGACAGTGCAGCACTCCCTCAGTACTGATCCTCTGACAGTGCAGCACTCCCTCAGTACTGACCCTCTGACAGTGCAGCACTCCCTCAGTACTGACCCTCTGACAGTGCGGCACTCCCTCAGTACTGATCCTCTTGACAGTGCGGCACTCCCTCAGTACTGACCCTCTGACAGTGCGGCACTCCCTCAGTACTGACCCTCTGACAGTGCGGCACTCCCTCAGTACTGACCCTCTGACAGTGCGGCACTCCCTCAGTACTGACCCTCTGACAGTGCGGCACTCCCTCAGTACTGACTCTCTGACAGTGCGGCACTCCCTCAGCACTGACCCTCTGACAGTGTGGCACTCCCTCAGTACTGACCCTCTGACAGTGCGGCACTCCCTCAGTACTGATCCTCTTGACAGTGCGGCACTCCCTCAGTACTGACCCTCTGACAGTGCAGCACTCCCTCAGTACTGACCCTCTGACAGTGCGGCACTCCCTCAGTACTGACCCTCTGACAGTGCAGCGCTTCCTTGTTCTCGCAACCTTCTGATTCTTGAGAGTCACTCACTGCATCAAGCTGTCATTTTCCCTCCGATATGGAAACAATATGCATCCTCACGATGTCAGAGGTAAAGCTGTTCCTTCTCCCTGCATTGAAACTGAGGCCTTTGGAACGATGAAATTCGATTAGTTTCAAAGTCAGGTCTGCCAAGCAAACAGAACACTCGAGACAAGTCCATTAGACTGCCCCTCACAATGTATTTATTTCAACTTTGGCATCAAAATATATTTCCTGTTCAAAAACATCGAAACAGTGCCTCAGGTCTATTCTGTTGCTCAATCTGTACCGAAAGTCATTTCCTTGCTTTACCCCACAGTTTTATTTGCGCTTTCATGCGTTGTGGAAGTTGCTGGCAAGGCCAGCATTTGTTGCCTCATTGTCCTTGAACTGAGTGGCTTACTCCATCATTTCAGAGGGCAGCAGGCAGTTTGGAGGCAATCACACATCTGTGGGTCTGGGTTAGGATGACAATTTTCCATCGCTAAAGAGTATTAATGAGCCAGATAGCGTCACCATTACTGATACCAGTAAGCCTCAATTTTCAATTCCAGATTTATTAATTGAATTTAAATTCCACCAGCTGCCGTAGAATCATGCAGCGCAGAAGAGGCTCTTGGGCCCACTGAGTCCTCACCAACACATTAGAAACACCTGAACTCTCACCTAATCCCATCTGCCAGCACTTGGCCCATAGCCCTGAATGTTATGATGTGCCAAGTGCTCATCCAGGTACTTTTTAAAGGATGTGAGGCATCCCGCCTCCACCACCCTTCCAGGCAGCGCATTCCAGACCGTCACCACCCTCTGGGTAAAAAAGCTTTTCCTCACATCCCCTCGAAACCTGTTGCCCCTCACCGTGAACCTAAAGTAAAGTTTAAAGTTAATTTATTAGTCACAAGTAAGGCTTATATTAACACTGCAATGAAGTTACTGTGAAATTCCCCTAGTCGCCACAGTCCAGCGCCTGTTCGGGTCAATACACCTAACCAGCACGTCTTTCAGACTGTGGGAGCACCGGAGGAAACCCACACAGACACGTGGAAAACGTGCAAATTTCACACAGACAACCGCACAACCTCAAACAGACCATTGTCCGCAGCAAACTACCCAGCCTTCAGGAGAACAGTGACCACGACACCACACAACCCTGCCACAGCAGCCTCTGAAAGACGTGCCGGATCACCGACACGGATGCCATCATCTCACGTGAGAACACCATCTACCAGGTACACGGTACATACTCTTGCAACTCGGCCAACGTTGTCTACCTGATACGCTGCAGGAAAGGATGTCCTGAGGCATGGTACATTGGGGAGACCATGCAGACGCTATGACAACGGATGAATGAACACCGCTCGACAATCACCAGGCAAGAGTGTTCTCTTCCTGTTGGGGAGCACTTCAGCGGTCACGGGCATTCGGCCTCTGATCTTCGGGTAAGCGTTCTCCGAGGCAGCCTTCACGTCACACGACAACGCAGAGTCGCTGAGCAGAGACTGATAGCCAAGTTCCGCACACATGAGGACGGCCTCAACCGGGATCTTGGGTTCATGTCACACTATCTGTAACCCCCACAACTTGCCTGGGCTTGCAAAATCTCACTAACTGTCCTGTCTGGAGACAATACACATCTCTTTAACCTGTGCTTAATGCTCTCTCCACTCACATTGTCAGTACCTTTAAGACTTGATTACCTT
Source organism: Mustelus asterias (assembly GCF_964213995.1). Taxonomy (NCBI): domain Eukaryota; kingdom Metazoa; phylum Chordata; class Chondrichthyes; order Carcharhiniformes; family Triakidae; genus Mustelus; species Mustelus asterias. The sequence goes on from NC_135814.1 coordinate 2,863,772, forward strand.
AAAGACTCGCATTCCAACCATTATTTTGTAAATTGAGTTTGTGTCTTTATATGCCCTGTTTGTGAACAGAACTCCCACTCACCTGACGAAGGAGCAGCGAGTGCTCCGAAAGCTTGTGTGGCTTTTGCTGCCAAATAAACCTGTTGGACTTTAACCTGGAGTTGTGAGACTTCTTACAGGGGAGGTCCCAGAGGATTGGAGAATAGCCAACATTGTTCCTTTGTTTAAGAAGAGTAGCAAGAATAATCCAGGTAATTACAGGCCGGTGAGCCTTACATCAATGGTGGGGAAATTATTGGAGAGAATTCTTCGAGACAGGATTTATTCCCACTTGGAAATAAGTGGACGTATTAGTGAGAGGCAACATGGTTTTGTGAAGAGGAGGTCGTGTCTCACGAACTTGATCGAGTTTTTCGAGGAAGTGACGAAGATGATTGATGAGGGTAGGGCAGTAGATGTTGTCTACATGGACTTCAGTAAGGCCTTTGACAAGGTCCCTCATGGCAGACTGGTGCAGAAGGTGAAGTTGCATGGGATCAGAGATGAGCTGGCAAGGTGGATACAAAACTGGCTCGGTCATAGAAGACAGAGGGTAGCAGTGGAAGGGTGTGTTTCTGACTGGAAGGCTGTGACAAGTGGTGTTCCTCAGGGATCAGTGCTGGGACCTTTGCTGTTTGTAATATATATAAATGATTTGGAGGAAAATGTAACTGGTTTGATTAGCAAGTTTGCGGACGACACAAAGGTTGGTGGATTTGTGGATAGTGCTGAGGGCTGTCAGAGGATACAGCAGGGCATAGATCGGTTGGAGACTTGGGAGGAGACATGGCAGATGGAGTTTAATCTGGACAAATGTGAGGAAAGTCTAATACAGATGGGAAATATACAGTAAAACGCAGAACCCTTATGAGTATTGATAGGCAAAGGAATCTGGGTGTACAAATACACAGGTCACTGAAAGTGGCAATGCAGGTGGAGAAGGTAGTCAAGGAGGCATACGGCATGCTTGACTTCATCGGCCGGGGAATTGAGTTTAAAAATTGGCAAGTCATGTTGCAGCTTTATAGAACCTTTGTTAGGCCGCACTTGGAATATAGTGTTCAATTCTGGTCGCCACACTACCAGAAGGATGTGGAGGCTTTGGAGAGGGTACAGACAAGATTTATCAGAATGTTGCCTGGTATGGAGGGCATTAGCTACGAGGAGAGGTTGGAGAAACTTGGTTTGTTCTCACTGGAACGATAGAGGTTGAGGGGCGACCTGATAGAAGTCTACAAGATTATGAGAGGCATGGACAGAGTGGATAGTCAGAAGCTTTTTCCCATAGTGGCAGAGTCAATTACTAGGGGGCATAGGTTTAAGGTGCGAGGGGCAAGGTTTAAAGGAGATGTACGAGATAGATTTTTTACACAGAGGGTGGTGGGTGTCTGGAACCCGTTGCCGGGGGAGGTAGTGGAAGCGGATATGGTAGTGACTTTAAAGGGGCGTCCGGACAAATACATGAATAGGATGGGAATAGAGGGATATGGTCCCCGGAAGGGTAGGGGGTTTTAGTTCAGTCGGGCAGCATGGTCGGTGCAGGCTCGGAGGGCCGAAGGACCTGTTCCTGTGCTGTAATTTTCTTTGTTCTTTGTTCTTTGCACACAGTACTCCAGCTGTGGCCTCACCAAGGTTCTATACAACTCCATCATGACCTCTCTGCTTTTGTAATCTATTCCCCGATTGATAAAGTTGAGTGGCCCATATGCCTTTGTCACCACCCTATTAACCTGCCCTTCCGCTTTCAGAGATCTGTGGACAAACATGCCAAGGTCTCTTCGTTCCACAGAACTTCCCAGTGTCCTTACATTCATTGAGTACTTTCTTGTGACATTACTCCTTCCAACATCACCCTCTGTCCCCCCCCACTGGACACTGGCTTCCAGTCACTAAAGTAGCCTTCTGTCATCACCCTCTGTCTCCTACAACTGAGCCAATTTTGAATCCATCTTATCAAAGTACCCTGTATCCCATGTAAATTTACCTTCTTTAACTTCCAGTGCAACGACAATAATCTCTCCCTCAATGTCAACAAAAGGAGCGAGCCATCGACTTCAGGAAGCGTAGTGGAGAACATGCCCCTGTCTACATCAATGGGGACGAAATAGAAATAGTCGCAAGCTTCAAGTTTTTAGGTGTCCAGATCACCAACAACCTTTCTTAGTCCCCCCATGCCGACACTATAGTTAGGAAATCCAATCAATGTCTCTACTTTCTCAGAAGACGAAGGAAATTTGATATGTCAGCTATGATGGAGCCAGGGAGGCATGGTGGCACAGTGGTTAGCACTGCTGCCTCACAGCGCCAGGGACCTGGGTTTGATTCCTGGCTTGGGTCACTGCCTGTGTGGAGTTACCTCCGGGTGCTCCGGTTTCCTCCCACAGTCTGAAAGATGTGCTGGTTAGGTGCATTGATCCGAACAGGCGCCGGAGTGTGGCAACTAGGGCAATTACACAGTAACTTTATTGCAATGTTAATATAAGCCTTACTTGTGACTAATAAATAAGTTGTACAAGACGTTGGTAAGGCCACACTTGGAATACTGTGTGCAATTCTGGTCACTCTGTTATAGAAAGGATATTATTAAACTAGAAAGAGTGCAGAAAAGATTTACTAGGATGCTACCAGGACTTGATGGATTGAGTTATAAGGAGAGGCTGAATAGACTGGGACTTTTTTCTCTGGAGCGTAGGAGGCTGAGGGGTGACCTTATAGAGGTCTATAAAATAATGAGGGGCATAGACTAGGTAGATAGTCAATATCTTTTCCCAAAGGTAGGGGAGTCTAAAACTAGAGGGCATAAGTTTAAGGTGAGAGGGGAGAGATACAAAAGTGTCCAGAGGGGCAATTGTTTCACACACAGGATGGTGAGTGTCTGGAACAAGCTGCCAGAGGTAGTAGTAGAGGCGGGTACAATTTTATCTTTTAAAAAGCATTTAGACAGTTACATGGGTATAGAGGGATATGGGCCAAATGCAGGCAATTGGGATTAGTTTAGGGGTTTAAAAAAAAAAGGGCGGCATGGACAAGTTGGGCCGAAGGGCCTGTTTCCATGCTGCAAACCTCTATGACTCTATGACTCTGTCTATATTTCCCGCTTCCTCGGCAAAGTTGCCAGCAAAATTAAAGACGCCATGCAACCCGGATATTTTCTCTTCCACCTTGTTCCGTCAGGAAAATGATACAAAAGTCTGAGGTCACTTACCAACCGACTCAAGCACAGCTTCTCCCCTCCTGCCATCAGACTTTTGAATGGAACTACCTCACACTAAATTGATCTTACTCTACGCCCTAGCTATGACTATAACACTACATTCTGCACTCTCTCCTTTCCTTCTCTATGAACGGTATGTTTTGTCTGTAGAGCGTGCAAGAAACAATACTTTTCACTGTATGTTAATACATGTGACAATAATAAATCAAATCAAATCAAATCAAAATTCTTTACAAGTCTCCCATGTGGGACCTTATCAAAGGCTTTGCTGAAATCCATACATCGACTGCACTATCCTGATCTACACTCTTGGTCACCTCCTCAAAAAATTCAATCAGATTTGTTAGGCATGTCCTCCCTCTGACGAAGCCACACTGACTATCCCTGATCAAGCTTTGCCTCTCCAAATGGAGATAGATGCTCTCCTTTAGAAGTTTCTCCAATAGTTTCCTTACCACTGACATGAGATTCACTGGTCCGTAGTTCGCTGGTTTATCTCTATAATCCTTCTTAAATAGAGCTTTTACCCAGTCGTCTGGCACCTTTCCTGCGGCTTGGAGCTCCGAAAGCTTGTGTGGCTTTTGCTACCAAATAAACCTGTTGGACTTTAGCCTGGTGTTGTTAAACTTCTTACTGTGTTTACCCCAGTCCAACGCCGGCATCTCCACATCATGACCTTTCCTGCGGCCAGAGAGGAATTGAAAATTTGAACCCCTGTTCCCAGGAACATCAGCGTGGATCTCTGGATGACTAGCCCAGTGACATTATCTCTGTGCCATTTTATCAGTTGATACCGTTTCCCAACAAAAACTTACCCATCTCAGTCTTGAAAACTCAAACTGTCCGACCACTGAAGGAAAGAGTCCTAGATTTTCCCTGTCCGTTGTATGAGTAACTGCTTCCTAAATGGATTAGCTCCAATTTTAAGATTATGTCTGCTTGTCCTTGACTACCCCACGAGAGGAAATTGCTTCTCTCTAATCACTCCTTTTATAATGTTAAACACCTCAATTAAAGAACTCCTCACCTTCAAAACTCAAACATAACTGAGTCTGTGCATCCCCAAATTTTAACCTGTTCAGCCCTGGGATCATTCTGGTGAATCTGCACTGCTCCCCCTCCCATGTATCCTTCCTGGGCTGCGGGGTCCAGTCTGAATCCAGTTACTCCAGATGGGTTCTCACCAGAGCTTTATATAACTTCATCTCACTCCTTCCCCTTTCTATTCCAGCCCCTGGGGTAAAGGACAATGTTTCATGCACTGTCATGGTGATTTATTTTTGCACTTTTCTACTACATTTATTAACTTTGGAAAGCCTATTGATTTTTGAAACTGTGTAGCTCTGAGTAATTTCTACGCAGCTCTCTCATAGCCCTTTTAACTCTGTAATATTTGCAAGATTATAATTATGATCTGAAGGAGGAGACTGCGGGGAGTCAGACAGAATCTCCCCCACTACCACTTCAAACATTCTTCCCAAAAGACAACGCCAACTAACTGTTTCCCCCGCCCCCACATGCAGTAACCCACATTGTCAGTCAAAGAGAAATATGATTGAAGGATTCTTAAAAAAAAGCCTTACCTTTCTTTCACATTTCTTGTGACATGTCAGTTTGCAAACTGGGGAGAGACAGAGAGAGAGAAAAAACATTAGCTAGAATTCAGAAACTTCATTTAAAAAAAACACATAATTAAAGAGACAACACAGGACTGATCTGCTTTCGACTCACCTCAGCATGTCCTGGGTTCCATAGAATCTCCATTTCACACACACACACATAAATGCACAGAAAAGATCCTTGTAAAGTCAGTGGTTTCTTAAGTTGCCAAGACTCTAGCAGCTTGAACACGCTGGCTGGTTGCCAGCTCTGTCTTCGACAGGTATGTCAGTGTGAATGATGTTGTCGTCTTTACTTAAATAGCAACCCACTTTGTTGAACCCACAGCATGGCCACAGTGAAGGCACTTTGGGAGAACCTTGTAGCCTGAGGCACCGAATATTTTTAACAGGAAGGAGAGAGAAAAAAAAAGTGAGTCTGGAATCTGCTTCAGTCTCAGAACCGGATTTCAAGGTGGGAGGAGGCAGATCAGAGGCAGGACTCTCTCAAAAAAACTAAACAAAAAATAAGATTCCCACTATTGGCAGGCTGAATTTATTAATTCTTCCACACAGTCAGGGTGTGCATTATGTTACTGACATTACAACAGTGTCTACACTCCAGAAAGTACTTCAAGGCTGTAAAGTGTTTTAAAACATCCAGTGGTTCTGAAAGAGGTGCATAAGCGCAATTCTTTCCTTATTCCCCCTTCGATGTGGAGTAAATGTTCAACAGTCTCATTATAGAATCATAGAATCCTACACTGCAGAAGGAGGCCATTCGGCCCATCGATTCTGCACCAACCACAATCCCACCCAGGCCCTATCCCATAACCCCATGTATTTACCCTGCTTATCCCCCGACACTAAGGGGCAATTTAGTGGCCAACCCACCTAACCCACACATCTTTGGACTGACCAATTATCCCGGCCAACTGGCCACTCTTCATCCAGCCTGCAGCACTGAATGGTGACAAGATATTCGACCATGGCGAATCGAGAGGAAACACAACTCACCTCATATCCACTAGCAGAGGGTCACGGGACAGGGATCAGGAGTGAGAACACCAATTGTTTTCACATCTTGTCCATCTCTCCCTAACCTGAAGATACTGAAGCTACTTGTAGAATCTATGGTTCTTTCCCCAGCTGAGCTAAACAGACTCAGCCCAGGAAGGCAGTGACTCCGTGCACAGAAGAAAGAATTTGTACTTCTGTTATGACGGCCCCAAAGACCATGAGGGATTGTCGATAAAGCTGCCCGTGAACTTTGTGGAGTAGGAGTTCCCTTACTGAATGGGCAGAGGTTTGCCCAAAGGAAGTGTACAGCTGGGGCTTTTAAACCTTTTACTTCACCCAGACTAGTGTTGTAGGTCCCGAGGTGTTGCAGCAACTAGCTGTGAGCTGCGGGAGCCATCTCTTTCTTGGTGCTAAAAGGGTGCTTGATGATGGGAAAACGGTGTTTGGCTGAATTATTACCGAATAATTACATTAATGACGAGGAAAAGGTTTCTTCTACATCTCCCCCTTTGGACAACTTCTGTAAGTCAAAAATCTTCTCCAGTAAGAAAAAGCCATGATTCCTGTTTTCAGGAAACTTGAAGCCAGTGGGAAACACTGGGCCCACGGAGCACATATGCTGCTCCTTCCCTGCTACCAACATTGAGAGAAGAATAACAGAAGCTGATATTGTTGACAGCATGTGGGGCCCGGCTTTCAGTGTGATAAGAAGTCTGACCTATCCTGATGTCCCTGAATCAAAAATATTTAATCAACTGGTGGTACAGCTGGTAAAAACCATTATAGAAACTAGAAGCAGGAGTAGCCATTCGGCCCATCGAGCCTGCTCTGCCATTCATTTTGATCATGGCTGATCATCAAATTCAATATCCTGATCCCCTCCTTTCCCCCCATATCCCTTGATCCCTTTAGCCCCAAGAGCGAAATCTAATTTCTTCTTGGAATAAGATAACATTTTGGCCTCAATTACATTCTGTGATAGTGAATCCCACACATTCACCACCCTCTAAATAAAGAAATTTCTCCTCACCTCAGTTCTGAAAGGCTTACCCCTTATCCTCAAACTATGACCCCTAGTTCTGACTCCCCCACCATTGGGAACATTCTTTCTGAATCTACTCTGTCTAACCCTGTTAGAATTTTATAAGTTTCTATGAGATCCTCTCTCGCTCTTCTAAACTCCAGTGACTATAATCCTAACCGACTTAGTCTCTCCTCATCTGGGCAGACCTGCCATCCCAGGAGTCAGCCTGGTAAACCTTCGCTGTACTCCCTCTGTAGCAAGGACATCCTTCCTCAGATAAGGACACCAAAACTGCACACAATACTTCAGGTGTGGCCTTCCCAACGCCCTATACAATTGTAGTAAAACATCCCGACCCATATATTCAAATCCTCTCACTGTGAAGGGTAATATATCATTTGCTTTCTTTACTGCCGGCTGTACCTGCGCGCTTACTTTCAGTGACTGATGCACGAGGATGCCAAGGTCTCGTTGAATATCCACCTCTCTCAATTTACACCCATTCAAGTAATAAACTGTCTTCCTATTATTGCCGCCAAAGTGATAACCTCACATTTATCCACATTATACTGCATCTGCCTGCATACTCCCACACACTCAGCCTGTCCAAATCATGCTGAAGCATCTCTGCATCCTCCTCACAGCTCACCCTCATCATCTGGGAGATTTGATAGGGGTGTATAAGATTTTGATGGGTATAGATCGAGTGAATGCAAGCAGGCTTTTTCCGCTGAGGCTAGGGGAGAAAAAAACCAGAAGGCATGGGTTAAGGGTGAAAGGAGAAAAGTTTAAAGGGAATATTAGGGAGGGCTTCTTCACGCAGAGAGTGGTAGGAGTGTGGAATGAGCTGCCGAATTGCTGCAATGCACCTTGTAGACAGTACACTCTGCCGGATAAAGAAAAACTTGGACGGGTTCATGGATGAGAGGGGTGTGGAGGGATATGGTCCAAGTGCAGGTCAGTGGGACTGGGCAAAAAATGGTTCGGCACAGACAAGAAGGGCCAAAAGGCCTGTTTCTGAGTTGTAATTGTCTATGGTTCTATGGTTCTATCTGCAAATTTGGAGATAATACATTTAGTTCCCTTTTCCAAATCATTAATATATAATGCAAACAGTCGGGTCCTAGCACGGATCTCTGCGGAACCCCACTAGTCACTGACTGCCAATCAGAAAAAGACCCACTTATGCCAACTCTTTGCTTCCTATCTGCTAACCAGCTTTCTTTCCATCTCAAGACATTGCCTGCAATCCCATGTGTTTTAACTTTACTTAGTAGTCTGTTATATGAGGCCTTGTCGAAAGCCTTCTGAAAGTCTAAATAAACCACATCCACTGGTTCTCCTCAGTCAACTCTACGAGTTACATCCTCAAAAAATTCTAATAGATTCGTCAAGCATGATTTCCCTTTTTTTATTCATTCATGGGACATGGGTGTCACTGGCTGGCCAGCATTTATTACCCATCCCTAGTTGTCCCTGAGAAGGTGGTGGTGAGCTGCCTTCTTGAATCGCTGCAGTCCATGTTCTGAGGGTTGACCCACAATGACGTTAGGGAGGGAATTCCAGGATTGTGACCCAGTGACTGCAAAAGAATGGCGATATATTTTGAAGTCAGGAGTGTGGCTTGGAAGGAAACTTGCAGGTGATGGCTTTCCCATTTATTTGCTGCCCTTGTCCTTCTAGATGGAAGTGGTAGTGGATTTGGAAGGTGCTGTTTAAGGATCTTTGGTGAATTGCTGCAGTGCACCTTGTAGACAGTACACTCTGCTGCTGCTGAGCGTCGGTGGTGGAGGGAGTGGATGTTTGTGGATGCGGTGCAATCAAGCGGACTGCTTTGTCCTGGATGGTGTCGAGCTTCTTGAGTGTTGTTGGAGCTGCACCCATCCAGGCAAGTGGGGAGTATTCCATCACACTCCTGACTTGTGCTTTGTAGATGGTGGACAGGCTTTGGGGAGTCAGGAGGTGAGTTACTCGCCACAGTATTCCTCGCCTCTGACCTGCTCTTGTAGCCACTGTGTGTATGTGGTGAGTCCAGTTGAGTTTCTGGTCAATGGTAGCCCCAAGGATGTTGACAGTGGGGGATTCAGTGATGGTAACACCATTGAATGTCAAGGGGCGGTGGTTAGAGTGTCTCTTATTGGTGATGGTCATTGCCTGGCATTTGTGTGGCACGAATGTTACTTGCCACTTGGATATTGTCCAGATCTTGTTGCATTTGAACATGGACTGCTTCAGTATTTGAGGAGTTGCGAATGGTGCTGAACATTGTGCAATCATTGGCGAATATCCCCACTTCTGACCTTAAGATGGAGGGAGGGTTATTAATGAAGCAGCTGAAGATGGTTGGGCCTAGGACACTACCCTGAGGGTCTCCTGTAGAGGTGTGCTGGAGCTGAGATGACTGACCCTCCACAACCAAACCATCTTCCTGTGTACCAGGTATGACTCTAACCAGCGGAGAGTTTGCACCCATTGATTCCAGTTTTGCTAGTGCCACACTTGGTTGAATGTTGCCTTGATGTCAAGGGCTGTTACTCTCACCTCACCTCTGTAATTCAGCTCTTTTGTCCATGTTTGAACCAAGGCTGGAATGAGGTCAGGAGCTGAACGACCATGGCAAAACCTAAACTGGGTGTCACTGAGCAGATTATTGCTTGATAGCACAGTTGATAACCCCTTCCATCATTTTACTGATGATCGAGAGTAGAATGATTGGGCAGTAATTGGCCTGATTGGATTTGTCTTGCTTTTTGTGTACAGGGCATACCTGGGCAAATTTCCACATTGTTGGTTAGATGCTAGTGTTGTAATTGTACCTGCTCAGCAATAATCTGCTCAGTGACACCCAGTTTAGGTTTTGCAGGGTCGCTCAGCTCCTGACCTTATTCCAGCCTTGGTTCAAACATGGACAAAAGAGCTGAATTACAGAGGTGAGGTGAGAGTCTTCAGTACTATTGCCGGAATGTTATCAGGGCCCATTGCCTTTGCAGTATCCAGTGCCTCCAACTGTTTCTTGATATCACGTGGAGTGAATCAAATTGGCTGTAGACTGGCATCTGAGATGCTGGGGACCACTGGAGGAGGCCGAGATGGATCATCCACTCAGCACTTCTGGCTGAAGATTGCTGCAAATACTTCAGCCTTATCTTTGCACTGATGTGCTGGGCACCTCCATCATTGAGGACGGAGGATGGAGGCTCCTCCTCCCGTGAGTTGTTTAATTGTCCATTCTCGACTGGATGTGGAAGGACTGCAGAGCTTAGATCTGATCCGTTGGTTGTGGAATCGCTTAGCTCTATCTATCCCTTGCTGTTTTTGCCATTTGGCATGCAAGTAGTCCTGTTTGGTAGCTTCACCAGGTTGACACCTCATTTTTAGGTATACCTGGTGCTGCTCCTAGCATGCCCTCCTGCATTCTCCATTGAAATTGGGTTGATCCCTTGGCTTGATGATAATGGTTGAGTGGGGGATATGCCGGGCCATGAGGTTGCGGATTGTGCTGGAGTACAATTCCACTGCTGTTGATGGCCCACAGCGCCTCATGGATGCCCAGTGTTGAGTTGCTAGATCGGTTCGAAGTCTTAAGTGGTCATCAATAGACTTTTAATTCCAGATATTTTATTGAATTCAAATTCCACCATCTGCCGTGGCGGGATTCGAACCCGGGTCCCCAGAATATTATCTGGGTTTCTGGATTAATAGTCAAGCGATAACACCACTGGGCCATCGCCTCCCCTTTGTAAATCCATGCTGATTATATTATTTGTCTGATTATACCACTGCCTTCCAAATGCTGAGATATGAAAAACTTGATAATGGACTCCAGCAACTTCCCCAGTATCGATGTTAGGTTCACTGGTCTCGAGTTCCCTATTTTCTCTCTACCTCCCTTTTTGAATAGCGGGCTTACGTTAGCTACCCTCCAATCTGTAGGAACTATCCCAGAGTCCAAGGAATTTTGGAAAATAAGCATCAATGGATCTACTATTTCCACGGCCACTTCCTTAAGTACTCTGGGATGAAGATTATCAGGACCTGGAGATTTATCCACTTTCAATCCCTTCAATTTCCCCAAAACCATTTCTCTACTAATGCTGATTTCCTTCAACTCCTCACTAAAACATGTTTCTCTCAGAACTTCTGGTACATTATTCATGTCTTCCTTTGTGAAGACTGAAGCAAAGTACAAATTTAATTCCTTGGCCAATTCTTTATTCCCCGTTATGAATTCTCCTGTTTCTGACTATAAGGGTCCTACATTCGTTTTTGTCAATCATTTTCTATTTACATAGCAATAGAAACTTTTACAGTCAGTTTTTATGTTCCCCGCTAGCTTACTTTCATACTCTGTTTTTCCCTTAATAAATCCCTTGGTCCTCCTTTGCTGAATTTTAAACTGCTCCCAATCCTCAGGCCTATTGTTTTTTCTTGCAAATTTGTCTGCTTCTTCCTGGAATCTGATGCTATCTCTAATTTCCTTTGTAAGCCATATTTGGCCACAATTCCCTTACCACTCTTGTGCCAAACAGGAATAAACAACTTCTGGAGTTCACCTAACCATTTTTTTAAATGCCTGCCATTGCCTGTCCACTGTCTTTCCTTTCAGTAATGTTTCCCAGTCCATCATGGCCAATTCATGCCTCATCCCATCATAGTTACCTTTATAGAGATTCAGGACCCTGGTCTCAGAATCAACTACATCACTATCCACCTTGACAAAGAGTTCTACCATATTATGGTCACTCTTCCCCAAGGATTCTCTCACAACTAGACTGCCAACTAATCCTTTCTCATTGCACAACACCCAGTCCAAGATGGCCTGCTCCCTTGTTGGTTCTTCAATGTAACCAGAAAACCATCCTGTATGCACTCCAGAAATTCCTCCTCTATTGTACTGTGACTAATTTGACTTTCCCAATCTATATGCAGATTAAAGTCACCCGTAATCACAGATGTTCCTTTAACACATGCACCTCTGATTTCCTGTCTAATGTTTTTCCCAACATTACCACTACAGTTTGGTGGTCTGTAGACCACTCCACCGATGTTTTCTGCCCCTTGTTGTTTCTTAACTCGACCCATACAGATTCCACATCATCAATGCTGATATCCTTCCTCAATATCGTATCAATATCATCTTTAATCAACAATGCAACTCCATCACCTTTTCCTTTCCATCTGTCCTTCCTAAACACTGAATAGCTCTCAATGTTTAGTTTCCATCCTTGCTCACCTTGGAGCCACGTCTCCATAATGCCACCTATATCATACCCCTTTACATCTATCTGTGCAACTAATTCATCCATTTTGTTTAGAATGCTTCGAACATTCAGGCACAAAACCTTAAGGTGGGCACTTTAAACATTTCTTTTCCCTTTCTTACTACTGTTTACTCGGTCCTTGTCTGGCTGTGGCCTGATGCGCGATATAACACACAAGAGGCAGGATGTACTCGGGAAATAAAGGCTTTTATTGCCAACAATAACAGAGCTACCATATACAGTATACGATCCCAGACTAAAGGGTCACCAGTCAGAGCAGTGACCTTTATACCTCTCCCAGGAGGCGGAGCCGACTGGGGTGTACCATAAGGACTACATTAACAGGTAGAACAGCCCAACCTTAACCCCAACAGTAACATATGTACAGACTCATAGTACTGGCCAGACCATGGCTCAGCACTACTTGGTGGGAACCAACGATGGTTCACCACATGGCCCTTGATCTCCCTGCCTATCACTCTCCTATTAGTCTTTTCCTCTTGTTCTTAATTCCCCCTGATCTGAATCCTTTCAAAGGTTCCCATCCCCCTACCATATTAGTTAAAATCCTCCCTAAGCACCACCCAAAGCCCTCTGTAATCCTCCAGAGATACTGCTTCCACATGGCTGGGAGAATTCCTGGGGAACCTGACACTGAAATCTAGGCTAGGTTGTGGAAATTGTCTGAAGGGTGTGTGGCAAAAATGACCTAACCATCAAAAAGAAGCTGTTGGCAGAAGTGAATTGGATTTAAAGAAAGCAATTGAAATGGCCTGATTAGAGACAGTGCAGAGAAGGTTTACCAGGATGTTGCCTGGTATGGAGGGTCTTAGCTATGAGGAGAGATTGGGTAAACTGGGGTTGTTCTCCCTGGAAAGACGGAGAATGAGGGGAGATCTAATAGAGGTGTACAAGATTATGAAGGGGATAGATAGGGTGAACAGTGGGAAGCTTTTTCCCAGGTCGAGGTGACGATCACGAGGGGTCACGGGCTCAAGGTGAGAGGGGCGAAGTATAACTCAGATATCAGAGGGATGTTTTTTACACAGAGGGTGGTGGGGGCCTGGAATGCGCTGCCAAGTAGGGTGGTGGAGGCAGGCACGCTGACATCGTTTAAGACTTACCTGGAACGTCACATGAGCAGCCTGGGAATGGAGGGATACAAACGATTGGTCTAGTTGGACCAAGGAGCGGCACAGGCTTGGAGGGCCGAAGGGCCTGTTTCCTGTGCTGTACTGTTCTTTGTTCTTTGTTCTTTGATTACTTAGAATGCAGAAAAAGGGGCTGAGGAACCACTGAGGGCATCAGGCAGCAATGTCATAGAAACCCTACAGTGCAGAAGGAGGCCATTCGGTCCATCGAGTCTGCACCAACAGCAATCCCACCCAGGCCCTATCTTCATCACCCCACATATTTACCCCACTAATTCCCCTAACCTAGGCATCCTGGGACACTAAGGGGCAATTTAGCATTGGCAATGCATCTAACCTGCACATTTTTCGACTGTGGGAGGAAACCGGAGGAAACCCACACAGACATGAGGATAAAGTCCAAACTCCGCACAGACAGACACCAACTAGGTGTCTTCCAACTAGGGGAGGGAGCTCATGTAATCAGTCCTCAATGGAGAGCGCTTATATAAGCCAGGTGTTAAAGGGCTCCTGCCGATATAGAAATTCCAATGTCACCACCTGTCAGTCAAGGAAAGGCAGTGATGACCCTCAGAGTATTAGAGAACATACCCCAGAAAGGTACAATCACCAGGTGACGGATTATTGCAAGCACTGCCAAAGGACACAGCTGGGGTGAGGTTTCAGGAGCAAAATGTGTGCTCCCTCGGGGAAAAGCCAAAGCCAGCACCTGCCCCACCATGCAGGTATCCCCTCCCCCAGAGAAAGGGACACTACAACTATCATCAGAACAAATATTGCCCAATAATGGTGGAATTACTAGTGAATGGCCATCCCTTGAAGATAGAAGTGGACACAGGAGCTGCAGTCTCTGTTATTGGGAAGCAAACGCATCAGCATCTCCAATCTGGCATCCATTTCCTGAGGTTAGAAGCTACAAAGGCCAGACTAGCCACCTACACGGGGGAACCTTTACAAATAAAAGGCATCACAATGACCCCAGTAATGCATAGGCTCAATCGCTGCCCCCCAACATTCCCGGGCCAGCCTCGAATCCACCTTATGCTGCATCTACCATGCATTTGTTCACTCACTCAACTTGTCCAAATCACATTGAAGCATCTGTGCATCCTCCTCAGAGCTCATCCTTCCACCCAGAGTTGTGTCATCTATAAATCTGGAGATATTATATTTAGTTCCCTCATCTAAATCATTGGGTAAAGGTAAAGTTGCCATAGTAACATATGACCATGTGCTGTGACTGGTGATTTAACCAGTGGATCACTACACATCAGGCAATGGGCAAGGGTGTGAAGGTGGGGCCTTCATGAATAACCTCAGCTGGTACGGGATTTGAACCCACGCTGTTGGCATCATTCTGCATCACCAACCAGCTGTCCAGCCAATTGAGCCCCAAATTGTTAACATACATTGTGAATAACTGGGGTCCCAGCACTGATCCCTGAAGTAGCTCACTAGGCACTGCCTGACACTTGGAAAAAGACCAGTTTATTATTACTCTTTATTTCCTGTCTGCCAATTAGGTTTCTAACCATCTGAATACATTGTCCCCAATCCCATGCACTTTAATTTTACATGCTAATTTCTAATGTGGAGCTTGTCAAAAAATCCTTCTGAAAGTCCAAATAATCCAATTCTACTGACTCCCCCTCATCAACTCTACGAGTTACATCCTCAAAGAATTCCAGTAGATTTGTCAAGTATGATTTCCCTTTCATTAATCTATGCTGACTCTATCTGATTCTGCCAATGTTTGTGTTGTATGTGATCTATAGCCTGCATTTCTTTCAGCTGAACAAAGATGCCTGTGCAGCCCTGGATCTCCTCAAAACAGCAGAAGATGTCAAGACAACTGCAAGTTCCCGAGTGCTCCAGCGAAAAGGAGTACCAGGACTGGGATTTCAGCTTTGTAATTGTGGAAAACACTCATTGGTCAGAGCAGTCAACCACCCAGGAGGTAACCTCAATGTTCCAGTAAAAGAGAGTGACCAGTAGCCTGGTCACCCTCAACCTCCAGCTCCGACGACGGTACAGCAGGTCAACACTACAACCACTGAACAGCAGCTGCAAGTCCCAACTGGCAGATCAAAGCCACAAAAGATGCTGGAGCCTGGTCCGGGCTGTCCAGTGCCAACAGGAAAAGGCAGAGGTGAGTGAATCACCGCACCTCATTCTATTCACAGGAATCCTCATCCTCAGTCACAGAGGACATTGAGATGGCCCACGCGATGACAGAAGAAGAAAAGAAAGGACAAGGAGACAAATACAATGTTTGTCCACTCCGCAAGAAGCAGGTCACCAGCAATCACTGACCAGCACAACAACTGAACCGACCAAGTCTGGTTCAACAAACTTGAAGAGGTTTCTTCACCCAGAGAGTGGTAAACCTGTGGGATTCGCTACCACAGAAAGTAGTTGAGGCCAAAACAATATGTTTTCAAGTAACAGTTAGATATGGCTCTTGGGCTAAAGGGATCAAAGGAGATGGGGAGAAAATGGGAACAGGTTCCAGAGTTGAATGATCAGCCATGATCATAATGAATGACAGAATGGCGTATTAAGGTCAGAAGTGGGGATGTTCGCCGATGATTGCACAATGTTCAGCACCATTTGCGACTCCTTGGATACTGAAACAGTCCATGTTCAAATGCAACAAGATCTGGACAATATCCAGGCTTGGGCTAACAAGTGGCAAGTAACATTCGCGCCACACAAATGCCAGGCAATGACCATCACCAATAAGAGACACTCTAACCACCGCCCCTTAACATTCAATGCTGTAACCATCACTGAATCCCCCACTGTCAATATCCACTCAGCTGGACTCGCCACATTAACACAGTGGTTACAAGAGCAAATCAGAGGCTAGGAATACTGCGACAAGTAACTCACCTCCTGACTCCCCAAAGCCTATCCACCATCTACAAGGCACAAGTCAGGAGTGTGATGGAATACTCACCACTTGCCTGGATGGGTGCAGCTCCAACAACACTCAAGAGGCTTGACACCATCCAGGACAAAGCAGCCCACTTGATTGGCACCACATCCACAAACATGAACTCACTCCATTACCGATGCTCAGTATAAGATGCACTGCAGCAATTCACCAAAGATCCTGAGACAGCACCTTTAAACCCATGACCACTTACATCTAGAAGGGCAAGGGCAGCAGATACATGGGTACACCACCTGCAATTCCCCTCCAAGCCACTCACCAGCCTGACTTGGCAATATATCATCGTTCCTTCACAGTCGCTGGCTCAAAACGCTGGAATTCCCTCCATAATGCCTGTGGGTCAACCCATAGCACATGGACTGCAACGATTCAAGAAGGCAGCTCACCATCACCTTCTCAAGGGCAATTAGGGATGGGTAATAAATGCTGGCCAGTGAGTGATGTCCATGTCCCATGAATGAATTTTTAAAAAGCAGGCTTGAAGGGCCAAATGCCCTAGTCTTGCTTCTATTTTCCATGTTTATATGTTTTTTAATACAAAGGAACGGAGGAAAAGAATGAAAAGATACCCAGAGCCAGAAAAAGCTCCAAACCTACAGAAAGAACCAGCAGCAACAGAGACTACCACTCCTCCGACAGTATTTTGAACAAGATATGAGAGTTATATGGGCTTCAGAGTCTCTGAACCTTTGAATTCAAGGACTTGAAAGGGGAAGGTGGGGTAGTGATAATGTAGTAATGACAATGCCAATGTAGGATAGTAGTGGCACGGTGGCACAGTGGTTAGCACGACTGCCTCACAGTGCCAGGGACCCGGGTTCAATTCCAGTCTTGGGTCACTGTCTGTGTGGAGTCTGCACGTTCTCCCTGTGTCTGCATGGGTTTCCTCCAGGTGCTCCGGTTTCCTCCCACAATGCAAGGATTTGCAGGTTAGGTGGATTGGCGATGATCAATGCATAGGGTTACGGTCATAGGACTGGGAAGTGGGCCTAGGTAGAGTGTTCTTTCGGAGGGTTGGTGCAGACTCGATAGGCCAAATGGCTTCCTTCTGCAAAGTATGGATTCTTATAACAATGTAACATAAGGGAAACTATAGTCACTTAAAATATATCAGGTAAATATTTGGGAGAGGTGTAGTTAAGGATCTGGCACATATAGAGTTAAAGTGGGACTGAGCATAGAGCAGTCCACACTGTGATGTAAGAGAACATATGATCTGTACCCAGGGTCAGTGTGATGTTGGACAGAGCCGCACACAGACCTAAGCATGTAAATTTGTAAATAGTTCTAGTAGTTAATAAAGATTTACAATTAACTTGCTAAAGACTACAAAGATCTTTCAAACCTATTAAAGTGTAACCAACACCCCACTACAAGGTTCTTCCTATCTTCTCTATCCAGATCCTTCATAGAATCATGAGGCCCTTCAGCCCACCATGTCTGCACTAGCCATCAAGCACCTAACCATTCCAATCCCATTTTCCAGCACTTTGTGTACCTCCAACAATTCTCCTCTCAGCCTTCTTTTCTCCAAGTAAAACAGTCCTAATTTCTCGAGTGTAACTTCATAACTTAAGTTCTTCATTTCTGGAGCATTTTTGTAAATATTTCCTGCATTTGTCCCAATGCATGCACATCCTTCCCAAAATGTGGCACCCAGAACTGGTGTCTTATTCAAGTACAACATTACCCCTTGTACCCTTGCTCTTTTACTCTCTGCCCCTATTAATAAAACCTAGGATATTGTAGTTTTTATTTGCCATTCCCTAGCCTGTTTCCTTCAGTGACTTATGGACATATACCCAAGTCCCTCCCTTTAGAGTTGGACCCTTTATTTTATATTATCACTCCACCTTCTTCCTTCTAAAGAATTCACATTTCTCCAAGTTGAACTTCATCTGCCACCTGTCCATTGATTCCACCATGTGTTGAATTCTGCACTATCCTCTCACAGTTCACAATGCTTCGAAGTTTTGTATCATCCTCAAGCTTTGAAATTGTTTGCCACACACCAAGAAAAGCAAGAGTCCCAAAACTGACCCCTGGGGATCTCCACTCCAAATCTTCCTCCTGCACAAAAATTATTGATCACTACTCTCTCTTTCCTGTCACTCAGCCACTTTCCTACTCATGTTGATAATATCCCTGTTATTGCATGAACTATAACTCTGCTCACAAATCTGTTGTGTGGCTTTGTATCAAATGCCTTTTTGAAAGTCCATGTGCACTACATCAACGGCATTACCCTCATCAGCCCACTTTGCTCCCTCTTGCAAAACCTCCAGAAAGCTAGTTAAACATGATTCTCCCGGAAGAAATCCATGCTGGCTTTCCTTAATTAATCTTGATTTGCATATGTGACTCCTAATTTTCTGTCAGGTTATTATTTCTAGAAGCTTCCCCAGCGCCAAAGTTAAAGTGACAGGCCTGCAGTTACTCGGCGTATCTTTACACCCTTTTTTGAACAAGGGTGTAACAATTGCAATTCTCCAGTCCGCTGGCACCACCCCTGAGTCTAAGAAAGACTGGGAAAGTATGGCCAGCGCCTCCCCAATTTCCACTCTCACTTCCTTCAATACCCTGCTGCATCCCATCTGATCCTGATGCTTTATCAACTTTGCATTCTGAGAGTCTAATACTTTCTCCTCATAAATTTTAAACTCTTC
Source organism: Mustelus asterias (assembly GCF_964213995.1). Lineage (NCBI taxonomy): Eukaryota > Metazoa > Chordata > Chondrichthyes > Carcharhiniformes > Triakidae > Mustelus > Mustelus asterias. Next base: position 2,882,701 of record NC_135814.1, read on the forward strand.
TGGTGTCTAAATGACCTCCTCATTTATCATGACCTGGATAGCACCTTTTTTCTTGGTTAAGACAGTTGCAAAGTATTAATTTAATACCTCAGCCATGCCCACTGCATCCATGTGTAAATCCCCTTTAAGGCCCCTAATTGACCATACTCCTCCTTTTATCACCCTATTAATCTTCTGTGGCTAGAAAAGACTTTGGATTCCTTTTGTATCGGATGCCAATCTCTTTTCATGCTCCTTTCTGCTTATCTTGCATGCTCTTTCACCTCTTCTCTGAACCTTCTATATTCAGCCTGGTTCTCAATGTATTTTCTGTAAACATACTTTGTCATCTTAATCATAATTTCTTTCTTTGTCAGCCAGGGGGCTCTGGGAATTTTCACAGTAACTTCATTGCAGTGTTAATATAAGCCTACTTGTGACTAATAAATAAACTTTAAACTTTGAAATTGCTTGCCCTACTTTTCCCCTCTGAGGAACGATATCTAGACTGTGCCGAAATGATCTTTTTGAAGCACATTATTCAGCTACCATTTTCCCTCCAATCTTTTCCTCCAATTTATTCAGCCTAGATCTGTTCTTCCTCACTGAGGTTGGTTTTCCCCAGTTCATTATTCTTACTCTGGATCAGCCATGATCGTGATGAATGGGGAAGCAGGCTCGAAGGGCCAAATGGCCTCCTCCTATCTTGAACAAAGAACAAAGAACAAAGAAAATTACAGCACAGGAACAGGCCCTTCAGCCCTCCAACCTGCACCGACCATGCTGCCCAACTTAACTAAAACCCCCTACCCTTCCGGGAACCATATCCCTCTATTCCCATCTCATTCATGTACTTGTCAAGATGCCCCTTAAAAGTCACTACTGTATCCGCTTCCACTACCTCCCCCGGCAAAGAGTTCCAGGCAGCCAACACTCTCTGTGTAAAAAATCTGCCTCGTACATCTCTTTTAAACCTTGCCCCTCGCACCTTAAACCTATGCCCCCGAGTAATTGACTCTTCCACCCTGGGAAAAAGCTTGTGATTATCCACTCTGTCCATACCTCTCATGATCTTGCAGACTTCTATCAGGTCGCCCCTCAACCTCCATCGCTCCAGTGAGAACAAACCAAGTTTCTCCAACCTCTCCTCATAGCTAATGCCCTCCAGGCACCATCCTGGTAAATCTTTTCTGTACCCTCTCCAAAGCCTCCACATCCTTCTGGTAGTGTGGTGACCAGAATTGAACACTATATTCCAAGTGCGGCCTAACAAAGGTTCTATAAAGCTGCAACATGACTTGCCAATTTTTAAACTCAATATCCCGGCCGATGAAGGCAAGCATGCCGTATGCCTTCTTGACTACCTTGACTACCTTCTCCACCTGCATTGCCACTTTCAGTGACCTGTGTACCTGTACACCCAGATCCCTTTGCCTATCAATACTCTTAAGGGTTCTGCCATTTACTGTATATTTCCTATCTGTATTACACCTTCCAAAATGCATTACCTCACATTTGTCCGGATTAACCTCCATCTGCCATCTCTCCGCCCAAGTCTCCAACTGATCTATATCCTGCTGTATCCTCTGATGGTCCTCATAGCTATCCGCAAATCCATCAACCATTGTGTCGTCCGCAAACTTAATAATCAAACCAGTTACATTTTCCTCCAAATCATTTATATATGTTACAAACAGCAAACGTCCCAGCACTGATCCCTGAGGAACACCACTTGTCACAGCCCTCCATTCAGAAACGCACTCTTCTACTGCTACCCTCTGTCTCCTTTGACCGAGCCAGTTTTGTATCCACCTTGCCAGCTCACCTCTGATCCCATGCGACTTCACCTTCTGCACCAGTCTGCCATGAGGGACCTTGTCAAAGGCCTTACTGAAGTCCATGTAGACAACATCCACTGCCCTACCCTCATCAATCATCTTCATCACTTCCTCGAAAAACTCGATCAGGTTCATGAGACACGACCTCCCCTTCACAAAACCATGTTGCCTCTCACTAATACGTCCACTTATTTCCAAGTGGGAATAAATGCTGTCTTGAAGAATCCTCTCCAATAATTTCCCTACCACTGATGTAAGGCTCACCGGCCTGTAATTACCTGGATTATTCTTGCTACCCTTCTTAAACAAAGGAACAACATTGTTTATTCGCCAATCCTCTGGGACCTCCCCTGTAGCCAGTGAGGACACAAAGATTTCTCTCAAGGCCCCAGCAATTTCCTCCCTTGCCTCTCTCAGTATTCTGGGGTAAATCCCATCAGGCCCTGGAGACTTGTCTATCTGAATGCTTCTCAAGAACCCCAATACCTCCTCCTTTATGATCTCAACATGACTCAAAATATTTACACATTCTTTCCCAGACTCATCATCCACCAAGTCCTGCTCTTTGGTGAATACTGACGCAAAGTACTCATTTAATACCTCACCCATTTCCTCTGGCTCCACGCATAGATTCCCTCCCTTGTCCTTGAGTGGGCCAACCCTCTCCCTGGCTACCCTCTTGCTCTTTATATATGTATAAAAAGCCTTGGGATCTTCCTTAATCCTGTTGGCCAATGCTTTTTCATGACCTCTTTTAGCCCTTCTTACTCCTTGCTTAAATTTCTTTCTACTTTCCTTGTATTCCACACTTGCTTCGTCTGTTCCCAGCCTCCTGGCTTTGACAAATGCTTCCTTTTTCTCTTTGAGTAGGCTCACAATATCTCTCGTTATCCAAGGTTCCCAAAACTTGCCATACTTATCCTTCATCCTTACAGGAATGTGCTGGTCCTGAATCCCTATCAACTTACGCTTGAAAGCCTCCCACATGCCAGATGTTGATTTGCCCTCAAACATCTGCCCCCAATCTACATTCTTCAGTTCCTGCCTAATATTGTTGTAATTAGCCTTCCCCCAATTTAGCACCTTAACTTGAGGACTACACTTCTCTTTATCCATCAGTACCTTAAAGCTTACTGAATTGTGGTCACTGTTCCTGAACTGCTCCCCTACTGAAACATCGACCACCTGGCCAGGCTCATTCCCCAATACCAGGTCCAGTATGCCCCCTTCCCTAGTTGGACTATCTACATACTGCTTCAGGAAGCCTTCCTGGATGCTCCTTACAAAGCCTGCCCCATCCACGCCCCTAGCCCTAAGTGAGTCCCAGTCAATATAGGGGAAATTAAAATCTTCCACCACAACGACCCTGTTACTTTTACACCTTGCCAAAATCTGCCTTCGTATCTGTTCCTCAATCTCCTGCTGGCTGTTGGGTGGCCTATAGTAAACTCCCAACATTGTGACTACACCTTTCCTATTCCTGAGCTCTAAACATATTACCTCGCTGTATGAGCCCTCCGAGGTGTCCTCCCAGAGTACAGCTGCGAAACATCTTCTGTGTTTCTATGTAGATTGTGCTTTGTCCTTTTCGATTGCCAGCGTAAACCTCAAGGTGCAATGATCGCTGTTCCCCCAATGTTCCCTTACGCCTCCTACTGGCACTAGATCCACTTGGCAGTGCCTACTTCCTTGTTGGGCTAGAAACATACTGAAGGAAATTTTCCTGAACACATTCTAGGCATCTTGCCCCTCTCTGCCCTTTATACTACTACTATCCCAATCTATATTCCAATAATTGAAGTCCCTCGTTATAACTACTCAATAATGTTTGACCTTCTCTGTAATTTCCTTGCAAATATGTTCCGCTACATCCTTCCCATTAGTTGGTGACCTGTAGATTACACTGAGCAATGTAGCTCGACCAAAATAGCTTCTGTCCTTGTTCACTCTGAGACATCCTGTTTGTCCGGCATTGCAATGTTTTCCTTAATCTTTTCAGTTACCTCTCCCTCTTTTCTTTCTTTCCGGGATGGCATGGTGGCACAGTGGTTAGCACTGCTACCTCACAGTGCCAGGGACCTGGGTTGTCTGTGCGGAGTTTGCATAGTCTCCCCGTGTCTGCGTGGGTTTCCTCCGGGCGCTCCGGTTTCCTCCCACAGTCCAAGATGTGCTGGTCAGGTTGATTGGCCATGCTAAATTGCCCCTTGGTATCAGGGGGGCTAGTAGGGTAAATACGTGGTTCAACATAGGGATAGGGGCTGGGAGGAATTGTGGTCGGTGCAGACTCAATGAGCAGAATGGGCTCCTTCTGCACTGTAGGGATTCTATGGATTTAATCTCTCCTGAACACCTTGTATCCAGCAATATTTAACACCCAGTCCTGCCCCTCTTTGAGCTAGGTCTCTGTTATAGTCACAGCATCCTATTTCCACATCACAATTTGTGCCTGTAACTCACCAATCTTATTTTCCACACTCCATGCATTTGGTCCCTCTCCTTCTCTGACCAACATTTTACCATTTATCTGCACACTGGAAGATTTTTGGATTCCCTTTAATGTTAGCTGCCAGCCTCTTCTCATACTCTCTGTTTGCTTATCTCATTTTCTTTTTCACTTCCCTTCTGAACTTTCTATAGTTAACCTGGTTCTGACATCTGTCATACACACCATTTTTCTGTTTCAGCTTATTCATTATCTCCCTGTCTCTCTCAGTATCCAGGAAGCTCTGTCTCTTTTTGTCACATTTGCACTTTGTAGGAACATTCCTCAATTATATAAAAGCAAATTACTGTGGATGCTGGAATCTGAAACAAAAACAGAAAATGCTGGGAAATCTGAACAAGTCTAACAGCATGTGTGGAGAGAGAATAGAGCCAATGTTTCGAGTCTGATTTTCTTTTCTGATTTTCTTTGCTCATAGCTCTGACAAAGGGTCATCCAGATTCGAAAGGTTGGCTCTATTCTCTCTCTGCAGATGCTGTTAAGACTTGCTCAGATTTCCCAGCATTTTCTGTTTTTATTCCGCAATTATACCCGGAGCGTCTCCTTTTTAAAGGCAGAGCATTATTCCAAGACAGTTTTGCCAGCAAATCTTTGACTCTATTTTATCTGGGAAATATCCATTCTCAATCCACTATAATTGGCCTTTCTCCAGTTCAGTACTTGATGTCCTTTTCATGGTTGATCTAAACTGCTGTTGGCTAAATGTTGCTCTATTGAAACTTGATCCACTTGGCCCACCTTATTCCCCAAAACCAGATCCAGCTATTCCTCCTTTCTCTTTTGGCTGCAAACATAATGATCAAGAAAATACTCCTGAACACACTTCAGAAACTGTTCCTCCAACACCTCCTCCAGTTCCCAAGGCACCTTTCCATGCAAGTGCACTTGATACTTGCCTGCCCTTTACCTCTTGCCTTGTCACCACCAGCCTTGCTTCAAAGGTGGCACAGTAGTTAGCACTGCTGCCTCACAGTGTCAGGGACCCAGGTTCAATTCCCAGCTTGGGTGACTGACTGTGTGAAATTTGCACATTCTCCCCGTGTCTGCGTGGGTTTCCTCTGGATGCTCTTGTTTCCTCCCACGGTCCGAAAGACATGCTAGTTAGTCGCATTGGCCATGCTAAATTCTCCCTCAGTGTACCCGAACAGGCACTGGAATGTGGTGATGAGGGGATTTTCACAGTAATTTCATTGCAGTGTTAATGTAAGCCTACTTGTGACTAATAAATAAACTTTAAGATAAATGTTAAAACTTTAAGTGAAGCAGGGATTTAATTGTACACCTCTAAATGCAATATACCATCCTCTTTGGTTACGATGAGATCTTGACATTCAGGAGGCCAAACACAGAGTGGGTGACCACGTTGCAAAACCGTTTAGTCCGTGAGCATGACTCTGAGCTTCTTGTCGCTTGTCCTTTTAATTCTCCACCCTTTTTGATTTGATTTGAGTTATTGTCACATGTATCAGTATACAGTGAAAAGTATTGTTTATTGCGTGCTATACAGACAAAGCATACCATTCATAGAGAAGAAAAGGAGAGGGTGCAGGATGTAGTGTTACAGTCATAGCTAGGGTGTAGAGAAAGATCAACTTAATGAAAGGTAGGTCCATTCAAAAGTCTGATGGCAGCAGGGAAGAAGCTACGTGATCTCAACTTTTGTATCTATTTCCCATTGGAAGAAGGTGGAAGAGAGAATGTCCGGGGTGCGTGGGGGTCCTTGATTATGCTGGTTGCTTTTCTGAGGCAGTGGGAAATGTAGACAGGGTCAATGATTGAGAGGCTGGTTTGAGTGATAGACAGGGCTTGCTTCGTTCATGACGCTTTGTCGTTTCTTGTGGTCTTGGGCAGAGCAGGAGCCATATCAAGTTGTGATACAACCAGAAAGAATGCTTTCTATGGTGCATCTGTAAAAGTTGATGAGAGTCGTAGCTGACATGCCAAATTTCTCTAGTCTTCTGAGAAAGTAGAGGCATTGTTGGGCTTTCTTAATGATAGTGCCGGCATGGTGGGGACCAGGACAGGTTGTTGATGATCTAAAAACCTAGAAACCTGATGCTCTCGACCATTTTCACATCATCCCTGTTGATGTAGACAAGGGTGTGTCCTCCACTACGCTTCCTGAAGTCAATGACTATCTCTTTTGTTTTGTTAACATTGAGGGAGAGATTATTGTTGCCGCACCAGTTCACTAGATTCTCTACCTCATTCCTGTACACTGTCTCGTCATTGTTTGAGGTCTGACCCACTACGGTGGTGCCATCAATAAACTTGAAAATCAAGTTGGAGGGGCATTTGTCCACATTGTCATAGGTGTATACGGAGTATAGCAGGGGGCTGAGGACACGGCCTTGTGGGATACTGGTGTTGAGGATGATTGTGGAGGAAGTGTTGTTGCCAATCCTTAGTGGTTGCACTCTGTGGGTTAGGAAGTCTAGGATCAAGTCACAGAGGGAGGAGCTGAGCCCCAGACCATGGCGTTTGGAGATAAGTTTTGTAGGAATAATGGTGTTGAAGACACCAAGAAATAGGAGTCTGATATAGGTGTCCTTGTTATCTAGGTGTTCCAGGGTTGAGCGCAGGGCCAGGGAGATGGCATCTGCTGTGGACCTGTTGCAGCAATAGGCGAACTGTAATGGATCCAGGCAATCTGGGAGGCTGGAATTGATTCATGCCATGAATAACCTTTCAAAGCACTTCATAAGGATGGATGTCAGAGCCACCGGACGATAGTTATTAAGGTACGCTGCTTGGCTTTTCTTTGGTACCGGGATGATGGTTGTCTTTTTGAACTAGGTAGGGACCTCAAATTGTTGTAAAGAGAGGTTAAATCTGTCTGTGAATGCCCCCACCCGGCTGATCCGTGCAGGATCTGAGTGCTCATCCAGGTACCCCATCCCGGCCAGTCGCTTTCCGTGGGTTGACCTTCAAGATGACTGCTCTGATGTTAGCAATGTTGACCTCGGATGCAAGCTTGGCCAAGGCTTCCGGGGTGAAGGGCATGCTCTCACTGGCCTCTTACTCAAAACCGGCATAGATTGCATTGAGCTCATCAGGGAGGGGTGCATTGGTGCCTGGATTCTACATGCCTTCATCTTGTAGCCTGTTATGTCTTGCAGACCTAACAAACCTTACTCCACTCTGATCTTTCCGTCCTCGGTCTGCTGAAGTGTTCTGATGAAGCTCAATGGAAGCTCAAGGACTGCACCTCATCTTTTGACTTGGCACTTTAAACCCTTCTGACTCAACATTGAGTTCAACAATTTTAAACCATCCCTACGGTCCATCTTGTTTTGTGTGTTTTTTTGTTGCTTCTTTTTTCTCTCCCGTTTCTTTCTTAATTACATTATTTTGCATTCCCACGGCAACTATCCTCCCCATTCACACCCTGTCTAGACACATAGATAAAAGCAAAACACTGTGGATGCTGGAATCTGAAACAAAAAACAGGAAATGTTGGAAAATCAGCAGGCTGGACAGCATCTGGGGAGAGAGAATAGAGCCAACGTTTCAGATGTTGTCAGACCTGCTGAGATTTTCCAGCATTTTCTGTTTTTCTCTAAACATATCTTTTGCTTCATAACTTCTTAAAAATTCATTGATGGGAATATGGGCATCGCTGGCTCGGCCAATATTTACTGCCCATCCCTAATTGCCCTTGAAAAGGTGGTGGAAATATGTCCAATTAGCACTCCCTATGGTCTTGCACCATGAACTCTTCAGTTATTTAATATTTCCTACCTTTCATCCTATTACCACCTTCCCACCCTCCTCTTCTCTTGCACATGCTCCAAACCTATTACATCTCTAACTTTTCCCAATTCTAATGAAAGGTCACAGACCTGAAATGTAACTCTGTTTCTCTGTCACAGATGTGGCCTAACTTGCTGAGTGTTTCCAACGTTATTTCAGAATATAACATCAGAACATCAGAATGGGGCGGCACGGTGACACAGTGGGTTAGCGCTGCTGCCTCACAGCGCCAGGGACCCAGGTTCGATTCCTGGCTTGGGTCACTGTCTGTGTGGAGTTTGCACATTCTCCTTGTGTCTGTGTGGGTTTCCTCTGGGTGCTCTGGTTTCCTCCCACAGTCCAAAGATGTGCTGGTTAGGTGTATTGGCCATGTTAAATTCTCCCTCAGTGTGCCCGAACAGGCGCTGGAGTGTAGCAACTAGGGGATTTTCACAGTAACTTCATTACAGTGTGAATGTAAACCTACTTGTGACTAACGAATAAATTTTACTTTGAATGTAAATGCCTTCATCAATCGAGGAATTGAGTTTAGGAGTCGGGAGATAATGATGCAGCTATATAAGACCCTCGTCAGACCCCACTTGGAGTACTGTGCTCAGTTCTGGTCGCCTCATTACAGGAGGGATGTGGAAATTATTGAAAGGGTGCAGAGAAGATTTACAAGGATGTTGCCTGGATTGGTTGGCATGCCTTATGATGATAGGTTGAGGGAGCTCGGTCTTTTCTCCTTGGAGAGACGAAGGATGAGAGGTGACCTGATAGAGGTGTACAAGATGTTGAGAGGTATAGATCGGGAGGATTCTCGGAGGCTTTTTCCCAGGGCTGAAATGGCTGCTACGAGAGGACACAGGTTTCAGGTGCTGGGGAGTAGGTACAGAGGAGATGACAGGGGTAAGTTTTTCACGCAGAGGGTGGTGGGTGAGTGGAATTGGCTGCCGTCGGTGGTGGTGGAGGCAAACTCGATAGGGTCTTTTAAGAGACTTCTGGATGAGTACATGGGACTTAATAGGATTGAGGGTTATAGATAAGCCTATATATAAGCCTAGGTAGGTAGGGACATGACCGGCGCAACTTGTGGGCCGAAGGGCCTGTTTGTGCTTTATTTTTTCTATGTTCTATGTCTCTCCCTCTCTATCCTTTGCACTATTCCAATCCTAGTCTCTGTTAGGATCATCATTATCACTATTCTATAGTTCATTGTAATTTCTCTACGAACGTCTCTCCTATATTTTTCCCACTAGTTGGTGGTTTACAGAATATACCCAATCTGGGCTCAGACTCTCAGGACAAAAAAATATAACATTACTGTTGTTACTCCTATCCCCAAAACATTAGTTATTGAGAGTCATTAGTTACTGATGGTTTTTATTACTGAGGGTCATTAGTTACTGAGGGTTATAAGTTACTTTTGGTTATTAGTTACTGATTGTTTTTATTACTGAGGTAATTAGAAACTGAAGCTTTTTTATCACTGAGGGTTATTAGTTACTAATGATTTTTATTACTGAGGGTTTTTATTACTGGGGGTCATTAGTTACTGAGGGTTATTAGTTATTGATGATTTTTATTACTGGGGGTTATTAGTTACTGAACATCATTTGTTACTGATTGTTTTTATTACTGATGTGATTAGTTACAAATGGTTTTTGTTATTACTGTTACTGGGAGCTTTTATTACTGCGGATCAGCATTATTGATGATCATTAGTATTAAGAATCATTAGTTACATGAGTCACTAGTTCCCGGAGACCAAGGAAGTGTGCTCACAAAGCAGAATGCAAGGGTCAATTTTAGACTATTAGCATCGTCAGCGTTTTGTAGATCCCCATTGTTAAGACATTATGGTTTCTTCAATTAACCAAAGAGATTACTTGTTAACTCGGGACATGGTGAGGAGTTTAAACTCTATGAATCCAACAGTGCAAAGGGCACTGGACATGTTATAAGTTATAACATTGCACAAATGTTTGAGTTTAAACATTAGCACACTCCACACTGAGGTGAACAATTAATTGGATGGGCTTCAGGATTAGAAAGAATAGAAAGATGTCAGGACACAGGAGCAAATCAAGACAGAGAGATACTTCCACTCAATGTCTCCACTATCCAGGACTGTGTTCAGTTGTAGTCTGACCAAAAATATTCATTCTCCGCCCCATAATGAAAGCCCCAACATTTGGGCTTGCTCAGAGAGATTGCATAGTTCAGCAAAATAGAGGGATCTGGGTATCCCAATACTTGAAGCACAAAAGGTTAGTATGTAGGTACAGCAAGTGATTAGGAAGGCAAATGGAAAGTTTCAAAGGGGAATAGAATATAAATGTCCAGATGGCTGTGTTGCCTATCTGGTGTGGAGATGCCGGCTGGGGTAAACACAGTAAGAGGTTTAACAGCACCAGGTTCAAGTCCAACAGGTTTATTTGGTAGCAAAAGCCACACAAGCTTTCGGAGCTCCAAGCCCCTTCTTCAGGTGAGTCTCGCCTGAAGAAGGGGCTTGGAGCTCCGAAAGCTTGTGTGGCTTTTGCTACCAAATAAACCTGTTGGACTTTAACCTGGTGTTGTTAAACTTGCCTACCTGGTGGTGCCAGGGTTTGAGATATCTGCTCTGGGGTGGCAAACAGCTGTACAGAGATAGCTGTACAGAGCTCTGGTAAGACCATATCTGGAGCAGTGTGCAGTTTTGGTCTCCTTACGTCATTGGAAGCTGTTCAGAACAAATGCAATGCTGAGAAGTAATTAAAATTGTGAAAGATTGGAAAAGACAGGTTTGGAGTTTTATGCCAATGCATTATCATTGGCCATCAGTAAATAAACTAAATATAGAATGCATGATGGGAGTTAGGGGGACCCTGTACCCCAGTGAGAGTCAGCACCTTCAGGAGAGGAGTGGCGGGGGGGACCCTGTACCCCAGTGAGGGTGGGTGGGGCTGAAGGGTTGGCGCTAACATGACGGGTTTGTGCTAACTCTGCGGTTTGAACTCTCTGTCCGTGTCAGGAGGTTCACGGGACATCTGGCCAAGATGGCCGCCCACGTGACGGCAGTGGACTTCATGGAGAAATTTGTGACGAAGAACCGCGAGCTGAACAGTCAACACGTCAACATCAGCTTCCTGCAGGCCGACATCACACAGCTGGAGTTGCCGAGCAACAGGTGTGTGGCCCTTGGGCCTACAACCCTGGCTTCACGACCCTCGGCAAGGTTCATTGGAGTTATCACTGGGATTAAAGGGTTATCAATGAGGAGTGATTGGATAGGTTAGGCCTGTATCCATTGGGCAGCACGATAGCACAGTGGTTAGCACTGCTGCTTCACAGCTCCAGGGACCTAGGTTCGATTCCCAGCTTGGGTCACTGTCTGTGTGGAGTTTGCACATTCTCCTCGTGTCAGCGTGGGTTTCCTTCAGGTGCTCCGGTTTCCCCCCACAGAACAAAGATTTACGGGTTAGGTTGATTGGCCATGCTAAAATTGCCCCTTAGTGTCTTGAGGTGCATAGGTTAGAGGGATTAGCGGGTAAATAAATAGGGATATAGGAGTAGGGCCTGGGTGGGATTGTGGTCGGTGCAGACTCGATGGGCCAAATGGCCTCTTTCTGCACTGTAGGGTTTCTATGATTTCTATGATTTAGAAGAATGAGAGGTGATTTTATTGAAACAAATATATGATCCTGAGGGGACTTGTCAGGGTGGATGCTGGGAGGATGTTTCATCCTGTGGAAGAGACTAGAAAGAGGGGGACACCATTTAAAAATAAGAGGTCTCCCATTTAAGACGGAGATGAATGTTTTTTTCTCTTAGAGGTTCCTTCATCTGTGGAACTCTCTTCCCCAGAGAGCAGTGGGGGCCGGATCATTGAATACATTCTAGGCAGAGTCAGACAAATATTTGATTGACAAGGGGATTGAGAATTATGGGGGATAGACAGGAAAGTGCAGTTGAGGCCACAATCAGATCAGCCATGATCTTATCAAATGGCAGAGCAGGCTCAAGTAGCAAAATGGCCTACACCTATTCCCAATTCATATTCTCAATGGGGCTTGCAAATCAATGTAGGAGTGCTGACGGTGAGGCTCCCCCTTTAACAGTTTGCTGATGGGCAGACTTTAACAACAATTTGTATTATTATAGCACCTTTCAGTGAAACATCCCCAGGCATTTCCCAGGATAACATTATTTAAAGAGACTTCAGAATGCTACCAAATGTACACGGATCATTTGTTGTCATTTTGATTTGATTAAATTTGATTGATTTGATTTATTATTATCACATGTATTAGGATACAGTGAAAAGTATTGTTCGTGCACGCTATACAGGCAAAGCACCATTCATAGAAAGGAAATGAGAGGGTGCAGAATGTAGTGTTACAGTCACAGCTAGGGTGTAGAGAAAGATCAACTTAATGCAAGGTAACTCCATTCAAATGTCTGATGGCAGCAGGGAAGAAGCTGTTCTTGAGTCGGTTGTAGGTGACCTCAGACATTTGTATCTTTTTCCTGATGGAAGGAGGTGGAAGAGAGAATGTCCAGGGTGCGTGGGGTCCTTAATTATGCTGGCTGCTTTCTGAGGCAGCAGGAAGTTTAGTCAGAGTCAATGGATGGGAGGCTGGTTTGCGTGATGGATTGGGCTACATTCACGACCTTTTGTAGTTTCTTGCGGGCTTGGGTGAAGCAGGAGCCATATTGAGCTATGATACAACCAGAAAGAATGCTTCCTATGGTGCATCTGCAAAAGTTGGTGAGAGTCATAGCTGACATGCCAAATTTCCTTAGCCTACTGAGAAAGATATGATAGCAAGAGGTACAGCAAGTAATTAGTAAGACAAATGGAATGTTGGCCTTTATTACAAGGAGGCAGTTTAGTGAGGGGTTGGGGTGATTGACACTGTTCTCTGCAGCAAACAGAGATAGTCCAGATGGCTGTGTTGCCTGCCTGGCACCAGGATTTGAGATATCTGCTCTGGGATGGTGAAGAACAGTAAAAGTTTTAACAACACCAGGTTAAAGTCCAACAGGTTTATTTGGTAGCAAACACCATTAGCTTTTGGAGCGCTGCTCCTTCGTCAGATGGAGTGGAAATGACATGGAAATGACATCAGGTGAGTCGCCTGAAGAAGGGGCTTGGGGCTCCGAAAGCTTGTGTGGCTTTTGCTACCAAATAAACCTGTTGGACTTAAACCTGGTGTTGTTAAACTTCTTAGTGTGTTTACCCCAGTCCAACGCCGGCATCTCCACATCATGACTTTTTGTAAGGACAGGCAGAAGGAAAGGGTGGTGGGGTAGCTGTGTAGGATTGAAATGGAATAAGTACAATAGCAAGAAATGACCTTGGATCAGAAGATGTGGCGTTCTGGTGCACTGTTTACAGTTTTGGCCACCTTATTTATGGAGGGGTATACTGCCATTGGGAGCAGTTCAGAGAGGGTTCATTGGATTGTCTAATGAGGGAAGATGAAGCTGGGTTGGTGATCTTACTCAAACATAAGATTCTGAAGGAGCTTGACAAGGTCAATGCTAGGAGGACGTTTTCCCTCATGAAGGAATCTAGAACTAGGGGGAGCAATGTGAAAATAAACGGTCTCCCAGTTAAGTGGGAGATGAGAAGACATTTCTCCTCTGAGAGAGTTGTTAGTCTTTGGAATTACTTTCCCCAGGGAGCAGCAGAGGCTGGGACTTCAATATATTCAAGGCTGAGTTAGAAAGATTCTTGACTTACAAGGCAGTCAAGGGTTATGAGGAGCAGGCAGGAAAGTAGAGTTAAATCCACATCAGGTCATCTGTAACCTTATTGAATGGAGGAGCAGGCTTGAGGGGCTGAATGGCCTCCTCCTCCTATTTCTTATGATCTTATGAGGAGTATTAGCAAATCAAAATTTGATATCAATCGACATAAGGAGATGTTAGGAAAGATTATTTCGATGAGGAGACTGACTGTAACAGCAACTTATAATTAGATAGTGCCCTTCAGTATTATTATTGTCGCATGTATCAGTATACAATGAAAAGTATTGTTTCTTGCGCGCTACACAGACAAAGCATACCATTCATAGAGAAGGAAAGGAGAGTGCAGAATGTAGTGTTATAGTCATAGCTAGGGTGTAGAGAAAAATCAGCTTAATACGAAACCAAAAGAGAAAATGCTGGAAAATCTCAGCAGGTCTGGCAGCATCTATAAGGAGAGAAACGAGCTGACGTTTCAACTTAATACGAGGTAGGTCCATTCAAAAGTCTGATGACAGCAGGGAAGAAACTGTTCTTGAGTGGGTTGGTACGTGATGTCAGACTTTTGTATCTTTTTCCCGACGGAAGAAGGTGAAAGAGAGTTGCCGGGATTCTCCCAAAACAAAACTAAGTGCCCAACAGGTGGGAAAATGGGAGAATTCCCCCCGTTTTTTGGGCGTACTTACCTGAATGAATCTCTGACACTGTACATCACAGAGTGTCTGAAACTGATTCACGCTGAAAAGTAGGGGGTGGGGTGTATTTCCGCCCGAAAGACTGAACGGGCCACTACGCATGCACCAATCTGTCAGCGCAGAGACCGGTGCATACACACTGCCCACACTGCCTGCCTCCTCCCACCCCCTCTCCCCCCCCACCCCCAGATTCCCATTGCCAGCCTCCCAGTCACTGTCTTCCGACCGCTGGGCTTCCCCGGAACTCCCATGATCGCTGGCCTTCCCGACCACCGCCGCCCTCCGTGCTCGCTGGCCTACCAAACTCCCCGTTGCCAGCCCTGATCTGTCCCCCCCTCCATTCCCAGGCCTGCCCCATTCTCCTCCTGGGCCAGCCCCAAACACCCATCCCCATGTCAGCCCCTATCACCCCCTCAATCCCTCCCCCACCCATCCCACTTGCAAGCCCGGTATCTGGTGGGCAGTGTCAGGGTGTTTGATGCAGACAGTGTGGAGGGGGTCTTCCTCTGTATCTAACCCCGTGCTGTACCTGTCCTGGGAGTGTTTGATGGGGGACAGTGTAGAGGGAGCTTTACTCTGTATCTAACCCCGTGCTGTACCTGTCCTGGGAGTGTTTGATGGGGACAGTGTAGAGGGAGCTTTACTCTGTATCTAACCCCGTGCTGTACCTGTCCTGGGAGTGTTTGATGGGGACAGTGTAGAGGGAGCTTTACTCTGTATCTAACCCCGTGCTGTATCTGTCCTGGGAGTGTTTGATGGGGACAGTGTAGAGGGAGCTTTACTCTGTGTCTAAACCTGTGCTGTACCTGTCCTGGGAGTGCTTGATGGGCATGATGTGGAGATGCCGGCGTTGGACTGGGGTAAATACAGTAAGAAGTTTAACAACACCAGGTTAAAGTCCAACAGGTTTATTTGGTAGCAAAAGCCACACAAGCTTTCGGAGCCCCAAGCCCCTTCTTCAGGTGAGTGGGAATTCTGTTCACAAACAGGGCATATAAAGACACAAACTCAATTTACATAAATAATGGTTGGAATGCGAATACTTACAACTAATCAAGTCTTTAAGATACAAACAATGTGAGTGGAGAGAGCATCAAGTGCTTGATGGGGACAGTGTAGAGGGAGCTTTACTCTGTATCTAAACCTGTGCTGTCCCTGTCCTGGGAGTGTTTGATGGGGACAGTGTTGAGGGAGCTTTACTCTGTATCTAACCCCGTGCTGTACCTGTCCTGGGAGTGTTTGATGGGGACAGTGTAGAGGGAGATTTACTCTGTATCTAAACCTGTGCTATACCTGTCCTGGGAGTGTTTGATGGGGACAGTGTAGAGGGAGCTTTACTCTGTATCTAACCCCGTGCTGTACCTGTCCTGGGAGTGTTTGATGGGGACAGTGTAGAGGGAGCTTTATTCTGTATCTAACCCCGTGCTGTACCTGTCCTTGGAGTGTTTGATGGGGACAGTGTAGAGGGAGCTTTACTCTGTATCTAACCCCGTGCTGTACCTGTCCTGGGAGTGTTTGATGGGGACAGTGTAGAGGGAGCTTTACTCTGTATCTAACCCTGTGCTGTACCTGTCCTGGGAGTGTTTGATGGGGACAGTGTAGAGGGAGCTTTACTCTGTATCTAACCCCGTGCTGTACCTGTCCTGGGAGTGTTTGATGGGGGACAGTGTAGAGGGAGCTTTACTCTGTATCTAACCCCGTCCTGTATTGTCCTTGGGAGTGTTTGATGTGGTCTCTGGATGCCCCTAATGGACAGCTGTAGCAATAACATCACTCATGTTTAATTTGCTGTTTGCATGAACTGGGTTATGATGTATTCAATCTAAGTAAATATTTAATGGACTAATGTTTGTGTTTTAAAATATTTAGTTCTGGTTTGATTAAGATCTTGAGCCTGCCGTGGGATTGCTGACACTCTGGCCCTCTCTCACTCATGTTTGTGTCTTACTGAGACTAGCTTTCAATTCTGGGCTTTTTGAATTAATCAATTGAATTAAAATGTGACCAGCTGCCATGGTGGGATTTGTATCCATGTCCCCGGAGAATTAGCCATGGTCTTGAGAATACCATTCACCTGATATTACCACTTTGCCACCATCTCTGTTATCCATTCATTGGCATCAATCCTTTCTGTGCTAACCATTGCCTCAGCAATTCTCACCTCTGATATAAAGGTTTGCGGTGGAATTTTCCCCCCCCCCCACCACGAGAATTGTAGCGGACGGGACACGGGCCATGAAAAGGTTCGTTGACCTCAGGTGGGATTTTTCGGTCTTGGGGCGAACACTGTAATATGGCGACCAGAATTGCGCACAATACTCTAGTTGTGGCCTCACCACTGTTTGCAATTCCAACGTTATCTGCTTACTTTTATATTCTATACCTCTGCCAATAAAGGAAAGCATTCCATATGCCTTCTTTACAACCTTGTCTACTTGAATTGCTGCCTTTAGGGACTTGTGTACTTCTATGCCAAGATCTCTGACTTCATCTACCACTCATAGTATGTTCCATTTATTGTGTACTCCCTATAACTGTTTGACCTCAGTGAATGCATGACCTCACACTTCTCTATGTTAAAATCCATCTGCCACTTTCCCCTCCACTCGATAACCCATCGATATCATTTTATGGATTACAGCTACCCTCACAATATTTCAGAAGCATTTAGATGAGTGCTTGAAACACCATAACACACAAGGCTATGGACCAAGTGCTGGAAAATTGGATTAGAATGGATGGATGTTTGATAGCTAGCGCAGACATGATGGGTCAAATGGCCTCCTCCTGTGCTGTAAAACTCGAGGCGCAATTTCACCATCTCACAGCATCAGATGAACAGCGAGCTCACAATGCTAAAATTCTGATTTGTGCCCAGCGCCAATTGTTTGCTATGTTCCCAGCCCCTTTCCAATTGTGTGAACCGCAGGGCGGATTGTGCAGGGGCGGATCATGGAGAGGGCCACATCAGAGGTCATGAAGGGGGACCCATTAGGAGGGCCCAATGCTGGCGCCCCCTGTCGGGGAGGAGGTTGGGGAACATGCTGCTGATGAGGGGGGCGGAGGGGTGATCTCCCGGGGTACTGTGAGATCAGGGCACCTTTGTACAATAGTGCCCAAGCTCTCTGCAGCCGATTCAGTGGCATGTTTCGGCCCCACACCCTTCAGTACCGGCATTGTGCAGCATGCCTGAGAGACAGACTCCGATCACCCCCTTATTCTCACCATTATGACACTTAGGAAGTTTTGGGGAAAATTCCATCCTCTGACTTTATTAAAACCAATGTATCAACAATCACTGCAGTCACTGCCTTTCAAACCCAAGGATGATATTCTGCCTCAGATGCAAGATCTCCACGCACTGACCTCCAGCTAATATCTTGTGGGTATTGCTGCTTTTGCAGTTCAAACTGACCAGTCTAGATGTTGGGGAACCTGAGGGATGAACCACACTGACTGTGGCAGCTCATTTTCATCCTTGACATTTCAAGAGTATGCCACTTGGGGGCAGTATTACATTACAATTCCCATGAATGGCTCACCACTGCTGGCTCCCTCCGGTATCACGAGTTATTTACACAGAGTTTGCACTTGGGCAAAAAGACAACTTTATTGATGGATGAACCACTGATGAAGGTTGAGGAACGGGAGGGCAGATTGAAGGGACAAATTCCCCCCTTTGCTGTGGTTTAATGTACTAGCTATGAACTGCCTCACACCCCAAACAGCCCACAGATATCTGTGATCCTTACCCAGACTGGCCTACATGTGAATCCAAACCCACGGCAATGTGATGGACTCATTACTGCCTCTGAAATGGCCAAACAAGCCATTCAGTTCAGGGCAATTAGGGATGGGGATTAAATGCTGGCCCAGCCAGTGGAAGCCCACATAGAATCATGGAATCATAGAACCCCTACAGTACAGAAGGAGGCTATTCGGCCCATAGAGCCTGCACCGACAACAATCCCACCCTATCCCTGTAACCCCACATATTTACCCCACTAATTCCCCTCGAAACCAGGGTCAATTTAACATGGCCAATCAACCTAACCCTCACATCTTTGGACTGTGGGAGGAAACTGGAGTGCCCGGAGGAAACCCACGCAGACACGAGGAGAATGTGCAAACTCCACACAAACAATGACCTAAGTTGGGAATCGAACTGTGGTCCCTGGCGCTATGAGGCAGCAGTGCTAACCACTGTGGCACCGTGCCGCCCCATGAAAACACATCCTATGAAAGAATCCATTAATTTCCATTCATATTCTCCAAAGCTGCAATACTTCTGTGCTTTGTGGTAAGTAAACCTATTGAGCCTGTTTACTTGTGGTATGAGAATGGCTGCAAGACACTCTGATAGCTGTTGTCAGCTCACTCAACAAGAGACAGCTATCAAAGGAGCAGGGGTCAACAAAACCAGTGGGATAAATGCCAGGCAATGACCATCACCAATAAGAGACACTCTAACCACCACCCCTTGACATTCAATGGTGTAACCATCACTGAATCCCCCACTGTCAACATCCTTGGGGTTACCATTGACAGAAACTCAACTGGACTCACCACATAAACACAGTGGCTACAACAGCAGGTCAGAGGCTCGGAATATTGTGGCGAGTAACTCACCTCCTGACTACCCAAAGCCTGTCCACTATCTACAAGACACAAGTCAGGAGTGTGATGGAATACTCCCCACTTGCCTGAAGGGGTGCAGCTCCAACAATATTCAAGAAGCTTGACACCATCCAGGACCAGATTTGATTGGCACCACATCCACAAACATCCAATCCCATCACCACTGACACTCAGTAGCAGCAGTGTGTACTCTCGACAAGGTGCACTGCAGGAATTCACCAAAGATCCTTAGACAGCACCTTCCAAATCCATGGCCACTTCCATCTAGAAGGGCAAGGACAGCAGACACATGGGAACATCACCACCTGGAGGTTCCCCCCAAGCCACTCACTTTCCTGACTTGGAAATATATCGCCGTTCCTTCACAGTCGCTGGGTCAAAATCCTGGAATTCCCTCCCTAACGGCATTGTGGGTCAACCCACAGAACATGGACTGCAGCGATTCAAGAAGGCAGCTCACCACCACCTTCTCAAGGTCAGCTGGGGATGGGCAATAAATGCTGGCCAGCCAGCGATGCCCATGTCCCACAAATGAATAAAAAAAAGAGGGGGTAACAGAGAAACATAGAGAATAGGAGGAGGCCATTCGGCCCTTTGAGCCTGATCTGCCACTCACTATGATCATGGCTGATCATCCAACTCAAACTCCTTCTTGAAAACATACAATGTTTTGGCCTCAAGTACTTTCTGTGGTGGTGAATTCCACAGCTTACCACTCTCTGAATGAAGAAATTTCTCCTCATCTTAGTTCTAAAAGCTTTACCCCACATCCTTAGATTATGACCCCTGGTTCTGGACTCCCTCACCATTGGGAACATCCTTCCTGCATTTACCTTGTCTAACCCTGTTAAAATTTTGTAAGTTTCCATGAGATTCCACCTCACTCTTCTGAACTCCAGTGAATATAATCCTAACCGCCTTAGTCTCTCCTCATGTCAGTCCTGCCACCCAATGAATCAGTCTGGTAAACCTTTGCAGCATTCTCTCCATAGCAAGGACATCCTTCCTCAGATAAGGAGACTAAAACTGCACACAATACACCAGGTATGGCCTCACCAAGGCCCTGTATAATTGCAGCAAGCCATTCCTTCTCCTGTACGCGACTCCTCCTGCTATGAAGGCCAACATGCCATTTGTTTTCTTTATTGCCTGTGGCACCTGCAGCTGTAAGAGGACTCCAAGGTCTCGTTGCACATTCCCCTCTCTCAATTAATAGCCATTCAGACAATAATCTGTCTTCCTATTATTGCTACCAAAGTGGATAACCTCACATTTATCTACATTTAACTGCATCTGCCATGCACTTGCCCACACATTCAGCCAGTCCAAATCATTCTGAAGCTTCTGTGCATCCTCCTCACAACACTCTCACCCAGCTTTGTGTTATCTGCAAATTTGGAGATATTACATTTAATTCCCTCACCTAAATCATTCATAGAAGAATCATAGAATCCCTACAGTACAGAAAGATTAATATACACATTTAATTCCCTCATCTAAATCATTCATAGAAGAATCATAGAATCCCTACAGTACAGAAAATTAATATATATATATAGTGAATAGCTGGGATCTCAGCACTGATCCCTGCGGTACTCCATAATCACTGCCTGCCATTTGGAAAAAGACTTGTTTATTCCTACTCTTTGTTTCCTGTCTGCCAACAGTTTTCTATCCATCTCAATAACCACGCCCAATCCCATGCACTTTAATTTCACATGCTAATGTAAAAGGAGGACTTTGTTAAAAGCCTTCTGAAAGTCCAAATAAACCACATCCACTGGCTCCCCCTTATCAACTCTACTTGTTAAATCCTCAAAGAATTCCAGGAGATTTGCTAAGTATGATTTTGCTTTCGTAAATCCATGCTGGCTCTATTCGATTCGACCATTACCAAGTGCTCTGCTGTAAAATCTTTGATAATGCAATCTAGAATTTTCCCCACTACTAACATCAGGCTGACTGGTCTATAATTCCCTGTTTTCTCACTACCATCCTTTTTAAAGAGTGGGGTTACATTAAGCTACCCTTCAATCTGTAGGAACTGTTCCAGAGCCTATAGAACTTTGGAAGATGACCACCAATGCATCCATTATTTCTAAGGCCACTTCCTTAAGTGCTCTGGGATGTAGATTAATAGGCCTTGGGCATTTATTGGTCTTCAATCCCATCAATTTCCCCAGCACCATTTCTCTCCCAATACTGATTTCCTTCAGTTCCTCCCTCCCCCTCAATATTTCCTGTGTATCCCAACATTTCTGATACGTTATTTGCATCCTTTGTGAAGACAGAAACAAAATCTGTATTTAGTTGGTCAGCCAGTTCTTTGTTCCCAGTAAATTTTCCCTGTTTCTGACTGTAAGGGACCTACATTTGCCTTCACCAATCACTTTCTCCTGACATACCGAGAGAAACTTTTACAGTCAGCTTTTATGTTCCCCATAAGCTTACTTTCACACACTATTTTCCCTTTTTAAATCAATCCCTTGGCCCTTCTTTGCTGAATTCTAAATTGCTCCCAGTTTTCAGGTTTGCTATTGTTTCTGGCCAATTTGTATCCCTCTTCCTTGGATTTAATGCCATCTCTCCTTCCCCTGTACGCCATGGTTTGGCCACATTTTCCGTTTTAATTAGGGATGGGCAACAAATGTTGGGCCAAGTCAGCGATGCCTACACCCTGTGAAAATAATATTTTTAAAATGGGAATTAAATCAACAGAAAAAAAATTAATCAGCATCAATTGGAGTGCAGTTGCATACTGGGCATGAGACACAACTGCTTCTCCTCTCCCTCATCAAGCACAAATCTACAAACCCAAATATCATTGGTCAAGGTAACATCGTACCAGTCCTGTACATGTCTGCACAGAATTCCAAACATTCTGAGCTTGGTTTTTGTAAAATCCAGCACAGTTTAGTTTTTTATGATCGAGCAACTACATTTGTAGCATCGAGTTTGTTCCAAAACACAGATATACACACACATCGAGAAAGCGAGGGAGAGAGACAGACACATATAAAGGGAGACCGATATACGCAGAGACAAACCAGAGACAAAAGTGCATGTGCAGACACAGAAAGAGAGACACAGAGACAGAGACACACATGTACATATGAAGAGAAAGAAAGATAGGGATACACACACAAACACACAGTTATTTGGGAATACGACAGAGGAACTGAATGAAATCAGTTGTGACTTACCCCGGCAGGCGGTTCCATCTTTGGTAATAATTTGTTTGCAGACAGCACACGGTTTCAATTTTTTGAAAGTCTTTGCTTTAAAGGTGTGACAGTTTGATGCTTCACGATCTTCAGGCTAACAATGAACAGAGGAAACAAACCATCAGATTCCAAAATCAATCAATATATATATTTGTACCATTATCGCAATTTTAAATAACATATTCCCTGAAAGCTCTCACTGGGATACAGTGCCACACACACTGACTCTCACTGGGATACAGTTCCACACACACTGACTCTCACTGGGATACAGTTCCACACACACTGACTCTCACTGGGATACAGTTCCACACACACTGACTCTCACTGGGATACAGTTCCACACACACTGACTCTCACTGGGATACAGTTCCACACACACTGACTCTCACTGGGATACAGTTCCAGACACACTGACTCTCACTGGGATACAGTTCCACACACACTGACTCTCACTTGGATACAGTTCCACACACACTGACTCTCACTGGGATACAGTTCCACACACACTGACTCTCACTGGGGTACAGTTCCACACACACTGACTCTCACTGGGATACAGTTCCACACACACTGACTCTCACTGGGATACAGTTCCACACACACTGACTCTCACTGGGATACAGTTCCACATACACTGACTCTCACTGGGATACAGTTCCACATACACTGACTCTCACTGGGATACAGTTCCACACACACTGACTCTCACTGGGATACAGTTCCACATACACTGACTCTCACTGGGATACAGTTCCATACACACTGACTCTCACTGGGATACAGTTCCACACACACTGACTCTCACTGGGATACAGTTCCACACACACTGACTCTCACTGGGATACAGTTCCACATACACTGACTCTCCGTGGAATACAGTTCCACACACACTGACTCTCAGTGAGATACAGTTCCACACACACTGACTCTCACTGGGATACAGTTCCACACACACACTGACTCACTGGGATACAGTTCCACACACACTGACTCTCACTGGGGTACAGTTCCACACACACTGACTCTCACTGGGATATAGACGGCTTGTGGAACAGGTGAGGCACCAAGAATTCTCCTGAGAGGTCAGGTCCTCTAATCTTGTTTCCCTGGATCCCAAATAATCTACTGCCCAGTGTTTTGGAATCTATTGGTATGGTGTGAGTGAAGGCTGAGATAACCAAGTATATGGAACCAAAGCACACTCCATAATGATCAGCCTGGATTTAAAGAAAAGGAACTCGCACTTTTCAAGCTTCTTTTGAACTTGAGGACAATCCAAGATGTTTTTGAAATGTACGTTAATTTCACTGACACATCCAAGTTTTTTTAATGGGAATTATCAGACAGATGTTAACAATGAGCCACATATGGAGATATGTGGACAGGTAACAGGTTAAATAGCTTTGAAGGAGGACACCAAGGCAGAGAGAGAGGTCGAGAGAGGTTCACAGACAGAATTCCAGAGCTTAAGGCATCAGCAGCTGAAGGCACAGCCATCAATGGGAAGGAGCAATGGAATCAGGGTTTGTGTACACTTGACCAAATTGAGAAGATGACAGATGGGATATAAGTTGGAAAAATGTGAGGTTATCCACTTTGGTAGGAGCAACAGACATGCAGAATATTTCTTCAATATTTTGACAAGGTACCGCATGGTAGGTTGTTGCATAAGGTTAAATCTCACGGGATCCAGGGTGAGGTAGCTAAATGGATACAAAATTGGCTTGATGACAGAAGACAGAGGGTGGTTGTAGTGGGTTATTTTTCAAACTGGAGACCTGTGACCAGCGGTGTGCCTCAGGGATCGGTGCTGGGTCCACTGTTAATTGTCATTTATATTAATGATTTGGATGAGAATTTAGGAGGCAAGGTTAGTAAGTTTGAAGATGACACCAAGATTGGTGGCAATAGTGGACAGTGAAGAAGGTTATCTTGGATTGCAACAGGATCTTGATCAATTGGGCCAGTGGGCTGATGAGTGGCAGATGGAGTTTAATTTAGATAAATGCGAGGTGAGGCATTTTGGTCGATCAAACCAGGGCAGGACTTACTCAGTTAATGGTAGGGCGTTGGGGAGAGTTATAGAACAAAGAGATCTAGGGGTACAGGTTCGTAGCTCCTTGAAAGTGGAGTCACAGGTGGACAGAGTGGTGAAGAAGGCATTCAGCATGCTTGGTTTCATTGGTCAGAACATTGAATGCAGGAGGTGGGACATCTTGTTGAAATTGTACAAGACATTAGTAAGACCACACTTGGAATTATGTGTCCAGTTCTGGTCACTCTATTATAGAAAGGATGTTATTAAACTAGAAAGAGTGCAGAAAAGATTTGCTAGGATGCTACTCAGACATGATGGTTTGAGTTATAAGGAGGTGGACAGAGTGGTGAAGAAGGCATTCAGCATGCTTCATTTCATTGGTCAGAACATTGAATACAGGAGTTTGGACATCTTGTTGAAGTTGTGCAAGACATTGGTAAGGCCGCACTTGGAATACTGTGTAAAGTTCTGGTCTCCCTATAATAGAAAGAATATTATTAAACTAAAAACAGAAAAGATTTACTCAGATGCCACCAGGACTTGATGGTTTGAGTTGTAAGGAGAGGCTGGATAGACTGGGACATTTTTCCCTGGAGCATAAGAGGCTTTGGGGTGATCTTATAGAGGTCTATAAAATAACGAATGGGCATAGATCAGCTAGATAGTCAACATCTTTTCCCAAAGATAGGGGAGTCTAAAACTGGAGGGCATGGATTTAAGGTAAGAGGGGAGAGATATAAAAGGGTCCAGAGGGGCAATTTTTACACACAGAGGGTGGTGAGTGTCTGGAACAAGCTGCCAGAGGTAGTAGTAGAGACGGTACAATTTTGTCTTTTAAAAAGCATTTAAATAGTTACATGGGTAAGATGGGTACAGAGGGATATTGGCCAAATGCGGACAATTGGTACTCGCTTAGAGGTTAAAAAAAGGGCGACATGGACAAGTTAGACTGAAGGGCCCGTTTCCATGCTGTATTACTGTATGACTCTATGACTCTACTGATAGATTAGAAAGTGTAAATGTACAAAAGGGCCTGGGTGTCCTCATCAATAAATCATTGAAGGTTAACATGCAGGTGCAGCAAGCAATTAGGAAGAATAAGGGAATATTAATCTTTATCGCAAGAGGATTGGAGTACAGAAGTAGAAAAGTTGTGAATGGTATAGAACCTTTGTTGGATCGCACAGTTGGAATATTGTGTGCAGCTTTTGTCCCCTTACATTAGGAAGGATATTATTGCCATCGAGGGAATGCTACAAAGATTCAATAGACATGTTCCAGTGATGGCAGGACTATCTTATGTGCAAAATTGGGTAAACTGGGCCTCAATTCTCTCAAGTTTTGAAGAATGAGAGGTGATCTCTCATTCTTGAGGGCGGCACGGAGGCACAGTGGTTAGCACTGCTATCTCACATCACCAGGGACCCAGGTTTGATTCCTGGCTTGGGTCACTGTCTGTGTGGAGTTTGCATGTTCTCCCAGTGTCTGCAATGGAATTCCTCTGGGTGCTCCGATTTTCTCCCACAGTCCAAAGATGTGCAGGTTGGGTTGATTGGCCATGCTAAATTGCCCCTTAGTGTCAGAGGAATTAATTAGGGTAAATGCATGGAGTTGCGGAGATAGAGCCTGGGTGGGATTGTTGTCGGCGCAGACTCGATGGGCCAAACAGCCTCCTTCTGCACTGTTAATTCTGTGATGCTATGATTCTATAATTGCATTGAACCCTACAAAATACTTAAAGGGACAGACTGAAAGAAAGCAAATATAATGTGGCAAAGATTAGTGGTAAGCCAGAGCATTGAGAAAGATTTAAAAACCAACAAAGGATGACCAAAAATAATAAAGATGGAGAATATAAACTATGACGGTAAGCTGGCATGTAATGTAAAATGGACAACTTCTTTAAATAGACAAAAAGGAAGAGAAGGTCAAATGGAATATTGGGCTTTATTTCAAAGGGAACGGAGAATAAAAATAGGGAAATCTTGCTAAAACTATACAAGGCATTAGTTAGACCACATCTGGAATGCCATCAATAAGTAAAGAAATACTAACATTCGAGGCAATCCAATGCCAGTATAGATTGGGCCTGTACTCATTGGAGTTTAGTAGAATGAGAAGCGGCCTTATTGAGGCACATCGGATCCTCAGGGGATTTGACAGGGTAGATGCTGAGATGATGTTTTCTCTTTTAGGACAGTCTCAGATCAGAGGGCATAATCTCAGAGTAAGGGGGTCACCCATTTAAAATAGAGATGAGAAGGAATTTCTTCACTCAGAGTGGAGTAAATCAATGGAATTCTTTATTGCAGAGGGCTGGAGAGGCTGGGTCATTAAGCATGTTCAAGGCTGAGATAGATAGATCTTTAATTGTAAGAGAATCAAGACTTAGATAAGGTGCAAAAGTGGAGTTGAGGACTATATCAGATTAGCCATGGTCTCATTGAATGGCAGTGTAGACACAATGGGTTGAATGGCCTACTGCTGTTCCTACTTCTTATGGTCTTATTAGATAAGCACCAGGGGACATCATTTCAAAATAAGGAGAAGCCGGGGGACTGAGCTGAGGAGGAATTCTTCACTCAGAGGTGGTGAATCTTTGGAATTCTCTACCCCAGAGGGTTGTAGAAGCTCAGTCACTGAGTGTTTAAAATAGAGAGTGACAGAATTCAAAATAGCAATGACAGAAAGGGATGCTGGGATAAAGTGGGAAAAGGGCATTGAAGAAGATTAGCCATAATTGTATCGAATGGGGAAGCAGGCCTGATGGGCTGAATGGCCTATCCTGCTCCTCTATTGCTATGAAGCACTGTTGTAATGTAGGAAATGTGACAGCTGAGAGATAGACAGTGAACTTCCTCAAACAGTATATTTGGTAATGAGCGGATAATTTGGTCTTAGTGATGTTGGTTAAGGATAAATATTTGCCCAGGACACCGGGGAGAACCCCCCCGCTCCTCTTCATTTAGTGGTCACAGGATTGTTTATATCACCAGGAGAACAATTAGTTTTCCATTGCATCTGAAAATAGTCACACACTCTCAGTACAGCATGACAATGTCAGCCCATTCTACATTAAATAGATTGGTGAAACTGTGACTGCTCTCCTTAAAGAGAAATTTAAGAGGATTTAGATCCAGGAGTTCAAAACCATGATTCAATTTGATTTATTATTGTCAAATGTATTAGCATACAGTGAAAAGTATTGTTTCTTGCGTGCTATACAGACAAATCATACCTTAGTGTACATGGGGGAGAATGAAAGGAGAGGGTGCAGAATGTGGTGTTACAGTCATATCTAGGGTGTAGAGGAAAGATCAACTTAATATAAGGTAGGTCCATTCAAAATTCTGATGGCAGCAGGGAAGAAGCTGTTCTTGAGTTGGTTGGTACGTGATCTCAGACTTCTGTATCTTTTTCCCGACTGGAGAAGGTGGAAGAGAGAATGTCAGGGGTGCGTGGGGTCCTTGATTATACTGGCTGCTTTTCCAAGGCAGTGGGAAGTGTAGACGGTGTCAATGGATGGGAGGCTGGTTTGTGTGATGGACTGGGCTACATTCACAAACATGGAAAGAGTAGATAAAGAGTACGTGTCCCCTGAATGTAGTTGGACAGGGAGATAAGGTGCTTAGGAAAGTAAATGGGCCACAAGCCTTTATTCATTGAAGTATAGAGTATAAGAACTGGAAGGTGGTGCTGAAATTGGATAAAAGATTGGTTCGATCACAGCTGGAGTACTGTGAGCAGTTCTGCT
Source organism: Mustelus asterias (assembly GCF_964213995.1). Classification (NCBI taxonomy): domain Eukaryota; kingdom Metazoa; phylum Chordata; class Chondrichthyes; order Carcharhiniformes; family Triakidae; genus Mustelus; species Mustelus asterias. Next base: position 2,910,841 of record NC_135814.1, read on the forward strand.
CACCACATGATAGGAAAGATGTGATTTCACTGGAGAGGGTACAGGATGTTGCCTGGATAGAGAATGTTAGCAATGAGGAAAGATTGGACAGGTTGAGGTTGCTTTTGTTGGAACAGAGGAGGCTGAGGGGAGATTTAATTGAAGTGGATAAAATGATCAAGGGTCTAAATAGAGTGAATAGGATGGCACTATTTCCCCATGGTTGAGCCGTGCGTTACCAGGGGGTTGTAATAAGTCTTTGGAGGCAGTCCCCTCACCAAAATTCCTTTATTTACAATTCCAACAGCAGTACACAGAGTGCTAGTGGTCAGCATTCTACCTTTGGGAGTGCCAGAGGGACTGTCACTCCCAGTTAAATACAAGGAAAAGACTCCCTGATTGGCCCATCAACTGACTCCTTAATCAGGGAGTTCATATTCCAATTGGCCAAGCTCAATGGCCTGATTGAAGTCATTACAGGGGCATAGATTTAGGCAAAGAGATTTGGAGGGGGTTCCAGGGGAAATGTTTTCATCCAGAGGGTGGGGGGGAGGGGGTAGCTGGAACTCACTGCCTGGATGGGCGGTAGAGATAGAAACCCGCATAACATTTAAAATTTACTTGGATCCAGGCTACACCAAGAGCTGGAAAATGGAATCAGGCTGAATGGCTACTTGTCAGCCAGTATGGAGATGATGGGCTGAATGGCTTCTTTCTGTGCTGTAACCATTTGATGATTCTATGATGTGATAAAGCATTCTTTACAGTATCAAATGCCTTACCCAAGTGTCCGGAGATGCTTTACTGCAGTGTGGGGCGGCATGGTGGCACAGTGGTTAGCACTGCTGCCTCACACCGCCAGGGACCCAGGTTCAATTCCCGGCTTTGGTCACTGTCTGTGCTGAGTCTGCATGTTCTCCCCGTGTCTGCTTGGGTTTCCTCCGGCTGTTCCGGTTTTTTCCCACAGTCTGAAAGACGTGCTGGTTAGGGTGCATTGGCCGTGCTAAATTCTCCCTCAGTGTACCCGAACAGGCACCAGAGTGTGGCCACTCGGGGATTTTCAGTGTTAATGTAAGCCTACTTGTGACTAATAAATAAACTATGTGAGTGAAGGTAGTTGATACACTCCTCTACATCGTTAAATAACTTGAATGAACAAATACGCACAGCAATCAAATGTCTTTCTCTCTTTTCCTGCTACACACATCTCGATAATATGGAATCATTGAATAAAATCATTGAATGATTCAGTACAGGAGGCCATTCAGTCCATCGTATCTGTGCTAACTCTTTGAAAGAACAATCACTTGTTCCTACTCTCTTGCTCTTTCCCCCGAGTCCTCAAATGTTTATTTTTTAAGTGTATGTACAATTTCATTTGTACGCGACTGCTGAACCTTCCACTACCCTTTCAATTGCTCAGTATAACTTTATCTGCCTGGCTTCCTTTTGAGATTATTTTAACTCTGTGTCCTCTGCTAACGGACAACTCTTGCCAGTGGAAACAGTTTATTCCAATTCCCCAGCAAAATCTCTCATTCTACTGTCGAGCCCTTGGACAGAATAGATTATAGGCAATATAAACTTATCGATACTATTTTAAAGGGTGCAAGAACAGGGAGATACAACAATTGGATACAGCAATAGGTAACAGTGCAGGGAAAGATGATAAAGCTTTTAAAAATGCTCACAGCTTTATAAACACATGATAGGCCTTCAGGAATCACTAGTTATCCATCAGCTAAATCTGAGAAGCCGCACTGGCCCCTTCCCCTGGGTCCTGCCCTGTGGGACTGGCCTCTTCCCCTGGGTCCTGCCATGTGGACTGGGCCCTTCTCCTGGGGTCCTGCCCTGTGGGACTGGGCCCTTCCCCTGGGATCCTGCCCTGTGGGACTGGGCCCTTCCCCTGGGGTCCTGTTCTGTGGGACTGGGCCCTTCCCCTGGGGTCCTGCCCTGTGGGACTGGGCCCTTTCATTGGGGTCCTGCCCTGTGGGACTGGGCCCTTCCCCTGGGATCCTGCCCTGTGGGACTGGCCTCTTCCCCTGGGTCCTGCCATGTGGACTGGGCCCTTCTCCTGGGGTCCTGCCCTGTGGGACTGGCCTCTTCCCCTGGGTCCTGCCATGTGGACTGGGCCCTTCCCCTGGGTCCTGCCCTGTGGGACTGGGCCCTTCCCCTGGGGTTCTGCCCTGTGGGACTGGGCCCTTCCCCTGGATCCTGCCCTGTGGGACTGGGCCCTTCCCCTGGGGTCTGGTCCTGTGGGACTGGGCCCTTCCCCTGGGGTCTGGTCCTGTGGGACTGGGCCCTTCCCTGTGTGGCCTGCCCCCTGGTCCTGGTTTCAGACAGTGTATGGAAGATGTGCTGTGCCTTGATGCTGTGATGATGGGTTTTGATTTGGATGAGGGGGTCTTCCTTCTCTGTCTTTTCCCTTGCGCTGCTTTGATGGCAGCTCACAGTGCTTTGCAAGCATACCTCCGTCCTCCATTGCAACTGTCCTGAACTCTGGCCAACTGAAGTGCTACATTCATTCAGCTGACAGACATTACTGTAATATTGTGCCTCTAACACAGATCAGTGCCTGGGCCGACCGCCAGTCTTTCAGCTATGTGCCCTTTCAGCCCACAACACTCCGGCTGAACAAAGAAAGTGTGTGTTTGACTAACATTCACCAATGTTTATTAAAAGGGGACAAGTAGAGGGCATTCAGGAACACACTGAGTTTATGAGAAACGTATCAAATCACCAGGAACCAGTGAGATCCTTGACACACAAGCCATTGAAGAAAATAAATGGCCAACAACGAAAACACCAGGATCTCCGCACTTCCTCATTTAACAATGTCTTGGCTCCAGAATATACATCAGCACAGTATCTATCCTCCTGTCTCGTTTCCTCCGAAACTACAAATCCCTCATCCCATACACTTGCTAACCTCCCCACATCCGCAATGTCACTTTGGTAAGTAGGAGATTTAAAAAATATTGCAGGAAGCTAAAAAAGGGAGTATATTCTTCACAGTAAAACAGCTAATGTGAGTGAGAGAGAGGGAAGCAACAAGAGGGAGTGAGAGAAATAGAGGGGCAATGAGAAAGAGATGGCGAGGTGGAGAGACAGAGAGGAAAGCAGAGAGAGAGGGAGATGGGAGAAAGAGAGAACACGAGAGGCAGCGAAAGAGACCAATGGAGTAAAAGACAGAGAAAGAGACACAAAGGGCAGAATTTATTGAGGTGGGAAAATAGAAACAGGGTCCATTTAACCATGGGAGAGGCAGCATGGATAAACCTCCCGTGATTAAATTGGAGACAGGAAGCTCACCCATGCATGCTGGGATGTCAATTAGATCCATTAATGAGCCACTTGACACTAATTATCACTGAGTCCACCAGAGTTTTGTGGTGATTCAGTGATTCAAACAGCTCTCCCGTGCCTCCGGAAGGCCAGTTCGCCAGAAGGCTACCGGCATCCGGAAGGAGGAAGTGGTGCTAACAGTCCCCCTACCCTTTCCTCTGAACCCCTTGTGATCCCCATTTCATCCTTACTGACCTGTTTCCATGGGTTCAGTGTTGATCCCAATGTCTCACTCTTACTGATCTATTTGCACGGATCCATAATTGGATGACACAGTCTCAGCCTCTGTCTGGAGAGGCAGAGAAATTCCCAGTCAGCTTCATTCGGTTTGCTGGTCATGCTCCCCCTGCCCGTCACTGGATTAATACCAGTGGTAGTGGGATGAGCAGAATGGGAAGTGCAAGCACAGGCCTTCCCCTCATGGACCGAATTGGGGTGGAAACAGGAAGGGGACAGAGTCCCCACCTTCCATTCTCTTGCCCCACCAACTCAGCATGGAGATGGGGAAACAAAATTCAGCCTTGTGACTCTACGGTAGACAAAGGCAGGGAGATAGATTGAGACAGACTGAGACTGAGAAAGGTTAACAGAGGGAGCAAAACAGAACAGCAAAGAGCGAGAGACTGTGAGAGAAAGAGAGATGAGATAGAGATAGACAAACAGAGAGAGAAAGAGACAGACAGATAGAGAAGACCACAGTCAGAGAGGCAGAAAGGAAAAGAACAGAGAAATAAATTGGGAAAAACAAATCAGGCTACGTAGTTTAAAACCAGGCAGTGTTTGAATTGTAGAATGAGGCAATGTTCCCACAAATGAGTGATGGATTTCTGTCTTTGTCTAAACACTGAGGAACTATAGGCTGGGAGTGTATCTCTTGGGAGGCTGATATCACCATTCAATTCTGGTGCGTAAATTGACCGTGGCTAGCCCACAATCTCCCAAATCCGGTCACCGACATTCCAAACCCAGTTGTTTATTTAGTGGTCACAGAGGGGATATAGAGGTGTCAAAATAATCGAGTCTTTTACCAATCCCCAGCCTCCCAGAGGTTAGAACTTTCTTCAGTAAACACTGCTGACTGACAGGCTCACTAAAATAAACGGACAACTCTCAGTGGGGCACAAAGACATCCTCGGCTGCTCCTGACCTTGAGAGGTCTGGCCAGGCCTGGCCTGTTGACAGCCTTTACCCAAACAATTAGAAGGCCATTCAGCCCCTTGAGCCTGTTACACAGGAACAAGAAGAGGCCATCCAGTCTCTTGAGCCTGCTATTAAGTGTGGTGTTCAAAGAGTCATAGAGTTTTACAGCACAGAAATAGGCCCTTTAGCCCATCATATCTGTGTCGGCCATCAATTGTTCAATTGTTTTGCGTTTGATTATGAGATTCTGATAACTTTTCTATGCTCACTGTGCTTATTTGGTTAAAGCTGAGTGTGGACAAGCAGTACATTTCACACCTTCCATCTCAATGCGTGAAAAAGTTTTTCCTGATGTCGTCTTTTCTCCATTTGTCAACTACTTTAAACGTGGGTCCTTTTATTTATGATCCTTTCACAACGGGAACAGTTTCTCTCTATCTACTTTGTCTAGACTCGTGATTTTGAACACCTTGTATTCTCCAAGTCTCCAAACTATTTTCACAACTGAATTTCCTCATCCCTGGAATCATTCTGTGAATCTTTACTGCACTCTCTCTAATGCATTCATATCCTTCCCACAATGCAGTGTCGAGAGCTGGATGCAATACTCCAGCTGAGGCCAAACAAGTTCAACTTATGAACATATAAACAAGCAAATTAGGAGCAGGAATAGGCCATTCATCTCCTCGAGCCTGCTCTGCCATTCAATACTTTTGTGGCTGATCTAATTGTTGCCGCCACCCTATATTCCACCTTGGCCAATAACCTTTGATTCTGTTAGTCCAGAATTAATCTACCTCAGCCTTCAAAATATTCAATGACCCTGTCCCCGCTCTTCTCAGGAAGACAGTTCCAAGGATTCATGACCCGCTGAGAGAAACAAAATTGTTGTAATCTCTGTCTAAATGAGAGACTCCTTATGTTTAAATGGTGCCCCCTAGTTCTAGTCTCTCCCACAAGGCGAAAAAACCTCTTGTGATGATACTGTGTCTTTAAGAATTGTATTTGTCATTTTCTTTGTGCAGAATCTGTTGTAGCAGTTTGGTTTTTTTAAACAGGAGCTGTTCTATTTGTATACAGCCACACTGTGTTGTTACTGCAGCAGCATAATTGATCTTAATGTTTACAATGTTTGTTTTAATCTGAGCTAATGCAGGGTTCTGTTATTTTGTGTTTTCATAGAATCATAGAAACCCTACAGTGCAGAAGGAGGGCATTCGGCCCATCGAGTCTGCACCGACCACAATCCCACCCAGGCCCTACCCCCACATATTTTACCCGCTAATCCCTCTAATCTACGCATCCCAGGACTCTAAGGGGCAATTTTTTTTTTTTAACCTGGCCAATCAACCTAACCCGCACATCTTTGGACTGTGGGAGGAAACCGGAGCACCCGGAGGAAACCCACGCAGACACGAGGAGAATGTGCAAACTCCACACAGACAGCGACCCGAGCCAGGAATCGAACCCGGGACCCTGGAGCTGTGAAGCAGCAGTGCTAACCACTGTGCTACCGTGCCGCCCTGGGATACTGCAGAGTCGGGCTGGATTAGGTTAATTGACAGATAAGGTCATATGACTGGATACAACTAGGTTTACACAGTGAAATCAGGTTCAGTTGCTTTTTGGGAAAAGAAGAAATGCCTCTCTTTTCCCCTCTCAGAGGTCTGGAGACTGGAATCTGCTGGGAAATAAATCTTTATTTCTGAGATCCTGCTGTTTGGGAGTGGAGCTTTCTCTGGAAATTGCTGCATGAGAATTAGAAGTCAAGTGTCTGATTGGATCTCTCTCCAGAGGTGTTAAAAGGCCAGAAATCTAGTAGCCACATAAGCATATTTACTTTTCTGTGCTAACTGGTCCTAATAAGGGATTTATGTATCTGTGGGGATACTGCTAAAAAATTGGAACAATAGAGATAGCTAGCTGTTAAGAATTATACTTTGTCATGTTTAAGTATTTTAAATGGGAAAAGTTATGCTAATTATTTTTGTTATATTCTAACTGTGTTCTTAAATAAAGTTTGTTTCGATAAAAGCTTCCTGGTGGGTCACTTGAATCATACCTGGAGTGAAACATCCAAAAATGTGCAGGTTAGGTGGATTGGCCAAGCTAAATTGCCCCTTAGTGTCAGGAGATTAGTAGGGTAAATACATGGGGTTACAGGGAAAGGGCTTGGATAGGATTGTTGTTGGTGCAGGCTCAATGGGCCAAATGGCCTCCTTCTATACTGTCAGCGTTCTAAGATTCTATGAAACACCTTATGCTTAATTTAATGTCAAAATCAGATGCAAAAATTGGGGTTTAGGCTAACTGCATAATATACCTTGGAGTTTCAGGTCTGATCCTTAAAACTCTTGCATTCATCCCTACTCTATAGGAAACCAGTGTTGAAGTTTATTTTATTGGAAACCAATTTGTTTTATTAATTCAAGGATGTAGGCATCACTGGCTAGACAAACATTTAATGCCCATCCCTAATTGCCCTTGCAAAGGTGATGGTGGTGAGCCACCATTTTGAACCTTGAACCTTCTGAGGTACATGGACAGAGTGGATGAGGAGCAACTGTTCCCCTTAGTTGAAGGGTCAGTCATGAAGGGACATAGGTTCAAGGTGAAGGGCAGGAGATTTAGGGGGATGTAAGGAAAAACATTTTTACCCAGAGGGTGACGGTCTGGTATGCGCTGCCTGGGAGGGTGGTGGAGGCGGATTGCCTCACATACTTTAAAACAGATCCAGATGAGCACTAGGCACATCATAACATTCAGGGCTAAAGGCCAAGCGCTGGCAGATGGGATTAGGTGGGAGTTCAGGTGTTTCTAATGTCTCGGTGCAGACTCGATGGGCCGAAGGGTCTCTCCTGCACTGTATGATTCTATGACTCTCTGCTTCCTATTAATTAAACAATCCTCCATCCATACTTATATCTTACCCCTCTTGATTGCACTGAGATTTTCTAAGTTCCTTGCTGCAACCTCTTCAGTATTAAATTCCAGCAATTTCCCTACAACATTCCTTACGCTAAACTAATTGGCCTGTATTTTCCAGCTCTCTGTCTCCCTCCTTTCTTGAATTGAGGAGTAACATTTGCTATTTTCCAGTCTGATAGGACCTTTCCAGAATCCAGGGAATTTCTCAGCAGTCACTTCTTCTAAGACTCTAGTTTTCCTTCAACAGTTTTGCTGTTGCAGATCCTCAGTGGATCACCACACTGATGTGATGAAGAGGCTTGTGTGCCCTGACGATACTTTGAGTATTCCCTTCAGGAGCTCCTTGTTCCTGGTAGGCTCCATGGCCAAAGGTTGTGCCAAGGTGCCAGAAAATGTGCGGTCCAAAAAGTCCAAAATCAGGTTGATGATGTAATTGCCCTTCACCAAGCAAATCAAGCTCAGCGTTTAGTGGGAGCACAGACAGGCTTTGGGGAGAGCATGGAGTTTCTCTCAAAACAAAGATCGAAATCTATCAGACAGTGGTTTTTACATCAGTTTTCCACAATTTGCAACTTGATGCATTCCACCTTTACTGCTTAAGGTGTAGTTGCAACATCAATTGTCAGGACAAAAAAATTCCTGATGCCAAAGTTCTTACAATGAGCCACATACCTGATATTGAGAGCATGTTGGGCGGAGCTCCATCACTGGATTGGGCATGTGGTTTGCATGGAGGATTCCTACATTCTAAAGGTAGTAATCTACAGCCAGCTGAGCACGGGAACCTGCACCATAGGATGTCCCCCAAACTTAGACACAAAGACACCCAGAAAGCCAATCTCAAAATCTGTAAGTTGGGCTGCACTGCATGGGGGAAGAAATGACACTGGACAGATCCAAATGAAGACATTTCAGTCATCAAGCAATCTCATATTTCAGGCGAACAGAGTCAGGTCCTTACAGGATAAGTGAAGATGCGTAAAGCCAGTATCTCCATGCAACCCAACATCACTGTAGATGTACCTACATGATGTGGAGATGCCAGTGTTGGACTGGGGTAAACACAGTAAGAGTTTTAACAACACCAGGTTAAAGTCCAACAGGTTTATTTGGGAGCAAATGCCATTAGCTTTCGGAACGCTGCTCCTTCGTCAGATGGAGTGGATATCTGCTCTCAAACAGGGCAGAGAGACACAAAATCAAGTTACAGAATACTGATTAGAATACAAATCTCTACAACCAACCGGGTCTTAAAGATACAGACAATGTGAGTGGACGGAGCATTAAGCACAGGTTAAAGAGATGTGTATTGCCTCCAGACAGGACAGCCAGTGAGATTCTGCAAGTCCAGGAGGCAACCTGTGGGGGTTACTGATAGTGTGACATACACCCAACATCCCGGTTTAGGCCGTCCTCATGTGTGCGGAACTTGGCTATCAGTTTCTGCTCAGCGACTCTGCACTGTCGTGTGTCGTGAAGGCCACCTTGGAGAACGCTTACCCAAAGATCAGAGGCTGAATGCCCGTGACCGCTGAAGTGCTCCCCCACAGGAAGAGAACAGTCTTGCCTGGTGATTGTCGAGCGGTGTTCATTCATCCGTTGTCGTAGCGTCTGCATGGTTTCCCCAATGTACCATGCCTCGGGACATCTTTTCCTGCAGCGTATTAGGTAGACAACGTTGGCCGAGTTGCAAGAGTAGGTACCGTGAACCTGGTAGACGGTGTTCTCAGGTGAGATGATGGCATCCGTGTCGATGATCCGGCACGTCTTGCAGATGTTGCTGTGGCAGGGTTGTGTGGTGTCGTGGTCACTGTTCTCCTGGCTGGGTAGTTTATATCACACTATCAGTGACCCCCACAGCTTGTCTCCTGGACTTGCAGAATCTCACTGGCTGTGCTGTCTGGAGACAACACACATCTCTTTAACCTGTGCTTAATGCTCCCTCCACTCACATTGTCTGTAGCTTTAAGAGCTGGTTGGTTGTAGAGATTCGCATTCTAATCAGTATTCTGTAACTTGATTTTGTGTCTCTGTGCCCTGTTTGAGAGCAGATTTCCACTCCATCTGACGAAGGAGCAGCGCTCCGAAAGCTAATGGCATTTGCTACCAAATAAACCTGTTGGATGTATCCACATCACATAGATTGCAGGAGTTGAAGAAGGTGGCTCACCACCATCAACTTTGCAAGAGCAATTAGGGATGTGCATTAAATGTTGGTCTAGCTAGCGAGCCCACATCCCATGAATTAATAAAACAAAACCCTCCAACACAGGATACTTGCAAACTACTCCTTCTTTCAGCTACACTCATTTTACTAATCGATCACCCTTCTCCATCTCCTTCTGCCAGTCACTCATTCCTCTTCTGATCCCACTGTGTTTAAGTCTCTCACTACATCTTTCCATCTGATTTTTGGCCTTCCTCTTTGCATTCTTCCTGGCAGTCCCTTCTCCATCACTCACCTCATCACATTTCCTCTCTCTTTCCACAATAGATGACCGTACCATTTCAATCTCCACCTGGCCACTTTCTTCGAGGCTCCACAAGCTTCACAGAGTCCTTGATGTGCTGGTTCTTGATTTGATTCTTTTTCATTACTCCACACATCCATCTGAGCATCCGTACCTCACCAGTATCCAATTGTTGTTCGTCTCTTCTTGATGTTGCCCAGGTTCCTGCACTAACAAGGCCATGCTCTTGTAGATTCTTTCTTTCATTGTCAGTGACACTTTTTTAAATCACAGAACACTCCACTCCACTTCTCCCAATTTCTCCAACCAGAGCTAATCCGTTGTTTCAATTTCATTGCCGTGCTTTCATCTTTTGCCACCACTGAGCCCAGGCATTTGAAACGTCCTACTTCCCTCAAATTCTCAAGCAGAATCTTTACACCACCAATCTGATCCTCTTCCCGAGGCTCAAACTGACTCTCCATAAATGAGGATCTCTGACAGTGCTATATCCTACCCTCATTATGCTAAAGATCCATTGCATCCCTCCAATTCCAACACATTCTCAAGACCTTAAAGCTGCAGGACTTGTCCTGACTATTTGTCTTTGTATTTTTCCTATTACTCTGTGAGTTGTCAACTCCCAAACTGGTCTTCACCTGAGCACTGTCTCCCTCCAAGATTCTCAATGAACAAAAATCTGGGGTTTTTTGTCCCAGTTCGGTGTGATGTTACGACCAACCCAAACCCAAACAGAATAAGGAAATAGTTTCTCTCCAGGCAGCAAAGCCTCTTCCCAGCTCCCTGCCAACATCCCCTGATTTAATGAGGATTAAACTCTAAACAAACTCTGACACGTTTTTCCTGCAGTTTTCCCTCCCACTGGGCTGTTACTAAACTCTAAGATGTGCGATCATGTACAGAGCACTGAATATTCATCCAGAATATTTCTCGGAACTGCCCCCTCCTCACCAGAGAGACACACAAAACATGGCACATTGCCACATTGCCAGATCACCAGCAAAATTACAGAGGCTGCGAAGCAGCAACACTGAGCAAATTCTAATCATACTAACTGCACAGATTTTACAGACTTAGAGCCTTTGTGTGATCATATTGTTGCAACTGCACTGTTATAATACACTGATAATACATAGTTATGCATATTACACTCAAAGTCAGGGGACCCTAGGTTTAGTCACTCAGTGCCAGGGGTCTCTGGGTTTAGTCTCAGAGTCATGATGTGGAGATGCCGGCGTTGGACTGGGGTAAACACAGTAAGAAGTTTAACAACACCAGGTTAAAGTCCAACTGGTTTATTTGGCAGCAAAAGCCACACAAGTTTGCGGAGCCCCAAGCCCCTTCTTCACCTGAAGAAGGGGCTTGACTTCTTACTTAGTCTCAGAGTGCCAGGGGTCCCTGATTTTAGTTGCTCAGTGTCAGGGGTCCCTGGGTTTAGTCTCTCAGTGTCTGGGGTCCCTGGGTGTAGTTCAGAGTGCCAAGGGTCCCTGATTTTAGTTGCTCATTGTCAGGGGTCCCTGGGTTTAGTCTCTCAGTGTCAAGGGACCCTGGATTTAGTTTCTCAGTATCTGGGGTCCCTGGGTTTAGTCTTAGAGTTAGGGATCTCTGGTTTTAGTTGTTCCGTGTCAGGGGTGTCTCAGTTTTTTTCACTATTTTCTGTTTTTATCCTAGAGTTCCCATAGATTGGTCACTCAATCTCCATAAGACTAAAAAATAGGAACAGGAGTAGGCCATTCAGCTCCTCGAGCCTGCTCTGCCATTCAAGTCAATGATGGCTGTTGTGACATTCCTCATGCCCACTTTCCTGCCCCTTTGCTGTAACCCTTGAATCCTTTACTGATCAGAATCTATCTATGTCAGCCTTAAATATACAAAAGGCAACTTGCCTTTCCAGCTATTTTTGTGTCATCTGCAAATTTGTCTACAGTACCTTCACTTCCTTCCTCCAAGTCATTAATATATATTGTAAACAGTTGCAGTCCCTGCACTGATCCCTGAGGAACCCCACTGGTTACAGGTCACCAACCTGAAAAAGAACCCCTTATTCCCACTCGCTGTTTCCTGCCCATTCACCAATTCTCTCTCCGTGCCAATTCACTCCATCCAACACCATGGGCTCTTATCTTATGACTTAACCTTTTGTGAGGATCCTTGTGGAAAGCCTTCTGGAAATCCAAATACAACACATCTACTGGTTCCCCTCTATTCACTCTGGTTGAGACTTCCTCAAAAAACTCAAATAAATTAGTCAGACTCGATTTCTCTTTCATGAAGCCTTGCTGACTCTGCTTGATTAGATTATGATTTTCCAGATGTGCCGCTATTACTGCCGGAGGAACTGATTCCAACATTTTTCCAATGATAGATGCGAGGCTGATTGGCCGATAGTTACCCGCTTTTTGCCTCCTTCCCTTTTTGAATAGACGTGTCACATTGGGAGTTTTCCAATCCTCTGGTACTTCTCCAGAATCCGAAGATCCTCAGTCAGGCTGTTGCGTAAAGTGAGCACTGTGTTTGCACAGACATTTAGTGAGGATTTTGTTAATGACATATTCTGTTTTGCGCTCGTAAGCATCATCCACAGGTGACCCCGAGGATATCCAAGGAGGAACTATTGAGTGATGCACCCACATCACATCTGCTCTGTGCACCAAGCACCAGCGCAGATGCAGGCACGTCTGTGGACTATAGCACGTCGACTCAGTTAGGAATGCACTCTGGTGAGGGCACATCACACTCACTGGAGGAGCTGGCGGAGGCACAAAATGCCCAGGGCACTGGCAGTCAGGGGATTGCTAGAGGCCAGGACCATGCTAAGTCCAAGGCAGATGACAAGCTTCCAGAGTCATCAATCAGGCAGCAGATGCTGGATTTCCAGCGTGATACACGAGGAGATATAGCAGAGATTCCTGAGAGTCTGCACACCATGGTTTCTGTTACGGAGGAGTTTTTGTGGAGCCTGAGCATTGCGTTGGTCCTAACCACCGAGTGCACAGCCTCCTTCATTGACAGAGTGGCGACTCTCATAGAAGCATCTCCAGCAGCAGACTCAGGAGTCCTCGGGTATGTCCTTGGGCCTGCAAGCCCACACACAGCCAATGACCACAGTTAGGTCACTGCTAGTTTGAGAGATGGATGAGGCACCCAGTCTGTCTGCTAGGTTTCCGTCCATCATTGTTGAGGACGCAGGTCCAGACATGAACCACTGACAGGTGAGTTGCTTGTCATTTCTGTGGGCTACACTCATAGTACTCTGGACAAGGGCGACAGCTCCTCTTCCCCTCTGCCAGTGACTGAGGCACCTTCTCAGCCGCGATGACTGAGGAGCGCCCAGCCATGTTGCTGGTCACACTCTCTCAGCCGGAGCCTGATCAGAGCCTGTCAACCAGAGGACAACCCCAATATCGTCAGGGCCAACAGAACAACAGAGTCAGCAATCTGCCTCGGGGGGAGGGTGGGGGGCCGGGGGGCACAAAGACACAGAACTCAGCACTGTGAGCACAGGATGGGCAGTGCCCACTTAGCGGGGCCCAACTGGTGTACCGCAGTGCCTGGCAATAGCCACTGGATAGACCGGCAGTGCCAGTTGGGCATAGCCAATGTGCCAGGGGCAGTGCCAAACAGGTATGGGGGGGAATATGCTGCCAGTGAGGGGTGGGGGGCGGGGGGGTGGGGCCTCCTGCTGTCCATGGGTTGAGGGACTGGATGTGCCAGTGCACTTGTGAAATGGCACCTAAGCACTCTGAAGCCGGGCGCATTCGTATGTTTAGCCCCCCACCCCGTACCAACACAAAACTCCCAACTCGCTAAAAAAGTGACAAAGTGTGGAAGGATTGCAATGCGGAGCGGGCCTGAGAGACCAGCGCGGAGCACTCCACTATTCTCGCCGTTATGAGGCCTGGAGATTGTTTGGGAGAATTCCGCCCCCTGGCTCGAAAGCTAGTCTCAGTAACGGTTACCATGAAACTGTCAATTGTCATAAAATCTCATCTTGTTCACTAATGTCCTTTCGGGAAGGAAATCTGCCGTCCCTACCTCTCAGAATTGTTATGACGCAGAAGGGAGCCATTTGGCTCGTCATGTCTGCACCAGAAATGAGCGAGCTTCTATCAAGCCAGAACTGAACCTGAAACCCAAAGCGATTGAAGCTCTGGCCTACATGCGACTCCAGACCCACAGCAATGTGCTCGACTCTTAACTGTCCTCTGAAATGGCCTCACAAGCTACTCAGTTCAAGGGCATTTAGAGATGGGCAACAAATGCTGGCTCCGCCAATGATACCCACATCCCATGAAAGAATAAGAAAGATCAAGAAATTGCTTAATCAGGAGCCAACATAAATCAGGAGAACAAGGAGAGTTAGGGTAGAGAGCAGGGTTTTCCAGCCCTGTTGTTGTGCAACATACCACGGGAGATATTACTGGCCAGCCAAATCTCCGCTTTCTGCGGGGATGGAAGATCCCAGTAACGGGTGAGAATGGGAGATCCAGTGGAGGGAGGGAATGGGAGATCCGGGTGGAGGGAGGGAATGGGAGATCCGGATGGAGGGAGGGAATGGGAGATCCCAGTAGAGGGAGCAAATGGGAGATCCAGATGGAGGGAGGGAATGGGAGATCCCAGTGGAGGGAGGGAATGGGAGATCCCAGTGGAGGGAGGGAATGGGAAATCTGGATGGAGGGAAGGAATGGGAGATCCCAGTTGAGGGAGGGAATGGGAGATCCCAATGGAGGGAGGGAATGGGAGATCTGGGTAGCAGTGGGAATGGTTGGCACCCGGGTTGGTAGGGTTGTTAAGAAGGCGTACGGAGTGTTAGCTTTTATTGGTAGAGGGATTGAGTTTCGGAGCCATGAGGTCATGTTGCAGCTGTACAAAACTCTGGTGCGGCCGCACTTGGAGTATTGCGTACAGTTCTGGTCGCCGCATTATAGGAAAGATGTGGAAGCATTGGAAAAGGTGCAGAGGAGATTTACCAGGATGTTGCCTGGTATGGTGGGAAGGTCTTATGAGGAAAGGCTGAGGGACTTGAGGTTGTTTTCGTTAGAGAGAAGAATGTTAAGAGGTGACTTAATAGAGGCATACAAGATGATCAGAGGATTAGATAGGGTGGATAGTGAGAGCCTTTTTCCTCGGATGGTGATGGCTAGCACGAGGTGACATAGCTTTAAATTGAGGCGTGATAGATATAGGACAGATGTCAGAGGTAGGTTCTTCACTCAGAGAGTAGTAAGGGCATGGAATGCCCTGCCTGCAACAGTAGTGGACTCGCCAACATGAAAGGCATTTAATTGGTTATTGGATAAACATATGGATGATATTGGAATAGTGTAGGTTAGATGGGCTTTAGATTGGTTTCACTGGTCGGCGCAACACTGAAGGCCGAAGGGCCTGTACTGCGCTGTAGTGTTCTACGTTCTATGTTCTATGGGAGATCCCAGTGGAGGGAGGGAATGGGAGATCCGGGTGGAGGGAGGGAATGGGAGATCCGGGTGGCAGTGGGAATGGGAGATTCCAGTGGAGAGTGGGAATGGGAGATCTGGGTGGAAGGAGGGAATGGGAGATCCGGGTGGAGGGACGGAATGGGAGATCCGGGTGGAGGGAGGGAATGGGAGATCCGGGTGGCAGAGGGAATGGGAGATCCGGGTGGCAGAGGGAATGGAAGATCCGGGTGGAGGGACGGAATGGGAGATCCGGGTGGAAGGAGGGAATGGGAGATCCAGGTGGAGGGAGGGAATGGGAGATCCGGGTGGAGGGAAGGAATGGGAGATCCGGGTGGCAGTGGGAATGGGAGATCCGGATGGAGGGAGGGAATGGGAGATCCGGGTGGCAGTGGGAATGGGAGATCCGGGTGGCAGTGGGAATAGGAGATCCGGGTGGCAGTGGGAATGGGAGATCCGGGTGGAGGGAGGGAATGGGAGGTCCGAGTGGCAGTGGGAATGGGAGATCCGGGTGGAGGGACAGAATGGGAGATCCGGGTGGAGGGAGGGAACGGGAGATCCGAGTGGCAGTGGGAATGGGAGATCTGGGTGGAAGGAGGGAATGGGAGATCCAGGTGGAGGGAGGGAATGGGAGATCCGGGTGGCAGAGGGAATGGGAGATCCGGGTGGCAGAGGGAATGGGAGATCCAGGTGGAGGGACGGAATGGGAGATCCGGGTGGAGGGAGGGAACGGGAGATCCGAGTGGCAGTGGGAATGGGAGATCTGGGTGGAAGGAGGGAATGGGAGATCCAGGTGGAGGGAGGGAATGGGAGATCCAGGTGGCAGAGGGAATGGGAGATCCGGGTGGCAGAGGGAATGGGAGATCCAGGTGGAGGGACGGAATGGGAGATCCGGGTGGAGGGAGGGAACGGGAGATCCGAGTGGCAGTGGGAATGGGAGATCTGGGTGGAAGGAGGGAATGGGAGATCCAGGTGGAGGGAGGGAATGGGAGATCCAGGTGGCAGAGGGAATGGGAGATCCGGGTGGCAGTGGGAATGGGAGATCCGGGTGGAAGGAGGGAATGGGAGATCCGGGTGGAGGGAGGGAATGGGAGATCCGGGTGGCAGTGGGAATGGGAGATCCGGATGGAGGGAGGGAATGGGAGATCCGGGTGGCAGTGGGAATGGGAGATGCCAGCGCCTGGCAGAGCTTTATGTTAGTTTAAATCCAGAAGGTTAAGGTGTGAATTGTCTGCCAAAGCACCCTGGCTACATACAAAATTGCTCTGATGTGAACAGAACATTCCAGGAAGAAATAACGCAACAAAGAGTTCAAATCTGACTGGAAGTGGATCCGCCCCTTCATAAAACGTTTACTCTCCTATTTGTGTGCATAAACAAACATGTCCTTTATCATGCTGTTACTCTGCTTTATCCAGCCTTCCAAACAAGTTTCAGTCTGCTCCAGTTTCAAGATCAAGCTCCCTAAGTTAAAATGCAGGCTCCCACCCTCTCAAATGCACAGCCCACTCTCTTATCAGCTCCTTGGTCAATCTCCAATTACTGGGGGAAAGTGAAAGGCTGTTACCCTGGTGTCCCCCTGACCACTTCAACACACTCAGGGATTTCTGAATGCACACAGCAGTAAAACTGTGTCACTCACACACTCCTTGATGAGAATTTACAGAGCAGCATTACTGTTCCCTACATCTCTGATACAGTGAGGGAGGGGAGGGAGAGAGACCCTTCAACTATCGACCCTGCAATAGACAGAGAGAGAGAGGAGAGAGATTGGCCCTCCAACGGACAGTTAGAGAGGCTGAACCTCCAATATAGAGAGAGAGACAAGTTCCTCTGATCCTAAAGTCCCTCTCATTGACTGACAGCCACTATTTATTCAGCACGGGAAGGGTTAATGGTCTGGAAACATCTTCAAATTAATCCTTCAGATTGCGAGCTCAGTTTTTTGATGACTGTGAATGAGTTTAGTTTATATTTGTTTAAAATCTTTGCTCGGAAAAGGTCAAGGCTTTTAAGATCAATTCAGGCGATGGGTGTTCTTTGGTCTGCATTGACTGGACCTATTTCCTGAACCACTTCACAAATTTGCTCGGTCAGAAAAAACGTCAACAATTTTTAAAGTCAGGAATCGCTTAATCATGGCAGCCGATTACAGAGGAGCCTTTGGTAAACGGCGCCAAACACTGACTCATTCAAAGCCCCATGGGAATATGGGATGAGTGAACAGCCAAACACAGACAAATGGTTTATACAGAGTGCGATCCACTTCATAAACAAAATCCAGACTTCAGTGTGGCAAGAGATCAAATGAAAAGGAAGCTTTCAAATCCTAAGGATGTTCACAGCACCCTTCACAGTCAATGAGCTGCCGGCACCATTGTTACGTTGGTAAATATGGCAACCAACATCTGCACAGCAAGATCCCAGATACAGCACTGTAATGAACGAACGGTTAATCTGTTTTCCTCTCCACTTATCGCACAAACTGTGTCATTCAGGGCTCCATGTCAGTGCTGAATCTTTGAAAGAGGGATTAAATTATTCTGACTCCACTTTTTCCCCACAGCATTGCACATGTCTTTTTATCCAATTACATTTTGAAAGTTCTTGTGGAATCTGCTCCCACCGCCCTTTCAGGAGAACATTCCAGATCACAACAACTCACTGTGTGAAGTAAAAATTAACTCCCCTCGTTCTGTCGCCAATTCTCTTCAATCTGTCTCTCCTCTGGTTACCCACCCTCCTGGGAATAGTTTCCCGTTCTTTACTCCATCAAAACCCCTCATGATTTTGAATGCTTCAATTAAACCTTCTTTGCTGTTAGGGGAATAATCCCAGCTTCTCCAGCCTCTCCGCATTAACTGATATCCCTCATTCCATTCCAGTATATCCCCTCTGCATCCTCTCCAACATCTTTTGACAGAGACCTGGATAACTCCCCTCTACATATTTCATTTGGGTTGTCGAATTTTTCACATCCAGAGGAACAGGAGGAGGCCATTCAGCCCCTCAAGACTGTTACACAGGAACAGGAGGAAGCCATTCAGCCCCTCAAGACTGTTACACAGGAACAGGAGGAGGCCATTCAGCTCTCGAGCCTGTTACACAAGAACAGGAGGAGGCCATTCAGCCCCTCGAGCCTTGTACACAGGAACAGGAGGAAGCCATTCAGCCCCTCAATCCTGTTACACAGGAGGAAGCCATTCAGCCCCTTGCGTCTGTTACACAGGAACAGGAGGAGGCCATTTAGCCCTCGTGCCTGTTACACAGGAACAGGAGGAGGCTATTCAGCCCCTCGCGTCTGTTACACAGGAATAGGAGGAGACCATTGAGCCTCTTGAGCCTGTTACATAGGAACAGAAGACTGTTCAGCCCCTTGAGCCTGTTACACAAGAACAGGTGGAAGCCATTCAGTTCCTCGAGTCTGTTACAGGAACAGGAGGAGGCCATTCTGCCCCTTTAGCCAGCTTTATCAGTCAGTCAGGTTATGGGAGATCTTTTTCATTTATCTGCCTTTGTTTATGTCCCTGATACCTTAAAAAAAATGTATCAATCTCAGCCTTGATAAATTCTTGTGAAGTGGAGCTTCAGTCGTCTTTTAGAGTCATAGAGTCATAGAGGTTTACAGCGTGGAACCTGTCAATGCCGCCCTTTTTTTTTTCTAAAACCCCTAAACTAATCCCAATTGCCCGCATTTGGCCCATCTCCCTCTATACCCATCGTACCTATGTAACTATCTAAATGCCTTTTAAAAGATAAAATTGTACCCGCCTCTACGACTACCTCAGGCAGCTTGTTCCAGACACTCACCACCCTCTGTGTGGAAAAATTGCCCCTCTAGACGCTTTTGTATCTCTCCCCTCTCACCTGAAACCTATGCCCTCTAGTTTTAGACTCCCCTACCTTTGGGAAAAGATATTGATTATCTACCTTGTCTATGCCCCTCATTATTTTATAGACCTCTATAAGGTCACCCCTCAACCTCCTACGCTCCAGAGAAAAAAGTCCCAGTCTATTCAGCCTCTCCTTATAACTCAATCCATCAAGTCCTGGTAGCATCCTAGTAAATATTTTCTGCACTCTTTCTAGTTTAATAATATCCTTTCTATAATAGGGTGACCAGAATTGCACACAGTATTCCAAGTGTGGCCTTACCAATGTCTTGTACAACTTCAACAACACGTTCCAACTCCTGTATTCAATGTTCTGACCGATGAAACCAAGCATGCCGAATGCCTTCTTCCCCACTCTGTCCACCTGTGACTCCACTTTCAAGGAGCTATGAACATGTACCCTAGATCTCTTTGTTCTGTAACTCTCCCCAATGCCCTACCATTAACTGAGTAAGTCCTGCCCTGTTTCAATCTACCAAAATGCATTACCTTGCATTTGTCTAAATTAAACTCCATCTGCCATTTGTCAGCCCACTGGCCCAATTGATCAATATCCCGCTGCACTTGGAGATAATCTTCTTCACTGTCCACTATGCCACCAATCTTGGTGTCATCTGCAAACTTACTAACCATGCCCCCTATATTCTCATCCAAATCATTAATATAAATGACAAATAACAGTGAGCCCAGCACTGATCCCTGAGGCACACCGCTGGTCACAGGCCTCCAGTTTGAAAAACAACTCTCTACAACCACCCTCTGGCTTCTGTCAAGGAGCCAATTTTGTATCTATTTAGATACCTCACCCTGGATCCAGTGAGATTTAACTTTATGCAACAACCTACCATGCGGTACCTTGTCAAAGGCCTTGCTAAAGTCCATGTAGACAACATCAACTGCACTGCCCTCATCTACCTTCTTGGTTACCCCTTCAAAAAACTCAATCAAATTTGTGAGACATGATTTTCCACTCACAAAGCAGGACAAACAGTTTCAAATTTCCATTATCTTTTGCCTGATTTGACCCCTGGAATGTCCAGTTCTAATCTTAATCAGACAGCCTCAGATGAAGAATCATCTCAGCTCAGGCAGAGTTTCCACTGAGAATTTCACTGTGGATTGTGCCATCATCCACCTGGACTCTGCAACATGAGCAGCCGGTGCCACATCAACTGTGCAATCAAGATCAGCTCCACCATGGCTGATCCGTGTCTGCCCATGACTGCTCCGTGTCTGCCCAGGTCTCATCCATGTCTGCCCATGGCTGATCCGTGTCTGCCCATGAGGATATTGCTACTGTTTGCATTGAAATCCACCCTCTGACTTAAGCCCCATTTCAAGTGAGATTGGTTCACTGATTCTCCCATCACTCGGTGATGGAGAGCAATTAATCTTGTTACATTTTACTAAGTTAAAGACATTCAATAGATGCTGTTGTTGGATCCCAGTTTACAACCTTGGCAGTGATTTGTACAGTGCACTCACACACGGTGACCTTGCTGTCCTTCCTTAAAGTTTTAAGTTTATTTATTAGTGTCACAAGTAGGCTTACATCAACAGTGCAATGAAGATACTGTGAAAATCCCCTAGTTGCCACATTCCGGCACCTGTCTGGGTACACTGAGGGGGAATTAGCGTGGCCAATGCACCTAACCAGCACGGACTGTGGGAGGAAACCGGAGCACCCGGAGGAAACCCACACAGACACGGGGAGAACGTACAGACTCCGCACAGACAGTGACCCAAGCCGGGAATCGAACCTGGGTCCCTGGCGCTGTGAGGCAGCGGTGCTAACCACTGTGCCATCCCTTGCCTCCCATCTCTTCCCTGCATTTTAGTCAGATTCGAAAAGGCAAACATAAGAATTAAGAGCAGAAGTTGGCCACTTGGCCCCTCAGTCCTGCCCCATTTCAATAAAGGTCATGGCTGATCTGATTTTAACCTCAGCTTTCCATTCCTGTCCATCCCCAATGTTTCCAGGTTTTACACACTGTCTCGATTTAACATGGGGTCTCATGGAATGTCTCATTATGATTTGGGGGGTGGCAGTGGGCAATGACACTTCAGCACCATAACCCGTGTCACTACATGTTGACAAGATGAATGATGAACAGACAGTTTCCCTCCTTTCCTCCAATGCTTCAAATATCTCATATCCTAAATGTTCCATTCCAGATAGCTAGTTGATGAAAGATGATGCTGGAGCCACACTTTACTCAAGCTTATGCTTACTTACAGAATCATATATTAAAAGCATTGACCTCCTAACTCTACCATACCACTGTCTCGCTGTCACTCAATATCTCTTTAAAGCAATCTTTTCGGAACTGAGTGCCATATTAGAAGGGAGCATCACCAATCTGTAATAAAAACACCAAACTACAGGGGAAACATCAACTCAAAATAAGATGGTATTCCTGGGTTGACTGACAGGCCTCCCCACTTCCCCATTGGTGCAGACGGCCTCCAGCATACCTGCAGACACCATGTGATCCCTCTCCAGGGACCACAGATGCAGACATAAGGATGGAAGAGAGGCAGGCAGTCAGGTCAAATGACCCCTTGACCTGACGCCTGGAACTGTTGATGGCCATCATTGCCAGAGTCAGGAGCAGTTTCACAGTTTCTGACCCTCACCACCCCTCCTGGTGGAGAAAGATTAGGAGAATGGGGCTGGAATGGAACCAAAAGTTGCTGCAGACACTGGAAGTGCGACTCTCACGCTCAAGATAAATATGAAATACTGGCAGAATTTTATGCAGCCCAAGATGGATTCTGAGGTAGGGGCGGGGCAGGGCGGAGGGCGGGGGGGGGGGGAGGCGGAGACACATAAGTTTGAATGGATGGGATTCCCACAGGAACCTGCTCGACCCAAACCCAACTGCTATTTCATGCTTGGACGAGCAAGGCCACAGACTCGCCTGTTCAGCTATCCAGGTCACTCAACGGACACTTAAGGGCCTTATCCCATCCAACCTCAATTTATAAGCTGGCAGGGCAGGTGTGGGAGAGTGGGAAAGTGATATTTGCACTTATTTCCACCTTGAAAGGGAAGGGGAGTGTACACTCACTCTCAAGGCTCCGTCACTGTTGGGGCACTCTCTAACTGATAATTAATCTGGGGCGGCACGGTAGCACAGTGGTTAGCACTGCTGCTTCACAGCTCCAGGGTCCCGGGTTCGATTCCCGGCTCAGGTCACTGTCTGTGTGGAGTTTGCACATTCTCCTCGTGTCTGCGTGGGTTTCCTCCAGGTGTTCTGGTTTCCTCCCACAGTCCAAAGATGTGCGGGTTAGGTTGATTGGCCAGGTTAAAAATTGCCCCTTAGAATCCTAAAATGCGTAGGTTAGAGGGATTAGCGGGTAAAAATGTGGGGGTAGGGCTGGGTGGGATTGTGGTCGGTGCAGACTCGATGGGCCGAATGGCCTCCTTCTGCACTGTAGGGTTTCTATGATTTCTATGATTCTATGATTTCTATGAACCTCCAAACTGTGGGACCCCTCCCCCCCCCTCACTCCCCTCCAAACTGTGGGACTCCTCCCCCCCCTCACTCCCCTCAAACTGTGGGACCACTTCCCTCCCCTCCCTGAAGCCCCCCAAACTGTGGGACCAACCCCCCCCTCACTCCCCTCAAATTGTGGGACCCCTCCCCTCCCTGAACCCCCTTAAACTGTGGGACCCCTCCCCTCCCTCACTCCCCTCAAACTGTGGGACCCCTCCCCTCCCTGAACCCCCTCAAACTGTGGGATCCCTCCCCTCCCTCACTCCCCTCAAACTGTGGGACTCCTCACATTCCTCACCCTAACAGCTTAAATAAAAACAACTCTTTCACTGATGTCTTTTCGGGACAGTAACACGCCCCCTATCCCCGTCTCATCTACAAATGACTTTCGTCCTATGTCAATGCAGTTGATTCCAAGCTGCACTCTAAGCCTTGCAAGCCACCCAGATTGTAGAACCCCACTGGCAGTTGTTCAGGAAGGTGGCTCAGCATCTTCTCAATCAGTCTAAGAATGGGTAACAGATGCCAGCCTTCTCAGCAATGACCACATCACAAGAATGGTTCAGTGTTCCAAAGAATTCCCTTTTGAAGAACATATATTGTCTGCTCACTGCAGTGTGTCAGGAAAATTGGGAGTATGGAATGACTTTGCTGCTTTCCAATGCACACAAAGTCTTTTCTTTCAAACATCCTGATCAGCTCCAGCTGGAAACACAATCTGGATGTAGCAGATGTGATTTACAGAATCATCAAGGGGGAATGAAATGAACTCGATCTATAATCAGTGTATGTGAGGAGGTTTAGAGACAATTTAAATTGGACCTGGATTTCCCTGCTCCCATGGAGAAGAAGCTGCTTGGGTGACGTGGTTTATTTCATTGTTGTTGCTGTCCACTGGAAGGATTATACTCAGGAATGTTCGGACATATGCCAAGTTTTCCTGCAAACCATCCCGCAGCCATGTGTGAACTGCCCCTCCCCACACACCTTAACCTTGTCCCCTTATTATAAAATTGATCCCCAGCTCTTGCATCAAGCACCATGCACATGTGACTGACTGTCGACAGGCGCACATAGAATGTGACAACTGTCCACACCACTACTGGTTAAAGAGCAGACAGTGGAAGATGGGAGGCAGGTAACAGCAGACACAGAGGAGGTACTCACCCACAGCATACAGGACATGCAGATCCATCGCACTCTGTTACCAGTCCGAACCTTCGGCAGACCCACGGTGAACGAGGGCATGGTGATCCTAGTTACAAATTCCAGCAAAGTAAGGAGCTGCAAGCGGGCGCCAGCAGAATAAAACCTTGCCAAGTTAACAGTGGTAGAGGATTTTGGCCATCTTTCTCACTCTCTCTCTCTCTCTCCCTCTCTCTGTCGATGTCTGTGTTTATGACCAGCTTCTGAGCAGACTGAGGAAGACTGAAACCCCTCACTCCCCTCCCCTTGGAAGCTCCTTCAACTCCTGTGTAGCAATAGACCACTCCCCTCACTCAGTCACTTCACAGACCATAACCCACCAGTGAAGAAAAAAGTCCTTGGCTATTCCCTCTGCCAGTGTTCTTTCAAAATAAAAAAATTCTAGATGTTTCAGAGGAGATGGGTTGGGAGGGGCCAGGGGGTGGGAGGTGGGGGGGGGGGGGGTGCAGTGAAATCTCACCAACGCATTTCTTTCAAGCTGCGTGTGTCCCTCTCTCTCTCTTTCTTTCAAGCTGTGGGCCTCCCAGGCTCAGAACCAGGATCTCACTACATTTGCCTGGGTAGATATAAAAATAAACAAAAAACAGCCGCTCCGCACCCCCCACCCTACCCCCACCTCCCCGGCACCCCCAGGGAAATGGAAAAAGTGGAGAGAGGGAGAGACAGAGAAAAGCAAACGGTTCTCAAATCTTTGGTACAAAGCTTGTCTTTATACTGTGCAGAGGAACACAGAACTATCAGTGGTTTCAAGCGCATTGCTTCAGACACAAACCGTCCGCAACCAACCCCCCATAAAAGAAAACATATTTATTTCAGTGGTTCTGACTCCAGTTTATACTTGGCTCGCCTCAAAGTTCTCCACCACTGTAATATTCAGTTTGACTCTGTTCATGTTAACCCTTAAAACATTACAACTATTCATTCAGTCATCTCATCGCCTCGAAAAGAAACCAGCAAGTTTCTGAACCTGGCCAGGATTTATTCTTAGAGCCAGTTCTAACACTGAGATTCCTCAGACATTGCAGGGAGAGCTCATGATAATGAAATCTACCCCTCTTCCAGCTCAGACTCCTTCTAGTGCCAGGATCAAATCCAGGATTGATGGTGTCATGCCCATTTTTCAGGAACTGAATTGGTACCTATTGTGGATGGAAACATGTGCTCTGTACAAACTGGGGGCCCTCCTTATTGGACATTAAAATAGCCACCCACGTCATACGCAGGATGTGAAACAGACCTTTTGCATATTCAATTAAGGGTCCAATATCTTTCTTGGGAGTTCTGTAATGTTAAATCACCCTGATCAAGGCAATCAGTACCAGGGCATTCAAGAAAATCAGTGTAATGTGTAACCTTAAACAGTCTAATGCTGTCCCAACTACCAAGGTAATTAGTTAAAGTAAACTTCCCTGAATGTGGAGTGAGGGGGTCCTCCCAGCCCCAGATTAAAACTGTGTGGGCTGCTGCCAGAAACCACTAACTTTCTGACCATCTCCACAACCCTTCCTCCCTATTGCCTCTACTACCATCCCTTTTGCCCCCACCCCCAACTCCTTGCCCCCTTCCTCACCCCCATCCTGGTCTCATTTAAGGAGTTACCCAAGGGCTGCTGTCAGTGTAGTTTTGGCCCAAATTCTAGTTGACATCGCTGGCGAGCTGCCTAATAAGTGTCTGCATCTCTTGCGCTTGATGATGATGACACCTAATATGAAGTCTGCCTAAGGCCTCTCCATTCAGGTTGGGAGATAGGTCCCCCCAACACATAGTTTAGGTGCATTAAATTTCTAGGCTTTTATCTTAACAAATATTTTACAATTTAATTATACGCGAAACCAAAACAAAACCTGTCCTACTCCAATAGAAGGACAGGGGGGAGAGATACAAGCAGAGAGGTGGAGGGTGAAAGAGAGGCAGAGTAAAGAGGAGTCAACATGTGAGGAGTGAGAGCCAAGTATGCCTGTGATTTTAATTTTAAAGAGACGGTTTAGGTCTATAAGTGGAATATTCTTGAATTTTAACTCATAGCGATAGGTTAGCAGTTAAGAATGGTATCTTGTCATGTTTATGTCTTGTTCAATTGTTAAAAGTTAAGCTAATTCATTTGTTATAGTCAAACTGTGTTCTTAAATAAAGTTTATTTTGATAAAAGCTTCCCAGTTTGTCAGTAGAATTGTGCCAGGAGTAAAACATCTTATCTTCACACAAATGCCAAAATAGAAAATTGTTGGGGTCTCGTCTGGCTTCAGAAACCTTGGGGTTTCTGATCTGGTCCCTCCACCATTCACAAATATACACTCACTAATACACAGTCACCAATACACACTCACTAGTATATACTAATACACACTCACTAATACACAGTCACCAATACACACTCGCCAATTATACACTCACCAATACACAGTCACCAATACACACTCACTAATACACACTCACTAATACACACTCACTAACACACACTCACCAATACACACTCACCAATACATAGAACATAGAACATAGAACAGTACAGCACAGAACACGATGTTGTGCCGAGCTTTATCTAAAACCAAGATCAAGCTATCCCACTCCCTATCATTCTGGTGTGCTCCATGTGCCTATCCAATAACCGCTGAAATGTTCCTAAAGTGTCTGACTCCACTATCACTGCAGGCAGTCCATTCCACACCCCAACCACTCTCTGCGTAAAGAACCTACCTCTGATATTCTTCCTGTACCTCCCACCACGAACCCTATAGTTATGCCCCCTTGTAATAGCTCCATCCACCCGAGGAAATAGTCTTTGAACGTTCACTCTATCTATCCCCTTCATCATTTTATAAACCTCTATTAAGTCTCCCCTCAGCCTCCTCCGCTCCAGAGAGAACAGCCCTAGCTCCCTCAACCTTTCCTCATAAGACCTACCCTCCACACCAGGCAGCATCCTGGTAAATCTCCTCTGCACTCTTTCCAGCGCTTCTACATCCTTCTTATAGTGAGGTGACCAGAACTGCACAACCCCACGGCTCTTAAACTCCAACCCCCTGTTAATAAAAGCTAACACACTATAGGCCTTCTTCACAGCTCTATCCACTTGAGTGGCAACCTTTAGAGATCTGTGGATATGGACCCCAAGATCTCTCTGTTCCTCCATAGTCTTCAGAACCCTACCTTTGACCCTGTAATCCACATTTAAATTAGTCCGACCAAAATGAATCACCTCACATTTATCAGGGTTAAACTCCATTTGCCATTTTTCAGCCCAGCTTTGCATCCTATCTATGTCACTTTGCAGCCTACAACAGCCCTCCACCTCATCCACTACTCCACCAATCTTGGTGTCATCAGCAAATTTACTGATCCACCCTTCAGCCCCCTCCTCTAAGTCATTAATAAAAATCACAAAAAGCAGAGGACCAAGCACTGATCCCTGTGGCACTCCGCTAGCAACCTGCCTCCAATCTGAAAATTTTCCATCCACTACCACCCTCTGTCTTCGATCAGACAGCCAGTTACCTATCCAATCGGCCAACTTTCCCTCTATCCCACACCTCCCCACTTTCATCAAAAGCCGACCATGGGGGACCTTATCAAATGCCCTACTAAAATCCATGTATATGACATCAACTGCCCTACCTTCATCAACACACCTAGTTACCTCCTCAAAAAATTCTATCAAATTTGTGAGGCATGACTTGCCCTTCACGAATCCGTGCTGACTATCCCAGATTAATCCGCATCTTTCTAAATGGTCGTAAATCCCATCCCTAAGGACCTTTTCCATCAATTTACCAACCACCGAAGTAAGACTAACCGGTCTATAATTACCAGGGTCATTTCTATTCCCTTTCTTAAACAGAGGAACAACATTCGCCACTCTCCAGTCCTCTGGCACCATCCCCGTGGACAGCGAGGACCCAAAGATCAAAGCCAAAGGCTCTGCAATCTCATCCCTTGCCTCCCAAAGAATCCTAGGATACATTTCATCAGGCCCAGGGGACTTACGACCTTCAGTTTATTCAAAACTGCCAGGATATCCTCCCTCTGAACATCTATTTCCTCCAGCCTATTAGCCTGTAACACCTTCTCTTCCTCAAAAACATGGCCCCTCTGCTTGGTGAACACTGAAGAAAAGTATTCATTCATCACCTCGCCTATCTCTACTGACTCCATACACAAGTTCCCACTACTGTCCTTGACCGGCCCTAACCTCACCCTGGTCATTCTTTTATTCCTCACATAAGAGCAAAAAGCCTTGGGGTTTTCCTTGATCTGACCTGCCAAGGACTTCTCATGTCCCCTCCTAAGCCCCTTTTTCAGCTCATTCCTTGCTAACTTGTAACCCTCAATCGAGCCATCTGAACCTTGTTTCCTCATCCCTACATAAGCTTCCCTCTTCCTTTTCACAAGACATTCCACCTCTTTCGTGAACCATGGTTCCCTCACTGGGCCATTTCCTCCCTGCCTGACAGGGACATACCAATCAAGGACACCCAGTATTTGTTCCTTGAAAAAGTTCCACTTCTCATTAGTTCCTTTCCCTGACAGTTCATCAATACACACTCACTAATACACACACAACACTCATCAATACACACTCACCAATACACACTCAACAATACATACTCACCGATACACACAAAATACACATAGACCAATACACATTGAGCAATATACTCAGCACTCATTAATACATACTCACTAATATACACAACACTCACCAAAAAACACTCGCTAATACATGCATAATACTCACCAATACACATTCACTAATATACACTAATACATACTCTCTTTTACACATTCAACACTCACCAATACACAATAATGTACACTCATTAATATACACTCACTAATATGCACTCAATACTTACTAATACAGACTAATACACACAACACTCACTAATACACTCATGAAAACAAACACACTAATGTACACACAGCACTCACTAATACATGCTCAACACTCTAATACACACTCACTAATACACATTCACAACACTAATACACACTTACTAATACATACACACTAAATATACAAACAACACACTAATATGCATTCACTAATATACACACTGATACACACCCAACACACACTAATACAAATTCATTAATATCCATTCATTAATACAGGCTCGCTGATACACACTCACTAATACATATACACACTAATACACACCCAATAATACACACTCAACACTCACTAATATAAAAGCAAAATACTGCGGATGCTGGAATCTGAAACAAAAACAGAAAATGCTGGAAAATGTCAGCAGGTCTGACAGCATCTCGTGGAGAGAGAATAGAGCCAGCGTTTTGACTCTGGATGACCCTTCAAGAGAGCAGAGGGTTTAACTAATATACACTCATTCAATACACACTCACTACACAATCACAATCACTAATACACACTCACTAATACACACAACACTCAGTAATGCACACCAACTTTTTTTTATTCATTCATGGAACATGGGCGTCGCTGGCTGGTCAGCATTTATTGCCCATCCCTATTTGCCCAAAGGCAATTAAGAGTCAACCACATTGCACTGGCTCTGGAGTCACATGTAGGCCAGACCAGGTAAGGATGGCAGATTTCCTTCCCTAAAGGGCATTAGTGAACCAGATGGTTTTTTCCGACAATTAACAATGGTTTCATGGTCATCAGTAGATTCTTAATTCCAGATATTTTTTAATGAATTCAAATTGCACCAATTGCCATGGCAGGATTCGAATCCTGGTCTCCAGGATATTAACTAAATTTCTGGATTAATAGCGTAGCGTTACCAGTAGGCCATTGTCGACACTAATACACACACAACACTCACTAATATACACTCACTAATACACACTCAGTGCCAGGGATTTTCCAGCTCCACACACTACCAGGATAACCCAGTCCCACTGGAAGTCAATGGGTTTTCAGCTAACCCTCCATATCCTCTGTGGTGGGAGGTTGGAAAATCTCAGCCAGTACTGCAGGTACATACACTCACCAACACACACAGGGGTACACACTAAATAATACATTTAGACACATGGAAACCTATGCAAGGAGTTACAGGAGGGGAAATCAAGGGCAAGAACAAAATGTAAAAAAGGGAATAAGAAAACAGAAAGGCAGAGAAATCAAGGGCCAGAATCAAGCAAGGCCACAGTGAAAAATAAAGCGAACAGGACAAAAAGCAAGCCTTAAGGTTTTGTGCCTTAGCCCATGGAGCGTTTGCAAAAAAATGGATCAATTAATCACGCAGATATAAACAGGTATGAATTAGTTGGGATTAAGGAGATATGACTGCAGAGTGACCAGCAATGGGAATTGAATATCCAGGAGTATTCAGTATTTAGGAAGGACAGACAAAATGGAAATGATGGAGTTGCATTGCTGTTAAAGAGGAAATTAATGCAATAGTGAATAAAGATAGTATCTCCAACGATGAGGAATCTGTATGAGTCGAGCTGAGAAACACGAAGGAACAAAAAATGTTAGTAGGGGTTCTACACAGACCCTCGAACTGTAGTTGGGAATGGCATTAGACAGGAAATTAGAGACGCATGCAATAAAGGAATATCTGTAATTATAAGTGACTTTAATCTACATATAAACTGGGCAAATCTAATTTGTCACAAGACTGCAGAGAAGGAATTGCTGGAATGTATCCGGGATGGTTTCTCGACCAAGATGTAGAGAAATCAACAAGCGAACAGGCTATCCCAGACTGGGTATTGTCGAATGAGAAAAAAATAATTAGCAACCTCTAGTTGTGCGAGATCCCTTGGGGATGAGTGGCCATAATATGATAGGATTTTTCATTAAGATGAAGAGTGATGTCGTGGATCCTGAGTTAAGGGCCCTAATATTGATAAAGGAGATGAGGATGATATGAGTTGCAAGTTGGCTATGATGGATTGGGAAACACTACTTAAAGGAATGATGGAGTATGGGTAATGACAAACATTCAAGGAGCACGTGGGTGAACTGCAACAATTGTTTATTCCTGTCTGGCCCAAAAGTAAAACAGGAAAGGTGGTTAAACCATGCCTTAGAATGAAAATTAGAGATAGTATTAGATCGAAGGTAGAGGCATACAAATTGGCCAGAAAAAAAATCTATAGACCTGAAAATTGGGAGCAGTTTCGAATTCAGCAAAGGAGGACCAAGGGATTGATTAAGAAGGGGAAAATTGAGTATAAGAGTAAGCTTGCGGGGGACAAAAAAAAAACGACTGTAAACGTTTCGATAGGGATGTGAAGAGAAAAAGATTGGTGAAGACAAATGTAGGTCCCTTACAGTCATAAACAGGGAAATTTATACTGGGAATAAAGAAATGGCTGACCAATTAATTAAAAACTTTGGTTCCGTCTTCACAAAGGAGGAGATAAATAACATTGCAGAAGTATTGGTGAATAAAGGATTTAGTGAGAGGAAGGAACAAATTAATATTAGTTGAGAAATAGTGTTGATTTGATTTGATTTGATTTATTATTGTCACATGTATTAACATACAGTGAAAAGTATTGTTTCTTGCGCGCTATACAGACAAAACATACCGTTCATAGAGAAGGAAACGAGAGAGTGCAGAATGTAGTGTTACAGTCATAGCTAGGATGTAGAGAAAGATCAACTTAATGCAAGGTAACAGCAGGGAAGAAGCTGTTCTTGAGTCAGTTGGTACGCGACCTCAGACTTTTGTATCTTTTTCCCGAAGGAAGAAGGTGGAAGAGAGAATGTCCGGGGTGCGTGGGGTCCTTAATTATGCTGGCTGCTTTGCCGAGGCAGCGGGAAGTGTAGATAGAGTCAATAGATGGGAGGCTGGTTTGCGTGATGGATTGGGCTACATTCACAACCTTTTGTAGTTCCCTGCGGTCTTGGGCAGAGCAGAAGCCATATCAAGCTGTGATACAACCAGAAAGAATGCTTTCTATGGTGCATCTGTAAATGTTGTTGAGAGTCGTAGCTGCCATGCCAAATTGCGTTAGTCTTCTGAGAAAGTAGAGGCGTTGGTGGGCATTCCTAACTATAGTGTCAGCATGGGGGGACCAGGACAGGTTGTTGGTGATCTGGACACCTAAAAACTTGAAGCTCTCGACCCTTTCTACTTGTCCCCATTGATGTAGACAGGGGCATGTTCTCCTTTACGCTTCCTGAAGTTGATGACGAGCTCCTTTGTTTTGTTGACATTGAGGGACAGATTATTGTTGCTGCACCAGTTCACCAGATTCTCTATCTCATTCCTGTACTCTGTCTCATCATTGTTTGAGATCTGACCCACTATGGTGGTGTCGTCAGCAAACTTGAAAATCGAATTGGAGGGGAATTTGGTCGTGCAGTCATAGGTGTATAAGGAGTATAGCAGGGGGCTGAGAACACAGCCTTGTGGGGCACCAGTGTTGAGGATGATCATGGAGGAGGTGTTGTTGTCAATCCTTACTGATTGTGGTCTGTGAGTTAGGAAGTTCAGGATCCAGTCGCAGAGGGAGGTGCCGAGGCCCAGACCATGGAGTTTGGAGATGGGTTTCGTGGGAATAATAGTGTTGAAGGCTGAGCTGTAGTCAATAAATAGGAGTCTGACTTAGATGTCCTTGTTATCTAGGTGTTCCAGGGTTGAGTGCAAGGCCAGGGAAATGGCATCTGCTGTGGACCAGTTGCGGCAGTGGGCAAACTGTAGTGGATCCAGGTAGTCCGGGAGGCTGGAATTGATTTGTGCCATGACTAACCTTTCGAAGCACTTCATAAAGATGGATGTCAGAGCCACCGGCCAATAGTCATTAAGACACGCTGCTTGGTTTTTCTTAGGTATCGGGATGATGATCGTTTTCTTGAAGCAGATAGGGACCTCAGCTTGTTGTAAAGAGAGGTTGAAGATGTCTGTGAATACCCCCGCCAGCTGATCCGCGCAGGATCTGAGTACTCGTCCGGGTACCCCATTTGGGCCAGTTGCTTTCCGTGGGTTGACTTTCAAGAAAGCTGCTTTGACATTTGCAATGGTGACCCCAGATACAGATACAGGTTCATCCAGGGCTTCCAGGGTGGAGGGCATGCTCTCGCTGACCTCTTGCTCAAAACGGGCGTAGAATGCATTGAGCTCATCAGGGAGGGGTGCGTTGGAGCCGGCGATTTTACATGCCTTCATCTTGTAGCCTGTTATGTCTTGCAGACCTTGCCATAGTCGGCGGGGGGTTGGTGTGGCTAGCCTGGGACTCTAACTTGGTCCGGTATTGTCTTTTGGCATTTTTAATGGGTCTCCTTAGATCGTATCTGGCTTTCTTGTATAGGTCAGTGTCGCCTGACTTGAACGCCTCAGATCTGGACTTCAGCAAGCAGTGGATATCCCTGTTCATCCATGGTTTCCGGTTGGGAAACACGCGGATTTGCTTCTTTGGCACACAGTCTTCTACACACTTACTAATGAAGTCAGTTACTGTAGTGGTGTACTCGTTCAGGCTGGTGGCAGAGTTTTTAAATACTGACCAGTCCACTGACTCCAAGCAGCCCCGTAGGAGATCATCCGATTCCTCAGACCAACATTGCACGTCTCTCTTTGATGGATTCTCCCGCTTCAGTTTTTGCTTGTAAGCCGGGAGCAGGAGCACAGCCTTGTGGTCTGATTTGCCAAAGTGTGGGCGGGCGATAGAGCTAATAGATGGGGGGAAATTGATGGGATTGAAGGCCAATTAATCTCCAGGGCTTGATAATCTACATTCCAGAGTACTTAAGGAGGTGGCCCTAGAAATAGTTGGCATATTGGTGGTCATTTTCCAAGATTCTATGGACTCTGGAACAGTTCCCACAGATTGGAGAATAGCTAATGTAACCCCCACTATTTAAAAAAAGAGGTGGAGAGAAAACGGAATTGTAGACAAATCAGCCTGATGTCAGTCGTGGGATGAATTATAGAGTCCATTATCAAATATTTTATAGCACAGCACTTGGTAAATTGTGGTGGAATCAGACAGCCAGCATGGAGCACACCAGTCGCTGAAGTAAGCACGCAGGTACAGCAGGCAGTAAAGGAGGCAAGTGGTATTTTGGCCTTCATAGTGAGAGGATTCGAGTACAGGAGCAGGGATGTCTTACTGCAATTATGATGTGGAGATGCCGGCGTTGGACTGGGGTAAACACAGTAAGAAGTTTAACAACACCAGGATAAAGTCCAACAGATTTATTTGGTAGCAAAAGCCACACAAGCTTTCGGAGCTCTAAGCCCCTTCTTCAGGTGAGTGGGAATTCTGTTCACAAACAGAGCATATAAAGACACAAACTCAATTTACATGAATAATGGTTGGAATGCGAATACTTACAACTAATCAAGTCTTTAAGAAACAAAACAATGTGAGTGGAGAGAGCATCAAGACAGGCTAAAAAGATGTGTATTGTCTCCAGACAAGACAGCCAGTGAAACTCTGCAGGTCTAGGCAACTGTGGGGGTTACAAATAGTGTGACATGACCCAATATCCCGGTTGAGGCCGTCCTCGTGTGTGCGGAACTTGGCTATCAGTTTCTGCTCAGCGACTCTGCGCCGTCGTGTGTCGCGAAGGCCGCCTTGGAGAACGCTTACCCGAATATCAGAGGCCGAATGCCCTACCAAATAAACCTGTTGGACTTTAACCTGGTGTTGTTAAACTTCTTACTGCAATTATACAGGGAGTACAGTGAAGCTTTCCTAGACTGACTCCTGGGATGGCGGGGCTGATGTATGAGGAGAGACTGAGTAGGTTAGGATCACATTCACAGGAGTTTAGAAGAATGGGGGGGAAACCTCGTAGAAATCTATAAAATTCTAAATAGTGCACAAGAAACAATACTTTTCACTGTATGATAATACATGTGACAATAATAAATCAAATTTTTAAAAAATCAAAAAAGGACTAGACAGGGTAGATGCAAGAAGGATGTTCCCGATGGTGGGGAGTTCAGAACCAGGGGTTTAAGCCCTCATTCTCCATGCAGATTAAAACCGCCCATAATTACAGATGTTCCTTTATTGCAGGGCGCAAATCAGTTTGCTACCCTCCGGCCCTGTTTTGCCAATGAAAGCTGATGACAATCCCTTACGGGCAGACTTTTCCAGCCCAGCAGGCCACTGGGATCATCCTGTCCAACCACAAGTCAATGGACCAGTGCATCCCCTACAGCAGGTCTCAGCAAAATGTGGCAGGAAAATCCTGGCCTCCAACTCTACTTAGAAAGCCGAAGATGCTGTTTACTTTACTAACCTGACCTCTCAACCTGTCCTGTTACCTTCAGTAATCCATGTTCGTCGGTTTCTCTGCTCTTGCACCCCCTTTAGAATTGTACCCTTTATTTTATATTATCTTTGTGTCTGTCCTACCAAAATGAATCACACTGCTCTACATTAAATGTCACCTGTTTGGTACCTGTCTGCCTATTCTACCAACCTATCTTTGCCCTTTTAAGGTTCTATCACTATCCTCCTCACAGTTCACAATACTTATATACACATATATAAGCTAACTCACTAAAGCACAAATACACAAGCACAGGGACACACACTCAGGCACACAGACAGATAAATGCACACATGGCCATATGCATCAATTCCCAAGTACACACAACCCCATGCAAGCATGCAGCCACAGACATACACACGGTTCAGAAAGGGTTACCTTTGTCTAACTCTTAACAGCAAACCTGCTGGCAATTCCTCCAACTCACATACATTCTGCAAACAATTTAGATGTAATATTATAAAACCCTTTGTGTCTTCTGAGGCTAGGCTCCAATGACAGACAATAAGAGGTTCCAAAAAACAAATTTAACTGGGCTTTTTATTGTTGCGGGGGATGGTGGTGGAGGGATGAGAGAGAAAGTTTCATGAAATTGATGCTGGCTGGTTACCTTTGACCAGACTAAGAAGAAAGTGAAGGGCTCCCAGTGCTGGTTCTTTACCGGAAACCTTTCATTGCTGATGCTGCTGAGGCCCAGTAATAAGTTTTATTTTACCATGAACTCACTGGACTCTGCCTCACCACCACATGTGTCTTGTGGGTAGAGTAAGCCTGAGGCCTGTGAGTTAGAATCATAGAATCCCTACAGTGCAGAAGGAGGCCATTCGACCCATTGGGTCTGCACGACAACAATCCCATCCAGGCCTTATCCCCATAAGCCCACGTATGTATCCTGTTACTCCCCTTGACACTATGGGAGAACTTAACATGGCCAATCAACCTAACCCACACATCTTTGGAGGAAAACAGAGCACCCGGAGGAAACCCACGCAGACAGAAGGAGAACATGCAAACTCCACACAGATAGTGACCTGAGACCAGAATCGAACCGGAATCCCTGGCGCTGTGAGGCAACGGCGCTAACCACTGTGCCACCAAGTTGGGGATGACAGTCACCAGAAATGAAAAAGATTATCTATAGATTTCCCGATGGCAAAGAAATCCAATCACAGAGAATACTGCATTCTGCCTGTCTTCCGAGTGTCACCCGTGACTCAGTGCTTAAATTCCCACCTTCAAATGAGAGTGATGTGAATTTAAGTACAACTCCAGAGATTTCAGAACATGATCCAGGCTGATGCTCCAAGTACTGAGGGAGTGCTGCACTGTCAGAGTGTCAGTACTGAGGGAGTGCTGCACTGTCAGAGGGTCAGTGCTGAGGGAGTGCTGCACTGTCAGAGTGTCAGTACTGAGGGAGTGCTGCACTGTCAGAGTGTCA
The DNA here is from genome assembly GCF_964213995.1 of Mustelus asterias. Taxonomy (NCBI): domain Eukaryota; kingdom Metazoa; phylum Chordata; class Chondrichthyes; order Carcharhiniformes; family Triakidae; genus Mustelus; species Mustelus asterias. The sequence continues at coordinate 2,947,406 of NC_135814.1, forward strand.
GTACTGAGGGAGTGCTGCACTGTCAGAGGGTCAGTGCTGAGGGAGTGCTGCACTGTCAGAGTGTCAGTACTGAGGGAGTGCTGCACTGTCAGAGTGTCAGTACTGAGGGAGTGCCGCACTGTCAGACGGACAGTACTAAAGGAGTGCTGCACTGTCAGAGTGTCAGTACTGAGGGAATGCTGCACTATCAGAGGGTCAGTACTGAGGGAGTGCCGCACTGTCAGAGGGTCAGTACTGAGGGAGTGCTGCACTGTCAGAGACTCAGTACTGAGTGAGTGCTGCACTGTCAGGGGGTCAGTATTGAGTGAGTGCCGCACTGACAGAGGGTCAGTGCTGAAGGAGTGCTTCACTGTCAGAGGGTCAGTACTGAGGGAGTGCCGCAATGTCGGAGGGTCAGTACTGAGGGAGTGCCGCACTGTCAGAGCGTCAGTACTGAGGAAGTGCTGCACTATCAGAGGGTCAGTGCTGAGGGAGTGCCGCACTGTCAGAGGGTCAGTACTGAGGGAGCGCTGCACTGTCAGATGCTCAGTACTGAGTGAGTGCTGCACTGTCAGAGGGTCAGTACTGAGGGAGTGCCGCACTGTCAGAGGGTCAGTACTGAGGGAGTGTCGCACTGACAGAGGGCCAGTGCTGAAGGAGTGCCGCACTGTCAGAGGGTCAGTACTGAGGGAGTGCTGCACTGTCAGAGGGTCAGTACTAAGGGAGTGCTGCACTGTCAGAGGGTCAGTGCTGAGGGAGTGCCGCACTGTCAGAGGGTCAGTACTGAGGGAGTGCTGCACTGTCAGAGGGTCAGTACTGAGGGAGTGCTGCACTGTCAGAGGGTCAGTACTGAGGGAGTGCCGCACTGTCAGAGGGTCAGTGCTGAAGGAGTGCTGCACTGTCTTTTGGGTGAGGCATTACATCATGTGCCTCTCAGTGGGTGTAAAAAATCCCACAACCGCTGTTTGACAGAAGTGCAGAGGGATTTTCTTCCCGATCTCCTGGCCTGTATTGACCAGAATCAACACTTTCTGAGCCTGTTGCTGCTTGCAGTATCTGACTTTGAGCAATTTGGTTGCTGCATTTCCTGCATTACAGCTGTGACCACACTTCAGAAGTATTTCCTTGGCACTGAAGCATTTTGTGTTCCACTCTTTTTAGAGATGTGGTAGAGTGCAAAATCTCTCTTTCCTGTCGCACATTTCAAAGGAAATGTTATTATTACTGTCCAAACATGAACAAACATGTCAAATTAAACTACCCAAACAGGGACCCTTCTGACTATTAAAACCTCACAGAGTTAGTGAGGAACTTTCAACCAGAGTTATGCTGAGTTACCAGACCAATCCTGGTACATTATTAGAGTCTAGACTCATAGAGGTTTACAGCATGGAAACAGGCCCTTTGGCCCAACTTGTCCATGCCGCCCTTTTTTTTAAAAACCCCTAAGCTAATACCAATTGCCCACATTTGGCCCATATCCCTCTATACCCATTGTACCCATGTAACTATTTAAATGCTTTTTAAATGTTAAAATTGTACCCGCCTCTACTACTACCTCTGGCAGCTTGTTCCAGACACTCACCACCCTCTGTGTGAAAAAATTGCCCCTCTGGACACTTTTGTATCTCTCCCCTCTCACCTTAAACCTATGCCCTCTAGTTTTAGACTCCCCTACCTTTGGGAAAAGATATTGATTATCTACCTTGTCTATGCCCCTCATTATTTTATAGACCTCTATAAGATCACCCCTCAGCCTCCTACGCTCCAGAGAAAAAAGTCCCAGTCTATCCAGCCTCTCCTTATAACTCAATCCATCAAATCCCGGCAGCATCCTAGTAAATCTTTTCTGCACTCTTTCTAGTTTAATAATATCCTTTCTATAATAGGGTGACCAGAATTGCACACAGTATTCCAATTAATTCAGTATATCAACTAATTGATAGTACACAGCTAAAGATGTTCTATCCCATCCCAAACATTACACTGTCAGCACCCAGTTTTGAACAGATAAAGAAAAATAATGGCCTGTTTCGGCCGAGGTCAAGCAAATTTTACTGAGACACCCAGAGGAAAGGCTTAATCCCACAGGGCAGTGCCCCAGGGGAAGGGCCCAGTACCACAGGGCAGTGCCCCAGGGGAAGGGCCCAGTCCCACAGGGCAGTGCCCCAGGGGAAGGGCCCAGTCCCTCAGGACAGGATCCCAGGGAAAGGGCCCAGTCCCACAGGGCAGTGCCCCAGGGGAAGGGCCCAGTACCACAGGGCAGTGCCCCAGGGGAAGGGCCCAGTCCCACAGGGCAGTGCCCCAGGGGAAGGGCCCAGTCCCTCAGGACAGGATCCCAGGGAAAGGGCCCAGTCCCACAGGGCAGTGCCCCAGGGGAAGGGCCCAGTACCACAGGGCAGTGCCCCAGGGGAAGGGCCCAGTCCCTCAGGACAGGATCCCAGGGAAAGGGCCCAGTACCACAGGGCAGTGCCCCAGGGGAAGGGCCCAGTACCACAGGGCAGTGCCCCAGGGGAAGGGCCCAGTCCCACAGGGCAGTGCCCCAGGGGAAGGGCCCAGTCCCTCAGGACAGGATCCCAGGGAAAGGGCCCAGTCCCACAGGGCAGTGCCCCAGGGGAAGGGCCCAGTACCACAGGGCAGTGCCCCAGGGGAAGGGCCCAGTCCCACAGGGCAGTGCCCCAGGGGAAGGGCCCAGTACCACAGGGCAGGACCCGAGGGGAAGGGCCCAGTCCCTCAGGACAGGATCCCAGGGAAAGGGCCCAGTCCCACAGGGCAGGGCACCAGGGGAAGGGCCCAGTACCACAGGGCAGGACCCGAGGGGAAGGGCCCAGTCCCTCAGGACAGGATCCCAGGGAAAGGGCCCAGTCCCACAGGACAGGAAATCAGGGGAAGGGCCCAGTCCCACAGAGCAGGATTGCGGGGGAAGGGCCCAGTCCCACAGGACAGGAAATCAGGGGAAGGGCCCAGTCCCACAGGACAGGAAATCAGGGGAAGGGCCCAGTCCCACAGAGCAGGATTGCAGGGGAAGGGCCCAGTCCCACAGGGCAGGATTGCAGGGGAAGAGCCCAGTCCCAGAGTGCCAAAGACAAGCGACCTAAGGGAAAGTGTGGGGGGGGAGTAATTCCACTGTTTGTGAGCTGAGAACGATTGCATTTGAGTGGGTGACTGTGATGTAGGTGCCCAGGGCTAGAGCAGCAATTCAATGGCAACATAAAACTATAGGTCTTCAAAAGGGCAGAAGGTCATGAGGTTAATGATTTGATGATATCATTGCAACTCTGGACAGCCTGATTCCAATCAAAGCTCTATCTCAGAGCCTTTTCTCCAGTAACGACCTCGCTGACGGGTCCGCTATTTCAATAAACAATTGGGGATTTGGGAAATAATTGGACAGCCTGACACAAATCACTGGAATCTTTGGCCATTATTGCACTTTCACTTGCCTTGTCTTCCCATTCATCTAGTGGCACCTGCTGGGAGGTCCATTAAACTGGCCTTCGCAAAGCTGTGTCCTAGCAACAATGGCAAGAGAAATGTCATTCATTCACAGTGGTGCCCTGCTAATCAGGAGTTATTGGGCCTGGTCTGTCCTAGTCGGGAAAAGGAGCTCAGCATTTCAGGAATGCCAGTGGGCTCTTTATTACCACTTTTAATGTCGTATTTTTTGGATTTTTTCCATTGCCTCAACTCATTCAAATGTCTTAGTCCGTTTGAATCATTCATTGTATTTATTCATGTTCAGGAGGTGATGACAAAGCAATGTCAGCACTTGTTGTCCATCCTTTGATGCACAAAGTAGTTTGATCCAATTGATATCTTGTTCTGGAGGGCACTCAAGAAACAATCACATCAGTGTGGGACTGGAGTCACATAGCAGCCCCAACCAGGCAGCAATGGCAGGCTCCATTCCCAACAGGACACTAAGCAGTCTAATAAGTATTTAATGGCTGTTTAAGCCAATAGCTTCAAGGTTACTTTTCACCATCATCTACCTGTTTTCTGATTGTACTAGTTCACCAACCTGACCCACCTTCTCCCCATACCCTCAACCCCCACCTTCCCCCCATTCCCCTTGATCCCCACCCTCTCCCCATTCCCCTCGATTCCCACCCTCTCCCCATTTCCCTCAATTCCCATCTTCTCCCCATTTCCCTCGATCCCCACCTTCTGCCCATTCCTCTCGATCCCCAACATTCTTCTCATTTACCTTGATCTCCACTCTCTCCCCATTCCGCTCGATCCCCACCTTCTCCCCATACCCCTCGTCCCCACATTTTCCCCATACCCCTCGATCCCCACCTTCTCCCCATTTCCCGCGATCTCCACCCTCTCCCCATTCCCCTCGATCCCAACCTTCTCCCCATTTCCTGCGATCCACACCTTCTCTCCATTCCCCGCGATCTGCACTTGCTCCCCATACCTCTTGAACCGTAACTTCTTCCCATTCCCCTCGATCTCCACCCTCTCCCCATTCCCCTCAATCTCCATCTTCTCCCCATTCCCCTCGATCCCCACCTTCCCTCCATTCCCCTCAATCCCCACCTTCTCCCCATTCCCCTCGATCTCCACCTTCCCCCCATTCCCCTCGATCCCCACCTTCTCCCCATTTCCCGCGATCTCCACCCTCTCCCCATTCCCCTCAATCCGCATCTTCTCCCCATTCCCCTCGATCCCCACCTTCTCTCCATTCCCCTCGATCTGCACCTGCTCCCCATACCCCTCGATCCCGTAACTTCTTCCCATTCCCATCAATCTCTGCCTTTTCCCCATACCCCTCAGTCCCCACCTTCTTCCCATTCCCCTCAATCCCCACTTTCTCCCCATTCCCCTCAATCCCCACTTTCTCCCCATTCCCCTCAATCTCCACCTTCTCCACATTCCCCTCAACCTGCACCTGCTCCCTATTCCCCTCGATCTCCAGCCTCTCCCCATTCCCCTCGATCCGCACCTTCTCCCCATTCCCCTCGATCCCCACCTTCTCCCCATTCCCCTCAATCCCCACTTTCTCCCCATTCCCCTCAATCCCCACTTTCTCCCCATTCCCCTCAATCTCCACCTTCTCCACATTCCCCTCAACCTGCACCTGCTCCCTATTCCCCTCGATCTCCAGCCTCTCCCCATTCCCCTCGATCCGCACCTTCTCCCCATTCCCCTCGATCCCCACCTTCTCCCCATTCCCCTCAATCCCCACTTTCTCCCCACTCCCCTCAATCCCCACTTTCTCCCCATTCCCCTTAATCCCCACTTTCTCCCCATTCCCCTCAATCTTCACCTGCTTCCATGCACCTCGATCCGCACCTTGTCCCAATACGCCTCGATCCCCATCTTCTCTCCATTCCCCTCGCTCCACACCTTCTCCCCATTCTCCTTGATCCGCACTTTCTCCCCATTCCCCTCGATCCCCACCTTCTCCCCATATCCCTCGATCCCCACCTTCTCTCCATTCCCCTCGATCTGCACCTGCTCCCCTTACCCCTCGATCCCGTAACTTCTTCCCATTCCCATCAATCTCCGCCTTTTCCCCATACCCCTCAATCTGCACCTTCTTCCCATTCCCCTCAATCCCCACCTTCTCCCCATATCCCTCAATCCCCACCTTCTCCACATTCCCCTCGATCCCCATCTTCTCCCCATTCCCTTCGATCCCCACCTTCTTCCCATTCCCACGACTGCCACCTTCTCCCCATTCCCCTCAATCCCCACCTTCTCCCCATTCCACTCGATCTCCACCTTCTCCCCATACCCCTCGATCTGCACCTTCTCCCCATTCCGCTCGATCCCCACCCTCTCCCCATTCCGCTCAATCCCCACCTTCTCCCCATTCCCCTCAATCCCCACCTTCTCCCCATTCCACTCGATCTCCACCTTCTCCCCATACCGCTCGATCTGCACCTTCTCCCCATACCGCTCGATCCGCACCTTCTTCCCATACCCCTCGATCCCCACCTCCTCCCCATACCCCTTGATCCACACCTTCTCCCCATTCCCCTCGATCCCCACCTCCTCCCCATTCCCCTCTATCTGCACCTTCTCCCTGTTCCCCTCGATTCCCACCTTCTCCCCAGACCCCTCGATCCCCACCTATCCACCTTCTCCCTGTATCACTCACTGTGAGTCACAGCTCAGAAAACATCTGTATTTTCAGATATGATATCACGGATTTAAAGTTTTATGAAATCACTATATTTGAGCAAACATTATGCCCATCTAGAGGTCATTGTCAGCATTTCTTCATTTTTTGTGTATTAAATGGAATGTATGAGATGCCCTGAATGAACATCGTTAGCAAATGGCAGTGGGTAGTATTGCTTGCAGTTCATTCAGTGAGGCAGGAGCCAGGGTGTGTTTCTGCTTATTCACTGGCGGCAGAAGATACACACAAGAACTTGGGAAAACACCCAGGTTATGGCCAACGATAAATGGAAAGACTTACATTTATGTAGCACCTTTCATGAGCACCGGTTATCTCAGAGAGCTCTACATTAGATGAAGTTCTTTCTGAAGTAGAGTCAATGTTATAACGTAGGAAATACGGCAGCCAATTTATGCATTAACAGCTCCTGCAAACAGTCACGTGATCTTGATCAGGTAATATATATTTTGTGATGTTTATTGTGGGATAAATATTGGCCAGACTACCGGGGAGAACTCCATTGCATTTCTTAGAAAGAGTGGCCATGAATCATTCTTATTCACCTGAGAGGACAGACTGGGCCTTGGTTGAGTATCTCCTCTGAAAAACAGCATCCCCAACAGTGCTGCAAGGATGGGGAATGGATTATGAGAGTTAGGAGCAATACGCACTTCAGATATCAATTCATTATAAAGGAAGGGAGTTGATCCATTGGGATTGTGTACAATAGGAGTGAATGAGCAGGGATTTGATGGGATTCTGTACAATGGGAGAAAATGGCAAGTGTTTTGATCCAGTGGGATTGGAGAATGGGTTCATCTCAACTGTGATGCCATACATGGTTGAATATTCCACTAGTACACTCTCATTCACACCTGAAGAATGACCAGTTGGATGGGAGTGGTCACCGTGGGACTCTACGCCAATCAGAGTGATCCCACATGGTGAGGGAAACCAGGATTAAAACTTTGAGTCTGCTGAAAGCTGTAGGTTTTCAGGAAGGGATTCACATACTGCTCCAAGGGTGTAGAGATAATTATTTAATTACAATTTTCTAATGAGAACTTGGGTCCTTCACTTCAGGGGAGGGAGATTGGTTAATGGAGTGTGGGAGTTTTGGAGTGAGGATGAATTAATGTCCCTGTCACAGGGAGGACAGGGTGCGACAGATCACTGAGCCGTAGTCTTTTGTGGGAATGTTATCAATTGCACTCTAACTAGACAGGCGGACTTAGCCTGTTGTAAACTCACTGTCAGCTCCAACTATATCCTTAATTTAAAAAAGGCATACGGCTTTCAAGAAATCTTTTATGAGGCAAATTATTGGTGAGTAAATGAGAGATCAGTTAACATTAATCTTCAGTACCTCAAATTTATCTTGTGGTGTATTGGCACTTTTATGAGCTCAGCTGGTATCTTGTTTCGACTAGACTGAGAGGGAAAATAATTGAAAATTACTGTGCCTGTGGCTAACTTGGACTGGGGCCAACTCCTGCAGCACATCCCCAATAGCCAGCTCAGAATCAAACTTTAAAAATAGGGGCTGCCTTTGTTGGGTAAATAGAATCTGGGATAGTTTACTTCCCCTCGAATTGAGAAAATTGAGGGGTGATCTAATCGAGGGGATTAAAATGATAGAGGGATTCGATAGGGTCAAGAGAGAGAGGCCATTTCCTCAGCTGGGGGGGAGTTCAGAACAAGGGGGCAGAACCTTTAAATTGGAGCCAGGCCGTTCAGGGGGAATGTCAGGAAGCACTTCCTCACACAGAGGGAGTGGGAATCTGGAACTCTCTCCCCGCAAGAAAAGCTGTGAATGTTGAGGGTCAAATGCAATTGTTAAGGTTGATAATCGGTGAGGGTATTCAGGCAGCTGCAGCAATGCAGCTGGAGTAGAGCTGAAATAGAGATGAGCCACTGAATAGCAGAGAAATGGTAGAGAAAGTTTGAGGAGTTGATCGCCATGGCAGGTTGCCTGAGTGAGGAAGCAATGGTTTTGATTCACGGTCATTGCTGGGATGTCAGGTTGAGCAGTGGCTATTTAATTGGGCTAACAATCCATTGGTCTGGGCCAATAACACAGAGAACTTTCTAATTCTAAAATGGTTTTAAATTCTACATTCAGTTAAAAAAAATATGGAATGAATGAAAATTACCATGAAGCTGTCAACTTGTAAAATCCCAAGTGGTTCAGGAATTCCCTTCTGGAAAGGAAATCTGTTGTGCTGAGCCAGTCTGGGTCTACATGTGACGATGTGGAGATGCCGGCGTTGGACTGGGGTAAACACAGTAAGGAGTCTAACAACACCAGGTTAAAGTCCAACAGGTTTATTTGGTAGCAAACGCCACTAGCTTTCGGAGCGCTGCTCCTTCGTCAGGTGAGTGGGAGACCGATATGTGACTCCAGTCCCACATCAATGTGGTTGACTCTTCAGCCACTGAAGAGGTCGTCAGTTGTACCTTCATCTTTTCACAGCAATAGGGATGAACAATAAATGCCAGCTTTGCCCATATCGTGCCCACATCCCAAGAGAAAATTAATAGAATGTTGAGCTCTTGGCGCACTTTAAGATCTCAATGGGCCCTGGAAGAGGGACAAACTGATCCTGATCCTATTTGATTATCTGTGTCTGGACTCTGACTGCAAAGAGCAGACATGAGATGAGGTCAGGGTGAGGCTTGGCTCTGACATGGAGAAAGATTACAGCTGCACCTATGGGATTACCCCAATGTCCAGCAGTCAGAGAGGATGAAACAGCAGGAAACTCAGTGAACTGTCTGAGATCCGGAAATTTAGACATACTATCTGCCAGAGGAAAATGTCAAGTCAATGATTAAGAAAAATCCATTAGAACGCAGCATGGTCTGATTGATGAGCAGTAATTAAACAAAACACTGGCACTTAAAAGAGATTATCATCCATTTTCTTTTAAAGCAGCCACTTACTGGAATGGTCTGAATACGGAGCTGTAATTAGACGAATCACAGTGCTTCTACCATCTACTGTTCACTCACTATGAACATCAGACATGGTGCTGTATTGAAACAAGACAGCCTCGTTTAAACTTGTGAGTTTTTCATCTTTTGCCCACTCTCTTCTTACCCCTTTAAGCGTTAATTCTTTGCTATTCATTCTGGATCCACCTGTTCAAGCACAGGGATTGTCCCCTGCACCAATTTCAAGCCATTAGGACAGTACAAACTCATTTTGTTACCTTGCCGTTATAGATCTCATATTTGTTTGGTCTCAAACATAAGGTGGGCATTGTGGGCGTCAGGTAACTCGCTGGGTACGTGATAACCAATCTACATTCCAGAAACAGGCCGTTCAGCATGTCTGCTGCATACAAATGTTATGAGCCTCTACCCACACTGTCTCTTAATCCCCTCTCATCATGTGTACATCAAGCCTTCCTCAAATACTTCAATGCTCTCTCCCTTAACCACTCCATGTGGCAGTGAGTTCCACAGCTTCTCCACACTCTCAGCAAAGGAATTCCTGCTCCTTAACCAAAATGAATCACCAAAAAGGAAAATATTTCATTCCAGCTTTTGACAAAAAAAGCCTCATGCTGTGATGAACTTTTCTGTTTAAAACAATCTCAGAGATACTAGAACATAGAACATAGAAAAAATACAGCACAAACAGGCCCTTCGGCCCACAAGTTGCACCAGTCACGTCCCTACCTATCTAGGCTTATATATAGGTTTACCTATAACCCTCAATCCTATTAAGTCCCATGTACTCATCCAGAAGTCTCTTAAAAGACCCCATCGAGTTTGCCTCCACCACCACTGACGGCAGCCGATTCCACTCACCCACCACCCTCTGAGTGAAAAACTTACCCCTGACATCTCCTCTGTACCTACTCCCCAGCACCTTAAACCTGTGTCCTCTCGTAGCAGCCATTTCAGCCCTGGGAAAAAGCCTCCGAGAATCCACCCGATCTATACCTCTCAACATCTTGTACACCTCTATCGGGTCACCTCTCATCCTTCGTCTCTCCAAGGAGAAAAGACCGAGTTCCCTCAGCCTATCCTCATAAGGCATGCCAACCAATCCAGGCAACATCCTTGTAAATCTTCTCTGCACCCTTTCAATCATTTCCACATCCCTCCTGTAATGAGGCAACCAGAACTGAGCACCGTACTCCAAGTTGGGTCTGACGAGGGTCTTATAAAGCTGCATCATTATCTCCCGACTCCTAAACTCAATCCCTCGATTGATGAAGGCCAGCACACCATATGCCTTCTTAACCACCTCCTCTACCTGCGAGGCCGATTTAAGAGTCCTATGGACCCGGACCCCAAGGTCCTTCTGATCCTCTACACTGCTAAGAGTCTTACCCTTGATATTCTACTCCTTCATCCCATTTGACCTGCAAAATGGACCACTACACATTTATCCGGGTTGAAGTCCATCTGCTACTTCTCCGCCCAGTCTTGCATCCTATCTATGTCACGCTGCAGCTTCTGACATCCCTCCAACCTATCCACAACACCATCAACCTTTGTGTCGTCGGCAAACTTACCAACCCATCCCTCCACTTCCTCATCCAGGTCATTTATGATAATGACAAACAGCAAGAGTCCCAGAACAGATCCCTGGGGCACTCTACTGGTGACCGACCTCCATTCAGAAAAAGACCCGCCTACAACCACTCTCTGCCTTCTGCAGGCAAGCCAATTCTGAATCCACAAGGCAACAACCCCTTGGATCCCATGCCCTCTCACTTTCTCGAGAAGTCTTGCATGGGGGACCTTATCGAACGCCTTGCTGAAGTCCATGTAAACCACATCTACTGCTTTTCCTTCGTCAATGTGTTTAGTCACATTTTCAAAGAACTCCACCAGGCTCGTAAGGCACGATTTACCTTTGACAAAGCCGTGCTGACTACCTTTGAGCATACTTAACTTCTCTAAATGTTCATAAATCCTGTCCCTCATGATCTTCTCCATCAACTTACCAACCACTGAGGTTAGACTCACCAGTCAGTAATTTCCTGGGCTATCATTATTCCCTTTCTTGAATATAGGAACCACATCCGCAATCCTCCAATCCTCCGGAACCTCTCTCGTCTCCATCGCGACGCAAAGATCATCGCCAGAGGCTCTGCAATCTCTTCCCTCGCCTCCCACAGTAACCTGGGGTACATCCCATCCGGTCCCGGCGACTTATCTATCTTGACGCTCTTCAAAATTTCCAACACATCCTCTTTCTTAATGTCCACATATTCAATCTTTTCAGTCCGCCTCAATTCTGTAGTACAACCACCCAGGTCTTTTTCCACCGTGAATACCGAGGTAAAATATTCATTAAGCACCTCTGCTATTTCTTCCGGTTCTGTACAGACTTTCTCACCTTCACCTTTTATGGGTCTTATTCCTTCACATCTCATCCTTTTACTTTTCACATATTTATAGAACGCCTTAGGGTTCTCCTTAATCTTACCTGCCAAGGCCTTCTCGTCACCCCTTCTGGCTCTCCTAATTTCTTTCTTAAGTCCCTTCCTACAAGCCGTATACTCATCTAGATCCCTATCATCGCCTAGCTCTCTGAACCTTTTGTACGCTTTCCTTTTCTTTCTCACTAGGTTCAGCACAGCTTTCGTGCACCATGGTTCCCGTATCCTACCAACACCTCCCTGTCTCATCGGAACGTTGTCATCCAGAACTCCAGACAAACATTCCTTGAAAATCGGCCACCTTCCTTCAGTACTTTTCCTCAAGAATGCCTCCTTCCAATTTACGCCTCTAATCTCCTGCCTGATGGCTTCATATTTCCCCTTACTCCAGATAAACACTTTCCTAGCTTGCCTGATCCTCTCTCTTTCCAATGCTAGCGAAAAGGAGATAGAGTTATGATCACTATCCCCAAGATGCCCCCCACTGAGAGATCCGACACCTGTCCAGGCTCATTAGCCAGTACCAGATCGAGTACAGCCTCTCCTCTTGTAGGCTTATCCACATGCTGTGTCAGGAAACCCTCCTGAACACACCTACTCTGCAGTGTCCTCCCACTGCAACCCCATCCGTGATGGCAGCCCCTAGATATCACCCAATGCCCAACTACAGCTTGCATTCGCGAGCACTGTAAGGTATCAAAACCAAAGGCACTTCCCTCAGCAATTATCAAAAAAAAAATGAATACGCAACCATCTGAAGAAATACTGGCATTAAAGAGAAAATGCTGGAAACACTTGCAACGTTTCTCCTTTTATTCCAGATTTCCAACATCTGCAGTATTTTGTTTTTTGTAAGGAGTTATTGGAACAGGTGACCAAAAGCTGAGACTTAATGGAGAAAAGAGGGAGGTGGCGAGATTTAGGTAGGGAATTCCAGAGCTAAGGCCCTGGCGGCTGGAAGCATGGACACCAAAGATGGAGTGATTGGGGGAGTCTGTGGGAAGGCAAAGGGACGGCTGGTAAGTGGGAGGCTTTCAAAAGTGTGTTAACCAGGGTTCAGGGTAAACACATTCCTCTTAGAGTGAAGGGCAAGGCTGGTAGAAGTAGGAAACCCTGGATGATTTGGAATACTGAAGCCCCGGTCAAGGAGAAGGAGGAGGCATTTGACATGCATAGGCAGCTGGGATCAAGTGGATTCTTTGAAGAGTACAGAGGATGTCGGAGTAGAGTTAAGAGAGAACTCAGGAGGGCAAGAAGGGGACATGAAATTGCTTTGGCAGATAAGGCAAAGGAGAATCGAAAGATACAAATACATAAAGGGCAAAAGAGTAACAAGGGAGAGAGTAGGGCCTCTTAAGGATTAACAAGGTCATCTATGTGCGGAACCACAAGAGATGGGTGAGATCCTAAATCAATATTTCTCATCAGTATTTACTGTAAGGATGTTAGGGAACTTGGGGAAATAAATTGTGATGTCTTGAGGAGTGTACATATTACAGAGAAGGAGGTGCTGGAAGTCTTAAACTGCATCAAGGTAGATAAATCCCCGGGACCTGATGAAGTATATCCCAGGATGTTGTGGAGTCTAGGGAGGAAATTGTGGGTCCCCTAGCCGAGATATTTGAATCATCGACAGCCACAGGTGAGGTGCCTGAAGACTGGAGGGTGGCAAATGTTGTGCCTTTGTTTAAAAAGGGCTGCAGGGAAAAGCCTGGGAACTACAGGCCGGTGAGCCTCACATCTGTAGTGGGTAAGTTGTTCGAAGGTATTCTGAGAGACAGGATCTACAGGCATTTCAAGGCAAGAACTCACATGGCTCTGTGAGTGGAAAATCATGTCTCATGAATTTGATTGAGTTTTTTGAAGGGGTAACCAAAGTTAAAGTTAAAATGTATTTATTAGTTACCAGTAAGGCTTACATTAACACTTACTGTGAAAATCCTCGAGTCGCTACTGTCCAGCATCTGTTCGGGTCAATGCACCTAACCAGCACGTCTTTCAGACTGTGGGAGGAAACTGGAGCACCCGGAGGAAATCCATGCAGACACGGGGAGAATGTGCAAACTCCGCACAGACAGTGACCCAAGCTGGGATTTGAACCCAGGTCCCTGGCGTTGAGGCAGCAGTGTTAACCACTGTGCCACCATGCCACCCCAAAAAGGTAGATGAGGGCAGTGCAGTCGACATTGTCCACATGGACTTTAGCAAGGCCTTTGACAGGGTACCGCATGGTAGGTTGTTGCATAAGGTTAAATCTCACAGGATCCAGGGTGAGGTAGCCAAATGGATACACAATTTGCTTGAAGACAGAAAACAGATGGTGGTTGCAGAGGGTTGTTTTTCAAACTGAAGACCTGTGACCAGCGGTTTTCCTCAGGGATCGGTGCTGGGTCCACTGTTATTTGTCATTTATATTAATGATTTGGACAGGAATTTAGTAGGCATGGTTAGTAAGTTTGCAGATTACACCAAGATTAGTGGCATCATGGACAGTGAAGAAGGTTATCTCGGATTGCAACAGGGATCTTGATCAGTTGGGCCAGTGGGCTGATGAATGGCGGATGGAGTTTAATTTAGATGAATGCTAGGTGATGCATTTTGGAATACCAAACCAGGGTAAGACTTACTCAGTTAATAGTAGGGCGTTGGAGGGAGTTATAGAACAAAGAGATCTCGGGGTACAGGTTCATAGCTCCTTGAAAGTGGAATCACAAGTGGACAGGGTGGTGAAGAAGACATTCGGCATACTTGGTTTCATTGGTCAGAACATTGAATACAGGAGTTGGGACATCTTGTTGAAGTTGTACAAGACATTGGTTAGGCCACACTTGGAATACTGTGTACAGTTTCAGTTCGCCTACTCTGGAAAGAATATTATTAAACTAGAAAGAGTGCAGAAAAGATTTACTAGGATGCTACCAGGACTTGATGGTTTGAGTTATAAGGAGAGGCTGGATAGACTGGGACTTTTTTCCCTGGGGCGTAGGAGACTGAGGGGTGATCTTATAGAGATCTATAAATAACGAGGGGCATAGACAAGGTAGATAGTCAATATCTTTTCCCAAAGCTAGGGGAGTCTAAAACTAGAGGGCATAGGTTTAAGGTGAGAGGGGAGAGATACGAAAGAGACCAGAGGGGCAATTTTTTCACACAGAGGGTGGTGAGTGTCTGAAACGAGGTGCCAGAGGTAGTAGTAGAGGCGGGTACAACTTTGTCTTTTAAAAAACGTTTCGACAGTTACATGGGTAAGATGGGTATAGAGGGACATGGGCCAAACGTGGGCATTTGGGACTAGCTTAGTGGTTAAAAAAAGGGCGACATGGATAAGTTGAGCCAAAGGACCTGTTTCCATGCTGTAAACCTCCATGATTCTATGATTAAAATCGGGGTTGCACAAGAGGCCAGAATTGGAGGAGTGCAGAAATCTCAGTGAAGGTTCAGTGTGAAAACATGTTTGGTTCTCCATCTGAAAAATCCCCCAGGGATCAATCCTTGGCTCCTTCCTATTTCTCATCTACATTCTACCCCTCAGCAACATCAGTTCAAGGCAAGGCTTTAATTTTCACATGTATGCTGATGACACCTAGTTCTATCGCAGCACCGCCTCACTCGACATCCCCACGGATGTTAACTTGTCGGTCAGCTTTTCTGACATCCTGTATGGGATGAGCAGAGATCGCCTCCAAACTCAATGTCAGGAAGACTGAAAGCTGTTGTCTTTAGTTACTGCACCAAACTACATTCCATAGCCACTTTCCATTCCCTTTCTCTGGCAACTGTCTGAGGCTGAATTACACTGATCACAACCTGAGAAACATCATTGGCCCCAAGATGAGCTTCCAACCATATATCTGTGACATGACTAAGACCATCTATTTCAACCTCTGTAACATTGCCTGTCTCAGCTCATCCTCTACTGAAACCATCGCCTTCATTGCCTCAAGAATTTACTCTACCTCGTTACCTTTGACTAATCCAACTCACTTCTGGATGACCTCTCCACATTCCACCTTCCTAAAATCTTGCCGCTCATTACTTAACTTACACCAAACTCTGCTCCCCCATTAACCCCTGCTTTTTGAACTACCTTGTCTCCCAGTTAAGCAACATCTCGATTTTTAAACAAATCTCAAACTTGCTTTCCAATCCCTCCCTATCTCTGCAATCTCCTCCAGTCCCACAACTTTCCAATCCCTCCCTATCTCTGTAATCTCCTCCAGTCCCACAACACACCAAGATTTCTGCATTCATCTAGTTCTGGCCCCTTGCACCTCCCTGATTTTAATCACTTCCTCGTTGGCAGCTGTGTCTTCAGTCACCTGGGTCCTAAATCTTGAAAAACCCTTTGTAAACTTTTCAACATCCCTGTCTCTATCTCCTTTGAGACACTGCTTAAAATCCACCTCTGTGACCAAAGCTTGGTCATTTATTTGATATCACCTTGTTTGATAATAGCCCTGTGGCGTGTATCAATGTGTTAAAGGTGCTATGTAAAGGGAAGCTATTGTTGGAAATAGGAAATGAAGATATTAGATGATGCAAAGATTCTGAGAGGAGCTTACTCATTGCGAACAAGAACAAGCACTCAGCAGCCAGCCCCGAGTATCAGACTCTGTGCTCTATGAATGACTGAAAGCCTTTTATTTGACAAAACGCACACTCAAACTAATTTATGGATGCTTTTAGCATTGCACTGAGTCACATGTTTCCGATATATTTCTGCAAATGACTATCCAATTTGCCTCTCAGGTCCTGTTTAAATATTGCAGTTAATGTGAACCATATGTTAAACTTAGTAACAGAGAGCAGCTGGAGCAATAGCAGGCTAAGGTGGGGGGAGCTGATTTCATTCTTTCTGGCAGTGCAACTCCCTCTCACTTCACTGAATCTCAAAATTATTTTGATGTAGGAATAAAATATTCAGAATTTCAGTACTGAGGGAGTGCTGCACTGTCAGAGGGTCAGTACTGAGGGAGTGCTGCACTGTCAGAGGGTCCGTACCGACGGAGTACTGCACTGTCAGAGGGTCAGTACTGAGGGAGTGCTGCACTGTCAGAGGGTCAGTACTGAGGGAGTGCTGCACTGTCAGAGGGTCCGTACCGACGGAGTACTGCACTGTCAGAGGGTCAGTACTGAGGGAGTGCTGCACCGTCAGAGGGTCCGTACTGAGGGAGTGCTGCACTGTCAGAAGGTCAGTACTGAGGGAGTGCTGCACTGTCAGAGGGTCAGTACTGAGGGAGTGCTGCACTGTCAGAAGGTCAGCACTGCACAGTTGAAGATGCCTTCTTTCTGATGTGACATTATCCAAAGCTATAAAAGATTCTACAGCCACTGTTGGAAGAAGAGCAGGGCAGTATTCTGTGGTTTCCTGGGACCAATATGTATCCTTTAACCAGCGTCACTAAAATAGATCCTCTGGAGCTTATCTCATTGCTGTTGGTGGGATGCTGCTGTGTGCAAATTGCTGCCAGGATTCCTACATCACAGGGTTATTTTGCTGTGGGTTTGGGTTGTCCTGCATTCATGAAAGGTGCTATAAAAATGCTAGGTGTCTTCACATTCATCATGCTATAAACTTGCACAAACCTGCCAATACACACAAGCCCAGCATTACATTCTACTTTGCAAATAAACATCAGCTTACGAGTACCAGGCAATTCTGTACGAGTAACCCACCTCCTGACTCCCCAAAGCCTGTCCACCATGTACAAGGCACAGGTCAGGAGTGTGATGGAATACTCTCCACTTGCCTGGATGGGTGCCGCTCCAACAACACTCACAAAGCTCAACACCATCCAGGATAAAGCAGCCCGCTTGATTGGCACTCCATCCGCCACTTTAAACTTTCATTCCTGTGCATTATGGTTGCATTTTGTTTTGTTCACAGGATATACTGCAGCAACTAACCAACAACACCTTCTAAACCTGTGGATTACCTCACCTCAAAGGACAAAGAAATCCAGTGTTTAGAATACCATCATCTCCAAGTCACTCACCATCCTCACATGGAAATATATTGCCGTTCCTTCACTGTAACTGGGTCAAAATCCTGGAACTCCCTCCCTAACAACGCTGAATGTACCTACACCAGATGGCCTGCAGCACTTCAAGAAGGCAGCTCACCACCACCTTCTCAAGGGCAATTAGGGATGGCAGAACCTCAGAACAGGAGATAAATCAAACAATCCTCCTCAAGGAAGCATTTTTATTAAAAATCAATGCTAAATATAGCCACGATTTTAGCACTAGAATTGTGGATTAATTATTATTTGCAACTACAGCAGGTGATAGTAAAGTGAAATAATCCATTTTGTAATATTTCAATTTTTCAGTGGTTTGTTATTGTGTTAGAAGTTTAATTGGGAGTCAAAGTGAAGTCACTGCAATGTGATTTAACTGCTCTCCTGAACACAAGTAGGATCTACTTTGAAACAACATTGAACCAACATCCATTCACCTGAAAAAGATACCAGCAGAATGAATCCAATGTACAGAAGCTCACACAGTGAAGTACGCAGTACCACACAGGAATGCATCATTCCTTTTATCCGCTGTGCATTGTACATGTACAGGAGCTGAGATTGAGACATACACACACACAGTGACAAGACATGAGCGAACTGTTCCTTTCTGCTCTCGCTGCACTGAGCGCTGCTGTCCACACAGAGCGCTATGCTATTGGGATAAAAAGTAGGCTGCAGTCAGATGGCATCAGCAGATCAGATAAAAACAGAGATAGTTTGTAAACATCATCCCAGATGGAGAATAATTACAGTTCTGAATCTCCTTTGCTGGCCCTTAATTTGATCTAAATACAGCCCTTGACTCTGACAGTGGTTGAGTTTTGCCCACATTGGAATGGGACAATTATAAGAATTGCTGCCCTCCCCTTGTGATGAAAGTCTGTGACTAACCGCCCTTGGCACAGTCAACTTCCATTGTATTGAAATCTCCAGATCCTAAAGAAACCCGTGCTTGTTGTCAGCTGACCATTACATCCTGATTTCCTGTGTGAGCACAGGGTCAGTGGAGTCCTGAGGTCCTGGGAGCTACAATAAGAATGAAAGGCCTTTATTAATTTTGCTCACTCACACATTGTGTGGGATTCTCAATAGATTTCACTCCAGGTTTGTTGGGTGCTGAAGGCTTTGGGCAATTTAACTCCCTCATGATTTTTCAGTTTTTAATTTAATTCGAAGAAGTTGTGGACCGGGGTCCAAAGTGGAAGTCACCAAGGTATGAAAAGCAGGGCAGTGGTCAAGGTGAATCTGGAGACAATCAAGATTTGTGCAGTTTTGAGGCAAGTTAGGATAGACAAGGCGGCAGTGTGCGAATGTCAAGTTCAGAAGTGTGCAGGGCAATGAGAATTGCAATTTAGCCAGCACACGAGAGAATTGAACGGAGCTATAGCAATTAAACAGACAGGGAATGAGATGCCATTCACTACAGGGTTACAGACCAAGGGCTGGATGGCAGGATTAGATTAGATAGCTCTTTTTGGGCAGCACAGAAATAACAGGCCAAAATGCCTCACTCTAACTGTAAATTTTCCAATGCTTTATGTTCTAACAGAGACTGGAGGTGGCAGACATTCAGACAGCAGACCCAGATAAAATTGAAATTGCACCTCGTATAAATTATACTGTCCATTAAATAGCAGATGTTTAGCTCAGAGTTTTAAACTCCCTGTAAATTGGTTCTGGTTTGTACACTGTAAATCCTACATCTGTTTTCCAACTTCCATGAGTTCATTGTTCTCTCTGGCCTGTCAGCTTATTTTTCACTGATATTAATTACTCATGTCTCTGGGTGAAACCACTGGGTCATTTCGGATCAATGTAGCCAAACGTCGGCTGCAATAGAAGGCTATCCTCCAGGTGTCGCCAGCACACCACCATTACTCAACAAGACTTTGGATATTGCCTTCCATCTAATGGATGGTTGGGGATTTGTGCTAGTTAGACTTCATGATGCACTCTGGAGAAGTGTTTTTTTATTGATTCTTGGGATGCAAGCATCAGTAACGAGGCTGGCACTTCACCCCAATCCCAAATTGGCCTTTAAAACTGGTGGTGAGGCTTGAACTGCTGCTTGGGCTCTGACATAGCTGGAGGGTGTGCTAGGCCTTTTCGAGCATGGTTGAGACGCTGGTGCTGGATTGCAGCCAGGCAAGATCAGGACATTAATGAGGGTTTTTGCACCAATCTGAAAGCTACACAGAAGAAACATAGAAACCAGAAGCAGGAGGTGGCCATTCGGCCCTTCGAGCCTGTTCCGCCATTCATTTTGATCATGGCTGATCATCAAATTCAATATCCTGATCCCCCCTCCCCCCCCATATCCCTTGATCCCTTTAGCCCCAAGAGCGAAATCTAATTTTTCTTTAAATCACACAATGTTTTGGCCTCAACAACATTCTGTGGTAGTGAATTCCACACATTCACCACTCTCTGGGTAAAGAAGTTTCTCCTCACCTCAGTTCTAAAACATCCTCACAACACCTGGTTCAAGTCCAACAGGTTTATTTGGAATCACAAGCTTTCGGACCGCTGTTCCTTCATCAGGTGAGTCACTCACCTGACAAAGGAGCAGCGCTCTGAAACTTCTTACTGTGAGACTTCTTACTGTGCCTACCCCAGTCCAGCGCCGGCAACTCCACATCAGTTCTAAAAGGTTTCTCAAAATATGAACCATAGTTCTGGACTCCCCCACTGTTGGGAACATTCTTTCTGAATCTACCCTGTCTAATCCTGTTAGAACTTTTTAAGTTTCTATGAGATCCCCTCTCACTCTTCTAAACTCCAGTGAATATAATCCTAACCAACTTAGTCTCTCCTCATATGACAGACCTGCATCCCAGGAATCAGCCAGGTAAATCTTCACTATGCTACTTCTGTAATAAGGACATCTTCCTCAGAAAAGGTCATTCCAATTGAAAACTAGTATTTTCAGTACAGACTGATTTTTTTAAAAACTGGATTTAAATTCTCAAATTGCCCTGGTGGGATTTGAACTCACAGCCTCTAGATTACTAATGCAGCAATATATCTGGTAAGGTACTGTCTGGAAAAGGCATTAATCATTGGATGCTGCACTGAGATAGAGGCAGGCCAGGGTAATGTGGCAAAGTTGGAATTTGACAGCCTTATTGGGGTTTGAGATTGAGGACTGAAACAACAAAATCATTGAAACACTAAGCGGCAGATGGAAGCTGCCTAATCTTATCTTCCTGCCTTCCGTTTGCAACCCCACACATTACAGCTCTTCAAATAGACATCCAAGAACTTTTTAAATGCAGTGAAAGTTTAAGGATAGGCAACAACACCTCCTGCACGATCATCCTCAACACCGATGCCCCACAAGGCTGTGTTCTCAGCCCCTTTCTATACTCCTTATACACCTATCACCGTGTGGCCAAATTCCCCTCCAACTCAATTTTCAAGTTTGTTGATGACACCATCATAGTGGGTCGGATCTCAAACAATGATGAGACAGAGTACAGGAATGAGATAGAGAATCTGGTGAACTGGTGCGGCAACAATAATCTCTCCCTCAACGTCAACAAAATGAAGGAGATTGTCATCAACTTCAGGGAACGTAATGGAGGACATGCCCCTGTCTACATTAACAGGGATGGAGTGGAAATGGTTGAAAACTTCACGTTTCTCGTGTCCAGATCACCAACAGCCTGTCCTGGTCCCTCCACGCCGATGCTATAGTTAGGAATGCCCATCAATGCCTCCATTTTCTCAGAAGACTAAGGAAATTTGACATGTCCGCTACGACTCTCACCAACTTTACAGATGCACCATAGAAAGCATCCTCCCAGATGGGCGGCACGGTGGTGCAGCGGTTAGCACTGCTGCCTCACAGTGCCAGAGACCTGGGTTCAATTCCAGCCTCGGGTGCTGTGTGGAGTTTGTACGTTCTCCCCGTGTCTGCACGGGTTTCCTCCGGGTGCTCCGGTTTCCTCCGACAGTCCAAAGATTTGCGGATTAGTTGGATTGGCCATGCTGAATTGCATCTTAGTGTCCCAAGAGTGTAGGTTCGGGGAATTAGCAGAGTAAATATTTGGACTATGGGGTTATGACCAGGGTAAGATGCACTGTCAGAGAGTCTGTGCAGACTTGATAGGCCGAATTGCCTCCTTCTGCACTGTAGGAATTCTATGATTCTATTCTATGATTCTATGTATCACAGCTTGCTATGACTCTTGCTCCGACCGAGATCGCAAGAAACTACAAGGGGTTGTGAACATAGCCCAATCCATCACACAAACCAGTCTCATCCATTGACACTGTCTGCACTTACCGCTGCCTCGGGGAAAGCAGCCAGTATAATCAAGGACCCCGCGCATCCAGGACATTCTCTTTTCCACCTTTGACAAAGGGTCATCTGGACTCGGAACGTCAGCTCTTTTCTCTCCTTACAGATGCTGCCAGACCTGCTGAGATTTTCCAGCATTTTGTCTTTTGATCTCTCTTCCACCTTCTTCCACCGGGAAAAAGATACAGAAGTCTGAGATCAAATTGACTCAAGAACAGCTTCTTCGCTGCTGCCATCAGACTTTTGAATGGACCTACCTCGCATTAAGTTGATCTTTCTCTACCCACTAGCTATGACTGTAACACTACATTCTGCATCCTCTCCTTTCCTTCTCCCCATGTACTCTATGAACGGTATGCTTTGGCTGTATAGCACAAGAAACAATACTTTTCACTTTATACTAATACACGTGACAACAATAAATCAAATCACAGTTTCTGTCTCTATCATCTCAGACAGTGAGTTCCAGATTCCTGCTGTTCTCTGGGTGGAACAATGCTCCCTCATGTCCACTCTAATCCTGCCAATTATTACAAATCTGAAGCTCAGCTCAGGGTAAATTGAAACACTTACAGCCTGCAGTGAGAGCATACCAGCCTCAGACAGGCTGCGGCGCTGGGAGGAGGGATGAAGATTTTGTGAATTAATGTGAAGGTTATGGGTTTTTCAAATTTTCAGCTGGGGAAAATCTGCAGTCCCCCTGACCTGAGCTCAGGACTTTAACCTGGTGTTGTTAAACTTCTTACTGTGTTTACCCCAGTCCAACGCCGGCATCTCCACATCCTGAGCTCAGGCAGGCAGGCAGAGAGCAGAGGTGTGGTAGCAGCTAATATTGCTGCTGGACAGCTTGCCAATGGGGAAAGGGAGGAGCAAGGCTCGATCCTGTGAATACTCCGAAACTGAGAAACTATTGCAATATATGCATCGGGTTACAGTAGGAGCAGAACAGCAAAGG
Source organism: Mustelus asterias (assembly GCF_964213995.1). Lineage (NCBI taxonomy): Eukaryota > Metazoa > Chordata > Chondrichthyes > Carcharhiniformes > Triakidae > Mustelus > Mustelus asterias. The sequence goes on from NC_135814.1 coordinate 2,970,201, forward strand.
TTCACCAGATTGGTCCTGGGATGGCTGGTCAGGTGTCCCATGATGAGGGGCTGAGGAAATTGGCTCTGTACTCACTGCAGTTAAGATTGAGAGGCCATCTCATACAAGATGCTGAATGGGTTTGACAGGATATTCACTGAGGTCTTTTCTGTTGAGGCCGTCCTCATGTGTGTGGAACTTGGCTATCAGTTACTGCTCAGCGATTCTGCGTTGTCGTGTGTCGTGAATAACGCAGAATCGCTGAGCAGAAACTGATAGCCAAGTTCCGCACACATGAGACCGACCTCAACCGGGATCTTGGGTTCATGTCACATTATCTGTAACCCCCACGACTTGCCTGAGTTTGCAAAATCTCACTAACTGTCCTGGCTGGAGACAATACACACCTCTTTAACTTGTGCTTGGCCCTCTCTCCACTTACATTGTCTGTACCTTTAAGACTTGATTACCTGCAAAGACTCGCATTCCAACCATTATCTTGTAAATTGAGTTTGTGTCTTTATATGCCCTGTTTGTGAACACCACTCCCACTCACCTGATGAAGGGGCAGTGCTCCGAAAGCTTGTGCTGCCAAATAAACCTGTTGGACTTTAACCAGGTATCGTGAGACTTCTTACTGTGCTTACCCCAGTCCAACGCCGGCATCTCCGCATCATGTTTTCTGTTGGCATGGGAATCAAGGAGGCACAATCTCAGGATCCGGCGGCAGAATCAAGAGATATTGGAGGAAGGGAAGATCAGGACATTGAATTTGATGATCAGCCATAATCAAGATAAATGACGGAGCAGGCTCGAAGGGCCGAATGGCCTACTCCAGCTTCCAGTTTCTATGTTCGAACGATCATTTCGGAATGAGATGAGGAGAAATTGCTTCACTCAAAAGGATGTAAATCTTAAGAATTCTCTATTCCAGAGGGTTGTGGATACATCATTGTTGAATGTATTTAAGACTGGGACAGACAGATTTTTGGTCTCTCAGGAATCAAGGGGTATGAGGAGTGGGCAGGAAAGTGAAGCTGAGCCAAAAATCTGCTTTAATCATGTGGAATGGCAGAGCAGCCTGAACCAGCTGCATGGTCTACTCCTGCTTTTATTTCTTATGTTCTTATACAAGCTCTAATTGGATATATTCTTGGACATTCCATCACATAATATCTCCTTATCAACGTATACCACCCAGTCAACAGTCATGCTCCAATCTCTTGTTAAACATGGCCCTGCAGAAAGCTCCCTTGCCTCCAGACCAGAAAGTTGTGGGTTCAAACTCACTGCAGAGACTTCAGCCCATAGTCCAGGCTGATGCTGTTGAAAATGCTGTCTTTCGAATTAGACTTTAACGCAAGGCTTCAACTGTTCTCTCAGTTACATTTCAAGGGTCCCATCGTATTATGAGCAGCATGGTGGCACAGTGGTTAGCACTGCTGCCTCACATTGCCAGGGACCTGAGTTCAATTCCTGGCTTGGGTCACTGTCTGTGCAGAGTCTGCACAACCTCCCCATGTCTGCATGTGTTTCCTCCAGATGCTCCGGTTCCCTCCCACAGTCTAACAAATGTGCTGGTTAGGTGCATTGGCCGTGCTAAATTCTCCCTCAGTGTACCTGAACAGGTGCCGGAGTGTGGCGACTAGGGGATTTTCACAGTAACTTCATTGCAATGTTAATGTAAACCTACTTGTGACACTAATAAATAAACTTTTTAACCTTAATAATCCTGTTCTCAACATTAAATTTGGACTTCTTAATGAGCTAGGGTTTCATTTCTTGAAGTTCATTTATTCCTCCAAGGGTCATCCTTGGAATGCCCCATGTAAAATCATCTGCCTTATTTTGGATAAGGTTGGAACTTTTGGGTCCAGGCTTTAATCTGCCTTGCTGACACTGGCAAGGTCGCCAAAAAGTTCAGGGTCTTCACAATCTCTTCTATTGCTGGTAAAGGAGCCAGGCTTGTGGGCAACAGGAGGCAACTCAGTGTGTCCACATTAGCTATCTGGGTACCAGGGCAGCATTCCAGAATATATTCATAGCCCGCCAATAACAAGGCCAAGTGTTGTGTTTGAGCAGGGGCAATGGGGGGAATTGCCTTTTCCTCTTTGAAGAGGCCCAGTAAGAGTTTATGGTTGGTAACTATGAAAAACTGTAGACATGTTGATGGAACTACTTCACACCAAACCTTCCTTCTCAATTTGAGAATACCTCACTGTACATCCATGCCTGGAGGCATACACATTGGGCCTCTGACCCGTCTTTCCACCAATGTGATGGTACTACACCAACCCCATATGGGGAAGCATCACAGGTTCTTTCTCAGGATTGAAATGGGCTAGTAACTTGGGTGAAGCCTCGTCCAGCAGAGCTTCCCAAAACCATCTGTGGTATTTTTGTAGTAGGGCATGCAAGGGAACCAGCATGGAAGCTAAATTCGCAATAAATCTTCTGTATTAATTGACTAACCCCAGGAAGGGTTTTAGCTCTGTGGTGTTCCTTGGGTAAACACAGTAAGAAGTCTCACAACACCAGGTTAAAATCCAACAGGTTTATTTGGTAGCAAAAGCCACTAGATTTGGAGCACTGCTCCTTCGTCAGGTAAGTGGGAGCTCTGTTCACAAACAGGGCATAGAACATAGAACAGTACAGCACAGAACAGGCCCTTCGGCCCACGATGTTGTGCCGAGCTTTATCTGAAACCAAGATCAAGCTATCCCACTCCCTATCATCCTGGTGTGCTCCATGTGCCTATCCAATAACCGCTTAAATGTTTCTAAAGTGTCTGACTCCACTATCACTGCAGGCAGTCCATTCCACACCCCAACCACTCTCTGCGTAAAGAACCTACCTCTGATATCCGTCCTGTATCTCCCACCACGAACCCTATAGTTATGCCCCCTTGTAATAGCTCCATCCACCCGAGGAAATAGTCTTTGAACGTTCACTCTATCTATCCCCTTCATCATTTTATACACCTCTATTAAGTCTCCCCTCAGCCGCCTCTGCTCCAGAGAGAACAGCCCTAGCTCCCTCAACCTTTCCTCATATGACCTACCCTCCAAACCAGGCAGCATCCTGGTAAATCTCCTCTGCACTCTTTCCAGCGCTTCCACATCCTTCTTATAGTGAGGTGACCAGAACTGCACACAATATTCCAAATGTGGTCTCACCAAGGTCCTGTACAGTTGCAGCATAACCCCACGGCTCTTAAACTCCAACCCCCTGTTAATAAAAGCTAACACACTATAGGCCTTCTTCACAGCTCTATCCACTTGACTGGCAACCTTTAGAGATCTGTGGATATGGACCCCAAGATCTCTCTGTTCCTCCACAGTCTTCAGAACCCTACCTTTGACCCTGTAATCCACATTTAAATTTGTCCTACCAAAATGAATCACCTCACATTTATCAGGGTTAAACTCCATTTGCCATTTTTCAGCCCAGCTTTGCATCCTATCTATGTCTCTTTGCAGCCTACAACAGCCCTCCACCTCATCCACTACTCCACCAATCTTGGTGTCATCAGCAAATTTACTGATCCACCCTTCAGCCCCCTCCTCTAAGTCATTAATAAAAATCACAAAGAGCAGAGGACCAAGCACTGATCCCTGCGGCACACCGCTAGCAACCTGCCTCCAATCCGAAAATTTTCCATCGACCACCACCCTCTGTCTTCGGTCAGACAGCCAGTTACCTATCCAATCGGCCAACTTTCCCTCTATCCCACACCTCCTCACTTTCATCATAAGCCGACCATGGGGGACCTTATCAAACGCCTTACTAAAATCCATGTATATGACATCAACTGCCCTACCTTCATCAACACACTTAGTTACCTCCTCAAAAAATTCTATCAAATTTGTGAGGCACGACTTGCCCTTCACGAATCCGTGCTGACTATCTCGGATTAATCCGAATCTTTCTAAATGGTCGTAAATCCCATCCCTAAGGACCCTTTCCATCAATTTACCAACCACCGAAGTAAGACTAACCGGTCTATAATTACCAGGGTCATTTCTATTCCCTTTTTTAAACAGAGGAACAACATTCGCCATTCTCCAGTCCTCTGGCACCATCCCCGTGGACAGCGAGGACCCAAAGATCAACGCCAAAGGCTCTGCAATCTCATCCCTTGCCTCCCACAGAATCCTAGGATACATTTCATCAGGCCCAGGGGACTTATCGACCTTCAGTTTATTCAAAACTGCCAAGACATCCTCCCTCCGAACATCTATTTCCTCCAGCCTATTAGCCTGTAACACCTTCTCTTCCTCAAAAACATGGCCCCTCTCCTTGGTCAACACTGAAGAAAAGTATTCATTCATCACCTCGCCTATCTCTACTGACTCCATACACAAGTTCCCACTACTGTCCTTGACCGGCCCTAACCTCACCCTGGTCATTCTTTTATTCCTCACATAAGAGTAAAAAGCCTTGGGGTTTTCCTTGATCCGACCCGCCAAGGACTTCTCATGTCCCCTCCTAGCTCTCCTAAGCCCCTTTTTCAGCTCATTCCTTGCTAACTTGTAACCCTCAATCGAGCCATCTGAACCTTGTTTCCTCATCCCTACATAAGCTTCCCTCTTCCTTTTCACAAGACATTCCACCTCTTTTGTGAACCATGGTTCCCTCACTCGGCCATTTCCTCCCTGCCTGACAGGAACATACCTATCAAGGACATCCAGTATTTGTTCCTTGAAAAAGTTCCACTTTTCATTAGTTCCTTTCTCTGACAGTTTCTGTTCCCAACTTATGCCCCCTAATTCTTGCCTAATCGCATCATAATTACCCCTCCCCCAATTGTAAACCTTGCCCTGCCGTACGGCCCTATCCCTCTCCATTGCAATAACAAAAGACACCGAATTGTGGTCACTATCTCCAAATTGCTCTCCCACAACCAAATCTAACACTTGGCCCGGTTCATTTCCCAGTACCAAATCCAATGTGGCCTCACCTCTAGTCGGCCCATCCACATATTGTGTCAGGAAACTCTCCCGCACACACTGCACAAAAACTGCCCCATCCAAACTATTTGACCTACAAAGGTTCCAATCAATATTTGGAAAGTTAAAGTCCCCCATGACAACTACCCTGTGACCCCCACACATATCCATAATCTGCTTAGCAATTTCTTCCTCCACATCTCTATTACTATTTGGGGGCCTATAGTAAACTCCTAGCAACGTGACCGCTCCTTTCCTATTTCTAACTTCAGCCCATATTACCTCAGTGTGCAGATCCCCCACGAAGTGCCTTTCCGCAGCCGTTAAACTATCCTTGATTAACAATGCCACTCCTCCACCTCTTTTACCAGCTTCCCTACACTTAGTGAAACATCTATACCCCGGAACCTCCAACAACCATTCCTGTCCTTGTTCTACCCACGTCTCCGTAATGGCCACAACATCGTAGTCCCAAGTACCAATCCACGCCCCAAGTTCATCTACCTTGTTCCGGATGCTCCTTGCATTGAAGTAGACACACTTCAACCCACCTTCTTGTCTACCAGTACCCACCCTTGACCCTGATACCTTCCCCAATACCTCACCACCCTCACTGACTTCTGGACTACAACTCCCTTTCCCACTCCCCTGACAAATTAGTTTAAACCCCCCTGAAGAGCCGTAACAAATTTCCCTCCGAGGATATTGGTGCCCCTCTGGTTCAGGTGCACCCCGTCCTGTTTGTACAGGTCCCACCTTCCCCAGAACGTGTTCCAATTATCCACGGGCATATAAAGACACAAACTCAATTGAGACTTCTTACTGTGTTTACCCCAGTCCAATGCCGGCATCTCCACATCACGTGTTCCTTGGGGCCAGTGCTTTCTTGATGGCCTTTACTTTATCCTCTACTGGATGAAACCCCCTGCCATCTACTCAATAATCTACATTGGTTACTTTGGCCGCTTGGAAAACACACTTCTCCCTCTTTAAATGAACTTCTGCTCTGGAAAACCTCCAGGTTGACCAGGTGTTCCTGTTCTGAAGTCCGTGACCAAGACGTCTAAGTATATATACTGCCACCATGGATAGGCCTTGAAGGATGTTCTCCATAACCCTTTGGAAGATGACACATGCTGATGACACCCTGAAAGGCAAACAGGTATACTCGTAGAGTCCCTTATGTGTGTTGATTGTCACATATTTCCAGGAGAACTTGTCCAATTCAAACTGGAGACAGGCGTAACTCATGTCCAACTTGGAGAATGTCTTGCCACCTGTTAATTTGGCATACAAAGCTCCAACCTGAGGCAAAGTGTACCTATCAAATTTGGAGACCCAATTGACCATCAGTTTATAATTTCCGCAAAGACTAATTGATTTGTCGAGCTTAAGAGCAGGAATTATAGGCACAACCCATTCTGAAAATTGCACAGGTCTTATTAGACCCAAGCTTTCAAAGTGTTCTCGTTCAGTTTCCACTTTCCTCAGCGTGGAATAAGGGACTGGCCTGGCTCTGAAATACCTAGGCATAGTGTCGGAGTCAACATAGATTTTGGACTTGGCTCTTTCTATTTTCCCCAGGCCCTCCTGTAAACCTCCAGGGTATCTACTGATAACCTCGTAGAATTCCATCCCTCACCCACCCCACGCCTAGCCTGGTGACCTCCAACCAGTTGAACCAAATCTGCTGGAACCAATCTCTGCCCATCAGGCTTGATCTGTGCCCCCGTACAACAATGAGTGGGAGACGAACTGATTGCTGTCTATAAGTCACTGGGGCCACTCTGGTGCCTTTTATTTGTAAAGATTCCCCCATGTAAGTGGCTAGCCAGGCCTTCATATCTTCCAACTTCAGGAGTCAGATGCCCAATTGGAGGTGCTTATAGGTCTTATCCAGTGCTTATAGGTCTGTTCTCCGATAACAGAGACTGCGGCTCCCGTGTCTACCTCCATCTTCAAGGAATGGCCACTCACTATCAATTCCACTATTATTAATATAACTTTCATTGTTAGAATGATCCAGTTGTGGTATCCCTATCTCTGGAAGAAGGGATGCCTGCATGGTAAGCTCGGGTACCAGCCTCAGCTTTCTTCCCAGGCAGCACGCGTTTTGCCTGTTCCTGAAACATTGCCGTGGCCGTGTCTTTTGACAGTTCTTGCAGTAATCTGTCCACTGGCAACTACACTTTTCTGGAATATGTTCTTTAATACTCTTAGGTGGGATTTTCCAGCCATGCTCGCCCCAAAACTTGAAAATCCTGCCTGAGGTCAACAGATCTTTGCATGGTCTGTGCCCCCCGCCGCTACAATTCCCATGGCGGGCGGGACGGGAAAATTCCCCCTTTAGTGTTGGCACTGCCATTACTCGACTGTCTGGTGGTGACATTAGGGTTCCTATAGAGGTGACCAAAGAGGTGGATGAGGGTAAAGCGGTTGGTGTGGTGTATATGGATTTCAGCAAAGCGTTTGATAAGGTTCCCCATGGTAAGCTTTTGCAGAAAATACGGACACATGGGAGTGAGGGTGATTTAGTGGTTTGGATCAGGAATTGGCTAGCTGTAAGAAAACAGAGGGTGGTGGTTGATGGGAAATATTCATCCTGGAGTTCAGTTACTAGTGGTGTACTGCAAGGATCTGTTTTGGGGCCACTGCTCTTTGTCATTTTTATTAATGACCTGGATGAGGGTGTGGAAGCATGGATTAGTAAATTTGCGGATGACACTAAAGTCGGTGGAGTTGTAGACTGTGCGGAGGGACATAGATAAGCTGCAGAGCTGGGCTGAGAGGTGGCAAATGGAGTTTAATACGGAAAAGTGTGAGGTGATTCACTTTGGAAGGACTAACAGGAATACAAAATACTGGGCTAATGGTAAGATACTTGGTAGTGTGGATGAACAGAGGGATCTGGGTGTCCATGTGCATAGATCCCTGAAAGATGGCACCCAGGTTGATAGAGTTGTTAAGAAGGCGTACGGTGTGTTAGCTTTTATTGGTAGAGGGATTGAGTTTCGGAGCCAGGAGGTCATGCTGCAACTGTACAAAACTCTGGTGTGGCCGCATTTGGAGTATTGCGTACAGTTCTGGTCGCCATATTATAGGAAAGATGTGGAAGTGTTGGAAAGGGTGCAGAGGAGATTTACCAGGATGTTGCCTGGTATGGTGGGAAGGTCTTATGAGGAAAGGCTGAGGGGCTTGAGGTTGTTTTCGTTAGAGAGAAGGTTAAGAGGTGACTTAATAGAGGCATACAAGATGATCAGAGGATTAGATAGGGTGGATAGTGAGAGCCATTTTCCTCGGATGGTGATGGCTAACACGAGGGGACATAGCTTTAAATTGAGGGGTGATAGATATAGGACAGATGTTCGAGGTACGTTCTTTACTCAGAGAGTAGTAAGGGCATGGAATGCCCTGCCTGCAGCAGTAGTGGACTCGTCAACATTAAGAGCATTCAAATGGTTATTGGATAAACATATGGATGATATTGGAATAGTGTAGATTAGGGGGGCTTTAGATTGGTTCCACTGGTCGGCGCAATATCGAGGGCCGAAGGGCCTGTACTGCGCTGTAATGTTCTATGTTCTATGCTCTATATCAAATGGGGCTCCTTAAAACCTGACTGACACAAGCACTCTTCATTGAGGACTAGTTGCATGGGAACGCTGCCCCGAATTGGAAGACATTGCTGCTTGATGCCCCTTGTAGCTCCTGAACCCCTTTTCAAATGTTCTCAGGTGACAAGGCTATCTCAATGGCGATGATCTTTGCGTCATCAATGGAGACGGGAGAGGTTCCGGAGGATTGCGGATGTAGTTCCGTTATTCAAGAAAGGGAGAAGAGATAGTCCGGGAAATTATAGACCGGTGAGTCTAACCTCAGTGGTTGGTAAGTTGATGGAGAAGATCCTGAGAGGCAGGATTTATGAACATCTGGAGAGGAATAGTATGATCAGAAATAGCCAGCATGGCTTTGTCCAAGGCAGATCATGCCTTACGAGCCTACTTGAATTTTCTGAAGATGTAACTAGACACATAGACGAGGGAAGAGCAGTAGATGGAGTTTATATGGATTTCAGCAAGGCGTTTGATAAGGTGACCCATGCAAGGCTTATTCAGAAAGTGAAGGGCCATGGGATACAAGGGGACATTGCCTTGTGGATTCAGAACTGGCTTGACCGCAGAAGGCAAAGAGTGGTTGTAGATGGATCTTTTTCAGCATGGAGGTCGGTCACCAGTGGAGTGCCCCAGGGATCTGTTCTGGGACCCTTGCTCTTTGTGATTTTTATAAATGACCTGGATGAGGAAGTGGAAGGATGGGTTGGCAAGTTTGCTGATGACACAAAGGTTGGTGGTGTTGTGGATAGTGTAGGGGGATGTCAGCAGTTGCAATGAGACATAGATAAGATGCAAGACTGGGCGGAGAAGTGGCAGACGGACTTCAACCCAGATAAGTGTCTGGTGGTTCATTTTGGCAGGCCGAATAGGATGAATGAATATAATATGAAGGGTAAGGCGCTTGGCAGTGTGGAAGATCAGAAGGATCTTGGGGTCCGGCTTCATAGGATGCTCAAAGCAGCGTCACAGGTAGAGGCTGTGGTTAAGAAGGCGTATGGAATACTGGCCTTCATTAGTAGAGGAATTGAGTTTAGAAATCGCGAGATAATGCTGCAGCTGTATAGGACCCTGGTCAGACCCCACCTGGAGTACTGTGCCCAGTTCTGGTCGCCTCATTACAGAAAGGATGCGAAAGCCATTGAAAGGGTGCAGAGGAGATTTACAAGGGTGTTGTCTGGATTAGGTGGCATGCCTTATGAGGATAGGTTGAGAGAGCTAGGTCTTTTCTCCTTGGAGAAGCGAAGGATGAGAGGTGACCTGATAGAGGTGTATAAGATGTTGAGAGATATTGATAGAGTGGATTCTCAGAGGCTTTTACCCAGGGCTGAAATGGTTGCCACAAGAGGTCACAGGTTTAGGGTGTTGGGGAGTAGGTACAGAGGAGATGTTAGGGGTAAGTTTTTCACTCAGAGGGTGGTGGGTGCGTGGAATTGGCTGCCGGTAGTGGTGGTGGAGGCGGATTCGATAGGGTCTTTTAAGAGACTTTTGGATAAGTTCATGGAAGTTAGTAAGATAGAGGGTTATAGGTAAGCCTAGTAGGTAGGGACATGTTCGGCGCAACTTGTGGGCCGAAGGGCCTGTTTGTGCTGTAGCTTTTCTATATTCTATGTTCTATGTTCTATTACTGCTGGAGAATTGCCAGGGGCTATGAGTGGTAGTAGTTTTTTTTAAACCAGGTCTACCAGTTCATGAAACGCTTTTGAGTCAGAGACATCTGGATAGGTCAGACTGTACATTGAGACCCCGCATGCTGTTAGCAATATCACTTTTTGTTTCCCATCTCCTTCAATGTTATTGGCATAGAAGAAGTAATGCATGCGCTCAGTGTATTGGGCCCAGTCTTCCCCACTAGTGTCATAGGGATTGAGTTTCCCAGAAAGAAGCATCATGGGTTTTTCTTACCGGAGAAATTCTTGACATTCAGAGGTTGTCATGTGGAGGAACATTTTTTTTTGGCCAATGTAGTCATTCAGCCACACGCCGGTTTCTGTCACCAAAACCCTGTATTGTGTGCCAAAGGAAAAGGTCACTCCTGTGGCTGACAGTCAGTGGTGTCCACCTCAAGACCTACAACTCCAGTCCAGGTAAAGCTACAGGCTTAAAAACCTCCGCTGGCTGCATCCCATTGGGTGAGTCTCTGCTCGCTCAATAGGGCAGTTCATATTCCATGAAGCCCACGGGTAGATCTATTGATGATCCCCGTGACTTCCGGTCATCATAACAGCAACACAATAACAAGGTTGAATGTAATTGGCAGGAGGATCAGAGAGGAAATACAGAGGGATTTCTTTACAGACAGTGAATTATTCTGGTCTGGAACACGCTGCCTGAAAGGGCTGTGGAAGCAAATTTGAAAGAAGTTTTCAAAAAGGAGTGGATAAATGCTTGCAGGGGAAGAAAATAATCTGCTGGGCATGAGAAAAGTGCTTTGGAGAGTGCGATTAATTGTATAGTTCTTTCAAAAAACTGACACAGGCACGATGGACTGATTGGCCTTTCCATGATTCTAATAAAGAAACACCATCAAATGCAAATTGTCAGAGAAAACAGTGCCCATCTTATCTAAGACACATTCCAGTCTCCCGTACATTGTAACATATTCCAGTCATGTCATGTTATTTAGTAAGCACAAAGTCCCAATAAATTTATTACTTATTTCATTCTCTGTTAGTTTAACCATTCCCTGTTAAGTTGATAACACACAACTACCTTGGTTACATCATCTCTAACGATCTCCTACCCTACTTTTATCTTCACCATGCCCAAATCCCTGATATCTGCAACACACTCCACTCTCTTTAATATTCGGCTCCAATATTGAGGTTGTCAGACCAGTAAAACACCTTTCACCATCATTATGCTGTGAATCAGATAGCCATTTCTGGGATCTGCATATCGGAGTGATAAATGTATATCGAGAAGTTGCAGTCAGCGATTCCTCACTCCTCTAGTGTGCGTCGTTGAAATTCGCACAAATGGTTATCTTTAGAAATCATTGAATTAGAATCCATATCATAGAATCCCTACAGTGCAGAAGGAGGCCATTCGGCCCATTGGGTCTGCACCGACCACAATCCCATCAGGCCCTATTCTCACAACCCCACATATTTACCCTGCTAATCCCCTGACACTAGGGTCAATTTAGCATGGCCAATCCACCTAACCCGCATATCTTTGGAGCACCCGGAGGAAACCCACGCAGACATGGGGGGAATGTGCAAACTCCACACAGACAGTGACCCAAGGCTGGAATTCTTATATCTTCATCAAAGGAATAATCACTGTATTTTATTTCCTAGTTTGTGGAATGTGAAAACTTTTTAATATGATTGGCTGCTTGCTCTGCTTGGTTACGTCACTGTTACTGAATCCCTGGGAAACTGTGACTGGAAGCCTGATTCAAATTAAGGTCAGCACAGGTGAAATCCATTTCACCAAGATCACTGAATCTTCGTGGGAAGCTTTTAATGTGGTCAGTGGCAAGCATAGTATCTAATCCACTAACTGAGCAATCATGGGCACTTTGCGTTAAACACCCCATTTCATGATACATTATCTATAAATTGCAGTAGTCCGTGTGACCTTATCAATAACACACTGCAGTCCCTGGTCCATTCACTCTGACAGCTGCCCTTCCCTAATTGCCTTGAGCAGATGGTAGTGAGCTGAGCCACCGTCTTGAACCTCTGCAGACCCTGTGATGTAGGTACACCCACAGTGCTGTCAGTGAAGGTGATCCAGTGACAGTGAAGGAACGATAATGTATTTCCAAATCAGGATGGTGAGTAGCTTGGTGGGGAACTTGGGCTCTGGGCATTGCTGACTAGCCAGCAGCTGCTCCCTTCATCCTTCTAGGTGGTTGACGTCATGGGTTCGGAAGGTGCTGTCAAAGGAACCTTGGTGAGTTGCTGCAGTGCATCTTGTAGATGGTACACACTGCTGCCACTGTGTGTCAGTGGTGCAGAGAGTGGATGATAAAGGTGGTGGATGAGGTGCCAATCGAGCTGGCTGCTTTGTATTGGATGGTGTTGAGCTTCTGAGTGTCTGATTTGTCCCAATTGGCCAAACCTCCTTTAATCCTCCCCACCCCCCCGCCCCCCCCCACCCCCCCGCCCCCCCCCACCCCCCCCCCCCCCCCCCACCGCCCCCCCGTCCAAATACTGAACTCGAATCTGTCTCCAGTTTCTCTTCTATCTCCTATTAAGCTCTCTCGGAGTTCATCTTGTTCTCCTCCTGTCCCCTTTATTCCAACTAAACTGCTGACTTTCCAGCCTGACCCCTATGCTAGCCGATATTGTCGATGTTTCTCTCTTCAGTATTGACCCTCCTTCAAACCTGGCATCATCACCGCTCTCCTTGAACCTCTCTAATGTCATTGAAAGATATTGACTATCTAGCTGATCTTGCCCCTCATTATTTTATAGACCTCTATAAGATCACCCCTCAGCCTCCTATGATCGAGAGAAAAAAGTCTCAGTCTATCCAGCCTCTTCTTATAGCTCAATCCATCAAGTCCCGGTAACATCCTAGTAAATCTTTTCTGCATTCTTTCTAGTTTAATAATATCCTTTCTATAATAGGGTGACCAGAATTGCACACAGTATTCCAAGTGTGGCCTTACCAATGTCGTGTACAACTTCAACAAGACATCCCAACTCCTGTATTCAATGTTCTGACCAATGAAACCAAGCATGCCGAATGCCTTCTTCACCACTCTGTCCACCTGTGACTCCACTTTCAATGAGCTATGAACATGTACCCCTAGATCTCTTTGTTCTGTAACTCTCCCCAACCATTAACTGAGTAAGTCCTGCCCTGGTTCAATCTACCAAAATGCATCACCTCGCATTTTTCTAAATTAAACTCCATCTGTCATTCGTCAGCCCAAAGGCCCAATTGATCAATATCCCGTTGCAATTGGAGATAACTTTCTTCACTGTCCACTATGCCACCAATCTTAGTGTCATCTGCAAACTTACTAACCATGTCTTCTATATTCTCATCCAAATCATTAATATAAATGACAAATAACAGTGGACCCAGCACTGATCCCTGAGGCACACCGCTGGTCACAGGCCTCCAGTTTGAAAAACAATTCTCTACAACCACCCTGGCTTCTGTCAAGAAGTTGTCCAGCTGGGAGGTGCTGCTTCCACCTGGTTCCATTTTTATTTATCTAATCAATGCCATTCACTTTCCTGCTCCCATACATCTGGAGTCCCCCAAAGATCTGTCCTTGGTCACACCTGTTTCTCAGCTATGCACTGTTGTATGGCACTACCAGCCAAAGGCAAAACATTCGTTTTCACATGTACATTGATAAAACACAGTTGTATCTCCCCACCTCTCTTCATTCCTATTTTGCTGCGAAATTATCAACCTTACAGAAGTGCATGAGCAGAAATTTCCACAAAATTAAATATTGGAAAGACTGAAGCCATTGGTCCTGGTCCACACACGAAACTCTGTTCCCCAGTTACCAATTCTATCCCACACTCTGAGGTTATGAGGAATAAGGCTTATCTTTGCAATGTTGTCAGAGTCGCATTAGATTATGAGAAGGGTTCGAACGTCATATCCATGCGTCACTATGACAACCTATTTTCACCTCCATTATGCCACCTGACTTCACTGTCTCAGCCTGTCTGCTGATGAAACCCTCCAGCATGTCTTCATTACATCGAAACAGGACTATTCCAATGAACTTCAGACTGCACTCCAACATACAAACTTCCATATACTTGAAGTCATCTGGAGCTTTTATGTCGTTATCTTAGATCATAACAAGTTTTCTTCCGCGCTTGATGTATTACTTTGTTTTACAATTCTGCCGAGAAGCACTTTCATCAAATTAAAAGTGTTGCATAAAAATAAGATGCTGTTCTTAATAATTCAGCAAAAACACACTCCAGTCCCTGATACCTGATCAATAAAACTCTCCAAACCCTGATACATTATCAATAACACTCCGGACCCTGATACATTATCAATAACACTCTCCAAACCCTGATATATTATCAATAACACTCTCCAAAGTCTGATACATTACCAATAACACAGTCCAGACCCTGATACCCATGGGCGGCACGGTAGCACAGTGGTTAGCACTGCTGCTTCACAGCTCCAGGGACCTGGGTTCGATTCCCGGCTTGGGTCACTGTCTGTGTGGAGTTTGCACATTCTCCTCGTGTCTGCGTGGGTTTCCTCCGGGTGCTCTGGTTTCCTCCCACACTCCAAAGATGTGCGGGTTAGGTTGATTGGCCATGCTAAAATTGCCCCTTAAGTGTCCTGGGATGCGTAGATTAGAGGGATTAGCGGGTAAAAATATGTAGGGATATGGGGGTAGAGCCTGGGTGGGATTGTGGTTGGTGCAGACTCGATGGGCCGAATGACCTCTTTCTGTACTGTAGGGTTTCTATGATTTCTATGATACATTATCAATAACACATTCCAAAAACTGATACATTATCAACAACACACTCTAGTCCCTAATACATAATCAAGAACACACACCAGACTCTTATACATTATGAATACCACAGTCAGTCTCTGATACATTATCAATAACACACTCCAGACCCTGATACATTATCAATAACACATTCCAGTCTCTGATACATTAACAATAACACACTCCAGTCCCTGCGTTATCAATAACACATTCCAAAAACTGATACATTATCAACAACACACTCTAGTCCCTAATACATAATCAAGAACACACACCAGACTCTTATACATTATAAATACCACACTCAGTCTCTGATTCATTATCAATAACACACTCCAGACCCTGATACATTATTGATAACCCATTCTAGTGTCTGATATATTGTCAATAAAACTCATCAAACCCTGATACATTGTCAATAACACACTCCAGTCTCTGATATATTATTGGTAACACACTCCAGACCCTGATACATTATCAATAACACACTCCAATCCCTGATATATTATCAATAACACACTCCAGTCTCTGATACATTATCAATAACACAGTCCAGTCCCTGATACATTATCAATAACACACTCCAGTCTCTGATACATTATCAATAACACACTCCAGTCCCTGATACATTATCAATAACACACTCCAGCCCCTGATACATTATCAATAACACACTCCAGTCTCTGATACATTATCAATACCACACTCCAATCTCTGATACATTATCAATAACACACTCCAGTCTCTGATACATTATCAATAACACACTTCAGTCTCTGATACATTATCAATAACACACTTCAGTCTCTGATACATTATCAATAACACACTCCAGTCTCTGATACATTATCAATACCACACTCCAGTCTCTGATACCTCATCAATAACACACTCCAATCCCTGATACATTGTCAATAACACACTCCAAACCCTGATACATTGTCAATAACACTCTCCAATCTCTGATACATTATCAGTAACACATTCCGATGTCTGACACATTATCAATAACACACCCCAGTCCCTGATACATTGTTCATAACACTCTCCAGTCTCTGATATATTATCAAGAACACACTCCTCTTCCTGATACATTATCAATAATACACGCAAGTTCCTGATACATTGTCAATAAAACACTCAGTCTCTAATATATTGATAACACACTCCAATCCCTGATACATTATCAATAACCCACTCCAGTCTCTGGTACATTATCAATAAAACTCTCCAAACCCTGATATATTGTCAATACCAAACTCCAGATCCTGATACCTTATCAATAACACACTCAAAACCCTGATACATTGTCAATAACACACTCCAATCTCTGATACATTATCAATAACACACTCCAGTCTCTGATACATTATCAGTATCGCTCTGCACTCTCTGATATATTATCAATAGTTCTCCACTCCGGTTCTCTATCTAGAACATACAGCAATGCTGCAATGTTGGAGCTTCAGTCCTGGGGGTCTGCTTTCTCGCCAGAGACACTCCAAACCCGAACTGGAGCTCTTTTGGAAATTTTGAACAGATTATCAATAACATAGTGCAGTCTCTGATACATTTTCCTTCTTTTCTGGACAACTTTCCTTTCTTAGCCGCAGCCCAAACCGTGTGTTAGCTTTAGCATTTTATTGTAGTTTGTGGAGTTTGCATTTCCCAGGTAACAAGAATGAGGAAAATTCAACAAGTACTCCAGCTGCTGCGATAGAGCTTTCAAACGTCGCCAGGCGGTGAAAGATGTTTGGTATAAATACAGGGCTGAAAGCTGGAGTGGTGCTGAAATCTCCTCTCAGTCGGGATATCACGGGGGAAAGCTCCACAATCAGTCTGATCTTCGTGCTGGTACAGACACTGGGAGCGGCAGCTTTAACGCTGCAGCTTGCCACTCTCTGGGCCTGCCCTGTCTGCAGCTTGGAAGCAAAGACAATGTGAATGGTGAATATGGTGTCACTCTCTTCACCTTACCTGTCTCCAGATGCACAGTCGCACGGGTAGGATGCAGGATAAGAGGTACTTGCCCCAGGTGAGCAGGGAGCCCAAACACCAACTCATTGTGGGCAATTTCCCTTTTCCGCAAATTCAATAGAAGCAAGGGAGATTGCGATTCCCTCAGGAAACCACCGGGCTGATAGAAACTGGATGCAAAGATCTCTCCTCTCCTGTGTGAAGTCTCTCTCTCTCTCTTTCAATGTCTGGTCTCCTCATGCCAGCACACTCATCCCTGCTGTTAGGGTTTAGTGATGGGAAAAGTGCAGGGGCTTTTCCTGGGATGCTGTCCCTGGGTGTAAAGAGGCTTGCACCGATTCCTCCCTCTGAAAGGTCCCTGCCGCATTAGCCAGGACTAAACCCCATTTGAGTGGAAAGGTTCATGAATGCTGCTGCTTGGAGCTGCTCCTGACAGGAGATCTCCTCTCCTGGAATGTCAGCCTCGCAAGTATCGATTTAAAATTAGCAGCGATTCATCAGCCGCTCAGTTGCCTCCACTGTTTTTGTCGCTGAGACTGGATCGGGTCAGATTTTTAAAAAAATATTCGCAAGAAATTAAGTTTCTAGGAAGGAGGGGTTGGTTCTCTCCCTGGCCAAGTCTGTGTGCTGTCAATTCCTGCTGAGTCAACGCATCGCAATCCAGGAGGAGGTTTACAATTGGCCTCAGTACCTTTGGATTAAGAAGGAAGGGGGGATTGGACTCAGCCAGGGTTCCTGCCCCTGATTACTGTCCAGTGGGTCTGTGTGGATGTGTGTGTGAGGGTTTGTGTGTGTGTGTGAGTGGCAATATCTGTGTTTAAGGGTGCGAGTGAAGGAGTATGTTTGTGTGTTTGTGAGTGAGCGTGTGTCAGCGTGTGCGAATGAGAATGTGTGTGTAGAAGAGCGGAGAGTATGTGTAAGAGTTAGGGTGTGTGTGAGAGAGACTGAGTGTGTGTGTGTGAGACAGAGTTAGTGTGTGAGAGAGACAGAGTGAGTGTGATTGTGTGTGTGTGAGACAGAATGAGTGTGAGTGCATGAGAGAGTGAGTGTGTGTGAGAGAGACAGAGTGACTGAGTGTGTGAGAAAGACAGTGTGAGTATGTGTGGATGCGTGAGTGTGTGTGTGTGAGAAATAGGGGGGATACAGAGTGAATGTGTGTGAATGTGAGTAAACAGGGAGTGAGTGTGCACATGCTGGGATGCTGAATCAAATTGAGCTCAATTGTGATGCCCTCCATAGTTGACTCTCTGATAGTGAATATTCAAACTCATGCCTGAAGATTGGTCAGTGAATAATGTGCAGGAGGGTACAAGAGGATCTCTGGAAGGCCACAATCATATGGTTGCCCCTCAGAGTGGAATCTGCTCAGACTCAGGTGAAACTTCAGCATACACAGAGATATCTCTGCCATACGTAGACATATCTGCCATACACAGAGATATCTGCCAAAAACAGACATATCTGCCATACACAGACATATTTGATTTTGGTTTGATTTATTATTGTCACATGTATTAGTATACAGTGAAAAGTATTATTTCTTGCATGCTATACAGACAAAGCATACCGTTCATAGAGAAGGAAATGAGAGAGTGCAGAATGTAGCGTTACAGTCATAGCAAGGGCAGAGAGAAAGATCAACTTAGTGCGAGGTACGTCCATTCAAAAGTCTGGCAGCAACAGGGAAGAAGCTGTTCTTGAGGTGGTTGGTACATGACCTCAGACTTTTGTATTTTTTTCCAGACGGAAGAAGGTGGAAGAAAGTATGTCCGGAATGCATGGGGTCCTTAATTATGCTGGCTGCTTTGCCGAGGCAGTGGGAAGTGTAGACAGTGTCAATGGATGGGAGGCAGGTTTGCGTGATGGACTGGGCTTCATTCACGACCCTTATTGCAGTCTTGGGCAGAGCAGGAGCCATAACAAGCTGTGAAACAACCAGAAAGAATGGTTTCTATGGTGCATCTGTAAAAGTTGGTGAGAGTTGTAGTGGATATGCCAAATTTCCTTTGCCTGCTGAGAAAGTAGAGGCATTGGTAGGCGTTCTTAACTATAGTGTCAGCATGGGGGTCCAGGACAGGTTGTTGGTGATCTGTACACCTAAAAACTTGAAGCTCTCGAGCATTTCGACTTCGGCCCCATTGATGTAGACAGGGGCACATTCTCCACTACCATCTGCCATACACAGAGGTATTTCTGCCATACATAGAGATATTTCTGCCTTACACAGAGACATATCCGCTACATGCAACATTTTTAAACAGATACAAACTCAACTCCATGATGGAGAATTCTAAACAATTGAATAATCTAGGATTTTACTGACAATAACGTGATCTATATAACCTTATAATGAAAAGGAGAAGAACCTACACATAGGGATAACATCCACATTTTCTGAAGCTGAACTTAATCAGGTTAGAAACAATATAAAATTAGGAACTTCACCATTGAAAGTTCAGGATTATTGAAATTGTCACCAATACTTATGGTGAAGGTGAGAAATATATTGTCAGATACTTCTCTTAACCGAGGAGAGGTATCTTGCTGAACAGGTGGAGTGTTATTCGGAAAATTTAAGGTAACACTTTACTTTAGATTTTGAGGGAGATTTAAAGGAACTTTTATATTGTAGATTAGAAATACAATTCTGTTCCTGTTTTTGAGTAATCTTTAATGTTGTGATATACTGAGCCAAGTGTTCTGTATCTTTGGTTCGTTTATAAACTTTTAATACATCAGTAAATATGCAGCTTTGTGTACTAGCCTAAGAACCCCTGTCTGTATATTTTTAGGTGAAGAGATACATTATTAAAGAGAGAACTTTGGACTCATACTTTCTGGGAGATGTATAAGCTAACTGCTGCTAATTAAAGACAGCTTCTGGAAGAGATAATATTCATTGTTGATTTCGTTCCTCAGGGGAAAAATAGATCAGTTCTTCAAACCCATACAAATGACTGCTGACCAGCTTAAACTTGAGTGAAAGCAATTATCAGAGAAATGATCACAATTTGGAATACCCCCATAAGGTTTACGGTTATGAACCATATCAAATAAGCAATTAGATAAATGACCAGATCATATGTTTATTTAGAAATGCCATTTAAGTGATAAAAATTGATTCGGACACAAAACACCTAATGCTCTTCCTCAAAATAGGACCATGGGATCATTTACATCCACCTGAGAGCAGACAGAGCTCAGCTTCATGCCTCATCTGAAATACAGTTCCTATAGCAGTGCAGCACTCCCTCAGTACTGACTCTCTGACAGTGCGGCACTCCTTCGGTACTGACCCTCTGATAGTGCAGCACTCCCTCAGTACTGACCCTCTGACAGTGCGGCACTCCCCCAGTACTGACCCTCTGACAGTGCGGCACTGCCTCAGTACTGAAACTCTGACAGTGCAGCACTCCCTCAGTACTGACCCTCTGACAGTGCGGCACTCCCCCAGTACTAACTCTATGACGGTGCATCACTCCCTCAGTACTGACCCTCTGACAGTGCGGCACTGCCTCAGTACTGAAACTCTGACAGTGCAGCACTCCCTCAGTACTGACCCTCTGACAGTGCGGTACTCCCTCAGTATTGACCTTGTGACAGTGTGGCACTCCCTCAGTACTGACCTTTCAACAGAGCAGCACTCCCTCAATACTGACCCTCTGACAGTGCGACACTCCCTCAGTACTAACTCTCTGTCAGTGTGGCATTCTCTCAATGCTGCACCGAATGTGTCAGCCTACATTTTAGGCTCAAAGCTCTCGGGTGTAATTTCAGCCCAATGTTCTCCTAACCCAAATTTGGGATTGCTCTCCAATTAGCCATCACCTTCTGGTTTCTTCTTTTTCGGTTATCACTCACTAACGAGTATGATTGTCCACCTAATAAACTCCGTGTCACTGGTCATGGGTTCTGTGGGTCCTTGTGTGACTGATGAGCTCAATCCTCGAGCTGCATCTTCAACTGCACACTTGGCAGGTGTTTCCAGGAGGTGGGTTCAATCCTTGGACTCTATGTCGCTGGGATTCCTTTCTCAGCCTCCTTTTCCAGTCCCCCTCTTGCCACTGGTTGCCCTCGAAGAATTGTGTCCCTTCAATCAGCAGATTCCTCCTGGTAGGTCTCTTCTGAGCACGGGTTCCCAGGTGTCGATGTCTATGATGCATTAACTGAGGTGTCTTTAAAGCGCTTCCTTTGATCTCCTCTTGCTCTGGAGCGTTCCTTGAGCTGAGAAGAAGATTTGCTTTGGCAGCCGGGAATCTGACATTCTAAACACATGGCTGGCCCAGCAGAGTTGGTTTTGGATGATCATGGCCTCGATGCTGGTGGCTTCGCTCCTTCAAAGACGCTGATGCTAGTACACGTGTCCTCCCAACTGATGCGGAGAATCTGTCTCAGGTGGTACTTCTCCAGAACCTTGATGTGACATCTGTACATCGGGTTTCTAAGCCGTATGGAAGAGTTTGGGAGGAAGACTGCCTTGTACACAAGGATCTCAGTATCAGCATGAATGTCATGGTCGTCATAGTCTCTCATCATTAGGTGTGTCAAAGGTGGCGCTTACCGATGGGATACGATGTTAGATCTCTAAGATATCAGCCTTAGATGAGGGGAGGCTCCCCAGGTAGGGGAAATGTTCCACATTTTGGAAGACTTCTGCATTGATCTTAATGGAAGGAGATCTTACCTGGGGCGGGTTAGTAAAGAACCTAAGTCTTCTTGAGGTTGATTCTTCGATATGCTGCCGTGAAGGTATCAAGCACAGCTTGGAGATTCTCCTCTGAGAGAATGGAGATGGTGATATCATCCACATACTGAAGCTCCATGAGCAATGTCAGTGTCGTTTTCTTCTTAGATTTCAATCGGTTGAGGTTGAAAAGTTTTCTGTCCATCCTGTAGACGATGTCCACTCCATTGGGAAGCTTGTTCTTGACAAGGTGCAGGATGGCGGCGATGAAGATGGAGAAAAGTCTGGGGCGATGACACATCCCTGCTTGACTCCAGTCTTGGCTTCGAACGTTTCTGTCAGTGACGACTGTCACTAACATCTTGTCATGGAGGAGTCGGAGGATGTTGATGAATTTCTCTGGACAGCTCACTTTTGTCAGGATCTTCCATAGTGCTTCCTGATTGACTGAGTCAAAATCTTTGGTCAGATCAATGAAGGCCGTGCAGAGCGGTCGATGTTGCTCCTGGCATTTCTCTTGAAGTTGTTGAGCAGTGAAAATCATGTCTGCTGTTCCACGGTTTGGTTGGAGCCACACTGGCTTTCTGGAAGGATTAATTCAGAAAGTGGGAGAAGGCGGCTAGCGAGGATTCGGGTGATGATCTTCCCAGCAATGGAGAATAAGACCATAAGACATAGGAGCAGAATTAGGCCACTCGGCCCATCGAGTCTGCTCCGCCATTCAATCATGGTTGATACTTTTCTCATCCCCATTCTCCTGTCTTTTTGCCATAACCCCTGATCCCCTTAGAGAGAGTCCTCAAATCTCTAGAGTGGGATTTGAACCTACCATCCTCCGAACCCAAATTTGGGATATCTATTTAAGTGTCTATTCATTTTAGCTGTGAGAAAATTAATTTGGGCACAAGATCACAATAATCTGTCAACAATGGCTCCTGGCATCCTTGGAATTCCCTCATTAAACCTCTCCATCGCTTTCTCATTCTATATCCTTAATATCTTCATCTTTGGCCAAGTAGTCGGTCGCGTGTCCTAATGTCTCCTGTCGCTTGGTGTCAAGGCTTGTCTAAGTCGGCTCTTAAGAAGCCATGTTAAAGACACTGTATTGGGTACATGAAGAAAGACTTGGATTATAGAAAAGGGAAAATTCACTTCGAGAAGTGGACACTAATGCAGAACCAGGACATAAAATCAAACAGAAAATCAAGATCATGGGAACAGTTTCAGCCCCATCCCAGCAAGCCTTTCACCAGTAATGTACCCATGGAAAAGGTCTTCCCATTTCCCTCATTTGGTGCTAGGATTCTCTTGGCTTCACTGCCACTTTGACATCTATCTTTTTCCTTGGTTGGTCGGGTGACTCTGGAGTTTTGGGGAGTTGATATTTGAGGGAAATATTTGGGCCTTTTTCAAAGATCAGCTGCCACCATTTATTTAAATGTGTCTCAGGCTGACGGCAATGCTGTCACTGCACATTTCCAAAGATCAGGCGGCTGCCAAGATAATTTCCTTCATGTATAAATCACTACTGCAAAAAGAGTCAAATCAGGAGAATCCAGTGATTGGAATGAGCTGGAATTAATTGATGCAGACGAGAAAAAGCACGGGGGAAGAAGTAACAAATGAAGGCTGGTGACTGTGCAGTGAGATTGGGCTGTGTCTTATACTGAGTGATTGGCACGCCTCCTGGGAAATCACGCCTGCCACTTTCAGCCTCAAAGTCACCGAATCTGTTTAGAGGCAATTAGGTAATTAAACTGTGACACAGCTCATCTTCCAAGCTGACCAAGGAAGGAGCATTTCATTCAGACAGAGTCAGATCTGTAACAAAGCCAGCTGAATTTCTCCCTTCATTCACACAGAATAAGTGGAAATCTCTCTCAGCAAACAAATGCAACAGATCCAATTTTAACTCACTCAAACCCCAACCACTTTCACAAAATAGAGAAAGATTTGCATTTATATAGCACCTTGTACAAACACCAGGCATCCTAAAGCACTTTCCAGCCAGTCAAGTGCTTTTTGAAGTGTTGTCAGTGTTGTATTGTATGAAATAAGGCAGACAAATTGTGCACAGCAAGATTCCACGAACAGCAAAGTGATGATGATCAGGTCATCTGCTTCTTTGATGTTGAGTAGGGAATAAATACTGAGCCGGACGTTGAGGTGAACTCTTGTGGCCTTCCTCAAAACAGTACATGGATCATTAAGCTATTTTTTTTCCATTCATTCAAGGAATGTGGGCTTGGCTGACTAGGCCAGCATTTATTGCCCATCCCTAATTGCCCTTGAACCACTGCAGTTCATGTGGTGTAGGTACACTTACTTGAGAGGACAGACAGGATCTTGGTTCAATGCCTCACCTGAAGATGGCACCTCTAAAAGTATTCCCCAAGTATTGCACTGGAATATCAGCCTTGATTGTGTACAACTCATAAGGTGAGATATAAACCTACACCATTCTGACTCAGAGGTGAGAGTGCCACCCACTGAATCATGGACCTCATGTCTTCTTCCTCATGTCTTTAACATACGAACATACAAGTTAGGAGCTGGAGTAGGCCACTCAAAGGCAGCATTTGATTGAGTGTGGCATCAAGGAGTCCGAGCAAAACTGGAGTCAATGGGAATCGGGAGAAAATTCTCCACTGTTTGGAGTCATACCTGGTGCAAAGGAAGATGGTTGTGGTGGTTGGAAGTCAATCATCTCAGCTCCAGGACATCAAGTGCCACTGATCCTGAGTGGCACTTCACTCATCACATCTTACCAACCTAAAAATGACCGCTTCATCCCTACGATCTGTTTCCTATTAATTAAACAATCCTCTCTGCTCTATGCTAATATGTCACCCCCTCCAACAAGAGCTCTTACTGTGCACAGTAACATTTGACATGGTGCTTTGTTAACGGACACCTGGAAATCAAAGTATACCACATTCACAGCTCCTTCTTTATCGATGTTGCTTGTTACTTCCTCAAAGAACTTCAATAAATTAATCAAACGTTATTTTCCTTTCCCAAAGCCATGTTGACTCTGCCTGACTGCATTGAGATTTTCTAAGTTGTCCATACTGAGAAACTTAATCAAGTTAGCCTGCATGACAGTCACTACAGGCAGAATTGTATAGTTCTTGCCAGTGTGTTTGCAGGTCATACAGTGGGTGTAAAATGCACCAGGTGATGTACCCGCTGCCCTCCCGCTCACAGATGATATGCCTGCAAATTTACGATGGGAGTTCGAGGCAACTAAGGCTTTGCCACTTGCAGCCTGGCCTCAATTTTGAGACTGACGGCAGAGGTTGAGCAGCGGAGCGGGTATTGTGAGGGTCATACTGCCCTCACCATAGGTAGGAGTGGCAGGGCCTCCATCAAGGCACCTATCCCATGATGGGCAAATATACCCAATCCCAATCAAGAGCAACATCAAGCCTCCCAAGCCCCTACTCCACCCCCTCGAGTCCTCAACTCCCCTCCCAGAGATGCGAGGAAACACCACCAGAAAAACTCGGTCCCGCAGGGCAGCACTCCAGACATTCCCAGAGCAGCTTTCAAAAGAGTGCTGTCCAACTGATAAAAAATCAGTAAAAAAAATCTGTTTATCAACACCACAGCAGCAATAGCTTCACAGCTCCGGGAAGCCCAACAATCACAGGCATTTCAAACCTTGTGAACGGTATTGATGAATCACGAGACTCAATCACGTCATCAGTTGATATCCGCTGAGCCACAATGGGAATAACTCTCTGTCAAAATGTTAGTGTTCAATACATTTCCCACGATTGATGCTTCAACAATGCAGCACTCTCACAGTATTGACCCTCTGACAGTGCAGCACTCCCTCAGCACTGACCCTCTAGCAGTTCAGCGCTCCTTCACTACTGACCCTCTGACAGTGCAGCACTCCCTCAGTACTGGCCCTCTGACAGTGCAGCACTCCATCAGTACTGACCCTCTGACAGTGCGGCACTCCCTCAGTACTGACCCTCTGACATTGCAGCACTCCCTCAGCACTGACCCTCTGACAGTGCGGCACTCCCTCTGTACTGACTCTCTGACAGTGCGGCACTCCCTCAGTACTGACTCACTGACAGTGCGGCACTCCCTCAGTACTGACCCTCTGACATTGCAGCACTCCCTCAGTACTGACCCTCTGACATTGCAGCACTCCCTCAGTACTGACCCTCTGACAGTGCGGCACTCCCTCAGTACTGACCCTCTGACAGTGCGGCACTCCCTCAGTACTGACCCTCTGACAGTGCGGCACTCCCTCAGTGCTGACCCTCTGACATTGCAGCACTCCCTCAGTACTGACCCTCTGACATTGCAGCACTCCCTCAGTACTGACCCTCTGACATTGCAGCACTCCCTCAGCACTGACCCTCTGACAGTGCGGCACTCCCTCAGTGCTGACCCTCTGACATTGCAGCACTCCCTCAGTACTGACCCTCTGACAGTGTGGCACTCTCTCAGTACTGACCCTCTGACAGTGTGGCACTCCCTCAGTACTGACCCTCTGACAGTGCGGCACTCCCTCAGTACTGACCCTCTGACAGTGCGGCACTCCCTCAGTACTGACCCTCTGACAGTGCGGCACTCTCTCAGTACTGACCCTCTGACAGTGCGGCACTCTCTCAGTACTGACCCTCTGACAGTGCGGCACTCCCTCAGTACTGACCCTCTGACAGTGCGGCACTCCCTCAGTACTGACGCTCTGACAGTGCGGCACTCCCTCAGTACTGACGCTCTGACAGTGCGGCACTCCCTCAGTACTGACCCTCTGACAGTGCGGCACTCCCTCAGTACTGACCCTCTGACAGTGCGGCACTCTCTCAGTACTGACCCTCTGACAGTGCGGCACTCTCTCAGTACTGACCCTCTGACAGTGCGGCACTCCCTCAGTACTGACCCTCTGACAGTGCGGCATTCCCTCAGTACTGACGCTCTGACAGTGCGGCACTCCCTCAGTACTGACGCTCTGACAGTGCGGCACTCCCTCAGTACTGACCCTCTGACAGTGCGGCATTCCCTCAGTACTGACCCTCTGACAGTGCAGCACTCCCTCAGTACTGACCCTCTGACAGTGCGGCACTCTCTCAGTACTGACCCTCTGACATTGCAGCACTCCCTCAACTGCTCTTGGAGCATCAAGCACTATTTTGCGCAAGTGTCTGAATTGTGGTTATAATCCCTATGGCGGAATTCTCCGGCCAGGCTGGTCTAAAAGCTGGAAATTCCCACCCGACTGTCGATGGGGTTTCACATTGTCCGCAGCCCGCTGCTAAAATTCCAGTGGTGAGTGGGATGCTCGAATTCCAGCCCTAGTTTCTGACTCCACCTGAGTTCCCAGTCAGACCCCTTCACCAGAGTTATTGTGTTCATGGGAATAAATGGAGAGTGAAAACCCAAAACAAACAAATGTGCAGTTGACAGACTGACCTTTTTCACATCAATAACCAACCGATGATTCCGGAGTTCCCCAATCACTCCCCCAACATTACTGCGCTTACCCTCTCACTCAGCCCTCATTCCCACCTTCACCCTCCACTGTCTCTCATCACTCTCACACCTCACCCTCACCCATATGCTCCTTCCCCACCCACAGGCTCCTCCCTGTCATGTATGCATGGCCCTCCTCCCCCTCACTCCCAATACTGGGTACTCACACTCAGTGGCATCTCTGTCTGTCAGATGTGAATAGCCTCAGACCTCATGATCTGAAATGTGTGCAGGAAATCTCGGCGCTGAGCTCTCTTTCATGATTTCTTCCTTTTTTAGCCTCTGGGGTCTTGGGACCCTGTGACACTCACACGGTCACTCATTTTTCATAAATAAAGAGTGAAGGATTTACAACAACAACAAAATGGAAAGCACACGCGAGCACAAAAACATGCTGAGCAGTGCCAAGCAATCAATACCAGGGACAAGTGTTATTGGCAAGCTCCAGGTAAGCATGATGGGAGTCAAAGTTCACCCTCCATAGCCAAAGAATGTTTCAGTCATTCCAGCAATCTCCAAGTTGGTCAATCATTTACCGAGTGCTTGGTACAGCAGCAACTCAGGCGAGTGTGGACCGTCTGACACACAGCACAGTAAACAACTCCTCTCAAAGACTGCCACAACGTCAAAACAATGACACACTCTCCCACTCAAACTCATTCCTGTGGCCTCCCTCATCTCCTGGTCAACTGTAAGACACATCCCTACTCGTGGCCAGTGAGTGGGCTGAGGGGTATGCGAGATGAGGGAGTGGGATGGATAGATAGTGAGGCGGGGGGCATGTGTGGTGGGGGAGAAGAGAGGGAGTGGGGGAGGGGTGAAGAGAGGGAGTGGGGGAGGGGTGAAGAGAGGGAGTGGGGGAGGGGTGGAGAGAGGGAGTGGGGGAGGGGTGGAGAGAGGGAGTGGGGGAGGGGTGGAGAGAGGGAGTGGGGGAGGGGTGGAGAGAGGGAGTGGGGGAGGGGTGGAGAGAGGGATACAGATGATGAGGGATTTGGAGTGGGAGGGATGGGCACGTGCGCTGGAGCAATGTGAGCAGGGTGGGGGAGGGGAGGGACTGGTACAGGGAGGATGGGCGAGGGATATAGACAGGATGGGGGAAGGGACAGGTACAGAGAAGGTGGGGGAAGTGAGGGAGCAGTTCAGACAGGGTGGGGGAGGGGTACAGGCAAGGTGGGGAGGGGTACAGGCAGGGTGGGGGAGGGGTACAGGCAGGGTAGGGGAGGGGTACAGGCAGGGTAGGGGAGGGGTACAGGTAGGGTAGCGGAGGGGTACAGGCAGGGTTGTAGAGAGGAAGGAGGGCAAGAAAAGGGTGGAGGAATGAGATCTTGCGTGCGATTTGGATGTCTGCAGCAGTTGAAGGATATAGTGAGGCCTGCAGGTCAGAATAATTCCGCCTTGTGTGGAATGAAACTTGGGATCTTTTCCCATTGTACCCACCAGGCAGTATCACCATTAAACCTGGGAACAGTGCAGGGAATCTGGCATGACATTCCAGAGTACCCGACTGACACCAAGACCCAGGGAGAGACTCCCAATTTAACCTGGAACAAGCAACAAAACTGGGAGATTCTCAACTCTACAAAGAAGATCGTTACTCACGGCAAAGATTCCCCCATTCAGGATTGGCTCTGAATGAGAGGATACAGTGGGTGTTATCAATTTTTACCTCCCAGGGCAAAGGAACTCACGGGCAAGTGAACCAAAGAATATGGAGAAAGGTGGGTTAACAATCAAATCAAATATGATCTGACTGAATGGTGGAACAGGTTCAAGGGGCTGAATGGCCTCCTCCACATCCACATTCCTCGCAAAGTCAAGAAGAATCTCATCAATCAGTAGCTGAAGAAAACTGGAGAATGATTCCCTTGTTCACTGAATGCATTATAGATTTCCTGAACTTTGTAACACAGAGTAAGTTCAGGGAGTTGTCTACCAGAATTTGAAATAAACCAAAATTATTGTATATCAAATGGCCCTAAAAAGACCCCAGTGATGATTAACAAGCACATGGCTGGCAATTTTTACAAGCAGAACTTCAGACAGATCATGAACCCACAGGCTTGTAAATTATAGCAATTTCCGACATCATTCTGGGGTATTCTACAATTTCACCTCATTAAATATACCGTAATATCGACTGACTCGGGACTGATGACATCATCCCAACCGCCAACACATCCCCTCTCTTACTACCCTCACAGTTGGAGTCTCCTCCCTTCCCTCAAAAAGAGACCTTCAATCTCCTCAAACTGGGAAACCCCTCCTCTCCCTCAATCCCCTAAAACTGGGAAACCCCTCCTCTCCATCACCACCCTCAAACTGTGGGACCCCTCCCCTCCCTCATTATCTTCAAACCGTGAAAATCCTTCCCTCCCTCACTAGCCTCAAACTGTGATACCCCTCCCCTCCCTCACTCTTTTCAAATTGTGGGAATCCGCCTCTCCCTCACAACCCTCAAACTGTGAAACTCCTCCCCTCCCTCACTACCCTCAAACTGTGAAACCCCTCCCCTCCCTCACTACCCTCAAACTGTGGGAATCCTCCCCTCCCTCACTAAACTTAAACTGTGGGAATCCTCCCCTCCCTCACTAAACTTAAACTGTGGGAATCCTCCCCTCCCTCACTAAACTTAAACTGTGGGAATCCTCCCCTCCCTCACTACCCTCAAACTGTGAAACTCCTCCCCTCCCTCACTACCCTCAAACTGTGAAACTCCTCCCCTCCCTCACTACCCTCAAACTGTGAAACCCCTCCCCTCCCTCACTACCCTCAAACTGTGGGAATCCTCCCCTCCCTCACTAAACTTAAACTGTGGGAATCCTCCCCTCCCTCACTAAACTTAAACTGTGGGAATCCTCCCCTCCCTCACTACCCTCAAACTGTGAAACTCCTCCCCTCCCTCACTAACCTCAAACTGTGAAACTCCTCCCCTCCCTCACTACCCTCAAACTGTGTGTGGGAATCCTCCCCTCTCTCACTCCCCTCAAACTGTGGGACCCGTCCCCTCCCCATGTCTCCATTATGCCGTATAACTTGCAAGCTTCCAAAAATCCAGCTGGGTTTCATCGTCCCTGCAATGAAATCACTGCCAGGCAGATTAGATTAAAATTGACTGACAAAGATCTGTTTGAGAATGGAATGGTTGCTGATGTAGAAAGGTTAGGAAAAGTGCAGAGAATGGGAGAGACGGCAAGTTCATCTCATACAATTTGTCACCAACTCCCTTGACTCCCCTGACATGTCCTGCTCTGAGTAAAACTCTCCATGAACAATCACCAACTGACTTTATCTCCTGACCTATGTGTAAAGTCAACCTTAGGTTAGCAATATGCCAAAGAAGGAACAGACATTCCAGAACCTTCCGGGGGTGAGAAGTCTAAATTACTGATAATGAAAACATGATACTGAAACAAATACCAGATTGGAAAATAAGAGGAAAATAAAATTGGACAACTTGCAGATCTTTAATTGCCAGGCAACTCTCATTGGGAATGATCCAACACTCAATAAAAACATTCTTTTCTGCACTTATTCAGGTATGATGTAGAGATGCCGGCGTTGGACTGGGGTAAACACAGTAAGAGTTTTAACAACACCAGGTTAAAGTCCAACATGTTTATTTGGTAGCAAATACCATTCGCTTTCGGAGCGCTGCTCCTTCGTCAGATGGAGTGGAAATCTGCTCTCAAACAGGGCACAGAGACACAAAATCAAGATACAGAATACTGATTAGAATGCGAATCTCTACAGCCATATGGTGATATGGCGCTCGACTCATCGATCGACAGTTCCGACGCGCCACAGCGAAAAACCGCACTGACCTCCTCAGAAGACAAACATGGGACACGGTGGACAGAGTACCCTTCGTCGTCCAGTACTTGCCCAGAGCGGAGAAGCTACGGCATCTCCTCCGGAGCCTTCAACATGTCATTGATGAAGACGAACATCTCGCCAAGGCTATCCCCACACCCCCACTTCTTGCCTTCAAACAACCACGCAACCTCAAACAGACCATTGTCCGCAGCAAACTACCCAGCCTTCAGGAGAACAGTGACCACGACACCACACAACCCTGCCACAGCAACCTCTGCAAGACGTGCCAGATCATCGACACGGATGCCATCATCTCACGTGAGAACACCATCTACCAGGTACACGGTACATACTCTTGCAAATCTGCCAACGTTGTCTACCTGATACACTGCAGGAAAGGATGTCCCGAGGCATGGTACATTGGGGAAACCATGCAGACGCTGCGACAACGGATGAATGAACACCGCTCGACAATCACCAGGCAAGACTGTTCTCTTCCTGTGGGGGAGCACTTCAGCGGTCACGGACATTCAGACTCTGATCTTCAGGTAAGCGTTCTCCAAGGCGGCCTTCACGACACACGACAGCGCAGAGTCGCTGAGCAGAAACTGATAGCCAAGTTCCGCACATATGAGGACGGCCTAAACCGGGATGTTGGGTTTATGTCACACTATCAGTAACCCCCACAGGTTGCCTCCTAGACTTGCAGAATCTCACTGGCTGTCCTGTCTGGAGACAATACACATCTCTTTAACCTGTGCTTAATGCTCCGTCCACTCACATTGTCTGTACCTTTAAGATCTGGGTGGACTTTAACCTGGTGTTGTTAAAACCCTTACCTTATTCAGGTACCCAGTATTAGCACAGGGTTAGATAGAGAGTAAAGCTCCCTCCACACTGTCCCTATGAAACACTCCCAGGACAGATACAGCAAGGAGTTAGATAAGGAGTAAATCTCCTTCTACACTGTCCCCATCAAACACTCCCAGAACAGGTGCAGCACAAGGTTAGATGCAGAGTAAAGCTCCCTCTACACTGAACCCATCAAACATGCCCAGGACAGGTACAGCACGGGGTTAGATACAGAGTAAAGCTGCCCCTACACTGTCCCCCATCAAACACTCCCAGGACCGGTACAGCACACAGTTAGATGCAGAGTAAAGCTCCCTGTACACTGTCCCCCATCAAACACTCCCAGAACCGGTACAGCACGGGGTTAGATACAGAGTAAAGTTCCCTCTACACTGTCCCCATCAAACACTCCCAGGACAGGTACAGCATGGGGTTAGATACAGAGTGAAGCTCCCTCTACACTGTCCCCATCAAACACTCCCAGGACAGGTACAGCACGGGGTTAGATACAGAGTAAATCTCCCTCTACACTGTCCCCATCAAACATTCCCAGGACAGGTACAGCACGGGGTTAGATACAGAGTAAATCTCCCTCTACACTGTCCCCATCAAACACTCTCAGGACAGGTACAGCACGGGGTTAGATACAGAGTAAATCTCCCTCTACACTGTCCCCATCAAACACTCCCAGGACAGGTACAGCACGGGGTTAGAGCTCCCTCTACACTGTCCCCATCAAACACTCTCAGGACAGGTACTGCACGGGGTTAGATACAGAGTAAATCTCCCTCTACACTGTCCCCATCAAACACTCTCATGACAGGTACAGCACGGGGTTAGATACAATGTAAAGTTCCCTCTACACTGTCCCCATCAAACACTCCCAGGACAGGTACAGCACGGGGTTAGATACAGAGTAAAGCTCCCTCTACACTGTCCCCATCAAACACTCTCAGGACAGGAACAGCACGGGGTTAGATACAGAGTAAAGCTCCCTCTACACTGTCCCCATCAAACACTCTCAGGACAGGAACAACCCGGGGTTAGATACAGAGTAAAGCTCCCTCTACACTGTCCCCATCAAACACTCTCAGGACAGGTACAGCATGGAGTTAGATACAATGTAAAGCTCCCTCTTAACTAATGCCTATGTTCCAAAAGCTGCGCCTCAATGGGACTTGATTGGTTCTAATGTGTTTTCGGTGAAACTTGCTTTAGAAATTCAAGTCTGTCTATCTTTACATTCAAATTTCGAGTAGGAAATGCAGAACAATCTGGAATTAATTCCATCAGTCAGTCTACATCACCATTCAATGTTTTTCAGTGGTCTGCACAATCTGTAAGTAGATCAATTTAAACATAGTCCAGTAAGGGGTTAATCTTCACAAGAACAAAGATTCATTGTTACTGAAATGTTCAGTCTGATTTTCATCTGGTGAGGGTGAGTTGTGTCAATACAGAATGAAATCAGTCATTTAATTTACAGGAAACAATTTCTCTGTAATGGCTCCCCATGGATCTCACATTGAAACCACAAACATTCTGTCCCTGAGTAGGCATAAATAATTGCAGCAGCACTGGAGCAGACAGCCATCGAGGATCAGACTTACCTGCCTTGCACTGTAGGGATTCTGTGAATCCTCAGCATACTGGGAGAAAAATGATCTCTGGGACAGTTCTTCATCAGGCGCCCAGAACAAAGTGTTTCAGGTAAATTGCGATGGTTTGTCCTTCAGTTTAACCCATTTTCCACTGATCTCAATCCCTGTTATCCATCGTTTTCCCATATCCCTCATTCCCAATTACCCACATTATCTTCAGATCCCTTATTCCCACCTACCCCACCTTCCACCATCCCTTAATCTCACTTATCCACCCTCTTCCCAGTAATCTCAGTCCAACCTATACATCCTCTCCCCACATCCCTCATTCCCACCTACCCAGCATGGAAGCTGGGACATTAACAACAAGAGAGCATGAGAGGTGCAGGGCCATTAATAGTGAGAGGAGTCCAAAAATAACACGAGAGGAGATAGTAATAATTAAGGGTACTTTGAGTGAGTATTTTGCTCCTTTATCTTTCAAGAATGTATAATTTATTAATAATTGTAGTATTTAAGACCTACTCGCGGTAATAAAGGTTATTGGGAGTAGTCGGCTCTATTAATTATAAATTAATTAAAGTAAAGTAATTGATTAACTAACACATTTTGAAGATGGCAAGGCAGGTGACGTGTTGCAACTGCTGAATGCGGGCATTTCCTGGATCCAGGACAAACACACGTGCAGTAAGTGGCTTGAAGAGCTTTGGCTCAGTGTGATTGAACTGCAAGCCGAGCTACAGACAGAGAGGGGCAAGTTACCTGCACACTTTACTCCTATCACACTCCTTTGTGATAGGCAGAACTTTATAGTTGGTCAATGACCAGGGACAGGAGGGTGTGACTGCAAGTCAGGCAGATATGGAGAGTCAGCATGTAGTGATGGAGAAGCTTCACTCTCTGACTTTATTCAACAGTGTGCATTAGAAGAAGGACTGTGTGGTGAACCATCATTGGTTCCCACTAGATAGTACTGAGCCAGGGTCTGGCCAGTACTACAAGTATGTATATATGTTGCTGTTGGGTTAGGGATGGGTTGTTCTACTTGTTGCTGTTGGGGTTAGGGTGGGGTTGTTACACCTTTGTACTGTAGTATTGTGGTACATCCCAGTCGGGCTCCGCCTCCTGGGAGAGGTATAAAGGTCCCTGCTCTGGCTGGGACCCCTCAGTCTGGGATCGTGTATATAATTGGTAGCTGCCTTGTTACAGCAAATAAAAGCCTTTATTTCCTGAGCATCAAGCCTCGTGTATGATAACGCGCATCAGACTGCAAGATGGCTCAGCAGCCAGACCACAGTAACATGGTGGGGTGAAGAGGAATGTGGTACTGAAAGGAGACAGTATAATCAAGGGGATACATGCTTTTCTTGCAGCCGTGACAGAGAGCTGCGAAGGTTGTGTTACCTGCCTGGTGATAGGGTTAAGGACATCTCCTCACTGCTGGAGAGGAACTTGGAATGGGAGGAGGAGGATCCAGTTGTTGTGGTCCATGTGAAGACCAACAACATAGGCAGAATTATGTTCTGCTAAGATCATTTGAGGAGTTAGAGTCCAAATTGAAAAGTAGAACATGAAAGGTAATGATCTCTGGATTGTTAGCTGAGCCATGAGCCATTTGGCATAGAATTAAACAGATTAGAGAATTAAACACGCGGCTGAAAAAGTGGTATAGGAAGAAGGGGTTTCCATTCCTGGGGCACTGATATCAGTTCTTAGTAAAGAGTGAGCTATTCCATTGGAATGGGCTGCATTTGAACCAGGCTGGAACCAATGCCCCAGCCAACTGTGTAACTAGAGCTGTGAATAAGACTTTAATCTAACAGAGGAGTTTCACGTGAAGGGAAGTTTAGAAAGCTCGAGAGAAAGGTTGAGCTACCAGCACAGTATCATGATGTAGGTAAAGACAAGCAGAGTAGGACAAAAAATGTACATCAGCCAATAAGGTCATTCCATAGAATAGAATTTTAAAAGTTAACTTAAAGGTTCTTTATCTGAATGCATAACGTGTCTGCAAGAAGATAGATGAACTAGTGGGACAAGTCGAGGTAAATGATTTAGATCTAATTGCCGTTGACAAAAACATGGTTACAAGGTGATTTGATTTGATTTGATTTGGGTTTGCAATACTTCAGGAAGACAGTGGCAAAGGAGGAGGGATCGCCCTTCTAGTAAAGGATGAAGTAGTAGCCATTGTAGGTCATGAAGTAGAATCAGTCAGGGTGGAAATCAGGAATAGCAAGAATCAGAAAACACTGGTGGAGTAGTTTATAGATCTTTTATAAGTATTAAAAAAATTCTCTCACAAGCAGAGTCAGGAGGAATTATCATGGGAACAAGGGAATGTCAGATGAATTGAACAAATATTTGTGTCTGTCTTCACAATAGAAGACACAAGTACATAAGACCATAAGACCATAAGACATAGGAGCGGAAGTAAGGCCATTCGGCCCATCGAGTCCACTCCACCATTCAATCATGGTTGATTTCAACTCCATTTACCCGCTCTCTCCCCATAGCCCTTAATTCCTCGAGAAATCAAGAATTTATCAATTTCTGTCTTGAAGACGCTCAACGTCTCGGCCTCCACAGCCCTCTGTGGCAATGAATTCCACAGACCCACCACTCTCTGGCTGAAGAAATTTCTCCTCATCTTACCAGAAACAGAAGATAATCTAGGGGCTAAAAAGAGTGAGGAAATTAGGGAAACTAATAACAGCAGACAAAAAGTATTGGCGAAACATAGGGGACATAAATTTGATGAATCCACGGTACTCGATGATCCACAACCTAGGGTTCTAAAAGAGAAGGTGGATGTGCTAGCTGTGATTTTCTAAAATTCCTCGTACTCAGTCCCACTATTTGGAAGTTGACAAATGTTATATTGCTTTTCAAGAAAAGAGGGAGAGAGCAAACAGTGAACCACAGGCTAGTTGTTGTGAAAGTGCTGGAAGCTATTATTAAGGAAATCTCAACAATACGCTTAGAAAAACAAAGTATGATGACAACAAGTCAACATACCTTTGCTCAATGGAAACCGTGTTTGACAAATGGATTCGGTTTTTTCAGGATGTAATTAGGAGGGTAGATAAAGAGGAATTAATAGATGTGGTATACCTGGATTTCCAAAAGGCATTCAATAAGGTGATGCACACAAGGGCTAAAGGAGTTAAGGGTAATATATTAGCACAGATAAGAGGATTGGTTAACGTATAGAAAACAGAGGGGGAATCTTACGCCCCCGTTTGTGGCAGGTGAGAATGGCAAAGCGTGGAGAATCGACAAGGTATCCCAAAACGGCTTTTATGCTTGCAGAATTTCCCCGCTCAATTGTCCCTGTGGTGTAACAGGTTGTCACCATGCAATGACAAGAAACACATTTGAACACATGTGAACGTAATTAGCAGGCTTCCCCATTGTAAAATCCCCCAACAAAGGAAAGTCCCCCAGCCCCGTTCCCACCACTGGCATTGTGACGTCACCTCGGCAGAATTTATAACAGGTTTTTAAAAATGGGTAACTGGTGAACAGACCCTGCTGAGGACACACAAGTAAGTACAGCTCCTGGGGGGAACAGGGTCATGTGCCTTTGCTTTTTATGTCTAAGTGTTTAAAAATATGGCTGGAAAAGCCAACAGTATAGCCAGCAGCTACACTCCGCTTTTCCCGCATGAGTTCACACTCAGGGCTGCATGGTGGCACAGTGGTTAGCACTGCTGCCTCACAGCACCAGGGACCCGAGTTCGATTCCTGGGTTGGGTCACTGTCTATGTGGAGTTTGCACGCTCTTCCCATTTCTGCATGGGTTTCCTCCGGGTGCCCTGGTTTCCTCATACAGTCCGAAAGATGTGCTGGTTAGGTGCATTGGCCGTGCTAAATTCTCCCTCAGTGTACCCGAAAAGGTGCAGGAGTGTGGCGACTGGCAGATTTTCACAGTAACTTAATTGCAGTGTTAATGTAAGCCTACTCGTGACAATTATCCTAGGGGATTTTAATCTACATATCGATTGGTCAAACCAAGTTGGTCAAAGCAGGCTTTGTGGAGGAATTCAGAGAATGTATCCACAATAGTTTCCTCAAACAGTATGCAATGGAACCTACGAGGGAGCAAGCTCTCCCAGGTCTGGTCATGTGTAGTGACAGCAAGAAGTCTCACAACACCAGGTTAAAGTCCAACAGGTTTATTTGGTAGCAAAAGCCACTAACTTTCGGAGCGCTGCTCCTTCGTCGGGTGAGTGGGAGTTCTGTTCACAAACAGGGCATATAAAGACACAAACTCAATTTACAAAATAATGGTTGGAATGCGAGTCTTTACAGGTAATCAAGTCTCAAAGGTACAGACAATGTGAGTGGAGAGAGAGTTAAGCACAGTTTAAAGAGATGTGTATTGTCTCCAGACAGGACAGTTAGTGAGATTTTGCAAGCCCAGGCAAGTCGCGGGGGTTACAGATAGTGTGACATGAATCCAAGATCCCGGTTGAGGCCATCCTCATGTGTGCGGAACTTGGCTATCAGTCTCTGCTCAGCAACTCTGCGCTGTTGTGTGTCATGAAGGCCGCCTTGGAGAATGCTTTCCCGAAGATCATTCGGCCTCTGATCTTCGGGTAAGCATTACCCCATACCCCTCAAACCACCTACCCACCTTCTCCCCATGTCCCTCAATCCACCTACCCACCTTCTCCCCAGGTCCCTCAATCTACCTATCCACTTTCTCCCCATGTCCCTCAATCCCAACTACCCATGATCTCCCCATATCCCTCAATCCCATCAACCCACCCTCTCCTCATATCCCTCAATCCCACCTACCCACCCTCTCCCCATATCCCCCAATCCCACCTAGCCACCCTCTCCCCATATCTCTCAATCCCTACCTTCCCTCCCTCTCCCTATATCCCTCAATCCCACCCTCTCCCCATGTCCCTCAATCCCACCTATCCTCCCTCTCCCCACATCCCTCAATCCCACCTATCCACCTTCCCCCCATATCCCTCAATCCACTTACCCATCCCGCCTCCTCTATCCTTCAATCGCACCAGGGTTTTCCCTGTTTCTCTGACCTCTATCCTGCAGGTTGCCAGACCATTAGAGCTGACAGACTGTTAGGCCAAAGGCATTGCAGCTAAAGCTGAAACTCTCCAAATCCACCCACAGTTCCTGGAAGGGGACCCTCGATGTTAATCCAGAGAAGGAACACGGTCAGTTTTTCATTCAGCAAAAGCAGGAATGCTCCGATGTAATCCCCTCTGCCATTCTGACAGGGATTAACTCAAAGCACTGAAGCGTGAATAGGTTTGGACCAGAGCTAATGGTAAGATTGCTGGATGCTGGGATGTTGAAAACAAAAAGGGTTAAACATTGGACTCAAATGGTTCACTTCCCAGAATTCATTGCCGGGGTCAGGAGGTCAAAGTCACAGAAAATCTTGCAGCATTGTTATTGATTATAGGCACTTAGTGAGAGTCATTCTCCTAATAACTGCAATTCAATTTAATCAGCGCACAGATCACTGTTCTGCACTGCTTCACCCATACATCTGCTTACCTCGAACATCAATCACAAAAGCAAACACTTAGCTAATGATGGGGGGAGCTCAGGTCACATTTCTCATCCTCCTGCCTAACTGCAATCACTCATGATATCTTTCTGAACATCTTCAAATCTCAACACTCAGCCCACACCCCGGGCGTCCATTCTTAAAGCATGGGGTTCGATAGTAATTGGAGGTCAGAGCACATTTGATTGTGAGGGTCAGAATGATAGAACTGAACCAAGTTCTCATCTAACCTCATGTGTGAATCATGCTCTGCTTGAAACATCCCATTTATCTGGCCTGATCATTCTCAATCGCCTCAAAACACCCACCAACACATCTCTGTCCACCAATGCGAGGTGATGCATTTTGGTAGATTGAACCAGGGCAGGACTTACTCAGTTAATGGTAGGGCATTGGGGAGAGTTACAGAACAAAGTGATCTAGGGGTACATGTTCATAGCTCCTTGAAAGTGGATCTCAGGTAGACAGAGTTGTGAAGAAGACATTCGGCATACTTGGTTTCATCGGTCAGAACATTGAATACAGGAGTTGGAATGTCTTGTTGAAGTTGTACAAGACATTGGTAAGGCCACACTTGGAATACTGTGTGCAATTCTGGTCACCCTATTATAGAAAGGATATTATTAAACTAGAAAGAGTGCAGAAAAGATTTACTCGAATGCTACCGGGACTTGATGGATTGAGTTATAAGGAGAGGCTGGATAGACTGGGACTTTTTTCTCTGGAGTGTAGAAGGCTGAAGGGTGATCTTATAGAGGGGCACAGATCAGCTAGATAGTCAATATCTTTTCCCAAAGGTAGGGGAGTCTAAAACTAGAGGGTATAGGTTTAAGGTGAGAGGGGAGAGATACAAAAGTGTCCAGAGGGGCAATTTTTTCACACAGAGGATGGTGAGTGTCTGGAACAAGCTGCCAGAGGTAGTAGTAGAGGTGGGTACAATTTTGTCTTTTAAAAAGCATTTAGATAGTTACATGGGTACGATGGGTATAGAGGGAAATGGGCCAAACGCGGGCAATTGGGATTAGCTTAGGGGTTTTAAAAAAGAAAGTTGGGCCGAAGGGCCTGTTTCTATGCTGTAAACCTCGATGACTCTATGACTAATCACAAACTCATGCCCCCTCTCAATTACCCTGCACTGTTCCCTCAAAGGGGCAGTGATCTCCACTTGGGAGAGGCAAAGCTTGATCCGGGATAGTGAGCAAGGCTTCATCAGAGGGGGGTCATGCCGAACAAATTTGATTGAATTTTTTGAGGAGGTGACCAGGTGGGTAGATGAGGGTAGTGCAGTCAATGTAATTTATACAGATTTCAACAAAGCCTTTAATAAGGTCCCATATGGGAGACTTGTAAAAAAGGTAAATGTACATGGGATACAGGGTAATTTTGTCAAGTGGATTCAAAATTGGCTCAGTTGCAGGAGACAGAACGAGGCTGTTTAATGACTGGAAGCCAGTGGCCAGTGGCGTACTACAGGGATCTGTGATGAGCCTCCTATTATTCGTCATTTCTATAAATGGCATGGATGACTATGTGGGGGGGGTAGGATTAGTAAACTTGCGGATGACACAAAAATTGGCTGGATGGTTAACAGAGAGGCGGAATGTCCTGGGCTACAAGAAGATATAGACGAGATGGTCAAATGGGCGGATAAGTGGCAAATGGAATTCAGCTTTGAAAAGTGTGAGGTGATACATTTTGGAAGGAGTAATTTGACAGGAAAGTATTCCTGATTTTTCTTTGGTACAGGGAAGATGGAGTACAAGATAGAGATAAAGAATCTGGTGAAATGGTGCAACAACAATAATCTCTCCCTCAATGTCAGCAAATCATAGGAGATAGTCATCGACTTCAGGAAGCATAGTGGAGAACATGCCCCTGTCTACATAGCGGGAACACAGTGGAAATGGTTGGGAACTTCAAGTTTCTAGGTGGCCAGATCACCAGTCATGGTCCCTCCGTGCCAAAGAACAACAAAGAACAAAGAACAAGAACAAAGAACAATACAGCACAGGAACAGGCCCTTCGGCCCTCCAAGCCCGTGCCGCTCCCTGGTCCAAACTAGACCATTCTTTTGTATCTCTCCATTCCCACTCCGTTCATATGGCTATCTAGATAAGTCTTAAACGTTCCCGGTGTCCCCGCCTCCACCACCTTGCCTGGCAGCGCATTCCAGGCCCCCACCACCCTCTGTGTAAAATATGTCCTTCTGATATCTGTGTTAAACCTTCCCCCCTTCACCTTGAACCTATGACCCCTCGTGAACGTCACCACCGACCTGGGGAAAAGC
The DNA here is from genome assembly GCF_964213995.1 of Mustelus asterias. NCBI lineage: Eukaryota > Metazoa > Chordata > Chondrichthyes > Carcharhiniformes > Triakidae > Mustelus > Mustelus asterias. The sequence goes on from NC_135814.1 coordinate 3,011,455, forward strand.
TTCCCACCGTTCACCCTATCTATGCCTTTCATAATTTTATACACCTCTATTAAGTCTCCCCTCATCCTCCGTCTTTCCAGGGAGAACAACCCCAGTTTACCCAATCTCTCCTCATAACTAAGCCCCTCCATACCAGGCAACATCCTGGTAAATCTCCTCTGTACTCTCTCCAAAGCCTCACTATAGTGAAGAACACTATAGTGAAGAAAGCCTACCAACGCTTCTACTTTCTCAGGAGGCGAAGGAAATTTGGCATGTCCACTACAACTCTCACCAGTTTTACAGATGCGCCATAGAAAGCTTCCTTTCTGGTTGTATCGCAGCTTGGTATGGCTCCTGCTCTATCTAAGACCATAAGAAACTACAAAGGGTCGTGAATAAAGCCCAGTCCATCACTCAAACCAGTCTTCCATCCATTGACTCTGTCTACACTTCCCTCTGCCTTGGCAAAGCAGCCAGCATAATTAAGGACCCCATGCACCCCGGACATTCTCTCTTCCACCTTCTTCCTCCAGGAAAAAGATACAAAAGTCTGAAGTCACATACTAACTGACTCAAGAACAACTTCTTCCCTGCTGCCATCAGACTTTTGAATGGACCTACCTTATATTAAGTTGATCTTTTGCTACATTCCAGCTATGACTGTTACACAACATTTTGCACTCTCTCTTTTCCTTCTCGATGAATGATATGCTTTGTCTGTATCGTGCTCAAGAAACAATACTTTTCACTGTATACTAATACATGTGACAATATTAAATCAAATCAAAAGGATGAAGGTCATCTTCTTGAAGCTGGTAGGGACCTCAGATCGTATTTTTCTCTTGCTCTGTGTCTTTAGCCTTCTCTGCCTCCATGTCCATTTTTTCTCCTATTGCTTTCCCTTTCTTGGTCTCTTACCTGCTTTCCATTCTCCCTTTCGCTCTATCTCTAATTCTTGCTATGTCTTTTCTTCCTGGCCTCCTTTCATTTCTCTCTTCCTCTTTTTGGATTTTGTCTCCATTCTCTCTATCTTCCAACTCTTTGCTCACCATGCCTTCTCTGTTCTGAGAGAAACATGTTTTAGTGAGGAGCTGAAGGAAATCAGCATGAGTAGAGAAATGGTTTTGGGGAAATTGATTGGATTGAAGGTGGATAAATCTCCAGGTCCTGATCATTTTCATCCCAGAATACTTAAGGAAGTGGCCCCGGAAATAGTCGATTCATTGGTCGCCATTTTGCAAAATTCTTTGGACTCCAGAATAGTTCCTCCAGATTGGAGGGTAGCTAATGTAAGCCCGCTATTCAAAAAGGGAGGTAGAGAGAAAACAGGGAGCTATAGACCAGTGAACCTAACGTCGGTACAAATAATGGTTAAAACCCCACCCCCACCTACATCACACAGACGTGAAGGTGACCTAACCCAAACACCCCCAACCTCAGCTCCCCTCCTCTCTCAGACCCTCCACAACCCTCCTTCTCCCTCAGACCTCCAACTCATGCCCCCCCGCCCCACTTTAGGCCATGTTGGCAGTGCCAACAACATACTACCCCCTGGCACTCTGGCACTAACACCCTGGCCTTGGGCCCCGAAGGTGGTCAAGGTACTAGTTCCAGTAGCCATTTTCCCCTCTGCTGCTGCGAGGTGGCAAAGCAAGGGTTCCTCTGGGATCCTGGGGGTTGGGTGGACTCAGGCTAGGGGCAAGGGGCTGACCTTTCCACTCTTTGTTGGGTGTTGTAGCTACACTGTCCCTTCTCTCCTGTGTGGGGTCTGAGGATGGAGAGGTGGCTGAGTGGAGGGTCTGAGGAAGAAAGGGCTATGTGGGGGGGGGGGGGGGGGGGGGGAGGGGTCTGAGGGTGGAGAGGTGGCTGAGTTGAGGGTCTGGGGGGAAGGGGCTATGTGGGGGGGTCTGAGGGTGGAGGGTGGTTGAGTGGACGGTCTGACGGGGAAGGGGCTATGTGGGGGGGTGGTTCTGACGGGGAAGGGGGACTAAGTGGGGAGTTCTGGGAGAGAAGCGGGTCTGAGTGGGGGGTCGGTCAGAGAAACCCCATGCTTGTGTGGTGTGGATGCCTCTCATTGCTGAGAGGTTGGTGGTGCTTCCTCGAACTTCAGAGTCCAACAAGTCAGGTCCTCACTTGTGACCTCGCTTGTAAAAAGCGGGAGCTATTTCATTTGAGCTTCAAGCCCTCTAATTATATTTGAAGTAGTGAATTCCAGATGGAGATCTGCGGGGAGACCGGGAGATTCGTGACGGATCTGTCTTTGTGCCAATGCCCAATTCTTTGGGCCATCGTATTTCATGATAGGAACTCGTGGGCACGGAAAATCCCCCCTATATGTTTTCAGGAAGGTGATAGATATAGTTGCTGGGGCTGAAGGATCAAAGGATATGGGGGGAAAGTGGGGACATGTTACTGAGTTGGGCGATGAGCCAGGAGCATCATAATGAGTGGCCAAATGGCCTACTGCTGCTCCTACTTTCTATGTTTCTGTGCGTTTCTCACCTCATCTTTGCCCTCTATTTCTTTTGCCTTCTTTCAATCCCTCTTTTTTTCTTCCTCCCCCTCTCTCCCTCTCTCTCTCCTTCACTCACCATGCTGTCTGGTTGTGGTATGATGCCCAACCTACCGCTTTTGGCAGGGAGTGCTGCATCCTTAACACCAGCTCTGGTGAGATACGAGGTCATTTCAAACCTCTCCACTTACAAATAGTTAAAATCAGTCCCTTAGACTTGCAGCAATAAGGTGGAATTTTCAAAAGTGATTCTGCTGGATTCTTTTCCCTTGATTCCCAGGCGAGCTTCAAGTTAACCAAATAGTTAACTAACTGGGTCAGTATTCATAGAAAAGAGAATATCCCGAAAGTCATCAGGGATAATGTATTTCTAACACCCTATTCTTGAGCCCAGAGTTCCACAAGTTACTGAATTTGGATCATGTTCTTTACACCCAATTGCCCATTGAGTCCGGCAGAAGACAATTTCCTCATTTCCAATACAGAACTGGAACTGAACTAAAAGCACCCTCTGTTGAAAGACCAGTCCTACTAAAGCTTACCAAGACACCCACCACCCCACTGCTCACACCCATTCACACTCAACTCTCACACCCAAGGGAAGGGTCCAGTCCACAGGGCAGCACCCCAGGGGGAGCGCTCAGTCCCACAGGGCAGGACCCCAGGGGAAGGTCTCAGTCCCACAGGACAGGACCCCAGGGGAAGGGCTCAGTCCCACAGGACAGAACCCAGGGGAAGGGCCCAGTCCCACAGGGCAGGACCCCAGGGGAAGGTCCCATTCCCACAGGGCAGCACCCAGGGGGAGGGCACAGTCCCACAGGGCAGGACCCCAGGGAAAGGTCCCAGTCCTACAGGGCAGGGGGCCAGGGAAAAGGCCCAGTCCCACTGGGCAGGAAATCAGGGGAAGGGTCCAGTCACAAAGGGCAGGAGGTTTTCCAGTTTGACGGGAGACTGGGTAGAGGAGAAATGACCATATTTTCAATGGGGACTAAGGAGGGGGAGAAGTCCCACAGTTTGAGGTCCTGGGTAAGGATTGAGTTGGAGAGTTCACAATGGATCTGGGTTTTAACAATGAGGATACAGGGAGCATGATGAACGGTGGGCAAAATTCCAATTCAAATTAGTAAAAAAACCTGATACAGATTGAAATGCAAATCAGCTTACTGCAATCCCAGAGCTTAATGTGGTTTAAAATTGTCACAGTGCTGGGGAATACCTGAATGACTGATCCAGAAAGTGATGAAACACTCACCCATCACAGAAAATCCGAGATCTGTGTTAAAGAGCAAGCTAACCAGGAATCCTCATGTCTGAAACTAACCTACCCCCCTCTTTAACATTCAGTGGCGGGGTGTCAGATAGGTGGGCTGGGTGAATGGTGCAGATTGATCCCCTATTTAGACTGCAGCCCAGGGGCCTTCACACATTTACCGTAACAGACTGGCAAATCCCAGTGCCATAATCATGAACTTCCTCCTCTGGAAACTGGGATCTTCCCAATGCTCAGAAAAGAGTTTGGATTTTCATCCCAAGTCAGCAGCAGAAAATGGGTCAACCTGAGACACACTGTCCCACTAAGACCACCATGATGTGGAGGCCAAATCTGTGAGTGTTGAGGTCCATGATGCCCCTTGGATCTGTTATACAACAAACAAAATTCTGGGGAAAAATTAACAATTACTTGGACAAATCAGGATTAAAGAAACCAGCACAGATTTGTTCAAGGTCAATTGTATTTAACTAACTTATTTGTGTTTTTGATGAGATAACACAGAGTGAGGGGAAGTCTTGTGGCAGTTAGTAGCATCCCTACCTCTGAGCCAGGAACCCAAGTTCAAGTCTCAGTCCAGGTTTGTTGGCTAAGGAAGATATGTTCATTAATTTGATCAAAGAGATTGAGCATCAACTTGTTAATTCATCTAACATACGTCTGCGGCAGATGGTAAGCACAGTAAGAAGTTTAACAACACCAGGTTAAAGTCCAACAGGTTTATTTGGTAGCAAAAGCCACACAAGTTTTCGGAGCTCTAAGCCCCTTCTTCAGGTGAGTGGGAATTCTGTTCACAAACAAATGGTAAGAGCAGGAGAGGTTCCTGGTCAGCCACCCGCAGAAGGTAAAGGCAAATCATTTCAGTACCTTGCAGGACATCTGTATAACAATGGGCCAAAACATTAAAGTCCATTGTCACCTGTGCGACTTAGGGCATGGTACCTGAAGAGAGACAGAGCGAGAGAGAGAACAGAGAGGACTGATAAGGGTAAAGTGGATGATATAGTGTATGTTGTAGAGTGAAGGGTTAACATGAAGAGCGTCAACACTGTTGTAACTACAATGGAATGCCGCATGGTGGGAAGCAGAAGTAAAATCTGGTATAGTTACTGAAACATATATCGATCAGTAAGTAAATAAGAATGGTTTTTATGAATAGTAGTCTATGGTATTCTTAAAGTAACAGACAAACCCTGAAGAAGACCCATCTAGACTCCAAATTCATTAAACATGGTGGCAGCGGACAGAGCATAAAGATCCAGATCAACTCCAAGCAAAGACTGCAAACCTGAGAAAAAGGATAAGAATAAAAAAAGATTGAAGACTCACCTGAGAAAGGAACAGAATTCGTGAAACAGATGCAAGCTGACACACACAGACAGCAGTGATCCAGGGCACAATCTACTAGCCAAACTACTGAAGGGAAAATAGATCCAGAGTTCATGCCAGAATTCTACCGACCCGCCCACCATAGTGGACCCAATGGGAAGATCTATTGACTTTGGGTGGGATTTTCCGGTCTTGGGTCAAACGAGGCCATAAAATCCCACCCATGATGTCTACATTGCCACTCCCAGAAACTTACCAAAAGGCTGAAAGCTGCAATGGGCTGAGCATTGGGACAATTAGAGGAAGAGATTTTCCCATTACGGAACTGCCCCAGGTTTGCGTAAGAAGGAACAAAAGCATTAGGTCAGTACTTGACTCTATGTAGTGGCTGCTATTGCAGGTTATGTAATAGGGAGACAGTCGATCAGGCCTCAAGCTTATATAATGAAGTCCTCCAGACATTCAATGCATACTTCAGCATTCGAAAAAGAATAATAACTAAACAAGCAAAATTTAATAAGGAAACAAAAATCAGGTGGTTGCTTGGATTCATTCAGAATTGACCGAAACAGACTTGCGGAGAATTGTGCTCGAGGATTCTCAGAGATTAATTTATATGCGATCGCTTAGTAAGTGAGATATCAGATGTCTGACGTATGAGGGAAGATTTAATTCTCACAAAGACCTTACAAATAGGACGACAGACTGAGCTTAGGAAACTAAACAGACCGGTTGTTTGTGGGAAAAGTAATGCCCCTAATGAAAGGATGAGTGGAGCCTTCTATATGCCAGTGAGGAGAGAGAAAGCACATTGAAACAAAATAGATCAAGTCAAAGGTCTCCAGGGTGAAAAGGGGAATACTGGGAAGACAGTAAAAAATATATACTGAGCAGTCTCACGGGCTTGTGCCTGTAAGAGAAGTGGTGGATCAATTAGGATCCATGTGTCCTTTCAAAGAAGAAAGTGAATCATAGGGTTCCTATGTGGACCATTTTCAGTACTTTGTGCAAGCAAATAAAATTAAAAATGAGTTGCTTTTCTCAGTACAATAGGGTTCAATTTGCTCCAGAACTTGGTTCATCCAGAAAAGCCAGGAACAGAAACTTATAGTGACTTGACAAAGATCCTTGAAGAGCATTACACTCCAAAGCAATTGATCATTGCGGAACAGTTCAGGCTCATTCAAAGGAATCAAGTGGAAGGCAAAAGCATTGCTCAGTTTGTGGCAAAACTTAAAAGGCTGGCACAACATTGTGAGCTTGATGAGTCATAGAGATACAGAGTGTCGTAAGTTACCTAAACGTGGCTCGCCTAAAAAACGAGTGGGGAAACCTCCAGTTTTCCTGCCCGTTTGGCACTTAGAATTATTTTGGAAACTTGCACCCCATACGTGTCAAGAAACCTTGAGTTGACCGTCCAAGGTGGGTCTCTACTGTGGAGAACCCGAGAGATCATTCCTTCTCGTCTGTGTGCAAGAGTTCTTGAACAACTACATGAAGGACATCCTGGTATCGTCCAGATGAAGGAATTCACATGTAGATATTTTTGCTGGTTGGCTCTAGACTCTCAGATTGATGAAAAAGTGGACAGCTTCAATCCTATGCACGAATACAAAATACGCCACCGTTGTCTCCATTACACTTGGGAGTGGCCTAAAATGCCATGGCAACGATTGCGTGTCGATTTTGCTAGTCCGTTTGAAGGTCACATCTTCATAGTCCAAATTGATGCACACTCAAAGTGGCCAGAAGTTGTTATCATGAGATCTATTACATCTGAACAAACCATTGAAAAACTTGATGAAATTCTTGCAAGATTTGGTAAACTGGAAAAGATTGTTGGTGATAATGGTTCACAGTTTACTTCACCTGTATTACTACTTTTAAAGAGAAAGTTGATAACTATGCTTTGTTATTACCTCCAGAGATTTCAGAGATAGTAGAGTATCAACAACAATCTCAAGTTGCTAAGTGAGGGCAAAACAATGCTCATTTCAACAAAGAGATTGAGTGTTAGCGCTTAATTATATCACGAGCGGGGAATTGTTACCAGTCATTATGTTAATAATAACAGGTCCAATTTCTTACAGAGATGAACTAGTTTGGCAACGCCATGCTGGCCAATTGTTGTCATCTCAAAATGATTTCTCAGAACTATCTCCAGAAATACCAACTGCTTTAGTCCCTAATGTTGTGAATACTGTTATGGAAGACTTGGTTGAATCTGAGTTGCCTGATGATTGTGTCTTTGTTACTATATGATGTGTGAATGATGCAAAATTAGTTCCAGGAGAAGAAGCGTTTACTGAAGTTCAAAATCATACTTCCAGGGTCAAGGACAGCTAAATTCCAGAACATTGTATACAACCAATGAGGCATAGATGCCCTCGTGATTGACTTTCTTATTGACTGTGTATAATGATTGATGATGCATGGTACTGTGTCTGTCGTATTTTGATCCTATGTATAACATTGTTGTCATGACCACAAAAGTGGTCTTTACTTTAACTTCACTGAACAGGACCTTGTTCAGATTCCTGTTCTTGTTCGGTAGCTTAAGTATCTTCCTGGGCTCCTTTTTCACCCCACTCCCTGGTTTCTGAGATTTTCTCTTGTTCTTTTGGGAAATCGGCTTTCTGCAATTTCATCTCCTGCCCAGCTCCTCCTCACACCTGTTTCCAACTGAACTAAACCTACTGTTCTGTTTCTCACTGTGGGTCCCCTGTTGCTAAGCAAAAGCACAATTTTCTTTCTATTTTAAGAGTCATAAAACCTCATTCAAAGTGCAGGTATGCAAACAAACCCACATTCGTACATGCATTCCTCTGGAACCAAACCTCAGGCTCCCCCTTTCTTCACACACAAATACAGAAATGTAAATTAAACTTTAAGCTATAATTTATTCCTAACATCCACAACACAAATATCATTTACTTAAAACTATCTCTATTTCCTAGTAGAATGGGTGGAGAAATGGCAGATGACATGTGACACAGAGAAATGTGAAATGATACATTTTGCTATGAAGAATGAGTTGAGGCAATATAAAATAATACAATTCTAAAGAGGGTGTAGGAGCAGAGAGACCTGAGGATCTATGTGCAGAAATCAAGGTGCAGGACAGGTTGAGAAAAGGGCTAAAAAGGCATATAGACTTTATAGAGGCATAGGAAACAAAAGCAAGGAAAGATTAATCTTTGTAAAATACTGGTTCAATCTCAACTGGATAGTGTGTCCTGTCCTGGGCACCACACACTCAGAATGATTTGAAGACATTAGACAGAGTGCAAAGAAGATTCACAAGAATGGTTCCAGGGATGGGAAACTCCCGTTACATGGATAGGAGATTTTGGGATTGTTTTCCTTGAAGAAGAGAAGGTTGATAGGTTTGGGTATTCAAAATCATGAGGAGTTTGGACAGAGTAGATAGGGTGAAACTGTTCCCATTAATAGATGGATCGAAACCAGAGCACATTGATTTAAGGTGATTGGCAAAAGAAACAAAGGTGGGGAGAGAAAGAGTATGACAGTGAGTGGTGAGTGCGCTGCCTGAAGATGTGTGGAGAGAGATTCAATCGAGACTTTCAAAGGGGAATTGGATAATTATCTGAAGAGAAAAAGCTGCAGAATTACAGGTGGAAGAGTGGGCTAGCTAAGTTGTTCTTGCAGAGAGTTAGCTGATAGGCTGAATAGTCTCCTTTTGTGCTGTAACTATTCTGATACTATAACAGGAAGAGCCCTTGGGCCTGTTCCACCAATCAATTAGATCATTCGATGATCAAAATTCAGCTCCTTTCAGCCTATCCCTCAATATCCTTAACTAAAAATATCTCAGACAGCCACATCTCTTTGTTTCTCTATTGTTTCTAGACTTGCACCATTTAGACAATAATCCCAATTATCTTTCTCAAATCCAATGTGGACAACCTCACCCTTCTGCACATGGAACTCCACCTTGGCAATGTCTCATTCAATGGAATGAGCATTTGGCTGTTCTGAAGCAATGAGGAATAAATTTACCTTGGACAAGAGTATAAAACATGGAACAGCCAATCAGTTGCCTGATTTCTATGTAATGGTGTGCAATGAGCAGTCATCTGTTTTGGGTGGATTATCAACCACTCTATCCTTTGATCTTGAGCCACAGCTGGAGAATTATCTTATCACGTTTTACACATATTGGCATTTCAGTTCTGGGACAATAAGCAGAGGCTTCCACCTCAGAATAAATTCTGGGAAGATTCCCGTCTTTGTGTAAACTTTCATTTGGAGTCTGACATTCAGTGTTTCTCAGTCATCTCGTTTGTATTAAATATGTCACAGGCATATGAGTCACTGCACTGTCCAACCTGTCATCTCCCAGCGTGAGATCATTGCATATTAATCCTGACGGAACATTAATACAGACTGGCCCCAGCTCTGAGGAATCTCATGTGAAATAGGAAATAGAAAGCGAGGCCAGACAGGAACTGGTAAAGCAGCTGTAAATGTCAATGATCCTTGGTCTCTATAACCAGACTTCGCAAGAGAATTTTCAAATTCAATATTTAAATTTTAGTTGAAATAATTTTCCGAAATACAAAAGCCCCACCTACTCACCTTCTCCCCGTAACCCTCAATCCCACTCTACCCACCTTCTCCCCAAATCCATCCATCCATCCCCACATACCCACCCTCCCCCACATATCCCTCAATCTTCACCTGCCCATCTTCTCATAGAACAGTACAGCACAGTACAGGCCTTTCGGCCCTTGATGTTGTGCCGAGCTTTGTCCGAAACCAAGATCAAGCTATCCCACTCCCTATCATTCTGGAGTGCTCCATGTGCCTATCCAATAACCACTTGAAAGTTCCTAAAGTGTCCGACTCCACTATCACAGCAGGTAGTCCATTCCACACCCCAACCACCCTCTGAGTAAAGAACCATCCCTCCTATATCTTCCACCATGAACCTTATAGTTATGCCCCCTAGTAACAGCTCCATCCACCCGAGGAAATAGTCTCTGAATGTTCACTCTATCTATCCCCTTCATCATCTTATAAACCTCTATTAAGTCGCCTCTCATCCTCCTCCGCTCTAAAGAGAAAAGCCCCAGCTCCCTCAACCTTTCCTCATAAGACCTACCCTCCAAACCAGGTAGCATCCTGGTAAATTTCCTCTGCACTCTCTCCAATGCTTCCACATCCTTCCACATAGTGAGGTGACCAGAACTGCACACAATATTCCAAATGTGGTCTCACAAAGGTCCTGTACAGTTGCAGCATAACCCCACGGCTCATAAACTCAAACTCCCTGTTAATAAATGCTAACACACAATAAGTCTTCTTCACGGCTCTATCCACTTGAGTGGCAACCTTCAGAGATCTGTGGATATGAACCCCAAGATCTCTCTGTTCCTCCACATTCCTCAGAACCCTGCCGTTGACCCTGTAATCCGCATTCAAATTTGTCCTACCAAAATGAATCACCTCGCACTTATCAGGGTTAAAATCCATCTGCCATTTTTCGGCCCAGCTCTGCATCCTATCTATGTCTCTTTGCAGCCTACAAGAGCCCTCCACCTCATCCACTACTCCACGAATCTTGGTGTCATCAGCAAATTTACTGACCCACCCTTCAGCCCCCTCCTCCAAGTCATTGATAAAAATCACAAAAAGCAGAGGACCCAGCACTGATCCCTGTGGTACACCGCTGGTAACTGGTCTACAGTCTGAAAATTTTCCATCCACCACCACCCTCTGTCTTCTATGAGACATGGAGATGCCGGCGTTGGACTGGGGTAAACACAGTAAGAAGTTTAACAACACCAGGTTAAAGTCCAACAGGTTTATTTGGTAGCAAAAGCCACACAAGCTTTCGGAGCTCTAAGCCCCTTCTTCAGGTGAGTGGGAATTCTGTTCACAAACAGAGCATATAAAGACACAGATTCAATTTACATGAATAATGGTTGGAATGCGAATACTTACAACTAATCAAGTCTTTAAGAAACAAAACAATGTGACTGGAGAGAGCATCAAGACAGGCTAAAAAGATGTGTATTGTCTCCAGACAAGACAGCCAGTGAAACTCTGCAGGTCCACGCAACTGTGGGAGTTACAAATAGTGTGACATGAACCCAATATCCCGGTTGAGGCCGTCCTCGTGTGTGCGGAACTTGGCTATCAGTTTCTGCTCAGCGACTCTGCGCTGTCGTGTGTCGCGAAGGCCGCCTTGGAGAACGCTTACCCAAATATCAGAGGCCGAATGCCCGTGACCGCTGAAGTGCTTCCCAACAGGAAGAGAACAGTCTTGCCTGGTGATTGTCGAGCGGTGTTCATTCATCCGTTGTCGCAGCGTCTGCATAGTTTCCCCAATGTACCATGCCTCGGGACATCCTTTCTTGCAGCGTATCAGGTAGACAACGTTGGCCGAATTGCAAGAGTATGTACCGTGTACCTGGTGGATGGTGTTCTCACGTGAGATTATGGCATCTGTGTCGATGATCCGGCACGTCTTGCAGAGGTTGCTGTGGCAGGGTTGTGTGGTGTCATGGTCACTGTTCTCCTGAAGGCTGGGTAGTTTGCTGCGGACAATGGTCTGTTTGAGGTTGTGCGGTTGTTTGAAGGCAAGAAGTGGGGGTGTGGGGATGGCCTTGGCGAGATGTTCGTCTTCATCAATGACATGTTGAAGGCTCCGGAGGAGATGCCATAGCTTCTCCGCTCTGGGGAAGTACTGGACAACGAAGGGTACTCTGTCCACTGTGTCCCGTGTTTGTCTTCTGAGGAGGACGATGCGGTTTTTCGCTGTGGCGCATTGGAACTGTTGATCAATGAGTCGAGCGCCATATCCTGTTCTTATGAGGGCATCTTTCAGCGTCTGGAGGTGTCTGTTGCGATCCTCCTCATCCGAGCAGATCCTGTGTATTCGGAGGGCTTATCCGTAGGGGATGGCTTCTTTAACGTGTTTAGGGTGGAAGCTGGAGAAGTGGAACATCGTGAGGTTATCCGTGGGCTTGCGGTACAGTGAGGTGCTGAGGTGACCGTCCTTAATGGAGATGCGTGTGTCCAAGAATGCAACCGATTCCGGAGAGTAGTCTATGGTGAGCCTGATGGTGGGATGGAACTTGTTGATGTCATCATAGAGTTGTTTCAGTGATTGTTCACCATGAGTCCAAAGGAAGAAAATGTCATCAATGTATCTAGTGTATAGCATTGGTTGAAGGTCCCGTGCGGTGAGGAAGTCTTGTTCGAACCTGTGCATGAAGATGTTGGCATATTGAGGTGCGAATTTGGTCCCCATGGCTGTTCCGTGTGTCTGGATGAAGGACTGGTTGTTGAAGGTGAAGATATTGTGGTCCAGGATGAAGCGGATGAGATGTAAAATTGCATCTGGAAACTGGCAGTTGTTGGCGCTGAGCACTGAGGCCGTTGCAGCAATGCCATCGTCATGGGGGATGCTGGTGTAGAGTGCCGAGAGGCCTCCCGAAGATACACAAGGCAAACACACCCGGCCATCCCATCGTATCGGGCAATGGGACCCTGTGCGAGAACCTCTCCGGCTATGTCGAGGGCATCCTGAAACCCATTGTACAAAGAACCCCCAGCTTTTGTGGCGACACGACGGACTTCCTACAGAAACTCGGCACACATGGAGCAGTTGAACCAGGAGCCCTCCTCGTCACAATGGATGTCTCGGCACTCTACACCAGCATCCCCCATGACGATGGCATTGCTGCAACGGCCTCAGTGCTCAGCGCCAACAACTGCCAGTTTCCAGATGCAATTTTACATCTCATCTGCTTCATCCTGGACCACAATATCTTCACCTTCAACAACCAGTTCTTCATCCAGACACACGGAACAGCCATGGGGACCAAATTCGCACCTCAATATGCCAACATCTTCATGCACAGGTTCGAACAAGACTTCTTCACCGCACGGGACCTTCAACCGATGCTATACACTAGATACATCGATGACATTTTCTTCCTTTGGACTCATGGTGAACAATCACTGAAACAACTCTATGATGACATCAACAAGTTCCATCCCACCATCAGGCTCACCATAGACTACTCTCCGGAATCGGTTGCATTCTTGGACACACGCATCTCCATTAAGGACGGTCACCTCAGCACCTCACTGTACCGCAAGCCCACGGATAACCTCACGATGTTCCACTTCTCCAGCTTCCACCCTAAACACGTTAAAGAAGCCATCCCCTACGGACAAGCCCTCCGTATACACAGGATCTGCTCGGATGAGGAGGATCGCAACAGACACCTCCAGACGCTGAAAGATGCCCTCATAAGAACAGGATATGGCGCTAGACTCATTGATCAACAGTTCCAACGCGCCACAGCGAAAAACCGCACCGACCTCCTCAGAAGACAAACACGGGACACAGTGGACAGAGTACCCTTCGTTGTCCAGTACTTCCCCGGAGCGGGGAAGATCTATAAGATCTCCCCTCATTCTTCTGAATTCCAATGAGTATAGCCCCAATCTACTCAGTCTCTCCTCAAAAGCCAACCCTCTCAACTCTGGAATCAAACTAGTGAATCTCCTCTGCACCCCCTCCAGTGCCAGTATATTCTTTCTCAAGTAAGGAGACCAAAACTGTACACAGTACTCCAGGTGTGGCCTCACCAGCATCTTATACAGCTGCAACATAATCTCGCTGTTTTTAAATTCCATCCCTCTAGCAATGAAGGACAAAATTCCATTTGCCTTCTTAATTACCTGCTGCACCTGCAAACCAACTCCTTGAGATTCCTGCACAAGGACACCCAGGTCCCTCTGCACAGCAGCATGCTGCAATTTTTTACCATTTAAATAATAGTCCATTTTGCTGTTATTCCTACCAAAATGGATGACCTCAGATTTACCAACATTGTACTCCATCTGCCAGACCCTCGCCCACTCACTTCAACTATCTATATTCCTTTGCAGACTTTCAGCGTCCTCTGCACACTTTGCTCTTCCACCCATCTTAGTGTCATCTGCGAATGTTGACGCACTACAAATCATGTATGTAAATCGTAAACAATTGCGGTCCCAACACTGATCCTTGAGGCACACCACCAGTCGCTGATCGCCAACCAGAAAAACACCCATTTACCCCCATCCATGGGTGTCATCCAGGGTTTCCTACTTCTACCAGCCTCACTCTTCACTCTAAGAGAAATGTGCTCATCCTGAACCTTGGTTAACACACTTTTGAAAGCCTCCCACTTATCAGACGTCCCTTTGCCTTCCCACAGACTCCCCCAATTAACTGTTGAAAGTTCCTGCCTGATACCATCAAAATGACGCCTTGCCCCAATTTAGAATTTTAACTTTTGGGCCCGACCTATCATTCTCCATAGCTATCTTAAAACTAATGGAATTATGGTCACTGGTCCCAAAGTGATCCCTCACCAACACTTCTGTCACCTGGCCTTCCTTATTTCCCAAGAGGAGGTCAAGTTTTGCTCCTTCTCGAGTCGGGCCATCCACATACTGAATGAGAAATTCCTCCTGAATACACTCAACAAATTTCTCTCCATCCAAGCCTCTGATTCTACAGCTGTCCCAGTCAATGTTGAGAAAGTTAAAATCCCCTACTATTACCACCCTATTTTTCTTGGAGCTATCTGTAATCTCCTTACATATTTGCTCCTCAATTTCCCGCCGACTATTTGGGGGCCTACAGTACAATCCTATCAAAGTGATTTTCCCCTTCTTATTTCTCAGTTCAACCCATATAGACTCAATGGGCGAACCCTCGGATATATCCCCCCTCAGAACTACCATGATGTTTTCCTTAATCAAAAGTGCAACTCCCCCTCCTCTCTTACCTCCTGTTCTATCTTTCCTACAGCATCTGTAAACTGGAATATTGAGCTGCCAGTCCTATCCTTCCCTTAGCCATGTTTCAGTAATAGCTATAATATCCCAGTCCCATGTACCCATCCATGCCCTGAGTTCATCTGCCTTGCCCATCAGGCCACTTGCATTGAAATAAATGCAGTTTAATCTGGACTTCCCTTGCTCTGTCTTGCTTTTACCTGATCTGTCTGGTACTAGGATTACTGACACTGCCTTTACTATTTAGTATGATCTCTTTAACTTCTGTGCTGTCCTCAACCTTCTCTTCTGTCTCCCTACTGCTTTGAGTCCCACCCCCCTGCCAAACTAGTTTAAACCCTCCCGAGTGGCTCCAGCAAGTCTTCCCGCTCGAATATTAGTACCCCTCCAGTTCAGGTGTAACCCATCCCTCTTGAACAGGTCAGCCCTTCCCCAGAAGAGATCCCAATGATCCAAAAATCTAAATCCCTGCCCCCTGCACCAGCTCTCAAGCCACCCATTCATCTGCCTAATCCTCCTATTCCTATTCTCACTAGCACGTGGAACCGGTAGCAATCCAGAAATTACTACCCTCGAGGTCCTGCACTTTAGCCTTCTACCTAACTCTCTATATTCACACTTCAGGTCCTCATCCCTTTTCCTACCTATGTCGTTGGTACCAATATGTACAACGACCTCTGGCTGCTCATCCTCCCCCTTAAGAATATCCTGCAACTGCTCAGAGACATCCTTGACCCTGGCACCAGGGAGACATCCTGGATGGTGCGTTGCCATAACTGCAGACACACATACAATTGGAGAAGCTGCTCCTTCACCAGCAGACAACAGACAAACTGCAAATTTCAGCCCAAACATATATCATGAGAAGACCTGAACATTTTAAAGATGATGTATACAATACGTGTCGGGAATGCTGCATAGTCAGAGGGTCAGTATTGAGGGAGCGCCGCAAAGTCAGAGATTTAGTACTGAGGGAGTGCTGCACAGTCTGAGGCTCAGTACTGAGGGAGTGCCGCACTGTCAGAGGGTCAATACTGAGGGAATGCTGCACTGTCAGAGGGTCAGTACTGAGGGAGTGCCGCACTGTCAGAGGGTCAGTACTGAGGGAATGCTGCACTGTCAGAGGGTCAGTACTGAGGGAGTGCTGCACTGTCAGAGGTTTAGTACTGAGGGAGTGCTGCACAGTCTGAGGCTCAGTACTGAGGGAGAGCCGCACTGTCAGAGATTTAGTACTGAAAGGAGTGCTGCACTGTCAGAGCGTCAGTACTGAGGGAGTGCCGCACTGTCAGGGGGTCAGTACTGAGGGAGTGCCGCACTGTCAGAGGGTCAGTACTGAGGGAGTGCTGCACAGTCTGAGGCTCAGTACTGAGGGAGAGCCGCACTGTCAGAGATTTAGTACTGAAGGAATACCGCACTGTCAGAGGTTCAGTACTGAGTGCTGCGAAGTTGAGTAGAGTAATTGTAGATTGGTGTTTTGGTAGATTGGGCGGCACGGTGGTACAGTGATTAGCACTGCTGCTTCACAGTGCCAGGGACCCGGATTCGATTCCCGGCTTGGGTTACTGTCTTTGCGGAGTTTGCATGTTCTCCCCATGTTGTCGTGATGGGAGATTTTAATTTCCCAAACATAGATTGGAATATCCCTAGGGCTAGGGGTTTGGATGGAGAGGAGTTTGTTAGGTGTGTCCAGGAGAGTTTCCTGACACAGTATGTGGATAAGCCTACTAGAGGAGAGGCTGTACTTGATCTGGTGCTGGCTAATGAACCTGGACAGGTGGAGGATCTCTCAGTGGGTGAGCATCTTGGGGATAGCGATCATAATTCTATCTCCTTCACGATAGCATTGGAAAGAGATAGGATCAGGCAGGCTAGGAAAGTGTTTCTCTGGAGTAAAGGGAAATACAGTGTCATCAGGGAGGAAATTAGACGGGTAAATTGGAAGGAGGCATTCTTGGGGAAAAGTACCGAAGGAAAGTGGAGGATTTTCAAGGAATGTTTGTCTGGAGCTCTGCATGACAACGTTCCGATGAGACAGGGGGGTGTTGGTAGGGTACGGGAACCGTGGTGCACGAAGGTTGTGATGAACCTGGTGAATAAGAAAAGAGAGGCGTACAGAAGGTTCAGAGAGCTAGGAGGTGTTAAGGATTTAGAGGAGTATACGGGATGTAGGAAGGAGCTTAAGAAGGAAATTAGGAGAGCGAGAAGGGGTCATGAGAAGGCCTTGGCGGGTAAAATTAAGGAGAATCCCAAGGCTTTCTACAAATATGTCAAGAGTAAAAGGATGAGATGTGAAGGCATAGGACCCTTAAAAGGTGAAGGGGGAAAAGTTTGTGCGGAACCGTTAGAAATGGCGGAGCTGCTTAATGAATACTTTACCTTGGTATTCACGGTGGAAAGGGATCTGGGTGGTTGTACTGCTGGTTTGCAGTGGACAGAAAGGATCGAGCATGTGGACATAAAGAAAGAGGATGTGTTGGAACTATTGAATGGCATCAAGGTTGGTAAGTCGCCGGGACCGGATGGGATGTACCCCAGGTTACTGTGGGAGGCGAGGGAGGAGATTGCGGAGCCTTTGGCGATGATCTTTGCATCGTCGATGGAGACGGGAGAGGTTCCGGAGGATTGGAGGATTGCAGATGTGGTCCCTATATTCAAGAAAGGGAACAGGGACAGCCCGGGAAATTACCGACCGGTGAGTCTAACCTCAGTGGTTGGTAAGTTGATGGAGAGGATCCTGAGAGACAGGATTTATGATCATCTAGAGAAGTTTAGTATGATCAAAAGTAGTCAGCACGGCTTTGTCAAGGGCAGGTCGTGCCTTACGAGCCTGGTTGAGTTCTTTGAAAATGTGACCAAACACATTGACGAAGGAAGAGCGGTGGATGTGGTCTATATGGACTTCAGCAAGGCGTTCGATAAGGTCCCCCATGCAAGACTTCTTGAGAAAGTGAGAGGGCATGGGATCCAAGGGGCTGTTGCCTTGTGGATCCAGAACTGGCTTGCCTGCAGAAGGCAGAGAGTGGCTGTGGAGGGGTCTTTCTCTGCATGGAGGTCAGTGACCAGTGGAGTGCCCCAGGGATCTGTTCTGGGACCCTTGCTGTTTGTCATTTTCATAAATGACCTGGATGAGGAAGTGGAGGGATGGGTTGGTAAGTTTGCTGACGACACCAAGGTAGGTGGTGTTGTGGATAGTTTGGAGGGATGTCAGAAGTTGCAGCGAGACATAGATAGAATGCAAGACTGGGCGGAGAAGTGGCAGATGGACTTCAACCCGGATAAGTGTGTGGTGGTCCATTTTGGCAGATCCAATGGGATGAAGCAGCAGTATAATATGAAGGGTACCATTCTTAGCTGTGTAGAGGATCAGAAGGACCTTGGGGTCCGGGTCCATAGGACTCTTAAATTGGCCTCGCAGGTGGAGGATGCGGTCAAGAAGGCGTACGGCGTACTGGCCTTCATTAATCGAGGGATTGAGTTTAGGAGTCGGGAGATAATGCTGCAGCTTTATAGGACCCTGGTTAGACCCCACTTGGAGTACTGCGCGCAGTTCTGGTCACCTCATTACAGGAAAGATGTTGAAGCCATTGAAAGGGTGCAGAGGAGATTTACAAGGATGTTGCCTGGATTGGGGGGCATGCCTTATGAGGATAGGTTGAGGGAGCTTGGTCTCTTCTCCCTGGAGAGACGAAGGATGAGAGGTGACCTGATAGAGGTTTACAAGATGTTGAGAGGTCTGGATAGGGTAGACTCTCAGAGGCTATTTCCAAGGGCTGAAATGGTTGCTACGAGAGGACACAGGTTTAAGGTGCTGGGGGGTAGGTACAGAGGAGATGTCAGGGGTAAGTTTTTCACTCAGAGGGTGGTGGGTGAGTGGAATCGGCTGACGTCGGTGGTGGTGGAGGCAAACTCGTTGGGGTCTTTTAAGAGACTTCTGGATGAGTACATGGGATTTAATGGGATTGAGGGCTATAGATAGGCCTAGAGGTGGGGATGTGATCGGCGCAACTTGTGGGCCGAAGGGCCTGTTTGTGCTGTGGCTTTCTATGTTCTATGTTCTATGTTCTATGTCTGCGTGGGTTTCCTCCGGGTGCTGTGGTTTCCTCCCACATTCTGAAAGACATGCTGGTTAGGGTACATTGACCCGAACAGGCGCCGGAATGTGGCGACTAGGGGAATTTCACAGTAACTTCATTGCAGTGTTAATGTAAGCCTTACTTGTGACTAATGCTTGGGGGGAAAAGCATTGCGTGGTCCCTTTAAAAGGTGCTACCTCTGTGCTCAGAGAGTTAAAAAAGAATGCAACTACACAGCGAACTGAAACAATATTGAAAGGCCAATCAGCAGTGTCACCAAGACAGCAGGTTTTTGAATTTAGCCAATCAATTTGAAACAGGCATTTAGATACCAAGGACATATAAAATTTAAATCTGATGGTTTTGACAACTTAGAACCAATCCTATTGTGGGCTTGACGAACTTGTTGGATTTTTATGAAGATGTGACTAGTGCGGTTGACGGAGGGGAACCGGTGGATGCGGTGTTTTTGAAGGGCGTTTGATAAGGTGCCTCACAAAAGGTTGCTGAAGAAGATTGGGTCACACGGAGTTGGGGGTTGGGTGCGAGCGTGGATTGGGGATTGGCTATCCGACAGGAAGCAGAGAGTCGGAATAAATGGGTGCTTTTCTGGTTGGCGGATGGAGACTAGTGGCGTGCCGCAGGGATCGGTACTGGGGCCTCAACTATTTACCATTTATATAGGCGATCTGGAGGAGGGGACCGAGTGTAGGGTAACAAAGTTTGCAGACGACACAAAGATAAGTGGAAAAGTGAATCGTGTGGAGGGCATAGAAGGTATGCAGAGAGATTTGGACAGGCTGAGTGAGTGGGCGAGGATCTTGCAGATGGAGTATAACGTCGACAAATGCGAGGTTATTCACTTTGGAGGAAATAATAGCAAATTGGATTATTATCTAAATGGAAAAAAATTACAACATGCTACTGTGCAAAGGGACCTGGGGGTCCTTGTGCATGAGACGCAAAAACCCAGTCTGCAGGTGCAACAGGTGATCAAGAAGGCAAATGGGATGTTGGCCTATATCACAAGGGGTATAGAATATAAAAGCAGAGATGTCTTGCTGCATCTGTACAGGGCATTGGTGAGGCCGCAGCTGGAATACTGTTTGCAGTATTGGTCCCCTTATTTGCGGAAGGATATATTGGCCTTGGAGGGAGTGCAGAGAAGGTTCACCAGGTTGATACCAGAGATGAGGGGTGTTGATTATGAGGAGAGACTGAGCAGATTGGGTTTGTACTCATTGGAATTTAGAAGGCTGAGGGGGGATCTTATAGAGACCTATAAGATAATGAAGGGGCTGGATAGGGTAGAGGTGGAGAGATTCTTTCCACTTAGAAAGGAAGCTAGGACTAGAGGGCACAGCCTCAAAATGAAGGGGGGTCAGTTTAGGACAGAGTTGAGGAGGAACTTCTTCTCTCAGACGGTGGTGAATCTCTGGAATTCTCTGCCCACTGAAGTGGTGGAGGGTACCTCGTTGAATATGTTTAAAACACGGATAGATGGATTCCTGATCGGTAAGGGAATTAGGGGTTATAGGGATCAGGCGGGTAAGTGGAACTGATCCACTTCAGATTAGCCATGATCTTATTGAATGGTGGGGCAGGCTCGAGGGGCTGGATGGCCTACTCCTGCTCCTATTTTTTATAGAAACATAGAAACATAGAAAACTACAGCACAAAACAGGCCCTTCGGCCCCACAAGTTGTGCCGAACATATCCCTACCATTTAGGCCTACCTATAACCCTCCATCCTATTAAGTCCCATGTACTCATCCAGGAGTCTCTTAAAAGACCCTATTGAGTTTGCCTCCACCACCACTGACGGCAGCCAATTCCACTCGCCCACCACCCTCTGTGTGAAAAACTTCCCCCTAACATTTCCCCTGTACCTACACCCCAGCACCTTAAACCTGTGTCCTCTCGTAGCAGCCATTTCCACCCTGGGAAAAAGCCTCTAAGAGTCCACCCGATCTATGCCTTTCAACATCTTATATGCCTCTATTAGGTCTCCTCTCATCCTACGTCTCTCCAAGGAGAAAAGACCGAGCTCCCTCAGCCTATCCTCATAAGGCATGCCACTCAATCCAGGCAACATCCTTGTAAATCGCCTCTGTTCTTATGTTCCTATGAAATACTTATAAAATTCTAACAGGATTGGACAGGGTAGATGCAGGGAGAATGTTCCTGATGGTGGGGAGGCCAGAACCAGGGGTCACAGTCTGAGAATTCGGGGTAGACCATTTAGAATGGAGGTGAGGAGACATTTCTGCACCCAAAGAGTGGTGAGCCTGTGGAATTCATTACCACAGGAAGTAGTTTATGCCAACGCATTGAATGTATTTAAGAGACGGCTGGATGTAGAACTTGGGACAAATGGGATCAAAGGTTATGGGGAGAAAGCAGGATTAGTTTCATAATCCGCCAAGATCATGATGAATGGCGGAGCAGGCTCGAAGGGCCAAATGGTCTCCTCCTGCTCTTATCTTCTATGTTTCTATGTTTCTAAATATTGATGTGTCATCACAGGATAAAAGATGGGGGCAGTGGGACAAAAAGGGAGAGCAACTGCCACCTGCCAGAGATAACAGCTCTCAGAGAGAGAGAGAAATGCTCGCTCTCATAGCTTCCTCTATGTCTTAGAGAAAGCACCATCTAGCAAAGGTACCAAAGAAGAAAGAAGTTCCAAACAGAAGAATCAACAGAGAAGGCCCAGAATATTCTGAAAGATACCAAACCTGGTTGTAATTTTGAGATTGACTAAATTCTATTTTGTTAATGAGTGGGAATAATTGCATATATCGGAACAGCATATCATTAGATTCTTGTTTTATTTGGAAATAGTTAATTGTTAGAAGAGACTTATTCGGTTTGTTCATAATTTAATTAATTTGCTTACTGTTAGTTTGATAAATAAATGGTTATGTGTTGACTTTAGAGAGAGTGAGAGAGATTTATTTTTATTTAACCATTAGGAGTTGCTGAAGAGCAGGTCACATCACTTCACAAACATTTTTTACAGATTATAGGAGAAGGTACTTCCCTTTGGGTGTTTTGATGTTCTCAGAGTGGGGGGATCAATATCTGCTTTATAACATAAGGGAGTGCTTCACTGTCAGAGGGTCTGTACTGAGGGAGTGCCGCATTGTCAGAGGGTCAGTACTGAGGGAGTGCTTCACTGTCAGAGGGTCAGTACTGAGGAAGTGCTGCACTGTCAAAGGGTCAGTACTGAGGGAGTGCCGCACTGTCAAGATTCAGTACTGAGGGAGTGCCGCATTGTCAGAGGGTCAGTACTGAGGAAGTGCTGCACTGCCAAAGGGTCAGTACTGAGGGAGTGCCGCATTGTCAAGATTCAGTACTGAGGGAGTGCTGCATTGTCAGAAGGTCAGTACTGAGGGAGTGCTGCACTGTCAGAGATTCAGTGCTGAGGGAATGCTGCAATGTCAGAGGGTCGGTACTGAGGGAATGCCGCACTGCCACATGATCAGTACTGAGGGAGTGCTGCACTGTCAGAGGGTCAGTCCTGAGGGAGTGCTGCACTGTCAGAGTGTCAATACTGAGGGAGTGCCGCACTGTCAGAGGGTCAGTACTGAGGGAGTGCTGCACTGTCAGAGGGTCAGCACTGAGGGAGTGCTGCACTGTCAGTTGGTCAGTACTGAAGCTGCTTGCACTGTCAGTGGATTATTACTGTGGGAACAGAGCTGGATATTGGGATAACGAGGATAGAGTTACATATTGGGGACCATCAGAATTCTCTGACAATTACGTGATGTAGTGTTTGAAACATATTTGATGAATCTGGACTACTGCACAGTGAGTGAGACCTGCTCTGAGAGTGATAGCAGAGAATGAATCTCCCTCAGTGAATGCTAATGAAATGATTATTTTGCTGATCTCGAGGGACAGACTCTGCACAGAGTATGTTTACTCACCACTCCGACATTAATCTAATTAGCCCAGCTTGTTCCAGGCTAGACCGCAGCAGATGAAATGCTTTGATCAGTTGATGGAAGCAGGGCTCTGTAACAGCTTCATTTGATTGTGTTGGCAGTATTGCCTGTCACAGTGGATGAATCTCACATTGCCTCTCCGCCCCCGGGACTGTTACAAAACCCAGCTCTGATTAATGGGATAGGTATATCTCCTCCATGAGAAGTGCATCATATCTAAATCACTCAGCGTTCCAATAGATACAAGGTGTTTCCTATCACTGCGAATTCTGATGGATGTTCCAATTTAACCACCACCCAACTCCCAGCCTGACCTCAGGAAGTGCTTTCTGTAACACATGTGGTGACAATCCAAGACAGTTGTTTTATATTTATGGTTACACAGCTTCTGGAACCATCTTTATGTGAGGCACATCCTTCACAGAACAAAACAGCAGATAGGCTCTGCTTGAAGAAGTCAGTTAGAATCCAATCTGCAGAAACAATGGCTTCAATATTAGCCCCCACCCACATAACTGGAAAGAAAGTGTCAAAGGAAGGAGGGTTAGACTATCAAATGTGTGAAACATGACACCAACGCAGTGCACACACATTTTTACTAAGAACTGCTGCATGGAGTTCCTAAGGCTCAGGAAACTGGCAGAGAAAAGGAGGTGGAAGCTGCCAGCTCCACTATCATCATAGAAATCATAGAATCATAGAAATCCTACAGTACAGAAAGAGGCCATTTGGCCCATCGAGTCTGCACCGACCACAATCCCACCCACGCCCTACCCCCATATCCCTACATATTTACCCGCTAATCCCTATAACCTACGCATCTCAGGACACTAAGGGCAATTTTTTTTTTAGCATGGCCAATCAACCTAACCCGCACATCTTTGGACTGTGGGAGGAAACCGGAGCACCCGGAGGAAACCCACACAGACACGAGGAGAATGTGCAAACTCCACACAGACAGTGACCCAAGCCGGGAATCGAACCCAGGTCCCTGGAGCTGTGAAGCAGCAGTGCTAACCACTGTGCCACTGTGCCGCTAACTTAAACATCTTTTCCTGCACAGTTTGTGGGTCACGAGTGCAGGATTACTATCCCAAACCCTCGAGAAGCTCTCCAATCTAGATTCTTTCTAACGCTCCACCCTCCTACAATCAGCAAACCTTTTCCCTCCTCGAGCTCCAATCTTTTCCTCTCCCATCTTGTGATTGTTTGAAACTGTCCGTAACAATTTCTAGTTGAAGCCTCATCAGGTTAAATTCAGCAAATCCAAGCCATGATGGATGTACTCTGTGCAATCGCACTTCCCTCACAGCCACCCCATCAATATCAGGTAATATTTCAATGGATGAATGATCTATCTATGGATTGGGTTCCCAAGGTAGAAATAGTATTGATTCAAATGCAGATTAGACAGATTTCTTTCAGAGAATAGAGCCTTGGGATCTATGAGTACTTTGAGACTTGATGTGTGCTGAGTGGAGTCTGGCTTGGGCGGAACAGGTGACTCAGGACCTATAGTTACTGAAGCTCTTCATCATTGGCGGGTTTTCCTCATCATGTTTGGGCCTGTTGTAGAATTTTTGATAAAAAATTGATCACTGTCAGTCAATAAATGGCTGCAAGTTTCTCAGAAAAACTTGTTGCCTCTTCTGCTATTTCCTTTTTTAACAATTTACATTTACATAGCACCTTTAACGTAATGGAACCTCCCAAGATGCTTTTCACATGAGCATTATGAAACAGAATATGATGTCAAGACACATTTAGGTCAGATGACTGAAGGTTTGGTCAAACGGGGGTTTAAAGAACTGTCGTAAAGGAGGAAAGCGAGGTGGAGAGTTTTAAGGAGGGAATTCCAGAATTTGAGGCTCAGACAGTTGAAGGTACTGCTACCAGTGGTGAAGGGGTTAAAATCAGGAATGTTCCAGAGGCCAGAAGTTGATGAGAGCAGTTATTTTGATGGGTTCTGGGGCGATAGGAAATTTCAGAGAAGGGAATATGTGCAGGTTAGTTTGATTGGCCATGCTAAATTGATCCTTGTGTCAGGGGAATTAGCAGGGTAAATATGTGGGTTATGGGAATAGGGCTTGTGTAGGATTGTGGTCAGTGCAGACTCGATGGGCCGAATGGCCTCTTTCTGCACTGTAGGGATTATATGAAGGAGAAAAGCCATGATGGGATTTGGAAAGAAAGATGAGAATTTTAAAATAGAGGTGTTGCTTGACCAGAAGCCAGTGGAGGCCACTGAACAGAGAGACTGATTGGGGAGCAGGGCTTGGTGCAAGGAAGGCAGCAGAATTTTGGATGACCTCAAGTTTAGAGAAGGTAAAGTGTGGGAGACCAGCTAGGAGTGCATTGGAATAGTCAAGTCTTGGGATAATGAAGGCACAGATGAAGGTTTCAGCACTGGATGAGCTGAGGCAGGTGCAAAGACAGGCAATGTTCCAGAGGTGGAAATATGTGGTGTGATAGGGTTATTGTATTAGGTGATTTCAACTTTCCCAACATTAACTGGGATATACATAGTATTAAGGGCTTGGATGGAGTATGTTTTAGATCAATATGTAGAGGGTCCAAGAAGGGAAAGAGCTGTGCTGGACCTAAGCAGGGCAGGTGGCTGAGGTGGTGGTGGGGGATCATTTTAGTGATTGCGATCACATTTATTTAAGCTTGTTATGGACAAGGACATAGACAAGCTGCAAACAAAAACTTTGGATTGGGACAGCTACTAACAGGAAAATCTATAGAAGAGTAGTGGGGGCATTCAAAAAGGAAATGGGGAGGGTACAAGCCCAGCATATTCCTTCTGGGGTGATAGGTAGGAATAACAAGCCCAGAGAACCACGGATGACCAGAAATATTCAGGATACAATGAGAAGGAAAAGAAAGGCTTTTAAAAAGTACAAGGGGAGCAAATCAGTGGAGGCATCAGTGAGGTATGGAAAGTGTAGGGTGGAGCTTAAGAAAGCAATTAGTAATGCAAAGGGGGGATATGAGAAAGTTCTGGCTGGTAAAAATAGGGAAAATAGAACCATAGAACCATAGAAAATTACAGCTCAGAAACAGGCCTTTTGGCCCTTCTTGTCTGTGCCGAACCATTTTTTGCCTCGTCCCACTGACCTGCACTTGGACCATATCCTTCCACACCCCTCTCATCCATGAACCCGTCCAAGTTTTTCTTAAATGTTAAAAGTGACCCCGCATTTACCACTTTATCCGGCAGCTCATTCCACACTCCCACCACTCTCTGCGTGAAGAAGCCCCCCCTAATATTCCCTTTAAACTTTTCTCCTTTCACCCTTAACCCTTCCCCGTAGTTTTTTTCTCCCCTAGCCTCAGTGGAAAAAGCCTGCTTGCATTCACTCTATCTATACCCATCAAAATCTTATACACCTCTATCAAATCTCCCCTCATTCTTCTACGCTCCAGGGAATAAAGTCCCAACCTATTCAATCTCTCTCTGTAACTCAGCTTCTCAAGTCCCGGCAACATCCTTGTGAACCTTCTCTGCACTCTTTCAACCTTATTTACATCCTTCCTGTAACTAGGTGACCAAAACTGTACACAGTACTCCAAATTCAGCCTCACCAATGCCTTATATAACCTTACCATAACACTCCAACGTTTATACTCGATACTCCAATTTATAAAGGCCAATGTACCAAAGGCACTCTTTACGACCCTATCCACCTGTGACGTCACTTTTAGGGAATTCTGTACCTGTATTCCCAGATCCCTCTGTTCAACTGCACTCTTCAGAGTCCTACCATTTACCCTGTACGTTCTACTTTGGTTTGTCCTTCCAAAGTGCAATATCTCACACTTGTCTGCGTTAAATTCCATTTGACATTTTTCAGCCCATTTTTCTAGTTGGTCCAAATCCCTCTGCAAGCTTTGAAAATCTTCCTCACTGTCCACTACACCTCCAATCTTTGTATCATCAGCAAATTTGCTGATCCAATTAACCGCATTATCATCCAGATCATTGATATAGATGACAAACAACAATGGACCCAACACCGATCCCTGCGGCACACCACTAGTCACAGGCCTCCACTCAGAGAAGCAATCCTCCACAACCACTCTCTGGCTTCTTCCATTGATGTGGAGATGCCGGCGTTGGACTGGGGTGAACACAGTAAGAGTTTTAACAACACCAGGTTAAAGTCCAACAGGTTTATTTGGTAGCAAACACCATTAGCTTTCGGAGCGCTGCTCCTTCGTCAGATGGAGTGGAAATCACATTTCCACTCCATCTGACGAAGGAGCAGCGCTCCGAAAGCTAATGGTGTTTGCTACCAAATAAACCTGTTGGACTTTAACCTGGTGTTGTTAAAACTCTTACTGTGTTCTTCCATTGAGCCAGTGTCTAATCCAATTTACTCCCTCCCCATGTATACCCAGCGACTGAACCTTCCTAACTAACCTCCCATGAGGGACCTTGTCAAAGGCCTTGCTGAAATCCAGGTAGTCAACATCCACCGCCTTCCCTTCATCCACTTTCCTGGTAACCTCCTCGAAAAACTCTAATAGATTGGTCAAACATGACCTACCACGCACAAAGCCATGTTGACTCTCCCTAATAGGTCCCTGTCTATCCAAATATTGTAAGAAGTCTCACAACACCAGGTTAAAGTCCAACAGGTTTATTTGGTCGCAAATACCATAAGCTTTCGGAGCTTGCTGCTCCTTCGTCAGATGGAGTGGTCTCTGTTCTCCAACAGTGCACAGACACAGAAATCAAGTTACAGAATACTAATTAGAATGCAAATCTCTACAGCCAGCCAGGTCTTAAAAGGTACAGATAGTGTGGTTAGAGGGAACATTAAACACAGGTTAAAGAGATGTGTATTGTCTCCAGACAGGATAGCCTGCAAGACCAGGGGCAAGCTGTGGGGGTTACTGATAATGTGACATAAATCCAACATCCCGGTTTAGGCCGTCCTCATGTGTGCGGAACTTGGCTATCAGTTTCTGCTCAGCGACTCTGCGCTGTCGTGTGTCGTGAAGGCCGCCTTGGAGAACGCTTACCTGAAGATCCAAGGCTGAGGTAAGCGTTCTCCAAGGCGGCCTTCACGACACACGACAGCGCAGAGTCGCTGAGCAGAAACTGATAGCCAAGTTCCGCACACGTGAGGACGGCCTAAACCAGGATGTTGGATTTATGTCACATTATCAGTAACCCCCACAGCTTGCCCCTGGTCTTGCATAATCTCACCAGCTGTTCTGTCTGGAGACAATACACATCTCTTTAACCTGTGTTTAATGTTCCCTCCAACCACATTATCTGTACCTTTTAAGACCTGGCTGGCTGTAGAGATTTGCATTCTAATTAGTATTCTGTAACTTGATTTCTGTGTCTGTGCACTGTTGGAGAACAGAGACCACTCCATCTGACGAAGGAGCAGCAAGCTCCGAAAGCTTATGGTATTTGCTACCAAATAAACCTGTTGGACTTTAACCTGGTGTTGTGAGACTTCTTACTGTGCTTACCCCAGTCCAATGCCGGCATCTCCACATCATATCCAAATATTTGCAGATCCTATCCCTTATCACACCTTCCAATAACTTGCCCACCACTGACATCAAACTTACTGGCCTATAATTTCCCGGATTTCTTTTGGAACCTTTTTTAAACAATGGAACAACATGAGCCACCCTCCAATCATCCGGCACCTCCCCCGTGAATACTGACATTTTAAATATGTCTGCCAGGGCCCCTGCAAGTTCAACACTAACTTCCTTCAAGGTCCGTGGGAATACCCTGTCCGGTCTTGGGGATTTATCCACTCTGATTTGCCTCAAGACAATACCAAGATATTCTATAAGTATTTCAATGGGAAGAGGATAATCAGGGAAAGAATAGAGCCCATTAGGGACAAAGGGGACAATCTGTGGGTGGAGCCAGAGGCCATTGGTGGAAGGTTGAATGAATACTTCACATCCATCTTCACCCAAGAGAATGAGGATGATGGTATGGAATTCAGGGAGGGAGATTGTGAGGCTCTTGAGCAAATTGACATGGGAAAGGATAAGGTATTGGGGGTTTGGCAGCCTTAAAAGTGGATAAATCTCCAGGTCCAGATGAATTGTGCCCGAGGCTGCTGTGAGAGGTAAGGGAGAAGAATGCAGGGGTACTGACCTGAACCAGGTATGAAAACAAGGGTCGTGCAGTCGATGTAGTTTATATGGATTTCAGCAAAGTCTTTGACAAGATCCCACATGAGAGACTTGTAAAGAAGGTAAATTCACATGGGATATAGGGTAATTTGATAAAGTGTATTCAAAATTGGCTCAGTTGTCGGAGACAGTGGGTGATGACAGAAGGCTGTTTTAGTGTCTGGAAGCCAGTGCCCAGTGGCGTACCCATAGGATCTGTGTTGCTATTATTCGTCATTTATATGAATGACATAGATGACTATGTGTGGGGTAGGTTTAGTAAGTTTGTGGATGACACAAAGATTGGCTAAGTGGTTAACAGTGAGGCGGAGTGTCTTGGGCTACAAGAAGTTGTAGACTGAATGGTCAAATGGGCGGATAAGTGGCAGATGGAACTTAACCCTGAAAAGTGTGAGGAGATAGACATCGGAAGGAATAATCTGACACTTTGGAAGGAGTAATTTGACAAGAAAGTACTCAATGAATGGCAAGACACTAAGAAGTTCTGTGGAACAAAGAGACCTTCGTGTGTTTGTCCACAGATCTCTGAAGGCAGAGGGGCATGTTAGTAGGGTGGTGAAAAAAAGCATATGAGACACTTGCCTTTATCAATCGAGGCATAGATTACAAAAGCAGGTAAGTCATGTTGGAGTTGTATAGAGTTTTGGTGAAGCCACAGCTGGAGTACTGTGTACAATTCTGGTCGCCACATTATTGGAAGGATGTGATTGCACTGGAGGGGGTGCAAAGGAGGTTCACCAGGGTGCTGGCTGGGATGGAACACTTAAATTATGAAGAGAGCTTATGTTGGCTTGGGTTGTTTTTGTTGGAGCAGAGAAAACTGAGGGGCGACCTGATCAAGGTGTACAAGATTATGAGGAACATGGACAAAGTGGATAAGGAGTAGTTGAAGGGGAGGCGATAGTCTCGTGGTATTATCATTGCGCTATTGATCCAGAAACTCAGTTAGTGTTCTGGGGATCCAGGTTCGAATCCTGTCACAGCAGATGGTGGAATTTGAATCCAATAAAAAATATCTGGAATTAAGAATCTAATGATGACTGATAACATTGTCGATAGTTGCAAAAACCCATCTGGTTCACTAATGTCCTTTAGGGAAGGAAATCTGCCGTTCTTACCCGGTCTGGCCTACATGTGACTACAGAGACATAGAAATGTGGTTGACTCTCAACTGCTCTCGAGCAACTAGGGATGGGCAATAAATGCTGGCCAGCCAGAGACGCCCACATCTCACAAACAAATAAAAAGAAAGTCACAAGGGGACATAGGTTCAGGGTGAGGGACAGGAGGTTTAGGGGGTTGTGAGGAAAATTTTTTTTACCTAGAGTGTAGCGACGGTTTGAGACTTAGTTTAAAACTAGAGGACAGAGGTTTAAGGTGAGAGGGGAGAGATACAAAAGGGTCCAGAGGAACACATTTTTCACACAGAGGGTGGTGAGTGTCTGGAACAAGCTGCCAGAGGTAGCAGTAGAGGGCGGGTACAATTTTGTCTTTTAGAAAGCATTTAGACAGTTACAAGGGTAAGATGGGTATAAAGGGATGTGGGCCAAACGCAAGCAATTTGAACTAGCTTAGTGGTTAAAAAAACAGCGGCATGGACAAGTTGAGCCGAAGGGCCTGTTTCCATGCTGTAAACCTCTATGACTTTGACTGTGATGGTCTGGAATGCACTGCGTGGGAGGGTGGTAGAGGCGGGTTGCCTCACACCCATTAAAAAGTATCTGAATGTGCACTTGGCTTGTCATAATATTCAGGGCTATGGGCCAAGTGCTGGCAGATGGGATCAGGTGGGACTTCAGATGTTTCTAATGTGTCAGTGCAGACTATTGGGTCAAAGGGCCTCTTCTGCACTGTATGATTCTATGATATAAATACTGTGGCTACAAGAGCAGGTCAGAGACTGGCAATTCTATCGTGAGTAACTCACTTCGGACTTCAAAACCTGTCCACTATTCCCATGGTCAAATCACCAACCTCTCATTTGCTGCCTTTCCCTCCATCCTGCCACCTCCATCGCCCTCATGCCACTTCCTCAATCCCAAATCATTGCTGTTAGCAAGGGCTCGGGAGGGGACAGTGGAAGGGAGAAAGGAAGTGAGGGAGTGAGAGTTAGAGGATGAGAGGGTGGACAGAGGCAGCAAATGGGAGGATTAGAGCAACGAGGCAATATGAGAAGGACTTGATGGAGGATGAGTCTGGGGAAGGGGGAACTGTACTACCAAACAATAACTTTCTTCACTGTCCACCATGCCACCAATCTTAGTGTCATCTGCAAACTTACTAACCATGCCTCCTATATTCTCACCCAAATCATTATATAAATGACAAATAACAGTGGACCCAGCACTGATCCCTGAGGCACACCACTGGTCACAGGCCTCCAGTTTGAAAAACAATTCTCTGCAACCACCTTCTGGCTTCTGTCAAGAAGCCAATTTTGTATCCATTTAGATACCTCACCCTGGATCCCGTGAGATTTAACCTTAGGCAACAACCTACCATGCGGTACCTTGTCAAAGGCTTTGCTAAAGTCCATGTAGACAACATCAACTGCACTGCCCTCATCTACCTTCTTGGTTACCCCTTCAAAAAACTCAATCAAATTTGTGAGACATGATTTTTCATTCACAAAGCCCCCTCACCTTGAACCCGTGACCCCTTGTGTTCATCACCTCCGACCTGGGAAAAAGCTTCCCACTGTTCACCCTATCTATGCCCTTCATAATTTTATACACCTCTATTAGGTCGCCCCTCATCCTCCGTCTTTCCAGGGAGAACAACCCCAGTTTACCCAATCTCTCCTCATAGCTAAGACCCTCCATACCAGGCAACATCCTGGTAAACCTTTTCGGTACTCTCTCCAAAGCCTCCACGTCCTTCTGGTAGTGTGGTGACCAGAACTGGATGCAGTATTCCAAATGTGGCCTAACCAACATTCTATACAGCTGCAACATCATATGCCAACTTTTATATTCTATGCCCCGTCCAATAAAGGCAAGCATGCCATATGCCTTCTTCACCACCCTCTCCATCTGTGC
This sequence comes from Mustelus asterias, assembly GCF_964213995.1. Taxonomy (NCBI): domain Eukaryota; kingdom Metazoa; phylum Chordata; class Chondrichthyes; order Carcharhiniformes; family Triakidae; genus Mustelus; species Mustelus asterias. The sequence continues at coordinate 3,043,614 of NC_135814.1, forward strand.
TGCCACCTTTAAGGATCTGTGGACTTGTACACCCAGGTCCCTCTGTGTGTCTATACTCCTGATGGTTCTGCCATTTATTGTATAGCTCCCCCTTACATTAGATCTACCGAAATGCATCACTTCGCATTTATCTGGATTAAATTCCATTTGCCATTTCTCCAACCAATGTTCCAGTCTATCTATATCCTGCTGTATTCTCTGACAATGTTCATCACTATCCGCAACTCCAGCAATCTTCGTGTCGTCTGCAAACTTACTGATCACACCAGCTACATCTTCCTCCAAATCATTTATATATATCACAAACAGCAGAGGTCCCAGTACAGAGCCCTGCGGAACACCAGTAGTCCAACTGGAAAAAGACCCCTCCACTGTTACCCTCTGTGTTCTATGGCTGAGCCAGTTCTCCACCCATCTAGCTAGCTCACCTTGTATCCCGTGAGATTTAACCTTTTGCACCAGCCTGCCATGAGGGACCTTGTCAAATGCTTTACTAAAATCCATATAGATGACATCCACGGCCCTTCCCTCGTCAATCGTTTTTGTCACCTCCTCAAAAAACTCAACCAAATTTGTGAGGCATGACCTCCCTCGTACAAAACCATGCTGTCTATCGCTAATAAGATTATTCAGTTCTAAATGCGCATATATCCTATCTCTAAAAATCTTCTCCAACAATTTCCCTACCACAGACGTCAAGCTCACCGGCCTATAATTACCCGGGTTATCCTTGCTACCCTTCTTAAATAATGGGACCCCTTCAAAAAGCTCAATCAAATTTGTGAAACATGATTTTCCACTCACAAAGCCATGCTGACTGTCCCTAATCAGTACTTGCGTCTCGAAATGCCTGTAGATCCTGTCTCTCAAAATACCTTCCAACAATTTACCCACCACAGATGTGAGGCTCACTGGCCTGTAGTTCCCAGGCTTTTCCCTGCAGCCCTTTTTAAACAAAGGCACAACATTTGCCACTCTCCAATCTTCAGGCACCTCACCCGTGACTAACGATGATTCAAATATCTCTGCTAGGGGACCCGCAATTTCCTCCCTAGCCTCCAACAATGCCCTGGGATACACTTCATCAGGTCCCGGGGATTTATCTACCTTGATGCACTTTAAGGCTTCCAGCACCTCCTTCTCTGTAATATGTACACTCCTCAAGACATCACTATTTATTTCCCAAGTTCCCTAACATTCTCAACAGTAAATACTGATGAGAAATATTCATTTAGGATCTCACCCATCTCTTGTGGATCTGCACATAGATGATCTTGTTGATCCTCAAGAGGCCCTACTCTCTCTCTTGTTACTCTTTTGCCCTTTATGTATTTGTAGAAGCTCTTTGGATTCTCCTTCGCCATATCTGCCAAAACAATTTTGTGTCCCAGTTTTTGCCCTGCTGATTTCTCTCTTAACCCTACACCCACTATACTCTTCAAGGGATTCACTAAATCCCAGCTGCCTATGCATGTCACGTGCCTCTTTCTTCTTCTTGACCAGGGCCTCAATATCCCGAGTCATTCAGGGTTCCCTACTTCTGCCAGCCTTGCCCTTCACACTAAGAGGAATGTGTTTACCCTGAACCCTGGTTAACACACTTTTGAAAGCCTGCCACTTACCAGACGTCCCTTTGCCTTCCCACAGACTCCCCCAATTAACTTTTGAAAGTTCCTGCCTGATACCATCAAAATTGGCCTTGCCCCAATTTAGAATTTTAACTTTTGGGCCCGACCTATCATTCTCCATAGCTATCTTAAAACTAATAGAATTATGGTCACTGGTCCCAAAGTGATCCCTCACTAACACTTCTGTCACCTGCCCTTCCTTATTTCCCAAGAGGAGGTCAAGTTTTGCCCCCTCTCTAGTCGGGCCATCCACATACTGAATGAGAAATTCCTCCTGAATACACTCACAAATTTCTCTCCATCCAACCCTCTTATGGCTGTCCCAGTAACAGATAGTGATGCACAGCATCACATTAGCACCTTTGGATGGTCCGCACTTGGGTTAATGTGTCCTTGTTTCATGTACAACTATAGACCCCGGGATACAATACCATCATTAACCCCAATATCAGCTCCCAGCAGGGTACAGTACTGCCATAGTACCGTCATTGACCCCGGCATCAGTTCGCAATCAGATACAGAACTGTCTTTGCTTTGCCATCACTTTCAAAAGCCTATCACAGCACTTTGACATATACACCCACCAACTCTTCAATGGTACTCAATCCTGGTAAGAAGTCTCACAACACCAGGTTAAAGTCCAACAGGTTTATTTGGTAGCAAATACCATAAGCTTTCGGAGCAATGCTCCTTGAGCAATGCTCCGAAAGCTTATGGTATTTCTATCAAATAAACCTGTTGGACTTTAACCTGGTGTTGTGAGACTTCTTACTGTGCTTACCCCAGTCCAACGCCGGCATCTCCACATCATGACTCAATCCTGGAGCAGTCCTGCTACATTTTAATTGACACTTTCAATTTCAAAACACTTGCACCGTCACCATGCAGCATATTTGGTATTCCAAACACATGCAGATAGATTGGAGGGAATGCTTCTCAGATTTGAGGTCCTAATGAGGCAGTGTAGAGAGAGCTTTATTCTGTATCTAACCCCGTGCTGTGAATGTCCTGGGAGTGTTTGATGGGGACAGTGTAGAGGGAGCTTTACTCTGTATCTAACCTCGTGCTGTACCTGTCCTGGGAGTGTTTGATGGGGACAGTGTAGAGGGAGCTTTACTCTGTATCTAACCTCGTGCTGTACCTGTCCTGGGAGTGTTTGATGGGGACAGTGTAGAGGGAGCTTTACTCTGTATCTAACCTCGTGCTGTACCTGTCCTGGGAGTGTTTGATGGGGATGGTGTAGAGGGAGTTTTACTCTGTATCTGACCCCGTGCTGTACCTGTCCTGGGAGTGTTTGATGGGGACAGTGTAGAGGGAGCTTTACTCTGTATCTAACCCCATGCTGTACCTGTCCTGGGAGTGTTTGATGGGGGCAGTGTAGAGGGAGCTTCACTCTGTACCTAACCCCATGCTGTAGCTGCCCAGTGTTTTTATTAAAACTTGGCACAGATCTTTTAGCCTCACTATGAATGCTGGGATATCACTGCACCCCATTATTTTTGTTTCCTTCAGTAGAGAACACTCCCATGTCTTCCTGCCAACTGAACTGTGACAAAATCAGGAATAGGGTGGCTCAGCGAATACAGTGGTATGACTGGAAATTACCTACTGCCAGTTTTACCACTTTGAAACTTTTTTTTGTGTTTTGATGTGGCATCTTTTCAAAGGTGTCGGTTGTGGCTCAATGGAGAATTCTGTTGCCTCTTAGTTGCAACGTTGCGGTTCAAGTCCCAGCCCAAGAACCTGTGCCTATAATTCAGACTGACACATCGATACAGTCCAGGATGCATGTTACACTGTTGGAGATTCTGCTCCTTAGCTAAGATATTAAACCAAGGCCCTGTCAGCCTTTTTTCAAAGTACTTCACCAGCTGTGGTGGTGTCCTTTGCTTGTGAAAGAAGCTCTATCTAAAGGAGAGGTTGCTCAAAACGTCACTCCGGGACTGACAGCCTTGGGTAAATTTTGTGTTAGCAAACTGCTAAGTTTGATCAAGAGGGAGTTCAAGTGAGGGTCCTTCATTGATTCCCCAGACTTGATTGCATTAGGAAATATAATGGTGAACGTCAGGTTCTGTGTGGTGTGTCCAAACAGGTTGAGTTATAAAATTATACCTTCAAATCTCAGAAATCCTTTCCGGCCTCTTCACAGAACTGAGTAAATGATTTCCCCTCCACATCCCTTATTTCCTGACTGCCTGGCCCCTCCCCAATCACACCAGAAATAACCTGTCTCATTTGGACTTGATATGGGCAACGAGGTGGGATTTTGTTGATTGATAACTGGCAACAGAGAGGTTCAATACACTCAATCTGCACATTCCTATTCTGCACTTCAGTTCACTCACCTTCCACAACCTGTGGGTGTAGTTACAGCGAATCTGCTGATTAAATCCATGACAGCCCATCAAAGACTCCCACAAGAACAAAGGGGGAGTCAGTGGCACATTGGTATTGATGGTGCCAGGGACCCGGGTTCGATTCCCGGCTTGGGTCACTGTCTGTGTGGAGTTTGCACATTCTCCCTGTGTCAGTGTGGGTTTCCCCTCAGTGCTCTAGTTTCCTCCCACACTCCAAAGATGTGCAGGTTAGGTTGCCTGGCCATGCTAAATTGCCCCTTAATTTCAGAGGGATAAGCAGGGTAAATATGTGGGGTTACGGGAATAGGGCCTCAGTGGGATTGTTATCAGTGCAGACTTGATGGGCAGAATGACCTCCTTCTGCACTGTAGGGGTTCAATGATTCTATGATTCTATGACTCTCACTGGGATACAACTTCATACACACTAGCTCACTGTGATACGGTTCCACACACACTGAATCTCACTGGAATACAGTTCCACACACACTGACTCACACTGGTGTACCCTGACCTTGAATAAACACTGACTCTGTACAGTTCCACAGTGAGTGACCCTAACGCTGGATAAACAGTGACTCTGTACAGTTACACAGTGAGTGATCCTTACCCTGCTGAATAAACAGTGACTCTGTACAGTTACTCAGTGAGTGATCCTTACCCTGCTGAATAAACAGTGTCTCTGTACAGTTTCACAGTGAGCGATCCTCACCCTGAATAAACAGTGACTCTGTACATTTACACAGTGAGTGATCCTTACCCTGCTGAATTAACAGTGACTCTGTACAGTTACACAGTGAGTGATCCTTGCCCTGCTGAATAAACAGTGACTCTGTACAGTTCCACAGTGAATGACCTTACCCCAAATACACAGTGACTCTGTATGGTTTCAGTGAGTGATCCTTACCCTGAATAAACAGTGATTCTGTCCAGTTACACAGTGAGTGATCCTTAGCCTGCTGAATAAACAGTGACTCTGTACAGTTACACAGTGAGTGATCCTAACCCTGAATAAACAGTGACTCTGTACAGTTACACAGTGAGTGATCCTTACCCTGAATAAACAGTGACTGTGTACAGTTACACAGTGAGTGATCATTTCCCTGCTGAATAAACAGTGACTCTGTACAATTACACAGTGAGTGATCCTAACCCTGAATAAACAGTGACTCTGTACAGTTACACAGTGAGTGATCCTAACCCTGAATAAACAGCGACTCTGTACAGTTACACAGTGAGTGATCCTTACCCTGAATAAACAGTGACTCTGTACAGTTACACAGTGAGTGATCATTTCCCTGCTGAATAAACAGTGACTCTGTACAGTTACACAGTGAGTGATCCTAACCCTGAATAAACAGTGACTCTGTACAGTTACACAGTGAGTGACCTTTACTCTGAATAAACAGCGACTCTGTACAGTTACACAGTGAGTGATCCTTACCCTGAATAAACAGTGACTCTGTACAGTTACACAGTGAGTGATCATTTCCCTGCTGAATAAACAGTGACTCTGTACAGTTACACAGTGAGTGATCCTTACCCTGAATAAACAGTGACTCTGTACAGTTACACAGTGAGTGATCATTTCCCTGCTGAATAAACAGTGACTCTGTACAGTTACACAGTGAGTGATCCTTACCCTGAATAAACAGTGACTCTGTACAGTTACACAGTGAGTGATCATTTCCCTGCTGAATAAACAGTGACTCTGTACAGTTACACAGTGAGTGATCCTTACCCTGAATAAACAGTGACTCTGTACAGTTACACAGTGAGTGATCCTTACCCTGAATAAACACTAACTCTGTACAGTTACACAGTGAGTGATCCTTACCCTGAATAAACACTGACTCTGTACAGCTACACAGTGAGTGATCCTTACTCTTGTGAAAGAAATCTGCAAAGATTTATGTCATGATGAAGTAGACACAGTAAGAAGTCTAACAACACCAGGTTAAAGTCCAACAGATTTATTTGGTAGCCAAATTTGGCTACCAAATAAACCTGTTGGACTTTAACCTGGTGTTGTTGGACTTCTTACTGTGTTTACCCCAGTCCAACGCCGGCATCTCCACATCATGATGAAGTAGAGACAGAGAGGTCGACATGCTGTGGGATTGGAGATGAAGAGACAGATATCTTTTTTTTAGATAGAGGGGTAGACTCTATTGGATTGGATTGGAGCTATAGACAGACTGCGGGACAGTAGATCGAATGATAGAGAGATGGTGGGTTGATAGGTGGAGAGAAAAACACTGTTGTAAAGGAGTTTAGAGACACTGTGGATTAGTGTTTTGAGATGGACAGACTTTGGGATTAGAGTGGGATAGATAGACACTGTTGGATGGAAACTGGAAGGTTAGACAGACTGTAAGCTTTGGGAGGGAGAAACAAAAACTTTGGGATTGGACACAATGGGATACAGGTTTAAAGATTTGATTGAAATTTAAAATCACATTGGACAGTTTCTGTTAGCAGAGAGAGAAGCCTGTTTGTCCAATCATAAATCCAGGTCATGAGATAAAAGGTCACTGAGTGACCCAGTTATGTCACTCACAGTAAGTAATCTCACAATTCATCATGGAGTGCGGTTACAAGTGGTGTACCTCAGGGATCTGTTTTGGGGCCACTGCTGTTTGTAATATTTATTAATGATCTGGATGAGGGTATAGTTGGGTGGATTAGCAAATTTGCTGATGACACCAAAGTCGGTGGTGTGGTAGACAGTGAGGAAGGGTGTCGTAGTTTGCAGGAAGACTTAGACAGGTTGCAAAGTTGGGCCGAGAGGTGGCGGATGGAGTTTAATGCGGAGAAGTGTGAGGTAATTCACTTTGGTAGGAATAACAGATGTGTTGAGTATAGGGCTAACGGGAGGACTTTGAATAGTGTGGAGGAGCAGAGGGATCTAGGTGTATGTGTGCATAGATCCCTGAAAGTTGGGAATCAAGTAGATAAGGTTGTTAAGAAGGCATATGGTGTCTTGGCGTTTATTGGTAGGGGGATTGAATTTAGGAGTCGTAGCGTTATGTTGCAACTGTACACAACTCTGGTGCGGCCGCACTTGGAGTACTGTGTGCAGTTCTGGTCCCCACATTACAGGAAGGATGTGGAGGCTTTGGAGAGGGTGCAGAGGAGGTTTACCAGGATGTTGCCTGGTATGGAGGGGAGATCCTATGAGGAGAGGCTGAGGGATTTGGGATTGTTTTCGCTGGAAAGGCGGCGGCTAAGAGGGGATCTTATTGAAACATATAAGATGATTAGAGGTTTAGATAGGGTGGATAGTGATAGCCTTTTTCCTCTGATGGAGAAATCCAGCACGAGGGGGCATGGCTTTAAATTGAGGGGGGGTAGTTATAGAACCGATGTCAGGGGTAGGTTCTTTACCCAGAGGGTGGTGAGGGATTGGAATGCCCTGCCAGCATCAGTAGTAAATGCGCCTAGTTTGGGGGCGTTTAAGAGATCCGTAGATAGGTTCATGGACGAAAAGAAATTGGTTTAGGTTGGAGGGTCACAGTTTTTTTTTTTTTAACTGGTCGGTGCAACATCGTGGGCCGAAGGGCCTGTTCTGCGCTGTAATGTTCTATGTTCTATGTTCTACAACACCAGGTTAAAGTCCAACAGTGCACTCACCTGTTGAAGGAGCTGCGCTCCGAAAGATCGTGCTACCAAATAAACCTGTTGGACTTTAACATCGTGTTGTGAGACTTCTTACTGTGCCCTCTCCAGTCCAACACCAGCATCTCTGCATCAAGTCACCCACTGATCAAGGCATCTCCTAAATATAGAAATTAATTTCCAATCAAAATGGAACATTTAACCAGATCATTTGCAGATTTGCTTCAATGGAGCTGCAGGAGTTTAAGTTACTGTCTGTCCCTTAGGTCGAAGTAAAATTCTCTGTGCTGACCCCATGGACTATTCCATAACTCCTGTGAGCTGATCTATCCTCATCCTTCATGTGACCATACCTCTTGTATAATCCTTCCTTATCTTTCTAAGTCACTGCCCATCCATCCCTAATTCCCTACATCACTGTTAGCTGTTTATTTTCCCTCTCCAATTACACATCCCTATATCTAGATCTGATTTTCTCTTCCTGTCTGTCTCCGTGTCTCTCTCCGCGTCTCTCTCTATCCCAAAGCCCAGTTTTATCTCTAGCTCTGGTTATCTAGCTCTCTCTTGCTATCTCTGTCTGTTTGTTAGCCTCACACTCTTTTCCTTATCACATTCCCTATCTCTTATTCTCCCTTTTCATCAGGGTATATTGTGCATGGGGGCGGGCAGAGGGAGCATGGTGAAATCATTGCTCCCGCACCTGATAACAAACAAGAGAAAACACTTTCTCCCAGCTGATAACCTGTCCCTTTAAGTCAGAATGTGTCTATAAACTATTCAGTGGAAGCAATTCTGAAAATGTTTAGCCCTGTTTTGATCGTTCAGCTCTCCCCTCTGGACAGTTGTCAGTTTGTATCTGAGCCTCTTTCCTTTCTCTGCTGCTTTTTCATTCGTTTCTCTGATTTTTCTTTTTTCTTGTTCATCTTTCCCTCCGACTCTATTGTCCTTTCACTCTCTCCTCACTGTGTTTGGTTTTCATCTGCAGTCAGTTTCTCTTCTCTCTCTCTAGTTTTCTCCCTTTCTCCTGTTGCTTTCTCCCCCTCTCTGACTCTCATTTTCATGGTTCCAGGTATATCAGAACTCCCCACTCTGGGCCTCACATATATAACAGGGACTGTGTTCAAATCTACAGCAAAATACTAAACCCTTTGTGTTTTCTGCAATCATTTCAACACTTCATCTTCAGTTGGACAAGACCCAGATACCACCCACCAGCCTCCAGCTTCTTTTTATAAATTTACCCTGATGCCAAGTTCAGTGGAAAGGCACGAGAATCGGCGTGTAAACATATTCCAGAGCAATAAACAGAAGACTGTCAGCAATGAGAGTTTTCATCAGTGGCCAGCAGACGGACACTGGGTTTCTTCGGTACCTTAGGGAGGAGGGAAGTCTCCTCTTTGCTGGTGTCTTCACCTGGTTCATGGTAAGGCATGTCCTCGCAGCAGCTCAGACTCACTGTGCAGCCCATCCAGGCGAATAGGGCTCAGCCCGCCCCCCCCATCAAACTCAACTTCCCATCGGAGCTGCCAGGCTGCTGTGCCCCGCACTCGCTGCTTCTCTCCCCTGCTCTCAGCCCAGGGGCTGCTCCCTCCGGCTCCGCACTCAATCTTTGGGCTGATTTCTGGGGGATTGTGAAAGTAAAGCTTTCTCCCCTCCCCTCCCCTCCCCTCCCACACTGTGATGGGAAAGGCAGGAAGTCGGGACCGGCTCCCGCCTGAGAACTCGGGATTCAAATCCAACAGTGAGCAAGCCAGGGGGAACTTAGCAGCCCCAGAGGGGCGCTTACACACTCAAACCTTACACACTCAAACCTTACACACTCAATGATATACAAAATCATAAATATCCATAATCTTACACACGATCTTATACAACTTTACACTTAAATTCTCAGCCTTGCATAACTAAACACACTCAAATACTCACATTCAAACATTCACAACCTAAACCATTCACAAAAACACTCACAACCTCACACTCTCAAAATCTTACACACCTAAACATCCAGAAGCAAAAACATTCACAACTAAGCACACTCAAATTTAAAATACGGATATGTGTCAAGGGCAAAGGCAATCACGGATGGACAATAAATGCTATTCGAGCCACTGACACCCACATCCCATGAATGAATGTAAAAATATATAGGTGTGATTGTATGTGAAGCTATGCTTGGGTGCATAATGTTGAATATATGTGTCACTTAGTGTGTCTGTAAAATAGTGATTGTGCTTGAATTGAATCTATAATTATGAGTGTGCATAACGGTGAATATATGTGTGCCAGTGTAGATAGTTATGCGTGTGGATAATTGTGAGTATATAAATTTGAGGAAACCCGCACAGACACAGGGAGAACATGCAGACTCCTGTCCACTCATTGAATCTATCAATGTCCCTTTGCCTCTCCCATCAATACTATTTACCGTGTCATCTAACTTGGTGCCTTCAGCAGACCTGAATATATATGGTTTCCTATTCCTTCATCCAACTAATTTATAAATATTGTGAAAAGCTGAGGCCCCAGGGCAGATTCCCGGGAGACACCACTGGTCACATTCATGGCACAGTGGTTAGCACTGCTGCCTCACAGCACCAGGGACCCAGGTTCAATTCCTGGCTTGGGTCACTGTCTGTGCGTAATCTGCACGATCTCCCCCTTTTGCGAGGTTTTCCTCCAGGTGCTCCAGTTTCCTCCCACAGTCTGAAAGACGTGCTGGTTAGGTGCATTGACCATGCTAAATTCTCCCTCAGTGTACTCGAACAGGCAACGGAGTGTGGTGACTAGGGGATTTTCACAGTAACTTCATTTAAGTGTTAATTGTGACTTGTGACTAATAAATAAAGATATTTAAACATTGTGCCAAGTTGAGTACACTCCCATTATCCACACTCTGTCTCCTATTTCCTAACCAGATTCCTATCCGTGTAAGTAGATTGCCTTCAATTCCACATACTCATGTTTTTGTTAACAGTTTTCTGGAAGCTTATCTAAATAACATCCATGGACACTTCCTTTTTATCTCATGCTATTTACCTCAAAAAATTCAACCAGGCTCACCAAATATAAATTATCCTTTACAAATCCATGCTGCCTATTCCTGATCCACTTGTTCATTGTATGGAGGCAGCGGCCTAGTGGTATTGTCATTAGACTATTAATCCAGAAACTCAGCTAATGTTCTGGGGATCCGGGTTCAAATCCCGCCACAGCAGATGGTGGAATTTGAATTCTATAAAAAATATCTGGAATTAAGAATCGAGTGATGACCATGAAACCATTATCGATTGTCAGAAAAACCCATATGGTTCACCCAAGTTGAGTACATTCCCATCATCCACACTCTCTGCCTCACTAATGCCCTTTAGGGAAGGAAATCTGCTGTCCTTACTCAGTCTGGCCCACATGCGGCTCCAGAGCTACAGTAATTTGGTTGACTCTCAACTGCCCTCAGAAAACTAGGGATAGGTAGCGACGTTCATGTCCCACGAATCAATAAAAAAATCCCAGTGCTCAACACTCTGGGTGGAAATTTCCCAAAAAATGGCAAATGTCAGGTTCTGACTGAAAACCGGCACATTTCTTCTCAGAGAAACAGGCAGGTTTTCTCTTCAGATCTTCTGACACTTTGTCCAAAAAAGCAGGGGTGCATGTTTCATGCCATCATTCCTGAGGGATGGGGTCTTGCTTCACCAAGATCAGGGCATCCCTTAAAAATGGTGCCCCGATCACAAATTGAAGTTAAAGACCCCTCTCACCCTTCATCACTGGCATTGAGATATCAGAGTCCCCTCTCCCCACCCCTCACAATGCAGGCATCCCCCACTACCCACCCCCCCCGCCCCCACCAGAATGCAGGTATTCCTCCCTTTCCCCTCCTGCCTGCCTGCCACCCCCATATAATGGGAAGCCCCACAGGGGTTTCCTAACAGCCCCACTCCTGGCCCCACCCCTAACTCCACCCTTGATGCCACCCCTGGCAGTGCCAATCTGGTGGTGCCAGGGGACAGTGCCCAGTCATTTTCTTCATCACTGGGGGCTATAATCATCTCCAAGTTCTGAGGACATATGGGGAATACAAAAGCTCCAGCTGGGCATGAACCTCATGATGTTGCCGGAATGGAGCAGGGTAGATCTCATTCTGAGGTCTCCTTGGTGTAAATCTTCTGGTGCAGAAGGTGAAGTCACATGGGATCAGAGGTGAGCTGGCAAGGTGGATACAAAACTGGCTCGGTCAAAGAAGACAGAGGGTAGCAGTGGAAGGGTGCGTTTCTGAATGGAGGGCTGTGACAAGTGGTGTTCCTCAGGGATCAGTGCTGGGACCTTTGCTGTTTGCAATATATATAAATGATTTGGAGGAAAATGTAACTGGTTTGGTTAGTAAGTTTGCGGACGACACAAAGGTTGGTGGATTTGCGGATAGTGATGAGGACCATCAGAGGATACAGCAGGATATAGGTCAGTTGGAGGCTTGAGCAGAGAGATGGCAGATGGAGTTTAATCCGGACAAATGTGAGGTAATGCATTTTAGAAGGTCTAATACAGATAGGAAATATACAGTAAATGGCAGAACCCTTAGGAGTATTAATAGGCAAAGGAATCTGGGTGTACAGGTACACAGGTCACTGAAAGTGGCAATGCAGGTGGAGAAGGTAGTCAAGAAGGCATACGGCATGCTTGCCTTCATCAGCCGGGGCATTGAGTTTAAAAATTGGCAACTCATGTTGACGCTTTATAGAACCTTAGTGAGGCCGCACTTGGAATATAGTGTTCAATTCTGGTCGCCACACTACCAGAAGGATGTGGAGGCTTTGGAGAGGGTACAGAAAAGATTTACCAGAATGTTGCCTGGTATGGAGGGCATTAGCTATGAGCTGTAAACCTCTATGACTCTATGACAATACGAATATGTCACCACTTATTATTAGTATTATGCCACCATTGCCTCTTTAACAGGGCTATAATTTCCCCGTTCTCTCTCCCACCCATTCTTAAAGAATGGAGTAACAATGGGAATTTTCCAAACCAAGGGAACAATCCCTGAATTGAGCTACCATGGGGTGGGATTTACGGGTCATGCTCGCCCCAAAACCAGAAAATCCTGCCTGTGGTCAATGAACCTTTGCATAGTCCGTTCCCCACCCGCTACGATTCACATGGTGGATGGGATGGGAAAATTAACCCCCCATGTCTATTGTTAAAATGCAGGCCAGAAACTCCAAGGTGTTTAATGAAGTTAGTCTAGACCCTAAATGTTTACATTTAAATTTGGCACGGATAAGGTGTTTCACTCCAGGTATGATTCAAGTGAGCCACTAGGAAGGTTTTATCAAACAAAGTTTATTTAAGAACACAGTTAAGATATAACAAAAAAGAAATTAGCATAACTTTCACCAATTAGAAGATTTAAACATAACACAGTAGAAACCTTAATAGCTATCTATCTATGTTGTTCCAAGTCAAACAGCATCGCACAGCCACACACCCCCCTTCAGACTTGGCACAGAAACAAGTATGCTCACGTGATGCTGGGTTTTCAGCTTTTTAACACCAACTGTGAAGTGGTCCTTTGAATGTTGGATTAATTCTCTGAGACACTGCCTTCATCCACCAGCTTCTAACAGAAAATGAAACTAAACTAAAAGTTGGACTTTTCTGTGGAAAACAAATTGTCCCCGGGAAGTTCACTTGACCTGTCAATCATCCCAAATCAAGCTCCACTCAGCAATCCCCAAAGGACCATAAACCCCAGAACACTGCATTAGTCCAGATTAAAATCAACATGATATGAATTTTACTGCCTCAGCAGCAATAAAGGACACCAGCAACAGACATCACAGTGCCGACAACTTCCAGGGCCTGCTAGAAACATCCTGCAAAGGAACATGATTAAAATACATTTCTGAAAAGAACAGTATCATCACACTATCTTCATCCGTGGGTTTATATGTAATCCCAGCAGCGTCCACTACTGAGCTCTGCCATTGCTGCGACTGCTAGAGCTGCCGGACAATCTGATTGGCTGACAGCTCTCAAGGATGTGACTTCCTTCCACTGAGGGCCAGAAGTCCCACCCCCACCTTGTTTGTGCCACCTGCAGCCTGTTATTAGTGCAGGATGACATTGTTTAACATTGGTCAGCTGACTTCCAATATTTCTTCCAGGGGGAAGTAATACATCCACCCCACCCCATGTAAAATTCAGCTCTCACTTACAGTCACACTCTCCCCCATTTCATGACATTTCTATGTCACAATTATATTCACTCAAGAACACATATTTACATACATTCAATCACACAGCAATCAGAATAATTGTAGATCTACATAATTACAATCAGATTTGGCATGGAATCATACTCATTCGTATTGACAGAAAACAGGGTCAATTTGGAACCAAAATAATTAATGTGTGTGTGGAGGTAAAGGAAGTGGTTCTTAATGAGTACATTGGATTTGTCATCACAGAGGAGAGGCTTGATGCAGACATGGTACTTAAGGAGGAGAAATGTGAAATATTGGATGGGATAAACAAAGTGAGAAAGGAAATTAGAGGAATCTCAAGGCTAAAATGAAGTGTATTCCAGGCTGCTGAGGGAAGCAAGAGAACAAATAGTCAAGATTCTGACCATCATTTCCTAATCCTCTCTGGCTATAGTTGTCAGAGGACTGGGCGATTTGAAAATCATTTGAAAAGGAAGAAAGGAGATACTGAGTAATTACAGGCCAATTAGCATTACTTCGGTGATGGGAAAACCATTGGAAACATTCTGGAGGACAGGATCTATCACCAGTTAGAAAGATGCAGATTAATCAAAGACAGCATGGATTTGTTAAGGGAAACTCACATCCAATTACCCAATTGAATGTTTGATGTCATCAATGTGGATTTATTTTAGCAATGGCTTAATGTATGTCCCATGTGAAGGACTGTTTGCAAAATGGGATTCAAGGGCAACTGGATCAAAAATTAGCTTCATGGCAGGAAAGAAAGGGTAATGGTCAACTGGCTTTTTTGTGACTGGAAATATGTTTCCAGTGCTGTTCCGCAGGTTCTGTATTGGGTCCTGTGGTAAAAACCAATGATTTAGACTTAAAGATAGAAAGTGTTTGCAGATAAAATTGCCTGCATGGTTAATAATCATAGAGTCATAGAATCATAGAGGTTTACAGCATGGAAACAGGCCCTTCGGCCCAACTTGTCCATGCCGCCCTTTTTTTTTTAACCCCGAAGCTAATCCCAATTGCCCGCATTTGGCCCATATCCCTCTCTATACCCATCGTACCCATGTAACTATCTAAATGCTTTTTAAAAGACAAGATTGTACCCGCCTCTACTACTACCTCTGGCAGCTTGTTCCAGACACTCACCATCGTCTGTGTGAAAAAATTGCCCCTCTGGACACTTTTGTATCTCTCCCCTCTCACCTTAAACCTATGCCCTCTAGTTTTAGACTCCCCTACCTTTGGGAAAAGATATTGACTAGCTGATCTGGGCCCCTCATTATTTTATAGACCTCTATAAGATCACCCCTCAGCCTCCTACGCTCCAGAGAAAAAAGTCCCAGTCTATCCAGCCTCTCCTTATAACTCAATCCATCAAGTCCCGGTAGAACTGCAGAAGAATGCAGAAGAAAACTGTACACTGCGAGAAGTTATCAACAGATTGTGTCAACAAGGTCATCTATGTGCGGATCCACAAGAGATGGGTGAGATCCTAAATTAATATTTCTCATCAGTATTTATTGTTGAGAAAAGCATAGAAGTTAGGGAACTTGGGGAAATAAATAGTGATGTCTTGAGGAGTGTACATATTACAGAGAAGGAGGTGCTAGAAGTCCGAAAGCCCATCAAGGTAGATAAATCCCCAGGACCTGAAGAAGTGTATCCCAGGACATTGTGGGAGGCTAGGGAGGAAATTGCGGGTCCCCTAGCCGAGATATTTGAATCATCCATAGCCACGGGTGAGGTGCCTGAAGATTGGAGAGTGACAAATGTTGTGCCTTTGTTTAAAAAGGGCTGCAGGGAAAAGCCTGGGAACTACAGGCCAGTGAGCCTCACATCTATGGTGGGTAAATTGTTGGAAGGTATTTTGAGAGACAGGATCTACAGGCATTTCGAGACGCAAGTACTGATTAGGGACAGTCAGCATGGCTTTGTGAGTGGAAAATCATGTCTCACAAATTTGATTGAGGTTTTTGAAGGGGTCCCGTTATTTAAGAAGGGTAGCAAGGATAACCCGGGTAATTATAGGCCGGTGAGCTTGACGTCCGTGGTAGGGAAATTGTTGGAGAAGATTCTTAGAGATAGGATATATGTGCATTTAGAACTGAATAATCTCATTAGCGATAGACAGCATGGTTTTGTATGAGGGAGGTCATGCCTCACAAATTTGGTTGAGTTTTTTGGGCGGCACGGTAGCACAGTGGTTAGCACTGCTGCTTCACAGCTCCAGGGTCCCGGGTTCGATTCCCGGCTCGGGTCACTGTCGGTGTGGAGTTTGCACATTCTCCTTATGTCTGTGTGGGTTTCCTCCGGGTGCTCCGGTTTCCTCCCACAGTCCAAAGATGTGTGGGTTAGGTTGATTGGCCAGGTTAAAAATTGCCCCTTGAGTCCTGAGATGCGTAGGTTAGAGGGATTAGTGGGTAAATATGTGGGGGTAGGGCCTGGGTGGGATTGTGGTCAGTGCAGACTCAATGGGCTGAATGGCCTCCTTCTGCACTGTAGGGTTTCTATGGTTTTTGAGGAGGTGACAAAAACGATTGATGAGGGAAGGGCCGTGGATGTCGTCTATATGGATTTTAGTAAAGCATTTGACAAGGTCCCTCATGGCAGGCTGGTGCAAAAGGTTAAATGTCACGGGATACAAGGTGAGCTCGCTAGATGGGTGGAGAACTGGCTTAGCCATAGAACACAGAAGGTAACAGTGGAGGGGTCTTTTTCCGGTTGGACTACTGGTGTTCCGCAGGGCTCTGTACTGGGACCTCTACTGTTTGTGATATATATAAATGATTTGGAAGAAGATGTAGCTGGTGTGATCAGTAAGTTTGCAGACGACACGAAGATTGCTGGAGTTGCGGATAGTGATGAACATTGTCAGAGAATACAGCTGGAACATTGGTTGGAGAAATGGCAGATGAAATTTAATCCAGATAAATGCGAAGTGATGCATTTCGGTAGATCTAATGTAAGGGGGAGCTATACAATAAATGGCAGAACCATCAGGAGTATAGACACACAGAGGAACCTGGGTGTACAAGTCCACAGATCCTTAAAGGTGGCAGCACAGGTGGAGATGGTGGTGAAGAAGGCATATGGCATGCTTGCCTTTATTGGACGGGGCATAGAATATAAAAGTTGGCATATGATGTTGCAGCTGTATAGAATGTTGGTTAGGCCACATTTGGAATACTGCGTCCAGTTCTGGTCACCACACTACCAGAAGGACGTGGAGGCTTTGGAGAGAGTACCGAAAAGGTTTACCAGGATGTTGCCTGGTATGGAGGGTCTTAGCTATGAGGAGAGATTGGGTAAACTGGGGTTGTTCTCCCTGGAAAGACGGAGGATGAGGGGCGACCTAATAGAGGTGTATAAAATTATGAAGGGCATAGATAGGGTGAACAGTGGGAAGTTTTTTCCCAGGTCGGAGGTGACGAACACAAGGGGTGACGGGTTCAAGGTGAGGGGGGCAAGGTTCAACACAGATGTCAGGGGGACGTATTTTACACAGAGGGTGGTGGGGGCCTGGAATGCACTGCCAAGCAAGGTGATTGAGGTGGACACGCTGGGATCGTTTAAGACTTATCTAGATAGCCACATGAACAGACTGAGAATAGAGGGATACAAATGAATGGTCTAGTTGGGCACATGAGCAGCGCAGGCTTGGAGGGCTGAAGGGCCTGTCCCTGTGCTGTATTGTTCTTTGTTGGGTAACCAAGAAGGTAGATGAGGGCAGTGCTGTTGATGTTGTCTACATGGACTTTAGCAAGGCCTTTGACAAGGGACCACATGATAGGTTGTTGCATAAGGTTAAATCTCACGGGACCCAGGGTGAGGTATCTAAATGGATACAAAGTTGACAGAAGCCAGAGGGTGGTTGTAGAGAATTATTTTTCAAACTGGAGGCCAGTGACCAGCGGTGTGCCTCAGGGATCAGTGCTGGGTCCACTGTTATTTGTCATTTATATTAATGATTTGGATGAGAATATAGAAGGCATGGTTAGTAAGTTTGCAGATGACACTAAGATTGGTGGCATAGTGGACAGTGAAGAAAGTTATCTCCAATTGCAATGGGATCTTGATCAATTGGGCCAATGGGCTGCGAATGGCAGATGGAGTTTAATTTAGATAAATGCGGGATGATGCATTTTGGTAGATTGAACCAGGGCAGGACTTACTCAGTTAATAATAGGGCATTGGGGAGAGTTACAGAACAAAGAGTTCTCGGGGTACATGTTCATAGCTCCTTGAAAGTGGAGTCACAGGTGGACAGAGTGGTGAAGAAGGCATTCGGCATGCTTGGTTTCATCGGTCAGAACATTGAATACAGGAGTTGGAATGTCTTGTTGAAGTTGTACAAGACATTGGTAAGGCCACACTTGGAATACTGTGTGCAATTCTGGTCACCTTATTATAGAAAAGGTGTTATTAAACTAGAAAGAGTGCAGAAAAGATTTACTAGGATGCTACCAGGACTTGATGGATTGAGTTATAAGGAGAGGCTGGATAGACTGGGACTTTTTTCTCTGGAGTGTAGGAGGCTGAGCAGTGATCTTCTAGAAGTCTATAAATAATGAGGGGCACAGATTAGCTAGATTGTCAATATCTTTTCCCAAAGGTAGGGGAGTCTAAAACTAGAGGGCAGAGGTTTAAGGTGTGAGGGGAGAGATACAAAGGTGTCCAGAGGGGCAATTCTTTCACACTGAGGGTGGTGAGTGTCTGGAACAAGCTGCCAGAGCTAGTAGAGGCGGGTACAATTTTGTCTTTTAAAAAGCATTTGGATAGTTACATGGGTACGATGGGTATAGAGGGATATGGGCCAAATGCGGGCAATTGGGATTAGCTTAGTGGTTTTTTAAAAAAGGGGCAGCATGGACAAGTTGGGCCGAAGGGCCTGTTTCCATGCTGTAAACCTCTATGACTGGTTAGGTGGGTGGAACAGTGGCAGACGGAGTTCAACGTGGAGAAGTGTGAAGTAATACATTTGCGAATGGGCAGACAAGACAAGAGAATACACAATAAATAGAAGGATTCTGAGAAGTTTTGAGGAACAAAGTGATCTTGGAGTGCAGCTTCATGGACCCCCATGATCCATGTTTCCCCTAGATAGATAAAATGGTCAAAAAGATATACAGGGATACTTTCATTTATTGGTTGAGGTCCAGTGTCTCAGAGCAGCAAGGTGACGCTGAAAGCGTTTTAAGCACTAGTTAGAGGGCAGCTAGAATACTGTGTCCAGTTCTGGTCACCACATTACAGGAAGGATATGATTGCATTTGAGAGGGTACAGAAAAGATTTCCCAGGATGTTCGACGAATTGAGAATTTTAGCTACAAGGAAGGATTCTATAGGCTGGGCTTGTTTTGTTTTGAACTTATGAGGCTCAAGGGAGATGTAATTATAGATTCATAGAATCCTACAGTGCAGAAGGAGGCCATTCAGCCCATCGAGTCTGCACTGACCACAATCCCACCCAGGTCCTATCCCCATACCCCATGCATTTACCCTAGCTAGTCCCCCTGACACTAAGGGGTAATTTAGCATTGCCAATCCACCTGATCCGCGCACATCTTTGGACTGTGTGAGGAAACCGGAGCACCCAAAGAAAACCCACACAGACACGGGGAGAACGTGCAAACTCCACACAGACAGTGACCCAAAATGGGATCCAGCCCGAGACCCTGGCGCTGTGAGGCAGCAGTGCTAACCACTGTGCCACCCCAAATATTGAGGTGCAAAAAATGATGAGGTGTCCAGATAGAGTGAATAGGAAGGACCTATTTCCTTTAACAGAGGCCAATAACTAGGGGACATAGATTTAGAATAATTGGTGGAAGGGTTTTAGTGGAGTTGAAATCACTGCCTGAAACAGGGGTAGAGACAGAAATCCTTACTGCATTTAAAAACCATATGGATATGTTCTTGAAGTGTTGTGACAAACAGGGCTACAAGACGATGGACCACGAGCTCCAAAGTGGGATTAGGCTGGATCACACTTCTACACGGTTACAGACATGATGGGCTGAATGGCTTCATTCTGTATTATACATGGTCTATGTTTTTAGGACACTTACAATTAATCACACTCATCACACCCATTATAACCCCAAATGACACATTAAATTTCACAATTTCAAGAAACTGACAGACATATTTAATCACAGTCTCCATTTCACATTTGCAGTTACAAATGCAAACTCATGGTCCTGAGCAGAGCAAACCAGGATTAAACAAAAACAGAAGAGCTAAATGTAAGAGCTGTGGTCAGCATGATTACCCCTGACATCAGAGGCAGCATTTGTGTTGCATCAAGGAGACCCAGCAAAACTGAAGTCATTGGGAAGCAGGAGAAAGCTGGTTAGAGTTACACAGAGCACAAAGGAAGATGGTTGTGGTTGTTGGAGGTCAACCATCTCAGTTCCAGGATATCACTGCAGGAGTTCCTCAGGGTAGTGTCTTAGAAACATAGAAACATAGAAAAGAAATACAGCACAAATAGGCCCTTCGGCCCACAAGTTGCGCCGGTCATGTCCCTACCCACCTAGGCTTATATATAGGCTTACCTATAACCCTCAATCCTATTAAGTCCCATGTACTCATCCAGAAGTCTCTTAAAAGACCCTATCGAGTTTGCCTCCACCACTACTGACGGCAGCTGATTCCACTCACCCACCACCCTCTGAGTGAAAAATTTACCCCTGACATCACCTCTGTACCTACTCCCGAGCACCTTAAACCTGTGTCCTCTCGTAGCAGCCATTTCAGCCCTGGAAAAAAGCCTCCGAGAATCCACCCGATCTATACCTCTCAACATCTTGTACACCTCTATCAGGTCACCTCTCATCCTTCGTCTCTCCAAGGAGAAAAGACCGAGCTCCCTCAGCCTATCCTCATAAGGCATGCCAACCAATCCAGGCAACATCCTTGTAAATCTTCTCTGCACCATTTCAATCATTTCCACATCCCTCCTGTAATGAGGCGACCAGAACTGAGCACCGTACTCCAAGTGGGGTCTGACGAGGGTCTTATAAAGCTGCATCATTATCTCCCGACTCCGAAACTCAATCCCTCGATTGATGAAGGCCAGCACACCATACGCCTTCTTAACCACCTCCTCCACCTGCGAGGCCGATTTAAGCGTCCTATGGACCCGGACCCCAAGGTCCTTCTGATCCTCTACACTGCTAAGAGTCTGACCTTTGATATTATACTCCTTCATCCCATTTGACCTGCCAAAATGGACCACATTTATCCGGGTTGAAGTCCATCTGCCACTTCTCCGCCCAGTCTTTCATCCTATCTATGTCACGCTGCAGCTTCTGACATCCCTCCAACCTATCCACAACACCACCAACCTTCGTGTCGTCGGCAAACTTACCAACCCATCTCTCCACTTCCTCATCCAGGTCATTTATGAAAATGACAAACAGCAAGGGTCCCAGAACAGATCCCTGGAGCACTCCACTGGTGACCGACCTCCATTCAGTAAAAGACCCATCTACAACCACTCTCTGCCTTCTGCAGGCAAGCCAGTTCTGAATCCACAAGGCAACAGCCCCTTGGATCCCATGCCCTCTCACTTTCTCGAGAAGTCTTGCATGGGGGACCTTATCGAACACCTTGCTGAAGTCCATGGAAACCACATCTACCGCTCTTCCTTCGTCAATGTGTTTAGTCACATTTTCAAAGAACTCCACCAGGCTCGTAAGGCACGATTTGCCTTTGACAAAGTCGTGCTGACTACTTTTGAGCATACTAAACTTCTCTAAATGTTCATAAATCCTATCCCTCAGGACTTTCTCCATCAACTTACCAACCACTGAGGTGAGACTCACCAGTCGGTAATTTCCTGGGCTATCCCTATTCCCTTTCTTAGGCCCAACTATCTTCAGCTGCTTCATCAATGACCTTCCTTCCATCATAAAGTCAGCAGCAGGGCTGTTCATTGATGATTGCTCAATGTTGAGCATCATTTGTGACTCTTTAGAAACTGAAGCATTCTATGTCCATATGCAGAAAGACCTGGACAACTTTCAGGCTTGACACCGAGAGTGCCTCACACCTGATCACCAGGTTCTTACTTGCAGTGGAGAGTCAGAGTTGCTCCACATGCCCAGTTTTTGTTTCATTACACCTACTAACTCCTTCCAGTTTATAACACGTACACTGGTCCGTCCAAACCTGCAAGTTCCCCTTCAAACCACATGACACACTGAACTTGGATCTATATCACTGTTCCTTGGCTGCGTGGGTCAAATCCTGAAACTCCCTTCCTAACAGTACTGTGCACGGTACTGTGGCACAGTAGTTAGCACTGCTGCCTCACAGTAGCAGGGATCCAAGTTTGATTCCAGCCTTGGATGACTATGTGGAGTTTGTACGTTCTCCCCATGTCTGCGTGGGTTTCCTCCGGGTGTTCCGGTTTCCTTCCACAGTCCAAAGATGTGCAGGTGAGGTGGATTAGCCATAGAGAATCCGTGCAATTTCACGGATGGGGCGGGGATGTTTAGGATGGTTAGGATGGTTAGGATGTTCATTTAGAGGGTTGGTGCAGGCTTGGTGGGCTGTATGGCCTCATTCTGCACTGTCAGGATTCTATGATGTTCCTGGCTGCCACAAGTCCACAAATTGAGTGCCACATGAGTTAAGACTCTCACAAGAACCCGGAGCTGTTCATTATTTTTCCCGTAGTCTACACTGTGTCATCTCTTTACAAATACACCCCCACACACAAACTGCCATTTGTCCAAACTTCCTCACAGGCCCAGATATATCAGGAAATCAGTAGTTGCCCATCTTTGGAGAAATACTGAATTTATTCATTGCTCCTTCAAATTACCTGCCTCTCGTCTCTCTCTCTATCTCTCATTCTTTCTCCCTTGCTCTGTCTCTCCACTCATCCTCACTGTTGCTCTGTCTTTTGTATTGTGCTCTCTTTCCCCTGTCACTTTCTCTCTGATTCATTCTGATAATATCCCTTTGTCTGTATCCAGCGCTGTCTCTCTTAGTCTCTGTATGCCCTTTCCTCTATCACACTCTTTCCATTTACTACATCTTTCTGTTGTTGCTGAGTCACGCCAACTCTGACTGACTGCTTTGTGACTTCCAGATGAAATTTAGACTCGTACTGCCAATGACACTGAGCGGTTGGTGTTTTGGTTAACTTACAGGGTGCATATCACACTGGTAAACTAGTTATGAACAAGTTAATAATTTCCAATACAGATAACACAGTGCTCGACAGACCCTTTACTCCCAAATTGTGTGTGTGTGACCTTTTTGTGGAATTAACCATTTCACAGCCTCAGTAACTAAGAACAAAGAACAAAGAACAAGGAACAGTACAACACAGGAAACAGGCCCTTCAGCCCTCCAAGCCTGTGCCACTCATTGGTCCAACTAGACCATTCGTTTGTATCCCTCCATTCCCAGACTGCTCATGTGACTATCCAGGTAAGTCTTAAACGATGTCAGCGTGTCTGCCTCCACCACCCTACTTGGCAGCACTCTCTGTGTAAAAAACATCCCTCTGATATCTGAGTTATACCTCGCCCCTCTCACCTTGAGCCCGTGACCCCTCATGATCGTCACATCCGACCTGGGAAAAAGCTTCCCACTGTTCACCCTATCTATACCCTTCATAATTTTGTACACCTCTATTAGGTCTCCCCTCATTCTCCGTCTTTCCAGGAAGAACAAGCCCAGTTTACCCAATCTCTCCTCATAGCTAAGACCCTCCATACCAGGCAACATCCTGGTAAACCTTCTCTGCACTCTCTCTAAAGTCGCCACGTCCTTCTGGTAGTGCGGCGACCAGAACTGGACACAGTACTCCAAATGTGGCCTAACCAGCGTTCCATACAGCTGCAACATCAGACTCCAGCTTTTATACTCTATACCCCGTCCTATAAAGGCAAGCATACCATATGCCTTCTTCACCACCTTCTCCACCTGTGCTGCCACCTTCAAGGACTTGTGGACTTGCACACCTAGGTCCCTCTGTGTTTCTATACTCTTGATAGCTCTGCCATTTATTGTATAACTCCCCCCTACATTAGTTCTTCCAAAATGCATCACTTTGCATTTATCTGGATTAAATTCCATCTGCCATTTCTCCGCCCAATTTTCCAGCCTATCTATATCCTGCTGTATTGTCCGACAATGTTCAACTATTCAATATCTTGAGGGTATCTCAACTTCTGACACCTGTAATCCCAAAAAACTTCTCCCAGTAACAAGTATCGCCTGATATAACATCCACTGTTAAAGTCTATAAACTGCACTCTCAGTGTTTGGTGGGACAATGAAGAAGGAGCTTTGCTCTGTGTCAAATCTGCACTGTATCTGTCCTGAGAGTGTTTGATTGGATGGTATGAAGCAAACTCTACTCTGTATCTAACCCCATGCTGTACCTGTCCTGGGAGTGTTTGATGGGGACAGTGTAGGGGGAGCTTTACTCTGTATCTAACCCCGTGCTGTACCTGTCCTGGGAGTGTTTGATGGGCACAGAAAGGAGTCTAACAACACCAGGTTAAAGTCCAACAGGTTTATTTGGTAGCAAACGCCACTAGCTTTCGGAGCGCTGCTCCTTCATCAGGTGAGTGGGAGATCTGCTCATAAAGAGCAAACAGGGCATATAAAGACACTGTCTTTATATCTTTTTATCTTGTGTCTTTATATGCCCTGTTTGCTGTTTATGAGCAGATCTCCCATTCACCTGACGAAGGAGCAGCGCTCCGAAAGCTAGTGGCGTTTGCTACCAAATAAACCTGTTGGACTTTAACCTGGTGTTGTTAGACTCCTTACTGTGTTTACCCCAGTCCAACGCCAGCATCTCCACGTCGTGTTTGATGGGACAGTGTAGAGGCGGCTTTACTCTGTATCTAACCCCGTGCTGTACTTGTCCTGGGAGTGTTTGATGGGAACAGTGCAGGGGGAGATTTACTCTGTATCTAACCCCGTGCTGTACCAATCCTGGAAGTGTTTGATGGGGACTAAGGGCGAAAAGGGATCACGAAAAAGCATTGGCCAGCAGGATTAAGGAAAATCCCAAGGCTTTTTATACATATATAAAGAACAAGAGGGTCGTCAGGGAGAAGGTTGGCCCACTCAAGAACAAGGGAGGAAATCTATGCATGGAGCCAGAGGAAATGGGTGAGGTATTAAATAAGTACTTTGCATCAGTATTCACCAAAGAGAAGGACTTGGTGGGTGATGAGTCTGGGAAAGGATGTGTAGATAGTTTGAGTCACGTTGAGATCAAAAAGGACGAGGTATTGGGGTTCCTGAGAAACATCAAGGTAGACAAGTCCCCAGGGCCTGATGGGATATACCCCAGAATACTGAGAGTGGCAAGGGAGGAAATTGCTGGGGCCTTGAGAGAAATCTTCGTATCCTCACTGGCTACAGGGGAGGTCATGATGTGGAGATGCCGGCATTGGACTGGGGTAAACACAGTAAGAAGTCTCACAACACCAGGTTAAAGTCCAACAGGTTTATTCGGTAGCAAAAGCCACTAGCTTTCGGCTAGTTAGTGGCTTTTGCTACCAAATAAACCTGTTGGACTTTAACCTGGTTTTTGTGAGACTTCTTACAGGGGAGGTCCCAGAGGATTGGAGAATAGCCAATGTTGTTCCTTTGTTTAAGAAGGGTAGCAAGAATAATCCAGGTAATTACAGGCCGATGAGCCTTACATCAATGGTAGGGAAATTATTGGAGCGGATTCTTCGAGACAGGATTTATTCCCACTTGGAAATAAGTGGACGTATTAGTGAAAGGCAACATGGTTTTGTGAAGGGGAGATTGTGTCTCACTAACTTGATCGAGTTTTTCGAGGAAGCGACGAAGATAATTGATGAGGGTAGGGCAGTGGATGTTGTCCACATGAACTTCAGTAAGGCCTTTGACAAAGTCCTTTATGGCAGACTGGAGCAGAAGGTAAAGTCACATTGGATCAGAGGTGAGCTAGCTCGCTGACTGGGAGTGTCTGGGAGTGTCTGGGAGTGTTCTGTCTGGGAGTATTTCTCGGTCAAAGAAGACAGAGGGTAGCAGTGGAAGGGTGCATTTCTGAATGGAGGGCTGTGACATGTGGCGTTCCTTAGGGGTCAGTGCTGGGACCTTTGCTGTACGTAATATATATAAATGATTTGGAGGAAAATGTAACTGGTTTGATTAGTAAGTTTGCAGATGACACAAAGGTTGGTGGATTTGCGGATGGCGATGAGGACCATCAGAGGATACAGCAGGATATAGATCAGTTGGAGACTTGGGCGGAGAGATGGCAGGTGAGTTTAATCCGGATAAATGTGAGGTAATGCATTTTGGAAGGTCTAATACAGATAGGAAATATACAGTAAATGGCAGAACCCTTAAGAGTATTGATAGGCAAAGGGATCTGGGTGTACAGGTACACAGGTCACTGAAAGTGGCAACGCAGGTGGAAAAGGTAGTCAAGAATTCATACGGCATGCTTGCCTTCATCGGCCGGGGCATTGAGTTTAAAAATCGGCAAGTCATGTTGCAGCTTTATAGAACCTTAGTGAGGCTGCACTTGGAATATAGTATTCAATTCTGGTCGCCACACTACCAGAAGGATGTGGAGGCTTTGGAGAGGGTATAGAAAAGATTTACCAGGATATTACCTGGCATGGAGGGCATTAGCTATGAGGAGAGATTGGAGAAACTTGGTTTGTTCTCACTGGAACGACGGAGGTTGAGGGGCGACCTGATAGAAGCCGACAAGATTATGAGGGGCATGGACAGAGTGGATAGTCAGAAGCTTTTTCCCAGGTGGAAGAGTCAATTACTCGGGGGCATAGGTTTAAAGGAGATATACGAGGCAAGTTTTTGGTGCTGGGTGCCTGGAACGCACTGCCGGGGAAGTAGTGGAAGTTGATACGATAGTGAGTTTTAAGGGATGTCTGGACAAATACATGAATAGGATGGGAATAGAGGGATATGGTCCCCAGAAGGGTAGAGCGTTTTAGATTAGTCGGGCAGTATGCTTGGTGCAGGCTTGGAGGGCCGAAGGGCCTGTTCCTGTGCTGTAATTTTCTTTGTTCTTTTTTCTTTGACAGTCTAGAGGGAGCTTTACTCTGTATTAACCCTGAACTGTACCTGTCTTGGGAGTGTTTGATGGGGACAGTGTAGAGGGAGCTTCACTCTGTATCTAACCCCGTGCTGTACCTGACCTGCGAGTGTTTGATGGGGACAGTGTAGAGGGAGCTTTACTCTGTTTCTAGCCCCGTGCTGTACCTGACCTGCGAGTGTTTGATGGGGACAGTGTAGAGGGAGCTTCACTCTGTTTCTAACCCCGTGCTGTACCTGACCTGGGAGTCATGTTGTGGAGTGTTCTGTCTGGGAGTGTTTGACAGATTGCAGAAAATGAAGAAACTGACTTGTACAAAATCTATCAGGGTTTTGTTTGAACTTGTCAATGAGTTGATATCTGATAAATCACTGAGATTATCTTGCAATAGACCAGTAGTTTTTTGTAATGAGACTGAGGAGAAACCACACAAGTTGTTAATGTGGCCAAACCTAACCACAGATTCAAAGTGTAATTCACCAAAGAGTGCACTTAACAGAATGCACATTATAATAGTACCTTTCACAAGTTGAGGACATCCCACAGCTTATGGAGTGTTGTCAGTGTTGTACACTATTCCAGGAAGTGCAATGATCCATTTCTGCATCATCAGCCTCCAAAATCAGCAATGTGATAATGTTTTAGTGATGGTGACGGAAGGATAAATTTTGGCCAGGTCAACTTGGAGATTGCATCCCCCTCCCCACCCCAGCCTGCCACCCCTCCTGCCCCCAACTCCCTCTTCTTCAAAATACTGCCATGGTATCTTTTGCATCCACTTGACAGGACACCAGTGTTACTTGTCATCGGAAAGACAGCATCCCTGGCAGTGCAGCACTCCTTCAGTACTGCACCAGGAGTTTGGATTGTAAGGTTGGCACAGTGGTTAGCACTGCTGCCTCACAGCGCCAGGGACCCGGGTTCGATTCCCGGCTTGGGTCACTGTCTGTGTGGAGTTTGCACAGTCTCCCTGTGTCTGCAAGGGTTTCCTCCTGATACTCCGGTTTCCTCCCATAGATGTGCGGGTTAGATGGATTGGCTATGCTAAATTGCCCTGTAGTGTCAGGGGGACTAGCATGGGGAAATGTATGTGGTTTATGGGGATGACACCTGGGTGGGATTGTGGTCAGTGCAGACTTGATGGGCCGAATGGCCTCCTTCTGCACTGTAGGATTCTATGATTCTGTGCTCAAGTCCCTGGATTGGGACCTAAGCCCTCAACCATTGATTCAGTAATGAGAGTGATCCCCACTGAGCCGCCACTCACACACCGATCTCTATCTCCTATAATCAATGTCAGCTGCTCTAATGAAGGTCACCCCGACTTGAAATGTTGGCTCCATTCTCGATCCACAGATGCTGTCAGACCTGCTGAGATTTTCCAACATTTTCTGTTTGGTGTTAGTTACTCTTTATTTGAAGTAAACTTAATGTTTTTCCAAACACAGCATCTTGGAGTGACATTCCTCCACCACCCCTCCAGCCCCCACTGCACTAAATAGCACCCTATTCAACTTCTGCAAATGGAGTGGGTGGGAGACTACGATTGGGTATAATTAACACTGATGTTACCTCCCCTCACTCATTTCCTGAGGGAAGAAAATACCATGCTAAGTGGAAAGAGCGGGGAAGTGAAACTAATTGGATAGCTCTTTCACATGAGATGGCATAGGCACGTTGGGCTGAATGGTTTCTTAACGTGCCGTATGATTTTATGAATCTATCCTCACCTCATCTTATTTCTAAAACATTGAAGGCATTTTGTAGTGGGTTTATAGTGATTTATTTATATTTTATTGAGCAGCTTCCTGTGGCTGATCACCTTTCTTGCATTTTAAGATGGTCAGTAATACATATTTATTTTCAGACTAGGTATTGTTCTGGCTATTCCATTCACACAATATTGGAAGTGGAAGGGGATGTTTCCCAGAATCAGGGGCCACATATATCCTTCAACTGGTAACATTAATGAATGGATGATGGCTGTAAAATGGTTTGGGATGTCCCGGGGACATAAAGGTGCGATATAAATATAATTTTGTTCTGTATATGTGCATGAGAAGTAGCTAACCAGGCAATCCCAAATCCCACAGATTCTGGGACGTGTTTTCAAATAGTCTGGTTTCAGAGCCATTCCATTTACTGCTTGTAAAGTAAGCCTTATGCACAAGCAGGTCTGTGGCCTGCAATCCATCTTTATTTCATTAAGGCAGCAACATTCTACCCTGATGAACTGTGTTTAAAATTAAGACAAGTTTTAAAAAAACAATGAAACTTGGGGCAAATCCAGACTGTTTTTAACCCTTTCATCACTACATATCATAAAGAGAGAGTTAGATTCTTTAAGACACATACACTGAGTCAAGTGAACCATACCTGAGACAGAGAAATGACTAGGATTCAAGTTATCAACTACATCATTTGACTTAGGGGTAAATAAAGAACAGTTAAGCTTTTGTTTGACCAATCAACATCCTCTTCTCTGTAGTATAAATTGTTGTGATTGTTTGAAATTTGATATTCTTTTGTCCTGATGAGTGCAAGATGAAAAAACTTCAGCAACATGTATCTGTTTTCAGCAATGTTAAAGTTCTGTAATGAGCAACTGTTTGTTACTGAAGGCAAGAATCATCTGAAATAATGTGAAGAAATGTGAGTGTGAATGAGGAATGATATAAATGGACAGCAGGAGAATGGCTGCAGGAACTGAGGGAGCATTCTGATTGAGCATTCTGGCTCAGTGCTGCCTTCTTTTTTATATATATTCTTTCACAGGGTCTGGCAGTGCCCATCCCTAATTGCCCTCGAGAAGGTGATGGTGAGCTGCCTTCTTGAACTGCTGCAGTCCATGTGATGTACGTACAGTCACAGTGCTGTTAGGGAGGGAATTCCAGGATTTTAGCCCAGCGACGGTAAAGGAATGGCAATATATTTCCAAGTAAGGGTGATGAGTGACTTGGAGCGGAATTCCCAGACAATAGTGTTCCAATAAGTCTGCTGCCCTTGTCCTTCTGGGTAGTGCAGGTCACAGTTTTAGAAGGTGCCTTGGTGAGTTGCGGCAGTGCATCTTGTAGATGGTGCCCATGGCTGCCACTGTCTGTCAGTGGTGGAGGGAGTGAATGTTGAAGACGGTGAATGGGATACCAAGCAAATGGGTGGATGGTGTTGTGCATCTTGAGTGTCTTTGCTGCTGTAGGCAAGTGGAGAAACCGCCATTCACTCCTGACTTGTGCCTGGTCGGTGGTGGACAGGCTTTGGGAAGTCAGGGCATGAGTTCCCAGGTTGAGAGTAGACAGGTTACATCATGTAAATCTTGAGACTTTCTCGGCTGAATCAGAGTTAGGGAGAACTCTCCTCATCCCTTTCTGAGACTCCACAAAACCTTCCCTTAGTCATGGTTAATCTTTCTCATTCATTCTTTCCGTTCCTGCACTCTCTCTCTCAAAACTTTAACCTGCTTGAGTGGTTAGCACCCTCAGCTCACAGTCAGGTTGTGCGTTCAAGTTTCAACTGGATCCATAGGTCCCCAAGAAGTAACATAGCAGTGCTGCATCATCAGAAGGTCAGCACTGAGGGAGTGCTGCACGATGTGGAGATGCCGGCGTTGGACTGGGGTGAACACAGTAAGAGTTTTAACGACACCAGGTTAAAGTCCAACAGGTTTATTTGGTAGCAAATACCATTAGCTTTCGGAGCGCTGCTCCTTCGTCAGATGGAGTGGAAATGTGTTCTCAAACAGGGCACAGAGACACAAAATCAAGTGACAGAATACTGATTAGAATGCGAATCCCTACAGCCAACCAGATCTTAAAGATACAGACAATGTGGGTGGAGGGACCATTAAGCACAGGTTAAAGAGATGTGCATTGTCTCCAGACAGGATAGCCCGCAAGTCCAGGAGGCAAGCTGTGGGAGTTACTGATAATGTGACATAAATCCAACATCCTGGTTTAGGCCGTCCTCATGTGTGCGGAACTTGGCTATCAGTTTCTGCTCAGCGACTCTGCGCTGTCGTGTGTCGTGAAGGCCGCCTTGGAGAATGCTTCCCTGAAGATCAGAGGCTGAATGCCCGTGACTGCTGAAGTGCTCTCCCACAGGAAGAGAACAGTCTTGCCTGGTGATTGTCGAGCGGTGTTCATTCATCCATTGTCGTAGCGTCTGCATGGTTTCCCCAATGTACCATGCCTCGGGACATCCTTTCCTGCAGCGTATCAGGTAGACAACGTTGGCCGAGTTGCAAGAGTAGGTACCGTGTACCTGGTAGATGGTGTTCTCACGTGAGATGATGGCATCCGTGTCGATGGTCCGGCACGTCTTGCAGAGGTTGCTGTGGCAGGGTTGTGTGGTGTCGTGGTCACTGTTCTCCTGAAGGCTGAGTAGTTTGCTGCGGACAATGGTCTGTTTGAGGTTGCGTGGTTGTTTGAAGGCAAGAGGTGGGGGTGTGGGGATGGCCTTGGCGAGATGTTCGTCTTCATCAATGACATGTTGAAGGCTCCGGAGGAGATGCCGTAGCTTCTCCGCTCCGGTGAAGTACTGGACGACAAAGGGTACTCTGTCCACCGTGTCCCGTGTTTGTCTTCTGAGGAGGTCAGTGCGGTTTTTCGCTGTGGCACGTCGGAACTGTTGATCGATGAGTCGAGCGCCATATCCTGTTCTATTGAAGGCATCTTTCAGCGTCTGGAGGTGTCTGTTGCGATCCTCCTCATCCGAGCAGATCCTGTATATACGGAGGGCTTGTCCGTAGGGGATGGCTTCTTTAACGTGTTTAGGGTGGAAGCTGGAGAAGTGGAGCATCGTGAGGTTATCCATGGGCTTACGGGACAGTGAGGTGCTGAGGTGACTGTCCTTAATGGAGATGCGTGTGTCCAAGAATGCAACCAATTCCGGAGAGTAGTCCATGGTGAGTCTGATGGTGGGATGGAACTTGTTGATGTCATCATATAGTTGTTTCAGTGATTGTTCACCATGACTCCAAAGGAAGAAAATGTCATCGATGTATCTAGTGTATAGCATCGGTTGAAGGTCCTGTGCAGTGAAGAAGTCTTGTTCGAACCTGTGCATGAAGATGTTGGCATATTGAGGTGCGAATTTGGTCCCCATGGCTGTTCCGTGTGTCTGGATGAAGAACTGGTTGTTGGAGGTGAAGACATTGTGGTCCAGGATGAAGCGGATGAGTTGTAAAATTGCATCTGGAAACTGGCAGTTGACGGCGTTGAGTACTGAGGCCGTTGCAGCAATGCCACCATCGTGGGGGATGCTGGTGTAGAGTGCCGAGACATCTATTGTGACGAGGAGTGCTCCTGGTTCAACTGCTCCATGTGCGTTGAGTTTCTGTAGGAAGTCCATAGTGTCGCGCCAAAAGATGGGAGTTCTTTGTACAATGGGTTTCAAGATGCCCTCGACATAGCCGGAGAGGTTCTCACACAGGGTCCCATTGCCTGATACGATGGGGCGGCCGGGTGTGTTTGCCTTGTGTATCTTTGGGAGGCAGTAGAGATCTCCAATGCGGGGAGTACGTGGGATGAGAGCACGGAGGGTGCTCTGAAGGTCCGGATCAAAGGTCCTGATCAGAGTGTTGAGTTGACGGGTGTGTTCTTTGGTCGGATCTGTGGGTAGCTGTCTGTAGTGTTCCTCGTTGTTCAGTTGTCGGTACACTTCTTTGCAGTAATCCGTTCTGTTCAGTATGACGATGGCCCCTTCATTATCTGCTGGTTTGATGACAATGTTGCGGTTGGTCTTGAGAGTGTGGATGGCGTTGCGTTGTGCTTGGGTGATGTTCGGTGCTGTCTTGTGAGTGCGGCTGATGAATTTGGTGTTGATGCACCTCCTGATGGCTTGGGCATACATGTCAAGTCGAGGACAGCGGCCTTCCGGAGGAGTCCAATTCGACTCTTTCCCCTTCGGTTGCATTGCGGATCTCTCTGTTGCTGCTGTGCTGCACTGCCAGAGGGTCAGTACTGAAAGAGTGCTCCACTGTCAGAGGGCCAGTAGTAAGGGAGTACTGCACTGTCAGAGGGTCAGTACTGAGGGAGTGCTGCACTGTCAGAGGTTCAGTATTGTGGGAGTGCCGCACTGTCAGAGGGTCAGTACTGAGGGAGTGCCGCACTGTCAGAGGGTCAGTACTGAGGGAGTGCTGCATTGTCAGAGGGTCAGTACTGAAGGTGTGCTACACTGTCAGAGGGTCAGTACTGAGGGAGTGCCGCACTGTCAGAGGGTCAGTACTGAGGGAGTACTGCACTGTCAGAGGGTCAGTACTGAGGGAGTGCTGTACTGTCAGAGGTTCAGTATTGTGGGAGTGCCGCACTGTCAGAGGGTCAGTACTGAGGGAGTGCTGCACTGTCAGAGGGTCAGTACTGAGGGAGTGCTGCACTATCAGAGGGTCAGTACTGAGGGAGTGCCGCACTGTCAGAGGGTCAGCACTGAGGGAGTGCTACACTGTCAGAAGGTCAGTACTGAGGGAGTGCTGCACTGTCAGAGGGTCAGTACTGAGGGAGTGCCGCACTGTCAGAGGGTCAGTACTGAGGGAGTGCCGCACTGTCAGAGGGTCAGTACTGAGGGAGTGCTGCATTGTCAGAGCGTCAGTACTGAGGGTGTGCTACACTGTCAGAGGGTCAGTACTGAGGGAGTGCCGCACTGTCAGAGGGTCAGTACTGAGGGAGTGCCGCACTGTCAGAGGGTCAGTACTGAGGGAGTGCCGCACTGTCAGAGGGTCAGTACTGAGGGAGTGCCGCACTGTCAGAGAGTCAGTACTGAGGGAGTGCTTCACTGTCAGAGGGTCAGTACTGAGGGAGTGCTGCACCATCAGAAGGTCAGTACTGAGGGTGTGCCGCACTGTCAGAGGGTCAGTATTGAAGGAGTGCCGCACTGTCAGAGGGTCCGGACTGAGGGAGTGCCGCACTGTCAGAGGGTCCGGACGAGGGAGTGCCGCACTGTCAGAGGGTCCGGACTGAGGGAGTGCTGCACTGTCAGAGGGTCCGGACTGAGGGAGTGCTGCACTGTCAGAGGGTCCGGACTGAGGGAGTGCTGCACTGTCAGAGGGTCCGGACTGAGGGAGTGCTGCACTGTCAGAGGGTCCGGACTGAGGGAGTGCCGCACTGTCAGAGGGTCCGGACTGAGGGAGTGCCACATTACTTTCTGGAGAGTCAGCATTGACAGTGTGCTGCACTGACATAGTGCCAGTATTGAGGAAATCCTGCACAGCTGTCAGAGGGTCGATACTCAAGGAGAACTGAACAGTTAGTTAGTCAGCGCTGAAGGAGCACTGTAACGTCCAAGGGGCATAAATGAGGGAGCACTGCAGTGTTGATGGACCGATGCTGAGTGTGCTCTGCACTGTCGAAGGGACAGAAGTAAGGAAGTGTTGCTCTGTTGGATGGGCAATCGTGATGTAGTTCAGAAGTGACCATAGAACCATACAACCATACAACCATAGAAAATTACAGCTCAGAAACAGGCCTTTTGGCCCTTCTTGTCTGTGCCAAACCATGTTTTGCCTAGTCCCACTGACCTGCACTTATAGAACCATAGAAAGTGACATTGAAACAATATTCTGTCTGCCCTCTCAGGTGGACATGCCAGGATTGGTAGAAAACATTGATATTCTTCCATTTGTGTGTATTTGTGTGATCATGTGCATACATGTGCACATATGTTCATTGTATGTATGCATGCACTGTGACTGTGTGCATATTTATAGGTGTGTGTGCACTGAGATTGAGACCAGTGTAAGTTGTGATGTATTTAGACTAGCCAAATGGGGTTTAGGAACATTATCTACAAAACAAAATGAGGCGCTAAGTGTGACAAAAGTGTGACCGAGACAAACCAAGGAGCTGTATCTGACAGCATTGTGGATTTTCCTGCATCAATGGAGCTGTACACCCACTGGCACAAGATCAAATATAGAGATTCAGCCAGCAGCACCCACTTTACAGACACCCAACATCTCTGAAGTAACTCCCAAACATAATAGCAAGGCAGCACAGCACCCACCCTGCTGCTCAGATTCCATACAAATCTTCCCTCACACTTCACCTGCATTCTGGCTGCAATTCGATCTGGAAACAGGGCGTTCCCTCATTTCCTTAATTGCAAAGATTTTAATTCCTTGAACTGAGGCTGCGATGAGCCCTGCAGATAAACAGAGCTTGCCTGAAATCTGACACCTTGGCACTCAGCACTCTTTCAGGATTATTTTTTGGCAGCAGTTAACTTGTGACACAGACTTTCTGAGTTTCGCACTCTCCACAGATAAAAATTCCAGCATTTAATCTTTTATTTTTGACAGACTGGCTAATGCTGCAAAAGGTTTGAAGCCAGTTGAAAATTGTGTCATAGTGCCAGGGATAGGTGGTGCTGTTGGCCTCTGAGTGTAAGTCAATAGATGTGTTTGTTGGTCTGTGTATCTTTGTGTGTGTATGTCCTCACCTGTCTGTGTGTTTGCGTGCTTGTGCATGTGGCTGTCGGTGTTTGTGTGCAAGTGTATTTGTCTGTGTGTATCTGTGTGTCGGTCAGTGCTTGTATCTATGCATGAGAGTCTGTGTCCCTGTATGTATGTATCTCTGTATGTATCTCTGTATGTATTAGAACATAAAACATCGAACATAGAACAGTACAGCACAGAAACAGGCCCCTCGGCCCACGAAGTTGTGCTGAACATCATGCCACATTAAACTAATCCCTTCTGCCTGTTCTTGATCTATATCCCTCTATTCCTTGCATATTCATGTGCTTATCTAAAAGCCTCTTAAACGCTCCTATCGTATCTGTCTGCACCACCACCCCTGGCAGCGTGTTCCAGACACCTACCACTCTCTGTGTAAAAAACTTGCCCCTCACATCTCCTTTGAACTTTCCCCCTCTCACTTTAAGTGCATGCCCCCTAGTGTTGGACATTTCAACTCTGGGAAAAAGATTCTGACGATCAACCCTATCTATGCCTCTCATAATTTTGTAGACTTCTATCAGGTCCCCCCCTCAGCCTCCACCGCTCCAGGGAAAACAACCCTAGTTTGTCCAGCCTCTCCTTATAGCTCATACCCTCTAGTCCAGGCAACATCCTGGTAAACCTCTTCTGCACCCTCTCCAAAGCCTCCACATCCTTCCTGTAATGTGGTGACCAGAATTGAATGCAATACTCTAAGTGCGGCCTAACCAAAGTTTTATAAAGGTGCAACATGACATCCTGACTCTTGTACTCAATGCCCCAACCAATAAGGGCAAACATGCCATGCACCTTCTTGAGCACCCTATCTACTTGTGTGGCCACTTCCAGGGAGCTATGGACTCAAACCCCAAGATCCCTCTGTACATCAATGCTGTTCAGGGACCTGCCATTAACTGTATATTTACCCTTAACATTTGATCTCCCAAAGTGCAGCACCTCACATTTGGCCGGATTAAACTCCATCTGCCATTTCTCCGCCCATATCTGCAACTGATCTATATCCTGCTGTAGCATTTGACAACCTTTTACACTAACTACTAACCCACCCATCTACATTTTCATCCAAGTCATTTATATATATCACAAACAGCAGAGGTCCCAGTACGGATCCTTGTGGGACAACAATAGTCACGGACCTCCACCACTACTCTCTGACTTCTACGGGCAAGCCAATTCTGAATCCAAGCGGCCAAGTCACCATGGATCCCATGCATCTTAATCTTCTGGATGAGCCATGAGGGACCTTGTCGAAAGCCTTACTAAAATCCATGTAGACAGCATCACTGCCCTACCCTCATCGATCACCTTCATCACCCTCCTCAAAAAAAGTCAATCAAGTTAGTAAGACATGACGTGCCCCGCACAAAGTCATGCTGACTTTCCCTAATTAGGCCATGCTTTTCCAAATGAGTGTAAATCCTATCCCTAAGAATCCTCTCCAATAGCTTCCCAACCACCGATGAGAGACTCACGGTCTATAATTTCCTGGATTATCCCTTTTTCCTTTCTTAAACAAAGGAACATTAGCTACTCACCAGTCCTCCGGGACCTTTCCAGTAGCTAGCGAGGATACAAAGATCTTTATCACGGCTCCAGCAATTTCCTCTCTTGCCTCTCTCAATGACCTGGGGTAGATCCCATCAGGCCTTGGGGACGTATCCACCTTAATGCTCCTCAAGAGACCCAACATCACTCCTTTCTTGATCTCAAACTGCCCTTTCATATTAGCATGTTGCACACTAATCTCACTCTCCTCCATGTATTTCTCCTTGGTGAATACAGACGCAAAGTACTCATTTAGGATCTTGCCCACATCCTCTGCTTCCAAACACAAGTTCCCTCCTTTATCCTTGAGTGGTCCTACTCTCTCTCTAGGTATCCTCTTTATTTTGATGTCTGTATAAAATGCCTTGGATTCTCTTTAACACTACCTGCCAAGGTCATTTCATGGCCCCTCCTTGTTCTCCTAATTCTCTGCTTGAGTTCTTTCCTGCTTTTTTTATGTACCTCACGGGCCCTGTCCGATTTTAGCTTCCTAAATCTACATATGCTTCTTTATTCCTTTTAACTGAATTCACAACCTCCCTTGTTATCCAAGGGTCTCTTACCTTACCATCCTTGTTCTTTCTCCTTGCTGGAACATGCCGGTCCTGAACTCGGGTCAGTAGGTCTTTAAACAACTCCCACATGTCAAATGTGGACTTGTCCGATATCAGCTGCTCCCAATTAACTCTCCCTAACTCCTGCCTAATTCTATCATAATTTGCCCTCTCCCAATTTAGTATCTTCCCACAACGTCCTGACTTATCTTGATTCATAGCTGTCTTAAAACATGAGGAGTTGTTCACTGAACATGATCACTGTTTCCAAAATGCTCTCTTACTGAAAGGTCAGTCACCTGGCCAGGCTCATTTGCCAATACAAGGTCCAATATGGCCCCTCCTCCACATACTGTTTCAAGAAACCCTCTTGTATGCACCTAACAAATTTTGCCCCGTCTCAGCCTCTTGCTCTAAGGAAGTCCAGTCAATATTGGGGAAGTTGAAGTCACTCACCATGACAACCCTGTTGTTATTGCATCTTTCCATAATCTGGCTACATATTTGTTCTTCAATGTCCCGGTGGCTGTTGGGGGCCTATTGTATAATCCCATCAAAGTGATTGCACCCTTCTTATTTTGGAGCCCTACCCATATTGCCTCAGTGGATGAGGCCTCCAGTGCGTCCTCTGAGTGAAGATGTGACAATCTCCCTGATTAGTAATGTAACTCCTCCACCTCTTTTACCTCACTGTCTATCTCGTCTAAAACATCAAAACTCTGGATTGTTGAGCAGCCAGTACTATCGGTCTGTCAACCAGGTCTCTTTAATGGCCAGAACATTGTGAGTCCCATGTACTGGTCCAGGCTCTAAACTCATCTGCCTTATCCATAATACACCTTGCATTGAAATTAACACACTTCAGCTCATCAGTCCCATCATGTTTAGTAACCTGTCCCTGCCTATCCTTCCTTTCAGACTTACTGGTCCTAACATTTACCTTCCCCTCAATTCCTTCATTTGCTGACCTGCTGCTCTGGTTCCCAGCCCTCTGCCACTCTAGTTTAAACCCTCCGAATAGCGCTGGTGAACCTCCCTGCGAGGATATTGGTTCCTCTTCAGTTTAGGTGCAATCCGTCCTTCTTGTACAGGTCACCCCTGCCCCAGAGGAGGTCCCATTGATCCAAGAACCTGAAACCTTGCCCCCTGCACCAGCTCCTTAACCACACATTCATCTGCCCTCTCTTACTATTCCTTGCCTGACTAGCAAGTGGCACTGGTAGCAATCCAAGCTTACTACCCTCGAGGTCTTGCTTTTCAGCCTCTTCCCTAACTCCCTATAGTTACTTTGCAGAACCTCATGCCTCTTTCAACCTATGTCTTTGGTACCAATGTGCAGAACACTCTCTGGCTGCTCACCCTCTCCCTTAAGAATTTCATGCAACTGCTCAGAGACGTCTTTGACCCTGGCATCAGGGAGGCAACATACCATCCTGGAGACTCGAACGCAGCCACAGAAATACCTATCTGTGCCCCTAACCTATCTGTGCCCCTCCTACCATTATCGCTTGCTTGAACTTTGCCCGGCCCTGCTCAATGAGGTAGTCAAATGGATACAAAATTGGCTTAATGACAGAAGACAGAGGGTGGATGTAGAGGGTTGTTTTTCAAACTGGAGGCCTGTGACCAGCGGTGTGCCTCAGGGATCGGTGCTGGGTCCACTGTTATCTGTCATTTATATTAATGATTTGGATGAGAATTTAGGAGGCATGGTTAGTAAGTTTGCAGATTGGTGGCATAGTGGACAGTGAAGAAAGTTATCTCCAATTGCAATGGGATCTTGATCAAATGGGCCTGTGGGCTGACAAATGGCAGATGGAGTTTAATTTAGGTAAATGCGAGGTGATGCATTTTGGTAGATTGAACCGGACAGGACTTACGCAGTTAATTTGACAAAGTCCCACATGGCAGGTTGGTTAAGAAGGTTAAGGCTCATGGGATACAAGGAGAAGTGGCTAGATGGGTGGAGAACTGGCTTGGCCATAGGAGACAAAGGGTAGTGGTCGAAGGGTCTTTTTCCGGCTGGAGGTCTGTGACCAGTGGTGTTCATGATGTGGAGATGCCGGCGTTGGACTGGGGTAAGCACAGTAAGAAGTCTCACAACACCAGGTTAAAGTCCAACAGGTTTATTTGGTAGCAAATACCATAAGCTTTCGGAGAACAGCTCATGACGAAGGAGCTGTGCTCCGAGAGCTTATGGTATTTGCTACCAAATAAACCTGTTGGACTTTTACCAGTGGTGTTCCGCAGGGCTCTGTACTGGGACCTCTGCTATTTGTGATATATATAAATGATTTGGAAGAAAGTGTAACTGGTGTAATCAGCAAGTTTGCGGATGACACGAAGATGGCTGGACTTTGCGGATAGCGAAGAGCATTGTCAGGCAATACAGCAGGATATAGATAGGCTGGAAAATTGGGCGGAGAGGTGGCAGATGGAGTTTAATCCGGATAAATGCGAAGTGATGCATTTTGGAAGAAATAATGTAGGGAGGAGTTATACAATAAATGGCAGAGTCATCAGGAGTATAGAAACACAGAGGGACCTAGGTGTGCAAGTCCACAAATCTTTGAAGGTGGCAACACAGGTGGAGAAGGTGGTGAAGAAGGCATATGGTATGCTTGCCTTTATAGGACGGGGTATAGAGTATAAAAGCTGGAGTCTGATGATGCAGCTGTATAGAACGCTGGTTAGGCCACATTTGGAGTACTGCGTCCAGTTCTGGTCGCCGCACTACCAGAAGGACGTGGAGGCGTTAGAGAGAGTGCAAAGAAGGTTTACCAGGATGTTGCCTGGCATGGAGGGTCTTAGCTATGAGGAGAGATTGGGTAAACTGGGGTTGTTCTCCCTGGAAAGACGGAGAATGAGGGGAGATCTAATAGAGGTGTACAAGATTATGAAGGGGATAGGTAGGGTGAACGGTGGGAAGCCTTTTCCCAGATCAGAAGTGACGTTCACAAGGGGTCACGGGCTCAAGGTGAGAGGGGCGAAGTATAACTCAGATATCAGAGGGACGTTTTTTACACAGAGAGTGGTGGGGGCCTGGAATACGCTGCCAAGTAGGGTGGTGGAGGCAGGCACGCTGACATCGTTTAAGACTTACCTGGATAGGCACATGAGCAGCCTGGGAATGGAGGGATACAAACGATTGGTCTAGTTGGGCCAAGGAGTGGCACAGGCTTGGAGGGCTGAAGGGCCTGTTTCCTGTGCTGTACTGTTCTTTGTTCTTTGTTCTTAATGGTAGGGCGTTGGGGAGAGTTATAGAACAACGAGATCGAGGGGTACAGGTTTATAGCTCCTTGAAAGTAGAGTCACAGGTGGACAGAGTGGTGAAGGAGGCATTCAGCATGCTTGGTTTCATTGGTCAGAACATTGAATACAGGCGTTGGGACGTATTATTGAAGTTGTACAAGACATTGGTAAGGCCACACTTGGAATACTGTGTACAGTTCTGGTCACCCTATTATAGAAAGGATATTATTAAACTAGAAAGAGTGCCGAAAAAATTTACTAGGATTCTTCCGGGACTTGATTGTTTGAGTTATAAGGATTTGAATTATACCTGGTGAAACATCTCATGCTTACCCTAGCCAAATTCAAAATGCAAAGCTCCATAGTACACTTTGGCGTTTCTGGATAGACTGGGACTTTTTTCTCTGGACTGTAGGAAGCTTAGGGGTGATCTTATAGAGGTCGACAAAATAATGAGGGGCATAGATCAGCTCGATGCAATATATTTTCCCAAAGGTAGGAGGGTCTAAAACTAGAGGGCATAGGTTTACGGTGAGGCAGGAGAGATACAAAAGGGTCCAGAGGGGCAATCTTTTCACACAGCGGGTGGTGAGTGTCTGGAACAAGCTGCCAGAAGTAGTAGTAGAGGCGGATACAATTTTGTCTTCTAAAAAGCATTTAGACAGTTACATGGGTAAGATGGGTATAGAGGGATATGGGCCAAACACAGGCAATTGGGACTGGCTGAGAGTTTAAAAAAGTGGTAGCATGGACAAGTTGGGCTGAAGGGCTGTTTCCATGCTGACTCTATGACTCCATGACTTTATAGCAGAGCCAGCTGTGGCGCCACAGGCCTGGCTGCTGCTGTTATGCTCCCCTAAGAGGCAATTCCCTCCCTCCGCCTCATCAACCCAACAGTATCCGAAATGGTATCCCTGTTAGAGAGGGGAAAAGCCACAGGAGACTCCTGCAATACCTGCCTGCCTCTCCCGACAGTCACCCACCTACCCGACTGACCACCTCCCTGTAACTCGTGTCTATCTCACCCTCTGCCCCATGTATGCTCCTCAGTGTGTCCAACTGCCTGTTGTTCTGTGTGAAATTTACCTGTGTGTGTTTGTATGTCTGTGGTGTGCTTCTGAGTATGTGTATCTGTTTGAGTGTGTTTATGTGTATGTCTTGTTATAGTTCAGGTCAGAAACGCCAAAGTGTTCTATGGAGCTTGCATTTTGAATTTGGCTAGGGTAAGCATGAGATGTTTCACCAGGTATAATTCAAATGACCCACTAGGGAGCTTTTATCGAACAAAGTTGATTTAAGAATAT
Organism: Mustelus asterias; assembly: GCF_964213995.1. Lineage (NCBI taxonomy): Eukaryota > Metazoa > Chordata > Chondrichthyes > Carcharhiniformes > Triakidae > Mustelus > Mustelus asterias. The sequence continues at coordinate 3,085,622 of NC_135814.1, forward strand.
AGTTAACACATATAGTAAAAGAATTAGCAATAACTTTTACCAATTACAAACAAAAACAAACAACCACAATAACCTTAACAAATATATCCAAAATGTCCCAATCAAACCAACATCCCAAAGACAAAACCCTTTCCACAGGTTTAACACAACAAGGACTAATGCTCATGTGATACTGGAACAGAGTCCTTTGGTTGGGGAATTGAAATCCTGACTTAGCCTCGTAACTTCTGGATGCATCCAGAAAATTTGAAATCATAACAGCTTCCCAGAACACCAGGGAGAGAGAGAGATTCTCGGCAAGCCAACCACCAATAGTAGATTTTCCACTCCAGGAAGGCTGGAAGCCTTGCTTACAGCTAACCAGCAGAATTTCCAACACCAGGGAGAGAGAGAGAGAAACGCTGCTTTCAGTCTGATGTCCATTCCCTTCTAAACTAAACAGCAGCCAGCAGCCAAACAAAAAATGAAACCTTAAATTCACTAGGAAGAGAAAAAAAACAGTCCAAAACACATAACCTGCCAACCACTCTTTCTCCGAACAATGCAGAGTCATAAAACTAATCCCAGAAAGAACCTGAGGTCCATAGTAAAAATAAATAAAACCCCATTTAAACCATTGAAGCAGCAATAAAATGACTTCTAGTAGATGGCCCGGCAACAATGAGGAAAACAAAACTTCAAAAAGGCCTGCTTATCACTGCAGAGAACATGATTTAAATTTTTAAAAATTCTTAAAGGTGCACTAGCATCACAGCCTGTTGTGTGTGCCGGCATGTATGTCTATGTGAGAATGTTTTTACATGTGTCTATTGTCTGTGTTTGTGTGTGTGTCTTCTGAGAGTGTTTGTGTGTGTTTGTGTGTTCCTTTGGGTATGATTGTGTGCACTTGTGTGTTTGTGTGCATCTGCGTTTCTGTGTACATTTGCATCCCTGTATCTTGGTGTATACGTTTGTGTTTGTTTTTGCATGTGTGTGTGTGATGGCCAGAGTTTTACACTCCCCCCATCCCTCCACCACTCTGTCCCCTACCCTCTGGCGGGGTGGACTTTGAAATTGCACGGACAAGATTCCATCCAAGATCCTACTGCCCCGACTTGGTCGCGACTTTTGCCAGAGCAGATGGAACCTTGGATAGGCAACCTGCCCTTATCCCAATTAAGGCCCTTGAATGGCTACTTAAGAGCCTTTTCCTGGCCAGCCTGAATTTTTAGGCTTGCTGGCGGATGATAGATCTAATGGGTGTGGGAACAAAGTTCAATCTTAGACAGAAAGGCAGAGGGTGTCTCCATCAGAAGCCCCCTCTTGACTGGGCGCACCATCCCTTTTGGGCCTGGAGACCTCTGGACCTCCATCTCTCCCTTACCTATACCCAGACATCCATAACATCTCCGTTGCAACCCCCCCAGGCCTCCTGTACCTTGCCCCCCACATCCTTTGACCCCTGTCACTTATCTTTCCTCTGATTGCCAGCATTTAGTTCCAGGCAGCCAACTGTAATGCCTCTTCCGGCCACTGCAGCACTGTTCCTGGAATGACTGGAGAGCTGCTGGCCAATCCAAGGCAGGACTTCCTCCTGGTGATGGGTAGAAGTCTTGTCTTCTGCAAGTCAATGCTGGTTGGAATGTGAAATGGCATTGGGCTCCAGATGTGTTTCTTGCCAAGTCCTTGAAGCCTGAAAATTCAGTTCATGTTTCTGTTTGTAAACTCATTTGTGGTTTGTGTATATGCTTTTTTGAAATACCAATAAATAAATACAATTTAACTAATAAGAGGGAAGGCATTGTAACTAAAACAAAATGACAAATTAAACCATCGATTCCCAGGAACTCAAAGCTTGCTGGTTGGTGTCACTGCTCGTCCACTTTTACTTGTTACTACATATCATCTGAGCAGGGAAGAAAAGGCTTCCATTTCTTTAGTGCCTTTCATAACCACCCTGCCAAAGTGGTTTACTGCCAATGAGCTCCTAGTATACAGTCAATGTTGTAATTTAAGAAATATAGCAGCCAACTTGTTTATGGCAGGTTCCCACATGCAGCAATGACATAACTGACTAGGAATCTATTTTAGCCATGATTGTTGAGGGAAAAATATTGGTCATCAAAGTGTGAAAAACTTTCCTGCTCCTCTTCCAATAGTGTCTATGGATTCTTTAATGTCCTCCTTGGATTATTATCTCACTTCCAACAGTACAGTATTCCCTCTGAACTGCCTTCACAAGTGCAACGCACCTTCAGTACTGCCCTTCAGATAGTGCAGCACTCCCTTAGTACTGACCCTCTGATAGTGCAACACTTCCTCAGCACGGACCCTCTGACTGTGTGACACTCCCTCAGTATTGACCCTCTGACAGTGCATCACTTCCTCCATGCAGACCCTCTAACACTGCAGTGCTCCCTCTAGATAGACCCTCTAAAGTTTATTTATTTATTAGACACAAGTAAGGCTTACATTAACACTGCAATGAAGTTACTGTGAAATTCCCCGAGTTGCCACAGTCCGGCACCTGTTCAGGTCAATGCACCTAACCAGCGCGTCTTTCAGAATGTGGGAGGAAACCGGTGCACCCGAAGGAAACCCACGCAGACACAGGGAGAACGTGCAAACTCCACATAGGCAGTGACCCAAGCCGGGAATCGAACCCAGGTCCCTGGCGCTGTGAGGCAGCAGTGCTAACCACTATGCTACCGTGTCACCCCGGACAGTGCTTTGCTCCTTTTGTACTACACCATGAGAATTAGCCTGGATTTTCTGTTCAAATCTTGGCATCTAATCTGACTTAGGTGAGAGTGCTGCTCACTGTATTTTAAGCTGTACAATATACCTCACAGTAACTCCAATTCTTTTATCCAGTACCTCAGGACTCCACTTATGCGTTCTTAAGAATTAACAGATGCCACTATTTGACAATAAATCATAAATCAAACTTCACTATTCAGCATCCAGAAACTTGCTTTCAATGTTTCAAAATTTCTCAACAAATCATTACTAATCAGCCAATAACCCTTCATCCACATGTTGAAATCTCGGATGAGCACCCACTTTTGTTATGACCCCAGTTGCTGTTATAACTGGATAAAAGATCCCAGAATGGAGCCCTGGCTCAAAGGAGCACAACTTTAATATGTTTTTATCCAATGTGGAGGAACCGAGACACAGCACCACTAATTAGTTTTTAACAACATAAAGAAACATTTATCAAAGGTAGAAAAATTTAGCTGTCATTTTAGATTTCTAGCATTGGCTCTCTTAAACCCTCATATTCATACATTGTATGGCTTTTCTTCTAACAAAGCTGAGAGAGATGCTCCGTCTTTAGCTGCCAGTCATCAACAGCTCTAGATTTCAGCTAACACTAAAGATCAAAAGAAAGTTTTTTATTCCTTACCAGGGCCTTTAGTTGCGAAGCAACGATATTTGTTCTTCACAATGTAGCTCTCTCTGCGAAGATAGAATTCCAGTTGTGACTAAAACCAACCTCCACACATACAAACATCTTTGTCCTGCATATAACCTAACTATAAATTTATTTCAGGCACAGGAACATTAAATTAAACTAATCTAAAACTATAGCTTAGTCTCAATTAGGAACAATACTTTTGATACTCTAAGCAATTGGTTATCTGGCAGAGGGAAGTAGATTTTCATCCCAGCAGTCAGGGCACAGAGAATGCATCCCATCTCAATCTGCTTGATACTTCTCATTTTATTCCTCAATTTGTCCTCTCATGAGAAATGGTTCTTCCAGTTAATACTGACTAAGGACAGTTCTTTCTTTGATGCTGCTGTGTTCACTGAGAAATGAGAAAATTTGCATGAACCTCCAGTTCTAACCCATGTCACTGCTGAATTCCCTGATGTCCTGGTTAATTGGGAGCTGAGATACAGTGAGTTAAAATTCAACAATATTCAAGAAGCTCAACACCATTCAGCGCAAAGCATGTCGGCACCCCATCCAGCACTTTAGACATTGATTCCCTCCACCACCACAAAGCAACAGTGTGTACCATCGACAAGATGCAATGCAGCAACTCAACAAGGCTCCTTTGACAGCACCTTCCAAACCCATGACCTCTACCACCCAGAAGGACAAGGGCAACAGATGCTTGAGAATCACACCAGCTGAAAGTTCCCCTCCAAGCAACAAACCATCGTGACTTGGAAATATATTACCATTCCTTCTCTGTCGCTGAACCAAATCCTGGAATTCCCTCCCTAACAGTACTGTGGGTATACCTACACCACATGAGCTGCAAAGGTTGAAGAAAGCAGCTCACTGCCATTTTTTGCAAGGACAATTTGGGAAGGGTAATAAATGTTAGCCTTGCCAGCAGCACTCAAAGGCTTGGAATGTATTTTTTAAAATAGCTCAATGCCTCTTGGGTGAGAGTGAAGGGTAATTCATCAGGTCTTGTTCTCATGATCACTGTCCCGCAACCCCTGGATGAGAGAGAGAGAGGGGTTAGCAGCCAGCCAGAACAGGAGAGGTTCAATTGTGAAGTCTTCTGTTGCCGAATTGCCCACCACCACTCCATGTCCGGGCTCACGCTTCCAGAATAGACTACTTGGTTCAGTTAGTGGAGTATGTAAGCAGTCTGCAGAGTAATATCCCAATAAAAGTTCAGTGATGACTGGGTGGAGAGGAAAGCAGTTTTACATCTAGTGAGAGATGCACACTCCCAACCAGCACTCCCTCCCGCCTTTTTTCCAGGACCAGTTTGTACAGACATATCATCCAAATCCCCTGCCTGGAGGCAGCTTTATCAAAGCATTTTGGATTTCTGAATCGTGAGAAGCTTGGGATGTTTAGCTCAAGGTAACAAAAGAAAAGGTAAAATGTAAGAAGTGACTGGCAAGGGTCCAAGTAAATCATTCTGTAAATCACGTGGAAGAATGGATTAGGTGAGAATCAACTCTGCACACAGAGAACACTGTGAGCTTCACAACGGACACACATACATACACTCAAATGCACACACATAACACATTGCCACACTCCAACACTCATACACTCACATACTCACTCAGACACTTGCCCACACACTCTCACACTCACTCTCACTATCACACTCCCACATTTGCCCACTAGCACACTTGCACACTCTCACATTCTCACACTCAAACATTCACACACTCACTTGCATAGTCTTACACATTCTCACTCACACATTCTCACACACACTCACTCACACTCATGCTCTCACTCACATAGCCTCAAACCCTCATATTCATACAGCCTCACAGTCACACATTTGCACACTCATATTCGCGCACTCCCACATATAGTAATTAAGGCTGTGAATGTTGATTGATTTCTTTCTTTCTAGGCCTCGTGGTATAGACTTAAAATCAGCAAAGAAGCATATGTTCATTCACTAACATTGAGCCAATGAGGAAAGTGAGGAGAGCAGTTTTACTGAACAAATAAAAAAGATGGTTAGAAGCAAGAATTTGATTTGGTTGTATTAAATATGCATCAACATGCCATATTCCTCAATGCCACTTACCCACCTTTGCCACACGTCCCTCAATCTCACCCATCCATCTTCTCCTGATATCCCTCAATCAAACCTACTCACCATCTCCCATATCCCTCAGTCCTTCCGACCCATCTTCTCCCCATATCCCTCAATCTCAACTACCCACCTTCTCCCCAAATCTCTCCATTTCAACTATCCACTTTCTTCCCTTTTCCCTCAATCTCAAGTATCCATTTTCTCTCTCTATCCTTTAATTCCACCTATCCACCTTCTCCATATATGCCTCAATCCCACCGACTCACTTTCTCCCTATATCCCTCAATTATCATCTACCTACCTATTTCCCAATATCCTTCAATTCCACCAACCCATAATTTCCCATATCGCTGAATCCCACCCACTGACCTTCTTCACATAGCCCTCAATCCCACCTCCCCAGCGAATACCCAAATCTCCCCAAGACCCAATGGATCTTCACTGATCTCTGGTGAGTCTGGTGAGTGAGAGAGTTTGAATGGTTAATTTCTATCCAAAGTCTATGTGTTCCTTCTTTCTCCCTAATTTAGCAATTAACTAAAAATTATGACTTAAGTTGAGGGACATTAGTTTTATTTCAGCATTAAAACAAGGTTATACAAGCTCCCTGAGAGTAGCTGCAGCTAGTTCATTAGATAGCAAGCTCAAACCGGGTTTTAGAAGCTTCAATCAGTTGTTCTCTCTGCATTTAGTGTTTCTTGAATGTAAAGTGGGAGTTTGATGCCCCCTTTCTTTTTCTACCTTTTTCAGCCCCTAGTAGTTGGATCTTACTTTGGTGCAGAGGAAAATGCTAATTGGTAAGTTATTCTAATTGTAGCAAATAGTTTTTAAAGTTATGGAATGGCAGGTCAGCTCAGCCCAATAGGATGTACATCCTGTGGTATGTGGGAAGTCATGGATGAATCACTTGTCTAAGATGCACCTACCTGCAGGAAGTGCCACTGGCTGCTGATGTTTCAGCTCTGGGTTTTAGAACTCATGCGGTGGCTGAGGACCACATGGATAGCATGTTTAGGGAGGTGGTCACACTGAAGGCCAGGAGCATGCAGGCAGAGAGGGAATGGGTGACTGACATGCAGCCTAAGAAAAGTAGTCAGATCATGCAGGATTCCCCTGAGACTGTCTTGTTTCTGATTGTTTTTTTAAAATTTTGGATACTGGTGAGGGTGATAATTTCTCAGGGAAGTTCAGTCAGAGCTAAGTCTGTAGCAACTTGGGTGGCTCACCTGCACAACTCTGTGGGGTAGAGAGTTCCAAAGATTCACAACCTTCTGAGTTAAAAAACAATGTTTTTCCTCATCTCCATCCCAAATGGCTTCCCCCTTATTTTGAAGTTTGGCTTGACCCTCCAACCAAGGGAAACTCATACCTGCATCTACCTGCCTATGCCTTTAACTACACTTAAGAGGAGTCATATTGGACTAGAAATATTAACTCTGTCTCTCTCAGCAGATACTGTCAGATCTATTTAGATTTTCCAGCTTTTATGTCAGATTTCCAGCATCCACATTATATTACTTTTTAAAACTATTTTGTAGGTTTCAATAAGATCACCTCTCATTCTTCAAAAATCTCGAGAATACAGGCCCGGTTTCCCCAATCCTTCTTCATAGGACTGTCCCGCCAGCCCCAGGAGTAGGCTCAAAGGATTGAATTTGCTTACATCTGCTCCTAATTCCTTTGTTCCTATTCACTCTATGGCAATAATATCCTGAAGCAAGTGGACCAGAACTGCACATAGTACTCCAGGTGCAGTCTAACCAAGCTCCTATATAATTGAAGCAAGACCTCATGGCTCCTGTACTCAAATCATCTTGCGATAAAGGCCAACATTCCATTAGCCTTCAAAATAGCTTGCTGCACCTGCTTGTTAAGTGTGACATATTGTCGAGGACACCAAGGTCTTTTTATACATTTATACTTTCTAATTTCTTACCATACAAGAAATACTCACAAGGAGCACATCTGTTCCTCCTTCCAAAATGGATTACCTCACATTTTTACACACTACATTCCACCTGCTATGTTCCTGTCGACTCACCAAATCTGTCCAAATTTCTTTGCATATTCCTCAACTCACATTCCCACCTAGCTTTGTGTCATCCATGAACTTGGAAATATGCATTTCGTCCTCACATCCAAATCATTGATATAGAACAAAGAAAATTACAGCACAGGAACAGGCCCTTCAGCCCTCCAAGCCTGCACCGCCCATGCTGCCCGACTTAACTAAAATAGAGGGACCATATCCCTCTATTGCCATCCTATTCATGTATTTGTCAAGACGCCCCTTAAAAGTCACTAACGTATCCGCTTCCACTACCTCCCCCGGCAACGAGTTCCAGGCACCCACTACTCTCTGTGTAAAAAAGCTGCCTCGTACATCTCCTTTAAACCTTGCCCCTCACACCTTAAACCTGTGCCCCCTAGTAATTGACTCTTCCACCCTGGGAAAAAGCTTCTGACTATCCACTCTGTCCATGCCTCTCATAATCTTGGAGACTTCTATCAGGTCGCCCCTCAACCTCCGTTGTTCCAGTGAGAACAAACCAAGTTTCTCCAACCTCTCCTCATAGCTAATGCCCCCCATACCAGGCAACATCCTGGTAAATCTTTTCTGTACCCTCTCCAAAACCTCCACATCCTTCTGGTAGTGTGGCGACCAGAATTGAACACTATATTGCAAGTGCGGCCTAACTAAGGTTCTATAAAGCTGCCGATTTTTAAACTCAATGCCCCGGCTGATGAAGGCAAGCATGCCGTATGCCTTCTTGACTACTAATGGCTTCCCCCTTATTTTGAAGTTTTGCTTGACTCTCCAAATATTGTAAATAACTGGGGCCCCTAAGTACTGATCCTTGCGGAACTCCCACCAGTCATAGCCTGCTAATGCGAGAATGACCCATTTATTCCTACTCTCTGTTTTCTGCCTGTTAGCTGAACCTCAGTCTATGAAAGTATGTTGCCTCCTATACCATGTACTTTTATTTTGCTAATTAACCTTCTATGGGGAACTTTATCAAAAGTCTTCCAAACATTTCAAGTATGTACCTGTACAAGAGAGACGGGTTACACCTGAACTACAAGGGGACCAATATCCTTGCAGGGAGGTTTGCTAGTGTTATTGGGGAGGGTTTAAACTAGATTTGCAGGGGAATGGGAACCAGAGTGCCAGAGCAGATAGTGGAGCGGGGGTGAAAATAAATGATATTAATAGTTCATGCAAAATCACAAATAGAAGGGTTGTGTGTGGTGGTAATAATCTTCTGAGGCGTGTCTATTTCAATGCCAGGAGTATTGTGGGGAAGGCAGACGAGCTGAGGGCGTGGATTGACACATGGAATTATGACATTATAGCCATTAGTGAAACTTGGCTACATAAGGGGCAGGACCGGCAGCTCAATGTACCAGGGTTCTGATGTTTCAGATGTGATAGAGGCAGAGGGATGAAGGATGGGCGGGGGGGGGGGGGGGGGGGGTGGCGGGTGGCATTGCTAATCAGGGAAAATGTTACAGCAGTGCTCAGGCAGGACAGATTAGAGGGCTTGTCTACCGAGGCCATATGGGGGGAGCTGAGAAACAGGAAAGGTATGACCACATTGATGGGGGTGTATTATGGACCACCCAATAGTCAGCAAGAATTGGAGGAGCAAATCTGCAGAGAGATAGCAGACAACTGCAGGAAACATAAAGTTGTGACAGTAGGGGATTTTAATTTTCCACATATAGATTGGGACTCCCATACTGTTAAAGGTCTAGATGGGTTAGAGTTTGTAAAGTGTGTTCAGGAAAATTTTCTAAATCAATATATAGAGGTACCAACTAGAAAGGATGCAATATTAGATCTCCTATTAGGAAACGAGTTAGGACAAGTGACGGAAGTGTGTGTAGGGGAACACTTTGGTTCCAGTGATCATAATGCCATCAGTTTCAACTTGATCATGCATAAAGATAGATCTGGTCCTCGGGTTGAGGTTCTAAACTGGAAAAAGGCCAAATTTGAAGAAATGAGAAAGGATCTAAAAAGTGTGGATTGGGACAGGCTGTTCTCTGGCAAGGATGTGATTGGTAAGTGGGAGGCCTTCAAAAGAGAAAGTTTGAGAGTGCAGAGTTTGTATGTTCCTGTCAGGATTAAAGGCAAAGTGAATAAGAATAAGGAACTTTGGTTCTCGAGGGATATTGGAACTCTGATAAAGAAGAAGAGAGAGATGTATGACATGTATAGGCAACAAGGAGCAAAAAAGATGCTTGAGGAGTATAAAAAGTGCAAGAAACTACTTAAGAAAGAAATCAGGAGGGCTAAAAGAAGATATGAGGTTGCTTTGGCAGACAAGGTGAAGGATAATCCTAAGAGCTTCTACAGTTATATTAAGAGCAAAAGGATAGTAAGGGATAAAATTGGTCCTCTTGAAGATCAGAGTGGTCAGCTATGTATGGAACCAAAAGAAATGAGGGAGATATTAAATGGGTTTTTTGCATCCGTATTTACTAAGGAAACTGGCATGGAGTCTATGGAAATAAGGCAAACAAGTAGGGAGGTCATAGAACCTACACAGATTAAAGGGGAGGAGGTCTATGGAAATAAGGCAAACAAGTAGGGAGGTCATGGAACCTATACAGATTAAAGGGGAGGAGGTGCTTGCTGTCTTGAGGCAAATCAGACTAGATAAATCCCCAGGACTGGACAGGGTATTCCCACGGACCTTGAAGGAGACTAGTGTTGAAATTGCAGGGCCCTGGCAGTTATATTTAAAATGTCGGTATCCACGGGTGAGGTGCCGGATGATTGGAGGATAGCTCATGTTGTTCCGTTGTTTAAAAAAGGCTCAAAAAGTAATGCGGGAAATTATAGGCCGGTAAGTTTGACGTCAGTAGTAGGTAAATTATTGGAAGGAGTACGAAGAGATAGGATCTACAAATATTTGGATAGACAGGGACTTATTAGGGAGAGTCAACATGGCTTTGTGCGTGTTAGGTCATGTTTAACCAATCTATTAGAGTTTTTCGAGGAGGTTACCAGGAAAGTGGATGAAGGGAAGGCAGTGGATGTTGTCGACATGGACTTCAGTAAGGCCTTTGACAAGGTCCCGCATGGGAGGTTAGTTAGGAAGGTTCAGTCACTAGGTATACATGGAGAGGTAGTAAATTGGATTAGACATTGGCTCAATGGAAGAAGCCAGAGAGTGGTAGTGAAGGATTGCTTCTCTGAGTGGAGGCCTGTGACTAATGGTTTGCCGCAGGGATCGGTGTTGGGTCCATTGTTGTTTGTCATCTATATCAATGATCTGGATGATAATGTGGTAAATTGGATCAGCAAATTTGCTGATGATACAAAGATTGGAGGTGTAGTAGACAGTGAGGAAGGTTTTCAAAGCTTGCAGAGGGATTTGGACCAGCTAGAAAAATGGGCTGAAAAATGGCAGATGGAGTTGCTGTTGGAGTTGGAGAAAATGGCAGATGGAGTTGCAACGCCGGCATCTCCACAAGATGGAGTTTAATGCAGACAAGTGTGAGGTATTGCACTTTGGAAGGACAAACCAAGGTAGAACATACAAGGTAAATGGTAGGACACTGAAGAGTGCAGTAGAACAGAGGGATCTGGGAATACAGATACATAATTCCCTAAAAGTGGTGTCACAGGTAGATAGGGTTGTAAAGAGTGCTTTTGGTACATTGGCCTTTATAAATCAAAGTATTCAGTATAAGAGTTGGAATGTTATGGTGAGGTTGTATAAGACATTGGTGAGGCCGAATTTAGAGTATTGTGTGTAGTTTTGGTCACCTAATTACAAGAAGGATATTAATAAGGTTGAAAGAGTGCAGAGAAGGTTTACAAGGATCATCATAAAAACCCTACAGGACAGAAAGAGGCCATTCGGCTCATCGAGTCTGCACCGACCACAATCCCACCCAAGCCCTACCCCCATATCCCTACATATTTACCCACTAATCCCTCTAACCGACGCATCTCAGGACACTAAGGGCAATTTTTAGCATGGCCAATCAACCTAACCCGCACATCTTTGGACTGTGGGAGGAAACCGGAGCACCCGGAGGAAACCCACAAGGAGAATGTGCAAACTCCACACAGACAGTGACCCAAGCCGGGAATCGAAGCCAGGTCCCTGGAGCTGTGAAGCAGCAGTGCTAACCACTGTGCTACCGTGCCACCCAATGTTGCAAGGACTTGAGAAGCTGAGTTACAGAGAAAGGTTGAATAGGTTAGGACTTTATTCCCTGGAGCATAGAAGAATGAGGGGAGATTTGATAGAGGTGTATAAAATTATGATGGGTAAAGATAGAGTGAATGCAAGCAGGCTTTTTCCACTGAGGCAAGGGGAGAAAATAACTAGAGGACATGGGTTAAGGGTGAAGGGGGAAAAGTTTAAAGGGAATATTAAGGGGGCTTCTTCTCACAGAGAGTGGTGGGAGTGTGGAATGAGCTGCCAGATGAAGTGGTGAACTTTTAACATTTAAGAAAAACTTGGATAGGTACATGGATGAGAGGGGTGTGGAGAGATATGGTCTAGGTGCAGGTCAGTGGGACTAGGCAGAAAAATGGTTCGGCACAGCCAAGAAGGGCCAAAAGGCCTGTTTCTGTGCTGTAATCTTCTATGGTTCAATGCTACATCCTGCTGACTCCCCTTTAGCAGGTCTTGTAAGTAACATCCTCAAAAATCTCAACAGGTTTGTTAACCAGGATTTCCCATTCATAAGATAAAAGCAAAATGCCGCAGATGCTGGAATCTGAAACAAAAACAGAAAATGCTGGAAAATCTCAGCAGGTCTGACAGTATCTGTGGGGAGGGAATAGAGCCTGCATTTCGAGTCTAGATGACCCTTTGTCAGAGCTAAGAGCAAAGAAAATCAGCAGAGATCTATACTATTGGGGTGGAGGGAGGGGTGTGGAATTTGACAAAGGGAATGTAAATGAGGACACAGAAGGCTGAGAAGATGCTAAGAGTGTTCATTAAGTGATTGGAATTCGAGAATGGCAGAACAGAGGTACAGATTGTTAAAGGACTGCCTGAGGAATGTGGCAGTTGCATTGAAGGGGGGGAAGGAAGGGGCAGGAAGGAGAGCTGGAATGGAGAAGTGGAAAAATAGAAGTGAAAAACAAGGATGATAAAATGGATGAATGAGATGAAATGAAATGGAATAAAATAAATAGAAATGGGATGAAGGTGGAGGTGAGAATTCAAGCTCTGAAGTTGTTGAACGCAATGTTCAGTCCAGAAGGCTGAAGTGCCCAGTCGGAAGATGAGGTACTGTTCCTCCAGTTTGCGTTGGGATTCACTGCCACATTCCTCAGGGGGTGATGTCAATGTCAAGTTGGCATGATGCCAACCTATGCCAAGGGGCTGTGCCAGGTGGAATTGCCAGGGCACTGCCTGGCCATGTCCCTCTCCCCCGGGGGCTGTAATTACCTTTACGCCCTTGGGGAGGTGTCGACAACAAGTTCACGTCTGTGTAAACCTGTTGTAAACCGTGACTATGTGATGGCTCATTGCGTGGTTTGAAGATATAGCGAACTGAGACTTCTGGATCTTGAGCCCCTGCCAGCAACCTCGCAGGTGGTGAACGCAACCTCAAGATTTAGCCCTGACGTTTTATTACTTTTTTCCTTCCAGGCATCCCAATCATTCCAGAAATATATCCTCCACATCAGGGATGCTCATTAGGTCTACCCAGTCCATATGCAGATTGAAATCACTCATGCTACGCACTTCTCTAACCTCCTGATCAATATCATGCCCCACACTACCACTACTGTTTGGTGGCTTATTAACAGCTCGGACCAACGTTTGATGTCTTTTGCTATTTCTTAGTTCCATCTGAATAGATTCCACACATTGTTCTTCTGAGATCCTTCCCTACTACTGCACTGATCCCATCCCTTATTATCAGAGCAACTCATCCTCCTTTCCTTCCTTGTATGTCCTTCCTAAATGTCAAAGATCCTTGAATATTCAGTTTCCAGTCTTGGTCAGCATGCAGCCATGTTTCTGAAATGGCAATTACATCATACCCATTTAGTTCTATTTAAATCACCTACCTTGTTGTGAATGCTGTGTGTATTCAGGTAGAATGCCCTTACTTTGCCTCTTCTTAATATTACTCCACCTGCTGAGCCTAGTTGATGTTCGTCTGTCTTCTAATTTCATTTGCTACTTTTCTGTTTCCTGTTAACAGCTTTACTTCCTTCCAACTTGAGTTACCTCTCAGGTTTCCATCATCAAATTAGTACAAACCTCCCTCAACAGCACTAGCAAAACCGCCTGGGAGGATATTCATCCCAGTCCTGTTAAGGTATAAGTAAGTACTTCACTCCTACACCAGTTTGCCATACACACATCCACTTCTCCTGTTTCTATACTCACTAACATGTGGCACTGGTTGTAATCTTGAGATCACTGCTCTTGAGGTCCTGGTTTTTAATTTCCTTCCTAACTCCCTAAAATCTGCTTTCAGGACTGATGTGTGATTGATTCACACATGGGATAAAGGGGGAGGTGGCTAGATGGGTGGAGAACTGGCTTGGTCATAGAAGACAGAGGGTGGTAGTGGAAGGGTCTTTTTCCGGCTGGAGGCCTGTGACTAGTGGTGTTCCGCAGGGCTCTGTATTGGGACCTCTGCTGTTTGTGATTTATATAAATGATCTGGAAGAAGGAGTAACTGGGGTGATCAGTAAGTTTGCGGACGACACAAAACTGGCAGGACTTGCAGATAGTGAGGAACATTGTCAGAGGCTACAGAAGGATATAGATAGGCTGGAAATTTGGGCAAGGAAATGGCAGATGGAGTTCAATCCTGATGAATGCGAAGTGATGCATTTTGGTGGGAATAATGTAGGGAGGAGCTACACGATAAATGGAAGAACCATAAAGGGTGTAGAGACGCAGAGGGACCTGGGTGTGCAAGTCCACAGATCTTTGAAGGTGACGTCACAGGTGGAGAAGGTGGTGAAGAAGGCATATGGCATGCTTGCCTTTATAGGACGGGGCATAGAGTATAAGAGTTGGGGTCTGATGTTGCAGATGTATAGAACGTTGGTTCGGCCGCATCTGGAATACTGCGTCCAGTTCTGGTCGCCACACTACCAGAAGGACGTGGAGGCTTTGGAGAGAGTACAGAGGAGGTTTACCAGGATGTTGCCTGGTATGGAGGGGCTTGGTTATGAGGAGAGATTGGGGAAACTGGGGTTGTTCTCCTTGGAAAGATGGAGGATGAGGGGAGACTTAATAGAGGTGTATAAAATTATGAAAGGCATAGATAGGGTGAACGGTGGGAAGCTTTTCCCCAGGTCGGTGGTGACGTTCACGAGGGGTCATAGGTTCAAGGTGAAGGGGGGGAGGTTTAACACAGATATCAGAAGGACATATTTCACACAGAGAGTCGTGGGGGCCTGGAATGTGTTGCCGGGCAAGGTGGTGGAGGCGGACACACTGGGAACGTTTAAGACTTATCTAGACAGCTATATGAACGGAGTGGGAATGGAGGGATACAAAAGAATGGTCTAGTTTGGACCAGGGAGCGGCGCGGGCTAATTGTTCCTTGTTTCTCGTTTCAAGGCTTCATTCTATGATCATGGAAATGACTAGGGGGCGGCACGGTAGCACAGTGGTTAGCACTGCTGCTTCACAGCTCCAGGGTCCTGGGTTCGATTCCCGGCTCGGGTCACTGTCTGTGTGGAGTTTGCACATTCTCCTCGTGTCTGCGTGGGTTTCCTCCGGGTGCTCCGGTTTCCTCCCACAGTCCAAAGATGTGCAGGTTAGGTTGATTGGCCAGGTTAAAAATTGCCCCTTAGAGTCCTGAGATGCGTAGGTTAGCGGGATTAGCGGGTAAATATGTGGGGGTAGGGCCTGGGTGCGATTGTGGTCGGTGCAGACTCGATGGGCCGAATGGCCTCCTTCTGCACTGTAGGGTTTCTATGATTGGGTTTCTATGATCATCTTGCTGGTGCCAGTACAGAGCGAGACTGCGGATAGTTGGGAACCTGTCTCGGGGGCAGGGAATTCATATGGTGTTCGTGGAAGTGGAAATGACTAGGGTTGGGAAGCATTTTCCGATCGGGGCCATTGTGATCTCCTGGACTCGTTTCGATCGCCTCAGGGGGTCGGAGAGGAATTTCCCAGATTTTTTTTCCCCATATTGGCCCTGGGGTTTTTCACTCTGGGTTTTCGCCTCTCCCTGGAGATCACATGGTCTGGAATGGGGGGGTGGGGGTGAGTTAATAGGTTGTAATGAACAAAGCATCGTAGCTGTGAGGGACAGCTCGGTGGATAGGATATTGGTATGTAGATAGGCTGGAAAATTGGGCGGGGATCCTGGTTTCAGGATTCAATCCTGGACCGGGGAGCGGCGCGGGCTTGGAGGGCCGAAGGGCCTGTTCCTGTGCTGTCTTGTTCTTTGTTCTTTGTTCTTTGAGACTAGGACGTACCCGGGAATAAAGGCTTTTATTCACAACAAGATTGGAGCACACTACTTAACAATACTATCCCAGACTAAGGGCTACTAGGAAGTAGCAGTGACCTTTATACTCCTGTAAGAAGGCGGAGCCGAACGGAGTGTACCACATAAACAATGATAACAGGTGGAACACCCCAACCCTAACCCCAACAGTAACAAGAGTAACATATGTACAAGTACCCATAGTGGTAACCATCTATGGTTCACCACAAGGACTTCATCCTTCTTCCTATCCAAGCCATTGGTATCAATGTGGACAACAAATTCTGGCTGTTCACCCTCTCCAAGAAAGCTGTCCCACAGCCACTACATGACACCCTTGACCCTGGCACCATCCTGGACTCACATTTATAGCCACAGAAACTCCTGTCTGACCCCATGACTATCGAATCCATATCATTATTGTTCTTCATCGCCCCACCTCCTGAAGCAGCTTCTCTATCCTTCTGAGTCAACAGAAAGCTTGAACTAACAAACGCTTGGACCAGAAGCATCCAGATCCCAGCTGGTTCATGCCAGAAAATGGGTTTATATAACATTTTGAGTTTGAGATTGACTTTGTTTTTTTGGAAGGATCACAGGGAATACATTACATAATCTTTATTGGCAGATCACAATGGGCCTGGGTCAACCTGCCATTGCATTGGCCTGTCAGCCAGACAGTGATCAGGCATTCATGATGCCAACTCTCCTTCAGGGACCTGAGGACAGGTTTCATAAAATTGGTTTGTATTTTCTTGAATTTAGATTCAGATTGGTTTTCAGAATTTTTATTTATTCAGTTAATCGAAATGGACGTCGCTGGCTAGGCCAGCATTTGTTGCCCTTCCCTAACTGCCCACTATTTCAGAGGGCATTTGAGAGTCAACCACAGTGCTGTGGCTTTGGAGTCACGTGCAGGCTAGACTGGGTAAGGAAGGCAGATTTCCTTCCCAAAAGGACATTAGTGAACCAGATGGGTTTTCACGACAATGGTTTCATGGTCATCAGTAGACTTTTAATTCCAGACTTTTATTGAATTCAAACTTGCCCTGGTGGGATTTGAACCCAGGTCCCCAGATCTTGCCCAGGGTCACTAGCTTACTAATCCAGTGACAATACCACTATGCCAAAGCCACCCATGCAATGTTAGTGTTTTGATAGAGTAAACAGAAAAACTATTTTCTCTCTTGGCGGGGGAAGCTAGACCAAGGGGACAGAACCTTAAATTCGAGCCAGGTCGTTCGGGGTGATATCAGGGAGCATTCCTTCACAGACAGGAAGTGGAAATCTGGAACTCTATCCCTCAGGCTGCCAATACTGCGAGTCAATTGGAGCTTTCAAGACCAAGATCTTTATTGATTAAGGGTGTGCAGGGAATCAAGCAAAGGTGGGTAAGTGGATTTGAGGTACAAAATTTCCATAAACCTGATTGAATGGCTGAACAGACTCAAGGGACCAAATGGGCCTCTTACTTTTCCTAGTTGACAGGCTCAAGGGGCTGAGTTGCCTCCTTCTGTTCCTGTGTAATCGGTTTGAGGCACTGAATGGCCTCTTCTTGTTATAAATTCATTGTTCTGAGGTGGAGAGTTGGGATGGCCCAATGAGAATATATAGTGACCTTCACCCACATTTGAAATACAGCAAGAAACCAGAATCTGAGTGAGAGAAAGGATGGGGAGATGCCGGTGTTGGACTGGGGTAAACACAGTAAGAAGTGTCACAACACCAGGTTAAAGTCCAACAGGTTTATTTGGTAGCACAAGCCACAAGTTTCGGAGCAGTGCCCCTTCATCAGGTGAGTGGCAGCTGTGTTCACAAACAGGGCATATATAGACACAAACTCAATTTACAAGATAATGGTTGGAATGCGAGTCTTTACAGGTAATCAGGTCTTAAAGGTACAATGTGAATGGAGAGAGGGTTAAGCACAGGTTAAAGAGATGTGTATTGTCTCCAGCCAGGACAGTTAGTGGGATTTTGCAAGCCCAGGCAAGTCGTGGGGATTACAGATAGTATGACATGAATCCAAGATCCCGGTTGAGGCCGTCCTCACGTGTGTGGAAGTTGACTATCAGTTTCTGCTCAGCGATTCTGCGTTGTCGTGTGTTGTGAAGGCCGCCCCCGAAGGTCAGAAGCTGAATGCCCGTGGCTGCTGAAGTGTCCCCCAACAGGAAGAGAACAATCCTGCCTGGTGATTGTCGAGCAGTGTTCATTCATCCGTTGTTGGTGCGTCTGCATGGTCTCCCCAATGTACCATGCCTCGGGACATCCTTTCCTGCAGCATATCAGGTATGATGTGGAGATGCCGGCGTTGGACTGGGGTAAACACAGTAAGAAGTTTAACAACACCAGGTTAAAGTCCAACAGGTTTATTTGGTAGCAAAAGCCACACAAGCTTCCGGAGCTCTAAGCCCCTTCTTCAGGTGAGTGGGAATTCTGTTCACAAACAGAGTTTATAAAGACACAAACTCAATTTACATGAATAATGGTTGGAATGCGAACACTTACAACTAATCAAGTCTTTAAGAAACAAAACAATGTGAGTGGAGAGAGCATCAAGACAGGCTAAAAAGATGTGTATTGTCTCCAGACAGGACAGCCAGTGAAACTCTGCAGGTCCACGCAACTGTGGGAGTTACAAATAGTGTGACATAAACCCAATATCCCGGTTGAGGCCGTCCTCGTGTGTGCGGAACTTGGCTATCAGTTTCTGCTCAGCGACTCTGCGCTGTCGTGTGTCGCGAAGGCCGCCTTGGAGAACACTTACCTGAATATCAGAGGCCGAATGCCCGTGACCGCTGAAGTGCTCCCCAACAGGGAGACTGTTCTCTTCCTGTTGGGGAGCACTTCAGCGGTCACGGGCATTCGGCCTCTGATATTCGGGTAAGTGTTCTCCAAGGCGGCCTTCGCGACACACGACAGCGCAGTCGCTGAGCAGAAACTGATAGCCAAGTTCCGCACACACGAGGACGGCCTCAACCGGGACATTGGGTTCATGTCACACTATTTGTAACTCCCACAGTTGCGTGGACCTGCAGAGTTTCACTGGCTGTCTTGTCTGGAGACAATACACATCTTTTTAGCCTGTCTTGATGCTGTCTCCACTCACGTTGTTTTGTTTCTTAAAGACTTGATTAGTTGTAAGTTTTCGCATTCCAACCATTATTCATGTAAATTGAGTCTGTGTCTTTATAAGCTCTGTTTGTGAACAGAATTCCCACTCACCTGAAGAAGGGGCTTAGAGCTCCGGAAGCTTGTGTGGCTTTTGCTACCAAATAAACCTGTTGGACTTTAACCTGGTGTTGCGTATCAGGTAGACAACGTTGGCTGAGTTGCAAGAGTATGTACCGTGTACCTGGTGGATGGCCTCCCAAAGACACACAAGGTCAACACACCCGGCCATCCCATCGTATCAGTCAATGGGACTCTGTGAGAATCTCTCCGGCTATGTTGAGGGCATCCTGAAACCCATTGTACAAAGAACCCCCAGCTTTTGTCGCGACACTACGGACTTCCTACAGAAACTCAGCATACATGAAGCAGTTGAACCAGGAGCACTCCTCGTCACAATGGATGTCTCGGCACTCTACACCAGCATCCCCCACAACTATGGCATTGCTGCAACTGCCTCAGTACTCAACGCCAACAACTGCCAATCTCCAGATGCAATTTTACAACTCATCTGCTTCATTCTGGACCACAACGTCTTCACCTTCAACAACCAGTTCTTCATCCAGACACACGGGACAGCCATGGGGACCAAATTCGCACCTCAATATGCCAACATCTTCATGCACAGGTTCGAACAAGACCTCTTCACCACACAGGACCTTCAACCGATGCTATACACTAGATACATCAATAATATTTTCTTCCTTTGGACTCATGGTGAACAATCACTGAAACAACTATATGATGACATCAACAAGTTCCATCCCACCATCAGACTCACCATGGACTACTCTCCGGAATCGGTTGCATTCTTGGACACACGCATCTTCATCAAGGACGGTCACCTCAGCACTTCACTGTACCGCAAGCCCACGGATAACCTCGCGATGCTCCACTTCTCCAGCTTCCACCCTCAACACGTTAAAGAACCCATCCCCTATGGACAAGCCCTCCGTATACAAAGGATCTGCTCAGATGAGGAGGATCGCAACAGACACCTCCAGACACTGAAAGATGCTCTCAAAAGAACAGGATATGGCGCTCAACTCATTGATCGACAGTTCCGACGCGCCACAGCGAAGAACTGCACCAACCTCTTCAGAAGACAAACACGGGACATGATGGACAGAGTACCCTTCGTCGTCCATTACTTCCCCGGAGCGAAGAAGCTACGACATCTTCTCTGGAGCTTTCAACATGTCATCGATGAAGACGAACATCTTGCCAAGGCCATCCCCACACCCCCACTTCTTGCCTTCAAACAACCGCACAACCTCAAACAGACCATTGTCCGCAACAACCTACCCAGCCTTCAGGAGAACAGTGACCACAACACCACACAACCCTGCCACAGCAACCTCGACAAGACGTGCCGGATCATCAACACGGATGCCATCATCTCACGTGAGAACACCATCCACCAGGTACACGGTACATGCTCTTGCAAATCGGCCAACGTTGTCTACCTGATACGCTGCAGGAAAGGATGTCCTGAGGCACGGGGAGACTATGCAGACACTACGACAATGGATGAATGAACACCGCTCGACAATCACCAGGCAGGAGTGTTCCCTTCCTGTTGGGAACACTTCAGCAGTCACGGGCATTCGGCCTCTGATCTTCGGGTAAGCGTTCTCCAAGGCAACCTTCATGACACACGACAACGCAGACTCGCTGAGCAGAAACTGATAGCCAAATTCCGCACACATGAGGACGGCCTCAACCGGGATCTTGGGTTCATGTCACACTATCTGTAAGCCCCATGACTTGCCTGGGCTTGCAAAATCTCACTAACTGTCCTGGCTGGAGACAATACACACCTCTTTAACTTGTGCTTATCCCTCTCTCCACTCACATTGTCTGTACCTTTAAGACTTGATTACCTGTAAAGACTCGCATTCCAACCATTATCTTGTAAATTGAGTTTGTGTCTATATATGCCATGTTTGTGAACACAGCTGCCGCTCACCTGATGAAGGAGCAGCGCTCCGAAAGCTTGTGGCTTGTGCTACCAAATAAACCTGTTGGACTTTAACCTGGGGTTATGAGACTTGATGTGGAGATGCCGGCGTTGGACTGGGGTAAATACAGTAAGAAGTTTAACAACACCAGGTTAAAGTCCAACAGGTTTATTTGGTAGCAAAAGCCACACAAGCTTTTGGAGCTCCAAGCCCCTTCTTCAGGTGAGTGGGAATTCTGTTCACAAACAGGGCATATAAAGACACAAACTCAATTTACATGAATAATTGTTGGAATGCGAATACTTACAACCAATCAAGTCTTTAAGAAACAAAACAACGTGAGTGGAGAGAGCATCAAGACAGACTAAAAAGATGTGTATTGTCTCCAGACAAGACAGCCAGTGAAATTCTGCAGGTCCAGGCAACTGTGGGGATTACAAATAGTGTGACATGAACCCAATATCCCGGTTGAGGCCGTCCTCGTGTGTGCGGAACTTGGCTATCAGTTTCTGCTCAGCGACTCTGCGCTGTCGTGTGTCGCAAAGGCCGCCTTGGAGAACGCTTACCCGAATATCAGAGGCCGAATGCCCATGACCGCTGAAGTGCTCCCCAACAGGAAGAGAACAGTCTTGCCTTCTTACTGAGAGACTTCTTACTGAGAGAAAGGATCCAGAGGAGGAGGGACAAAGAAAAAAATCTCAAATAATGGACCTGAATTCTTTAAACAAAATAATCTTGTAATGGGGCACAGATTAATGTTCGATTCGTATGGCTAAGTGTAGACCACTCTTTATGTCATTGTCCATGAATTATTTATTCATTTAAGCTATACGTCATATAACCATTATCACCTGAGTTGTGAAAAGAAGCTTTGCTCAGATCAGTGTTTCAAAACTCCTGTTATCTCTTCAGCTCAGATCAAAGAACTAATTACTTGCATCCTCAGGCCATTGCTCAACAAGCCCTCGACACTTAGGCAGGATGTTAACTAAAGTTGGGTCGAGGAGAGACAATGAATGAATATTGTTCAGTGCAAGGTGGGTTAGCATTAGACTGAAAGGTCTCCTGGGAGAAAGACATCCTAAAGGATCTTGGAAAAGGTCAAAGTTAACAACTAAATTTTGACAGAATCAACAGTAAGGTACGTGTAAACCTCAGCATCAAGAGGATTACACTGAACACTGATCATAAAATCATAAATACTTAGAGCACAGAAGAAGGCCTATTGTTTCCATGCTGGAGAAAAGCAAATTACCTAGTCACCTATATTGCCTTTTCCCTGCAGTTACAAAACGTTCTTTCTCTTCAGATGCATCAAACAATTCCCCTTTGAAAGCCACGATTGAATCTGACTCTACCACACACTTAGGCAGTGCATTCCAGGCCCTAACCATTCGTTGCACAAAATAGTTGTTCCTTATGTCACCTTTGGTTCTTTTGCCAGTCACCTTGATGTCCTCCATTTAACGTAGAGATTCAGAGGAAAGAGAGTGAATCTGTGAAATTCTTTACCACAGAGGGCTGTGGAGGCTTGGTCATTAAGAAAGAAGAAGAAAAATTACAGCACAAAACAGGCCCTTCGGCACAAGTTGTGCCGAACATATCCCTACCTTTTAGGCCTACCTATAACCCTCCATCCTATTAAGTATGCTCAATGCTGATATAAATGGAATTTAATCAGTAGGCGAATCAAGAGTTATGCTGATATGGTGGGAAAGTGGAATTGAGGATTATATCAGATCAGCCATGATCTCATTGATTAACAGAGGAGACCTGATGGGCTGAATGGCCTCATTCTATTTCTTGTTCTTAGGGTCATTTTGGATGGTACCTTTTATTTAACATTTTCTCTCTGCATTCTTCCAACCAAATACATCACATCAATCATTCTGCATTAAATTTCATCTACCATGTGTCTGCCAGTCCACCAGCTTGTCTGTGCCCTCTTTACGTTTAGCACTATCCTCCTCAGTTCACAATACTTCCAAGTTTTGTGTCATCTGTAAATTTTGTAACTGTAAATTTGTAAACATTGTATCCTTTTCACCCAAGACTAAGTCATTACTATAACAGGTCCTAACACTAACCCTGGGGAGCTCTACTGTAAACCTTCCTTCAATCTAAAAAATGACCATGAACCAAGACTCTGTTTGTTGTCCCTCAGCTAATTGAAAGAGGCCACTCGGCCCATCGAGTCTCCACCGACCACGATCCCACCCAGGCCCTATCCCCATAACCCCACACATTTATCCCCCCAATCCCCCTGACACTACGGTCAATTTTATGGCCAATCAACCTAACCCGCACATCTTTGGACTGTGGGAGGAAACCGGAGCACCCGGAGGAAACCCACGCAGACACGGGGCGAAAGTGCAAACTCCACACAGACAGTGACCAAGGCTGGAATCGAACCTGGGTCCCAGGCGCTGTGAGGCAGCAGTGCTAACCACTGTGCTACCGTGCCGCCAAGAAAGTAAGATCGCCACCACCTTTGAATCTTACCATTGAATCGCCAGGTCTCCTATGACAGGATTCACACATATGGTGACAAACTCAAAAATCCAACGAGAGTTAATGGGAATGGGGAGGATGTGAGTGGCTGGAACTGAGCAATATGGGTAAAGGTGGTCCGAGGGATATGGAAAGAACCATGGGAAATTGGGATTAAGGAATGTGATGTGCTGGTGGAATTGTTGTACTAAAACATGAACCATCTTTTCTTACTATTTAAAAGCCGTGTACAGGAAGCAGCTTTGATTATTGCTCAGTGTGTGGGCTGGGCTTTTTGTGAGGGGTCGATGCCACTGCCATTGTACTCAGTGCTCCTGTGGTGGAACAGCACCACCCAGTGGTTACACGTGCTCAAAAAGAGACAGTGAGAGAGAGAGAGAGAGAGCCCACGTTCTCGGCAGCATTTAATTCAGTGCACTGACACACCTCAATAGCTCACGCTTGGCACCGATTCACATTCATCAATTCAGCCACACAGGAAAAACCAGTTTTATGGATTATTTCCTTCAACTGCGAGCAGAAAATCTGTCACTTCTTGCTGTCATTATGGGTTCTGTTGATGCTCCAATGGCTGACAGGGAGGGGCTTTGTAAACAAATGAAGATTTTTCACTGGTAATGAATCAAAGGCACAATAGAGTTTAGGATGAAGGGCTCTGGTTGCAGAGGGAGGAGGGAAGATGGACATTAGATCATCTCAAATTTGGAATTTTAAAATCCTGCAGATTGTAAAATGGAGGAAAGACTGAGGAGGAGTCCAACCTTTTGAGGGGAGAGTGAAGAAGGGGAGGAGTCCACAGTTTGAGCAGAGTGAGGGAATAAAGATCAGCACCATAAGAACAAATGGGGAGGTGAACAGGAAATGACAGAAGAAAAATCCATAACTTTTAAAAGGGAAGTGGATAAATGTTCAGAAATAAAAATGTAAGTTTGAGGAGCGATTACAGGAGGAGTACAGGATTAAAGGGAAAGCATATCATTGAGAGCAGCCAGATTACAGACACATCGAAGATGGAGTAAAAGAGTTCCAAATTCGAATTTCTGACAGAACCTGTCTGTCTGAGTTCCTGCTCAGCATTGCCACCTTGTAGACTTCAGGGGTACAGCAGCCACACAAAAAGGGTAGGCTTCATTTCACTCAATAGGGTTGATTAAAACTCAGGACAGAAGAAGAGGGAAACCCAATCACCAGCAAGTCAGCATGAGGCCACACATTTGAATAGCAGGCTACATGTTTGCATGAGTGCCACATTGTCGGAGTGTCAGTGCTGAGGGAGTGCTGCACTTGTCAGAGGGTTAGTACTGAGGGAGTGCTGCACTGTCAGAGGGTCAGTACTGAGGGAGTGCTGCACTGTCAGAGGGTCAGTACTGAGGGAGTGCTGCACTGTCAGAGGGTCAGTACTGAGGGAGTGCCGCACTGTCAGAGGGTCAGTACTGAGGGAGTGCTGCACTGTCAGAGGGTCAGTACTGAGGGAGTGCTGCACTGTCAGAGGGTCAGTACTGAGGGAGTGCTGCACTGTCAGAGGGTCAGTACTGAGGGAGTGCCGCACTGTCAGAGGGTCAGTACTGAGGGAGTGCTGCACTGTCAGAGGGTCAGTACTGAGGGAGTGCTGCACTGTCAGAGGGTCAGTACTGAGGGAGTGCCGCACTGTCAGAGGGTCAGTACTGAGGGAGCGCTGCACTGTCAGAGGGTCAGTATTGAGGGAGTGCTGCACTGTCAGAGGGTCAGTATTGAGGGAGTGCTGCACTGTCAGAGGGTCAGTACTGAGGGAGTGCTGCACTGTCAGAGGGTCAGTACTGAGGGAGTGCTGCACTGTTAGAGGGTCAGTACTGAGGGAACACTGCACTTGTCAGAGGGTCAGTACTGAGGGAGTGCCGCACTAACAGATGGTCAGTGCTAAGGGATTGCCGCACTGTCAAAGGGTCAGTACTGAGGGAGTGCTGCGCTGTCAGAGAGTCAGTACTGAGGGAGTGCTGCACTGTCAGAGGGTCAGCACTGAGGGAGTGCTGCACTATCAGAGGGTCAATGCTGAGGGAGTGCCGCACTGTCAGAGGGTCAGTACTGAGGGAGTGCTGTGCTGTCAGTACTGAGGGAGTGCCGCACTGTCAGAGGGTCAGTACTGAGGGAGTGCCGCACTGTCAGAGGGTCAGGACTGAGGGAGTGCTGCACTGTCAGTACTGAGGGAGTGCCGCACTGTCAGAGGGTCAGTACTGAGGGAGTGCCGCACTGTCAGAGGTGTCATAGAAATCATAGAAATCATACTGTACAGAAAGAGGCCATTTGGCCCATCGAGTCTGCACCAACCACAATCCCACCCAGGCCCTACCCCCATATCCCTACATATTTTACCCACTAATCCCTCTAATCTACGCATCCCAGGACACTCAGGGGCAATGTTTAGCATGGCCAATCAACCTAACCCGCACATCTTTGGACTGTGGGAGGAAACTGGAGCACCCGGAGGAAACCCACGCGGACACGAGGAGAATGTGCAAACTCCACACAGACAGTGACCCAAGCCGGGAATCGAACCCAGGTCCCTGGAGCTGTGAAGCAGCAGTGCTAACCACAGTGCTACCGTGTCGCCGGTGTGAGGGGTCTAAGAGAATCTAAGAGAGCGCTGCACTAATGGAGCTGCCATATTTACAACAAGACATTAAATCGAGCCCCACCTCCCCTCTCAGATGCATGTAACAATCCCATGGCCTCTATTTGAAGAAGAGGTGTGTCGTCCGCTGTGTTCTGGTTATTTGTCCCTTGATACACTTCACAAGAACAGGTTATCAGATCATTAGCGCACTATTGTTTTTGGGGCATTGCTTATCTTTAAATGGGATGTTATTGCCTCAATAAAACTATTATCCACCTGTTATTCTTGAGCTTGTACAATTCTAAGCTGAATGGGATCTGGTGTTGAGCTTGCCTCTGACAGGTGGATGTGTTTCCCACTCTTTGGGCTGTCTGTGACGTAGTTGAAAAACTGGACTTAGAAACTGGGAGCGGGAGAGAAAGCAAGGGGCCACTGAATCATTCACAATGCCCCTGCTAGTCGGGTTCAGAGTTGGATCAGGCACATGTGTGAGGTTCCCTTGATTATCTAAAATGCAATATCTGGACTCAAGGTATGATGTGGAGATGCTGGCGTTGGACTGGGGTGGGCACAGTAAGAAGTCTCACAACACCAGGTTAAAGTCCAACAGGTTTATTTGCTATCACGAGCTTTTGGAGCGTTGCCCCTTCATCAGGTCAGTTGCAGCAATGCCGTTGTGATGGTGGATGCTGCTGTAGAGTGCCGAGACATCCATTGTGACAAGGAGTGTTCCTGGTTCAACTGCTCCATGAGTGCTGAGTTTCTGTAAGACGTCCATAGTGTCGCGACAGAAGCTGGGGGGTCCTGGTACGACGAGTTTCAGGATGCCCTCGATGGAGCCAGAGTGATTCTCACACAGGATCCCACTGCCTGATATGATGGGATGGCTGGGTGTGTTGCCTTGTGTATTAGAGATCTCCAACGCGGGGAGTACGTGGGATGAGAGCACAGAGGGTGCTCTGAAGGTCCGGATCAAGGTCCTTGACCAGTCTGTTGAGTTGGCGGGTGTGTTCTTTGGTCAGATCTGCGGGTGACTGTCTGTAGTGTTCCTGGTTGTTCACTTGTCGGTACACTTCTTTGTAGTAATCCATTCTGTTCAGTATGACGGTGGCCCCTCCTTTGTCTACTTGTTTGGTGACAATGCTGCAGTTGGTCTTGAGAGCACTGAAGGCGTTGTGTTGTGCTTGGGTGACTGTTAATGCTGTCTTGTGAGTGCGGCTGATGAATCTGGCATTGACGCATCTCCTGACGGTAAGCTGTAACCAGCCACTGGATACCAACACACTTTGTGGAGGTGAAGGTGCAAGAAGTGGAAACATTTTGCAAATTCTGGTCCACGGTGATGCACTATCAATCACGATACGAGGACTCCAGTGAGTGAGTGAAATAACAGGCTTTTATTCGCAAAGAACAGGAGCACATCCTTGTAGCTGACCTGGCCCAGACTGAGGTGAGGAGGAGGAACCATCACCTTTATACCTCACTCTGGTGGAAAGGGAGGAGTCTCGGGCCAGGTGCAGCATGGGTGTGTCCAGGCATACACATGTAGTTACAGTGGGTCACTACATTCACCCCCTCTTTAAAAAAAGAGTCCGGCGGGGGTGGGTGGAACAATATATACAGAGGCATCAAGACATATATATACACAAGAGTCACGAAACTGAAGTAAGGCATCGTCCCCTCACAGGTTCAGCCTGTCGGGCGGCTTGATCAGTCGCTGTGACCGCCGCAGGACCGGTTGAGGTATTGCTTCCGATGGCAGGGTGGAACCGCTCGAGTCCGCCATCGTCCCTTCTGGTTGGGTCCTGGTGGTGACTCCGGGGGCTCAGGCGAGCTGCATACAAGGGGCAAAGATGTAAGCGGACCTGGTGCTACCTGAACAGAGGGGTCTAGGGATGCGGGGTGGGGGGTCATAGTGGATTCCGGGGCACCCGCAGGCACCAGGTCCCGGATAGAGACCGTGTCCTCCCGCCCATCGTGGTATACCACATAGGCATATTGGGGGTTGGCGTGGAGGAGCTGGACCTTTTCAACCAGGGGGTCCGACTTATGTGGTCGTACATGCCTCCGGAGCAGAACGGGGCCTGGGTACACCAGCCACGACGGTAGTGCAATTCCTGAGGAGGACTTCCTAGGGAAAGCAAACATCCGCTCATGGTGGGTGGCATTGGTGGCCGTACACAGGAGGGACCTAATTGAATGCAGTGCATCGGGGAGGACTTCTTGCCAGCGGGAGACTGGAAGGCCTTTAGACCGTAGCGCTAGTAAAACGGCCTTCCAGACTGTTGCGTTCTCCCTCTCTACCTGCCCGTTACCCCTGGGGTTGTAGCTGGTAGTCCTACTCGAGGCTATTCCCTTAGAGAGCAGGTACTGACGCAGCTCATCACTCATGAAGAAGGATCCCCGGTCGCTGTGGATGTAGTTAGGGTAACCGAACAGGGTGAAGAGGCCGAGCAGGGCCTTGACGACCGTGGTCGAGGTCATGTCCGAGCAGGGAATGGCAAAAGGAAATCGGGAGTACTCATCTATCATGTTGAGGAAATAGACGGTGCGGTCAGAAGAAGGAAAGGGCCCTTCGAAATCGACGCTGAGGCGTTCAAAGGGGCGGGTGGTTTTTATGAGGTGTGCCCGGTCCGGCCGATAGAAGTGCGGCTTACACTCTGCACAGACGGGGCAGTGTCTGGTTATAGACCGGACGTCCTCGACAGAATAGGGCAGGTTACGGGCCTTAATAAAGTGGTAGAGCCTGGTGACCCCCGGGTGACAGAGATCATTGTGGAGAGTCTGTAGTTGGTTCACCTGTGCGCTGGCACATGTTCCGCGAGACAGAGCGTCCGGAGGCTCATTGAGCTTCCCGGGCCGCTATAAGATATCATAATTGTAGGTGGAGAGCTCAATCCTCCACTCCAGTATCTTATCATTCTTAATCTTGCCCCTCTGCGCGTTGTTGAACATGAAAGCCACCGAATGTTGGTCCATGAGCAAGGTGAACCGTCGGCCAGCTAGGTAGTGGCGCCAGTGTCGCACTGCTTCGATGATGGTCTGAGCCTCCTTCCCGACAGAGGAGTGTCTAATTTCCGAGCCTTGAAGGGTTCGTGAGAACAAGGCTACGGGTCTGCCCGCCTGGTTAAGGGTGGCGGCCAGGGCGAAGTCAGACACATCACTCTCCACCTGGAAGGGGATTGACTCGTCCACAGCGTGAATCGTGGCCTTCGCGATGTCCGCTTTGATGCGGTCGAAGGCCGAGCGGGCCTCTCCCGACAGGGGAAAAAGGATGAATTTGATAAGCAGACGGGCCTTATCTGCGTAATTAGGGACCCACTGGGCGTAGTATGAGAAGAAGCCCAGGCATCTCCTCAGTGCTTTAAGATTGGTGGGAAGGGGAAGTTCCATGAGGGGGCGCATGCGGTCAGGATCGGGGCCGATGACCCCGTTCTCCACTACATACCCGAGGATGGCGAGGCGGTGAGTGCGGAAGACACACTTCTCCTTATTGTAGGTCAGATTTAGGAGAGCGGCCATACGAAGGAATTTATTAAGGTTGGCGTTGTGGTCCTGCTGATCATGGCCACAGATGGTGACGTTATCCAGGTATGGGAAGGTGAACCGCAGCCCGTTCTGGTGCACCATTCGGTCCATTTCACGCTGGAAGACCGAGACCCCATTGGTGACTCCGAAGGGAACACTAAGAAAGTGGTAGAGGCAGCCATCCGCCTCGAGAGCCATATATTTGCAGTCTTCCGGGCGGATGGGGAGCTGGTGGTAGGCCGATTTGAGGTCAATCGTGGAGAACACCCAGTATTGCGCAATCCGATTGACCATGTCAGATATGCCGTGGAAGGGGATACGCATCCAGCTGCGTGTACCGGTTGATGGTCTGACTGTAATCGATGACCATCCGGTGTTTCTCCCCAGTTTTGACCACTACCACCTGCGCTCTCCAGGGGCGGGTGCTAGTCTCAATGATCCCTTCCTTCAGGAGCCGCTGGACCTTGGACCTAATGAAGGTCCTGTCCCCCGCACTGTACCGTCTGCTCTTAGTGGCAATGGGCTTACACTCGGGGGTGAGGTGTTCGAATAGCGGTGGAGGGGTGACTTGGAGGGTTGAAAGGCCGCAAGTGGTGCGCGGTGGGCAGTCTAGAAACTGTGGGTTGCAGACGGAGATTGGGGGAAGAGGCCCGTTGTACTGCAACGTGACACTCCTAAGATGGGTCATGAAATCGAGCCCTAGGAGTACGGGAGCGCAGAGGTGTGGCAGCACCAGGAGCTTAAAAGTTTCGTACTCGGTCCCCCGAACCGTAAGGGTCACCGCACAATACCCGAGGACATCCACCGAGCGGGACTTTGAGGCCAAGGAAATGGTTTGCTTGACTGGCCACACCGAAAGGGCGTAGCGGCGCACAGTATCGGGGTGGATGAAGCTCTCCATACTCCCGCAGTCAAACAAACAATTTCCCACGTGGCCGTTTACTTGGATGTCCATCATGGACCTGGCAAGTTGATGCGGACAAGACTGGTCTAGCTGGACCGCAGCCACCGTGGATCACGGAGAATCATTGACCGGCTTCCGAAATGGCGGCTCCCTTGTCTCGCATGCGGCCGACGGCGTCCAAAATGGCGGCTCCCTTGACTCCCACGCGGCCGATGGCGTCCAAAATGGCGGCTCCCTTGATTCACACGTGGTCGATGGTGTCCAAAATGGCGGCTCCCTTGACTCACACGCGGCTGATGGCGTTCGGATTTTTGGTTCCCTCGGGTCGCACGCTGCGCTGTTTGGCTTCGAGGCCAACTTTGCCCTGCAGACTTTAGCGTAGTGGCCTTTCTTTCCGCACCCAGAGCAGAACACCTCCCTAGCCGGGCAGCGTTGTCGGGGGTGCTTCCCCAGACTGCAAAAATAGCACTTTGGGCCTGTAACAGCCGCAGCAGTCGAGTCGTTGGTGGGGCGCTGTGTGGCATAAGTCTGTGACCCTCCTAGGTACTGGGGTGGTAGTGGCCATGAGGCCCACGATGTCGCGTGATCGGGTGCGTACGCCTCGAGGTTACGGGATGCCACTTCTAGGGATTCAGCGAGTGTCACAGTTTTTGGTAGATCTAGCCCACCTTGCTCTAGCAGGCACTGCAGAATATAGTTGGATGCGATGCCCGTAACGTAGGCATCGCGGGTTAAGTCCTCCGTGTACTGCGCGGCGGATACAGCCTTGCAGTTACAGGCCCTGCTGAGCACACTTAGTTCGCGGAGAAACTGTGCGCTTGATTCTCCCGGCCACTGTTTTCGGGTAGCCAGAAGGTGCCTGGCGTAGACTTCATTTGTATGTTTGCTGTATTGGCTCTTTAGGAGCTCTAGCATGTCCCCGTACGTCTCTGCGTCACAGATGGTGGCATAAACCGCGTCGCTTACCTGGTCGTGGAGCACGTGCAGCTTGCCTGAATTGGACCGGACGGCAGTGGAGGCTCCGAGAAAGGTTTCAAAGCACTTCAGCCAATGATTGAAGCTGTTGGCGGCTCCCACAGCTTGCGGATCCAGGTTTAGAGTATCGGGCTTTAGAAGGTGCTCCATTCTGTTTTTTTTTCTTTGCGAATAAAATTGATGCACTATCAATCGCGATACGAGGACTCCAGTGAGTGAGTGAAATAACAGGCTTTTATTCGCAAAGAACAGGAGCACACCCTTGTAGCTGACCTGGCCCAGACTGAGACGAGGAGGAGGAACCATCACCTTTATACCTCGCTCTGGTGGAAAGGGAGGAGTCTCAGGTGGAAAGGGAGGAGTCTCGGGCCAGGTGCAGCATGGGTGTGTCCAGGCATACACATGTAGTTACAGTGGGTCACCACACACGGCATGTGTGAAACCTACCCAGTGACCAGCATCATTGTCCCTCTGCTTAGAGGAATATGAGAGGCAGGTTAGCTGTAAACAGGCGAGAATCATTCTTCCAGTCAGCTCTTAAAGATTAAAGATCTGTGTGATTCTGCATCATATTTTCCAGTCCTTAATCATTTAATAATTCCCTTGACATCATAAAATAAATCAAGAGGTTCAGCTTAGAGAGGCCCCTTGTCTCTCCCACACATCTCCCCCATATCCTTTCACCCCATTTTGACTTCTGTTAGGCATTGCCCTATTCAGTTGCAGAGCCCTCAGCAATCCGACCACCAGGTCCAACCTTCTCCTTACTCCATGTCAACCCTTTATTCTCTTATGACTGCCTCAATCCATTTCCTTCATTCAAAAATGGGAGGTTGGGCAAAATAACCAGGGATGCTGGATGCCAGATATTTTGCTCAGGTCTAGGTAGGACACAGACAAAATACCAAAACTCTGCTGTACCTGTCCTGGGAGTGTTTGATGGGCATGATGTGGAGATGCCGGCGTTGGACTGGGGTAAACACAGTAAGAAGTTTAACAACACCAGGTTAAAGTCCAACAGGTTTATTTGGTAGCAAAAGCCACACAAGCTTTCGAGGCTCTAAGCCCCTTCTTCAGGTGAGTGGGAATTCTGTTCACAAACAGAACTTATAAAGACACAGACTCAATTTACATGAATAATGGTTGGAATGCGAATACTTACAACTAATCCAGTCTTTAAGAAACAAAACAATGGGAGTGGAGAGAGCATCAAGACAGGCTAAAAAGATGTGTATTGTCTCCAGACAAGACAGCCAGTGAAACTCTGCAGGTCCACGCAACTGTGGGAGTTACAAATAGTGTGACATAAACCCAATATCCCGGTTGAGGCCGTCCTTGTGTGTGCGGAACTTGGCTATCAGTTTCTGCTCAGCGACTCTGCGCTGTCGTGTGTCGCGAAGGCCGCCTTGGAGAACGCTTACCCGAATATCAGAGGCCGAATGCTCGTGACCGCTGAAGTGCTCCCCAACAGGAAGAGAACAGTCTTGCCTGGTGATTGTCGAGCGGTGTTCATTCATCCGTTGTCGCAGCGTCTGCATAGTTTCCCCAATGTACCATGCCTCGGGACATCCTTTCTTGCAGCGTATCAGGTAGACAACGTGATACGCTGCAAGAAAGGATGTCCCGAGGCATGGTACATTGGGGAAACTATGCAGACGCTGCGACAACGGATGAATGAACACCGCTCGACAATCACCAGGCAAGACTGTTCTCTTCCTGTTGGGGAGCACTTCAGCGGTCACGAGCATTCGGCCTCTGATATTCGGGTAAGCGTTCTCCAAGGCGGCCTTCGCGACACACGACAGCGCAGAGTCGCTGAGCAGAAACTGATAGCCAAGTTCCGCACACACAAGGACGGCCTCAACCGGGATATTGGGTTTATGTCACACTATTTGTAACTCCCACAGTTGCGTGGACCTGCAGAGTTTCACTGGCTGTCTTGTCTGGAGACAATACGCATCTTTTTAGCCTGTCTTGATGCTCTCTCCACTCCCATTGTTTTGTTTCTTAAAGACTGGATTAGTTGTAAGTATTCGCATTCCAACCATTATTCATGTAAATTGAGTCTGTGTCTTTATAAGTTCTGTTTGTGAACAGAATTCCCACTCACCTGAAGAAGGGGCTTAGAGCCTCGAAAGCTTGTGTGGCTTTTGCTACCAAATAAACCTGTTGGACTTTAACCTGGTGTTGTTAAACTTCTTACAGTGTTTGATGGGGACAGTGAAGAGGGGCACTTTACTCTGTATCTAACCCCATGTTGTACCTGGTCCTGGGAGTGTTTGATGGGGACAGTGAAGAGGGGCACTTTACTCTGTATCTAACCCCATGTTGTACCTGTCTTGGGAGTGTTTGATGGGGACAGTGTAGAGAGAGCTTTACTCTGTATCTAACCCCATGCTGTACCTGTCTTGGGAATGTTTGATGGGGACAGTGTAGAGGGAGCTTTACTCTGTATCTAACCCCGTGCTGTACCTGTCCTGGGAGTGTTTGATAGGGACAGGGAAGAGGGAGCTTTAAACTGTATCTAACCCCGTGCTGTACCTGTCCTGGGAGTGTTGGGTGAGGACAGTAGAGAGGGAAATTTACTCGATATCTAACCCCGTGCTGTGCCTGTCCTGGGAGTGTAGAGTGGGTCTTGCTGGAATACCTGTTGATCTTCTGAAGTTTGGCTTTGAGACTCTTCATGCTCTTGAAACTTCGCTGACTCCTGATTCTGCACTAAGGCACCTCACAGCCTCTGACAGAATGGTGTATGATGTTCTACCACAACCACTTATTATGTTACCCTTGCCAAAGGTCTTGTTACAGGGTGCACTGTGCTGTGACAATCTTGGCCTGCCCAGGCAGATCTGCTTGAAATGAAATAAAATTTAAAGAGAAACTTCACTGAAGTTCACTTAAACCTGTTAATATAAAAATCAACCAGGATTTACCAAAATTCTGAGGTACCATCTTCAAGATTGTCTCACCAGCTGTGTCACTGTTGCCCTGCACTGATCACCAACCATTTCACAGGGTGAGAACAGAAAGTAAAATTCCTAAAGGACTTTCACCAGAGCCAGGATTGAATATGAATGGCGATCATGTTCTCTCGTAATGCAATCAGTAGGAAAGAGAAAGGCCAACAGTTGGGGGTAGCAGATAATGGCTGGGTTTTTGTTGCTGGGAGAAATAAGCCCATTTGATGTCTAATCTGTGTCACCACGAACACTGTGAAACCCTCCTGGTATCCCCTCTTTATACAATGTAAGAACCCGGAAATTGAACACCTCTGCTGAATCATCAGCTTTCAGGCATTGATGGACGGACTGCAACATGTCTCAGAGGGGAAATCAGCCAGGCTATGCTGCTCCTGATCACAGTCCAGTGATCCCTTGGTTAGAGAGAGAGAGAGGAAATCAGCCAGCGATCCTGCTCCTGATCACTGTCCAGTGATCCCTATGTTACAGAGAGGGGAAATCAGCCAGGGTTCCTGCTTCTACTCGCTGTTCAGTGATCCCTTGATCCCTGGGTTAGAGAGAGAGGGAAAATCAACCAGAGTTTCTGATCTTTTGATTTGATTTGATTTATTATTGTCACATGTATTAGTATACTGTGAAAAGTATTGTTTAGAACATAGAAAAACTACAGCACAAACAGGCCCTTCGGCCCACAAGTTGCGCCGGTCATGTCCCTACCTACCTAGGCTTATATATAGGCTTACCTATAACCCTCAATCCTATTAAGTCCCATGTATTCATCCAGAAGTCTCTTAAAAGATCCTATCGAGTTTGCCTCCACCACCACTGACGGCAGCCGATTCCACTCACCCACCACCCTCCAAGTGAAAAACTTACCCCTGACATCTCCTCTGTACCTACTCCCCAGCACCTTAAAACTGTGTCCTCTCGTAGCAGCCATTTCAGCCCTGGGAAAAAGCCTCTGAGAATCCACCCGATCTATACCTCTCAACATCTTGTACACCTCTATCAGGTCACCTTTCATCCTTCGTCTCTCCAAGTAGAAAAGACCTGAGCTCCCTCAACCTATCCTCATAAAGCATGCCACCCAATCCAGGCAACATCCTTGTAAATCTTCTCTGCACCCTTTCAATAATTTCTACATCCTTCCTGTAATGAGGCGACCAGAACTGAGCACAGTACTCTAAGTGGGGTCTGACGAGGGTCTTATAAAGCTGCATCATTATCTCCTGACTCCTGAACTCAATCCCTCGATTGATGAAGGCCAGCACACCATACGCCTTCTTAACCACTTCCTTACCTGCGAGGCCGATTTAAGAGTCCTATGGACCCGGACCCCAAGGTCCTTCTGATCCTCTACACTGCTAAGAGTCTTACCCTTGATATTATACTCCTTCATCCCATTTGACCTGCCAAAATGTACCACTACACATTTATCCAGGTTGAAGTCCATCTGCTACTTCTCCGCCCAGTCTTGCATCCTATCTATGTCACGTTGCAGCTTCTGACATCCCTCCAAACTATCCACAACACCACCAACCTTCGTGTCGTCGGCAAACTTACCAACCCATCCCTCCACTTCCTCATCCAGGTCATTTATGAAAATGACAAACAGCAAGGGTCGCAGAACAGATCCCTGGGGCACTCCACTGGTGACCGACCTCCATTCAGAAAAAGACCCATCTACAACCACTCTCTGCCTTCTGCAGGCAAGCCAGTTCTGGATCCACAAGGCAACAGCCCCTTGGATCCCATGCCCTCTCACTTTCTCGAGAAGTCTTGCATGGGGGATCTTATTGAATGCCTTGCTGAAGTCCATGTAAACCACATCTACCGCTTTTCCTTCGTCAATGTGTTTAGTCACATTTTCAAAGAACTGCACCAGGCTCGGACGGCACGATTTGCCTTTGACAAAGCCGTGCTGACTACTTTTGAGCATACTAAACTTCTCTAAATGTTTATAAATCCTGTCCCTCAGGATCTTCTCCATCAACTTACCAACCACAGAGGTCAGACTCACCGGTCGGTAATTTCCTGGGCTATCCCTATTCCCTTTCTTGAATATAGGAACCACATCCGCAATCCTCCAATCCTCCGGAACCTCTCCCGTCTCCATCGACAACACAAAGATCATCGCCAGAGGCTCTGCAATCTCTTCCCTCGCCTCCCACAGTAACCTGGGGTACACCCCATCCGCTCCCGGCGACTTATCTATCTTGATGCTATTCAAAATTTCCAAAACAGCCTCTTTCTTAAGGTCGACAAACTCAATCTTCTCAGTCCGCCGCAATCATGTAGTACAACCACCGAGGTCTTTTTCCACGGTGAATACCGAGGTAAAGTATTCATTAAGCGCCTCTGCTATTTCTTCCGGTTCTGTACAGACTTTCTCACCTTCACATTTTATAGGTCCTATTCCTTCACATCTCATCCTTTTACTCTTCACATATTTATAGAACGCCTTAGGGTTCTCCTTAATCTTACCTGCCAAGGCCTTCTCGTGACCCCTTCTGGCTCTCCTAATTTCCTTCTTAAGACCCTTCCTACAAGCTGTATACTCATCTAGATCCCCATCATCGCCTAGCTCTCTGAACCTATTGTACGCTTTCCTTTTCCTTTGACTAGGTTCAGCACAGCTTTCGTGCACCACGATTCCCGTAGCCTACCAAAACCTCCCTGTCTCATCGGAACGTTGTCATGTAGAACTCCAGACGGACATTCCTTGAAAATCTGCCACCTTACTTCGGTACTTTCCCTCGAGAATACCTCCTTCCAATTTACGCCTCTAATCTCCTGCCTGATGGCTTCATATTTCCCCTTACTCCAGATAAACACTTTCCTAGCTTGCCTGACCCTATCTCTTTCCAATGTTAGCGTAAAGGAGATAGAGTTATAATCACCATTCCCAAGATGCTCCCCCACTGAGAGATGCGACACCTGTCCAGGCTCATTAGCCAGTACCAGATCGAGTACAGCCTCTCCTCTTGTAGGTTTATCCACATGCTGTGTCAGGAAACCCTCCTGAACACACCTAACAAACTCCTCCCCATCCAAACCCCTTACCCTAGGGATATTCCAATCGATGTTTAGGAAATTAAAGTCCTCCATCATTATAACCCTGTTATTACTACATCTCTCCAGGATCTGTTTCCCTATCTGCGCCTCAACAGCCCTGTTACTATTGGGCGGCCTATAGAAAACACCCAGCAAAGTTATCGACCCCTTCCCGTTCCGAACTTCCACCCACAGAGACTCCGTAGACAATCCCTCCACGGCATCCACCTTCTCTACAGCTGTGACACTATCCCTGATCAGCAGTGCCACTCCCCTCCCTCTTCTGCCTCCCTCTCTGTCCTTTCTGAAACATCTGAAACCCGGCACCTGAAGTATCCAGTCCTGTCCCTGTCCCCAAGTCTCCGTAATGGCCACCACATCACATTTCCAAGCATCGATCCACACTCTAAGCTCATCCACTTTATTTACTACACTCCTGGCATTAAAATAGACACATCTCAAACCATTTGTCTGAGCTCTCCCCTTCTCCATCACCCGTCTATTCTCCCTCTTATGCTGTCTACAATCCCTCTCTATTTGTGGGCTTCCCTCCTCGCTCCCAGTCACCTCATCTCGATTCCCTCCCCCCAACCTTTCTAGTTTAAAGTCTCTCCAGTAGCCTTAGCCAACCTTCCTGCCAGGATATTGGTCCCCCTGGGATTCAAGTGCCACCCGTCTTTTTTATACCGGTCACACCTGCCCCTAATGATCCAGGAACCCGAATCCCTGCCCCCTGCTCCAGTCCCTCAGCCACGCATTCATCCTCCACCTCTCTCCATTCCTGCTCTCACTTTCCCGTGGCACAGGCAGTAATCCTGAGATTACTACCTTTGCATTCCTCCTTCTCAACTGTCTACCTAACTCCCTATATTCTCTTTTCATGACCCCTTCCCTCTTCCTACCTATGTCAGCGGTACCAATATGTACCACGACCTCTGGCCCCTCTCCCTCCCCCCTCAGGATTTCTGGGACGCGACCAGAGACATCCCAGATTCCGGCACCAGGGAGGCAGATCACCATCCAAGACTCCCGTCTGCCTCCGCAAAAATGTCTGTCCGACCCCCTTACTGTTGAGTCCCCGATTGATACTGCCTTCCTCCTCCTTTCTTGCATGCTATTCAGACAAAGCATACCGTACATAGGGAAGGTATAGAGAGAGTGCAGAAAGTAGTGTTAGCGACATACCTAGTGTGTAGAGAAAGATCAACTTAATGCAAGGTAGATCCATTCAAAAGAAGCTGCCCTTGAGTCGGTTGGTACATGTCCTCAGACTTTTGTATCTTTTTCCCGATGGAAGAAAGTGGAAGAGAGAATGTCCAGCGTACACAGGGTCCTTAATTATGCTGCTACTTTCCTGAGGCAATGGGAATTGTAGAAAGTGTCAATAGATAGACAGTGTCAATGGTTTGAGCGATAGACTCGACTTTGTTCATGGCCCTTTGTTGTTTATTGCGGTCTTGGACAGAGCAGGAGTCATACTCTGCTGTGATACAACCGGAAAGAATGTTTTCTATGGTGCATCTGTATAAGTTGGTGCCAACTGCCATCAGACTTTTGAATGGACCTACCTTGCATTAAATTGATCTTTCTCTACATACTAGCGATGACACTAGCAGACATGCCAAATTTCCTTAGCCTCCTGAGAAAGTAGAGGCGTTGGTGGGCTTTCTTAACTATAGTGTCCGCATGGAGGGACCAGGACAGGTTGTTGATGATCTGGACAACTAAAAACTTGAAGCTCTTGATCATTTCCACTTCGTCCCTGTTGATGTAGACAGGGGCATTTCTCCACTACGCTTCCTGAAGTCGATGACAATCTCCTTCATTTTATTGACATTGAGGGCAAGATTATTATCATCGCATCAGTTCACCAGATTCTCTATCTCTTTCCTGTACTTCGTCTCATCATTGTTTGACATCTGACCCACTACGGTGGTGTCATTAGCAAACTTGAAAATCGAGTTGGAGAGGAATTTGGCCACACAGTCATAGGTGTATAAGGAGTATAGTAAGGGGCTGAGGACTTTTGGGGCACCGATGTTGAGGATGATTGTGGAGGAGGTGCTGTTGTCTATCCTTACTGACCTTGATCCCTGTCCAGTGATGCTGGTTGGAATCTTGCATGCTTTTTTGTGAAATTACAGAATCGGCCTGGGCTGGCTGTTCTCTGTGTATATTCACAGATGAAGAATGAGATATTGGGACATCTATTTCAGCTATACCCCCACAAGATGCCTTGCTCATTGGACAAAGGAGATGGCGGAGAAGGCAAACTTGTGGGGGGAAAATGGCCCAAGAGTTAGTTCCCTAAACATCAGAATTTCTCCATGGCCCACTGGTGAAAGGATTGGGAAGCAATTGGTGACTACTGATGCCAGGGTATTGTGGCCTGAGATCAAGACACAGTTACATGGGTTGGGTAGGGTTAATAGGCTGTGGGAGGTACTCCTTTAATTTGGAACACTTCCTGTCTCTGTGTAACAACTTCTGCAAACACAGGAACAGTGAGCAATACCTGATGGGATTGTTGTTCAGAAGACTTTCACTTTCAGCAAAACCCTCATCGCTGTCACAGCACCAAGTAGAAGGTAGGAAGCTGAGTTTGTGGTGGCATACACAGCAGATGCACACACCACCGAGATAAGGAGACTCTGTCTTCCCCCGTGCAACTGTACAGAAACAGCACAGCAAAGAGTCGTTCAGTGTGGGTGGAGGATTTGGCCGAGAACCACAGACTACAACTCAGACAACCGACAATTTAACAGAGACAGAGAGAGACAGGAAATCAAATACAGACAGAAAGACAGAGAGGAGCAACAACCCGACACAGAGGAGACAGACAGACAATCCGACACAGAGACACAGGCAATCAGATAGAGGCAGACACAGACAGACGGACAATAAAACACAGACAATCAGACAGAGAGACAGACTCAGAGAGAGAGAGAGAGCGATATTCTCTAATCTGGGAATAAGTCCTGTGGTGGAGGCAGGAATGAGGAGTG
This sequence comes from Mustelus asterias, assembly GCF_964213995.1. Classification (NCBI taxonomy): domain Eukaryota; kingdom Metazoa; phylum Chordata; class Chondrichthyes; order Carcharhiniformes; family Triakidae; genus Mustelus; species Mustelus asterias. The sequence goes on from NC_135814.1 coordinate 3,126,249, forward strand.
TTTATCCCTGTGCAGGCCGATGGGAATCCACGCCATATCTTCCATCCCCAGCAGAATTAAGTTTGATTTGATTTGATTTATCACTGTCACGTGTATTAGTATACATTGAAAAGTATTGTTTCTTGTGCACTATACAGACAAAGCATAAAGAAGGAAAGGAGAGGGAGCAGAATGTAGTGTTACAGTCATGGCTAGTGTGTAGAGGAAGATCAACTTAATATATACGATAGGCCCATTCAAAAGTCTGATGGCAGTAGGGAGGTAACTGTCTTTGAGTTGGTTGGTACGTGACCTCAGAATTTTGTATCATTTTCCCAATGGAAGAAGGTGGAAGAGAGAATGTCCGGGGTGTGTGGGGTCCTTGGTTATGCTGGCTGCTTTTCCCGAGGCAGCGGGAAGTGTAGACAGCTATTAATTATGAATCCAGAATTTGCGCCATCTTCTGTGGCGGAGTGGGTTTGATGGCACACATCCCATTGTCATTTCTGGGTGCCATATTAAAAGGCACTCAACATCACTGACCCATCATTGAAGAAAGAGGATGGACTTCCAGAAACACTCTGAGGCTGGAAAATGAAACTCTGTGAAGACATGGAGCAATCATTTTGGAAAGTCTATTTTTTCAGGACTGTAACTCTCGATAGCATCGAAAATACAAACACAACCATGATGTTTTTTTAAATTCACGGTGGGTGCTCGTGTAGGTAAAACATAGAAGACAGATGTGATGCAGCAATTAGCCTCAAGAACATTGCTAATTACTCACAACCATAGTAAATTGTTACTTTTCTATTTGTATAAAAATTTGTAGGGATGATATCGGAATAAAGTGGAAGACACGGAGGCTGGAAGATCCACCTGATAAACACTCCCCCCACCCACTGCTGTGGTGTTCCAGGTCACTGGCAGCCTCCATCCCAAACTCCAGAGGAAACCCTGGGACTTCTTCAGGTAAGATTTCACTTTTGCACGCCACGTTGCTCCAGGACATGTTCTGGACTGGTGTAATTTCTGCTTGCGAAGAATTAGGCATGGGGGGAAGATCCTGGTCCGGCCTTCATCTGTACCCCATTAGCGACATGCAAATCAGATAACACACAGCCTCCAATGGGATTTCCAGTCTGGCAAGGCAGGCAGCATCAGAAGGTCCACTGTAATTTCATGCTAGCGTGAACCCGATTTTTGGGCCTCCCACCGAACTCTGTCCCCCCCTCCACCTGCCATTGATTCCAACGGCAGTGGCATGAGAATTCTGCCCATAGAGTTGGACAGTCAGACAGAGACGGTTGACAATTGAACAAAAGGACAAAAAGATGGAGACAGAGAACCAGAATGAATCAGATTCAGGCTTTGATTTTGAATGCCTTTACTTGACTTTAATAGAGTTATAATGGGCTCTGAATGATTGCAGTAATTTTACCTTCCTGCAAATAAATTAGAAAAAAAGACTTGAATTTAGAAAGCACCTTTCATAACCTCAAGGATTTCTGAAGATATTTTATATTTATTCCAGGGATGTGAACATCACTGGCTAAACCAGTATTTGTTCCATCTCTAGTCGTCCTTGAGAAGGTGATGGTGAGCCGCCTTCTGCAATCTTGTGGTGTAGGTACACCCACAATGATGCTAGGGAGTGGCTTCCAGGATTTATATCCAGTGACAATGAAGGAACAGCTGATATGGTTCCAAGTTAGGATGGTGTGTTGCTTGGAGAGGCAGTTGCTGATGTTTGTGACCCCAGGTATCTGCTGCATTTGTCTTGGTAGGTGGTAGAGTTTACAGGTTTTGAAGATATTGTTTGAGGATCCTCAGTGCAGCTTGTAGATGGCACACAATGCTCCCATTGTACATCAGTGGTGAAGGGTGTCGATGTTTCTGATCATGTGAAAAACTGCTTTACAATGAAGTATGTTAGTCACTGTTATGATGTACAAAACGCAACAGCCAATTCAGATAATCTATTTTCATGATGTTAAGTGAGGGATAAATATTGGCCAGAATAATGGAGAGAACTCACTTGCCTTTCTTTGAAACAGTGGCTGTATGTTCTCTTATCCCCACTCGAAGGGACAGATGGGGCATCTGTTTACTGTCTCATCTGAAAGAGATATCATTCTCTCAGTACCTGCACTGAGGAGGTCAGTCTGGATTATGGATTCAATTCTCTGGGGTGAGATTTGAACCTTCAACCCTCTGACTTCGGGGTGAGAGTGCAACCACTTGGGGAAGGGGGTAAAATCAGAGGGGAGGATACAGGATTCCACACCAATACTAACACCAGCATTGAATTCCACATCATCGAGTTACATTGGGTGCATAGCCCAGAAACACGCCATTCATCCCAAAGGATAAATGTCTCTGTTTACTCTCTAACCAAGCTGCCCCTCACCTTCCTTCATCTTCACCCATTTCTTTATTCTTTCATTCCTTTCTCCCTCATCCGTTTATCTCAGTTCCACTTAAATGTATCAATGTTATTCACTTTAACAGCTTTCTGGAGTAGAAAGTTCCACATTCTTACCACTCTCCAGGTAAAGAGGTTTCTCCTGAATTCCCTATTAAATTTATTAGTGACTATCTCATACTGAAGGTCCCAAGCTCTGGATGCCGTACGAGTGGAAACAGTTTTATTTATGTGTAACTTATCAAATATCTTTTATCATTTTAAAGATCTCTATCAGGTCACCTCCCTATTTTCTTTTTTCCCAGCCTGTTCAATCTCTCAGTCTGATCGTATTATTGCAAATCTTTTTTGAATCTTCTCTATTGCCTCGGCATCCTTTTTATAATATGGAGTCTTGAACTGTTTACAATGATCTGTGTGTGGTCTCACCAAGGTTCTATACAAGTTTAAAATAACATTTGAAACCTATGGCTCCAAAAATGAATCCAATGTTTTGTTTGCTTTTTATGGCCTCATTAAACGGTGCCATGACTCCTTAGTGATTTGTGTATCGATACCCTGGATCCTTCAACCCCATTTAGTCATTTATTTGCGATGAAGGAATATTATTTAAATGGAGAAAAATTACATCGTGCGACTGTGCAGAGGGACCTGGGGGTCCTTGTGCACGAATCGCAAAAACTCAGTCTGCAGGTGCAGCAGGTGATCAAGAAGGCGAATGGAATGTTGGCCTTTATCGCGAGGGGGATAGAATATAAAAGCAGGGAGGTCTTGCTGCAACTATACAAGGCACTGGTGAGGCCGCAACTGGAGTACTGTGTGCAGTTTTGGTCCCCTTATTTGCGAAAGGATATATTGGCCTTGGAGGGAGTGTAGAGAAGGTTCACCAGGTTGATGCCGGCGATGAGGGGTGTAGCTTATGAGGAGAGATTAAACAGATTGGGTCTGTACTCGTTGGAGTTTAGAAGGATGAGGGGTGATCTTATAGAGACATATAAGATAATGAAGGAGCTGGATAGGGTAGAGGTAGAGAGATTCTTTCCACTTAGAAGGGAAACCAGAACTACAGGGCACAGCCTCAAAATAAGTGGGGACCGGTTCAGGACAGAGTTGAGGGGGAACTTCTTCTCCCAGAGGGTAGTGAATCTCTGGAATTCTCTGCCCATTGAAGTGGTGGAGGTTACCTCGTTGAATATGTTTAAATCATGGGTAGATAGATTTCTGATCGATAAGGGAATTAGGGGATGTGGGGAGCAGGTGGGTAAGTGGAACTGATTCGCCTCAAATCAGCCATGATCTTGTTGAATGGCGGGGCAGTCTCGAGGGGCTAGATGGCCTACTCCTGCTCCTATTTCTTATGTTCTTATAAGTGTATCCTCCTTACTCTCCTACTCACTTTATACCAAATTAAAGTTCATTTGCCAATTACATATCCATTCTGCAAGTTTATTAATACATTCTTGTATTTTGTCATATTCGACTTTCTGTTAATTATATCCGCTGATTTGGTATAACAACCATGATCAATGTTGACATTGAGATCTGCACCAGTATAAAGATTGAGTGCAGCACTGGTCTCAGGTTTAGTATTGAGTCTGATATTGACACAGAGAGAGAATCAATTTGCCTTTAAAAAGAAAGATTACAACTTTAGGTTCAGTGAGTACGGCCTGGAGGCTTCACACCATCAGAATATAAAATGAGCAACCAGAAATTCCTCTTTATAAAGCTGACTGTCCATATTGTGAAAGAGGTATGAGGAAGCAAAGAAACATGAAAACCAGAAGCAGGAACAGGCCATTCGGCCCTTCGAGCTTGCTCGGCCATTCATTTTGATAATTGCTGATCATCGAATTCAACATCCTGATCCCCCCTTCCCCCATATCCCTTGATCCCTTTAGCCCCAAGAGCTATATCTAATTTCTTCTTGAAATCAGACAAAGTTTTGGCCAAAACTACATTCTGTGGCAGTGAATTCCACACATTCACCACCCCCTGGGTGAAGAAGTTTCTCCTCACCTCAGTTCTGAAAGGTTAAAAGTTTAAATTTTATTTATTAGTGTCACAAGTAGGCTCACATTAACACTGCAATGAAGTTACTGTGAAAAGCCCCTAGTCATAGAGTCATAGAGGTTTACAGCATGGAAAAAGGCCCTTCAGCCCAACTTGTCCATGTCGCCCTTTTTTTTAAACACTTAATCTCGTCCTAATTGCCTGCGTTTGGCCCATATCCCTCTTTACCCATCTTACCCATGTAACTGTCTAAATGCTTTTTAAAAGACAAAATTGTACCCGCCTCTACTATTACCTCTGACAGCTTGTTCCAGACACTCACCACCCTCTGTGTGAAAAAATTGCCCCTCTGGACCCTTTTGTATCTCTCCCCTCTCTCCTTAAACCTATGCCCTCTAGTTTTAGACTCCCCTATCTTTGGAGAAAGATATTGACTATCTCATCTATGTCCCTCATTATTTTATAGACCTCTATAAGATCACCCCTCAGCCTCCTATGCTCCAGAGAAAAAAGTCCCAGTCTATCCACCCTCTCCTTATAACTCAAACCATCAAGTCCAGGTAGCATCCTAGTAAATCTCTTCTGCACTCTTTCTAGTTTAATAATATCCTTTCTATAATAGGGTGACCAGAACTGTACACAGTATTCAAATGTGGCCTTACCAATGTCTTGTACAACTTCAACAAGACGTCCCAACTCCTGCATTCAATGTTCTGACCAATGAAACCAAGCATGCCGAATGCCTTCTTCACCACACTGTCCACATGTGACTCCACTTTCAAGGAGCTGTGAACATGTACCCCGAGATCTCTTTGTTCTGTAACTCTCCCCAGTGCCCTACCATTAACTGAGTTAGTCCTGCCCTGGTTCAATCTACCAAAATGCATCACCTCACATTTGTCTAAATTAAACTCCATCTGCCATTCGTCAGCCCTCTGGCCCAATTGATCAAGATCCCATTGCAATCTGAGATAACCTTCTTCACTATCCACTATGTCACCAATCTTGGTGTCATCTGCAAACTTACTAACCATGCCTTCTATATTCTCATCCAAATCATTGATATAAATGACAAATAACAGTGGACCCACCACCAATCCCTGAGGCACACCGCTGGACACATGTCTCGAGTTCGTGAAACAAATTTTGTATCCAGTTGGCTACTCACCCTGGATCCCGTGAGATTTAACCTTATGCAACAACCTACCATGCGGTACCTTGTCAAAGGCCTTGCTAAAGTCCATGTAGACAACATCAACTGCACTGCCCTCATCTATCTTCTTAATTACCCATTCAAAAAACTCAATCAAATTTGTGAGACATGATTTTCCACTCACAAAGCCATGCTGACTGTCTCTAATCAGTCCTTGCGTCTCTAAATGCCTGTAGATCCTGTCTCTCAAAATACCTTCAAACAACTTACCCACCACAGATGTGAGGCTCACCGGCCTGTCGTTCCCAGGCTTTTCCCTGCAGCCCTTTTTAAACAAAGGCACAACATTTGCCACTCTCCAATCTTCAGGCATTAGTCACCACACTCCAGCACCTGTTCAGGTACACTGAGGGAGAATTTTGCATGTCCAATGCACCTCACCTGTCTTTTGGATTGTGGGAGGAAACTGGAGTACCCAAAGGAAACCCATGCAAACACAGGGAGAACGTGCAGACTCCGCACAGACAGTGACCCAAGGCTGGAATCGAACCCGGGTCCCTGGCGCTGTGAGGCAGCAGTGCCAACTGCTGTGCCATCATGCTACCCCTTGTCCTCAAACTATGACCCCCGAGTTCTGGACTCCCCCACCATTGGGAATATTCTTTCTGAATCTACCCTGTTCAACCCTGTTAGAATTTTATAAGTTTCTAAACTCTTCTAAACTCCAATGAGTATAATCCTAACCGACTTAGTTTCTCCTCATTTGACAGACCTGCCATCTCAGGAATCAGCCCGGTACACCTTTGCTGTGCTCCCTCTATAGCAAGGACATCCTTCCTCAGATAAGGACACTAAAACTGCTCACAATACTCCAGATGAGGCCTCACCAATGCCCTACAATTTAGAATTCCCCTGCAATTATTTTGGGTCAATTGCTGAGAGACCTTATCACTCTCTACCTCATCCATGTACAGGATACTGTGTCAGGCACCCTTGAACAAGGAAAGCAAGGGCCCCAGTGGTCCCATTAAACCTCATTACAATTACCACGTGTGAGGGTGCAGGGTCCAAGTGGACAGAATTGCGATGCAATCTACTTGATTTTCTGAAGGCGCTGGAGCTAGGAAGTGAGCTTTGTTTTATTGGACGTCTGGCAGCAAAAGGTGACAATGCCGTGAGGAGATCAAGGAACATTCAAAGTAAGTAAATAAGCAGAAACTGTTTCAAGTGGCAAGACGGTCAGTGAGCAGAGGACACAGATTTAAGGTACCAAAAGAGAAAATGCTGGAAAATCTCAGCAGGTCTGGCAGCATCTGTAAGGAGAGAAAAGAGCTGATGTTTCGAGTCTAGATGACCCTTTGACAAAGCTTTGACAAAGGGTCATCTGGATTCGAAACGTCAGCTGTTTTCTCTCCTTACAGATGCTGCCAGACCTGCCAAGATTTTCCAACATTTTCTCTTTTGGTTTCAGATTCCAGCATCCGCAGTAATTTGCTTTTATACAGATTTAAGGTAATTGGCAAAAAAACAGGAGGGAGTTGAAGAGAATGTATTTTCTCAGCGAGATATGAAGATCTATTAAGTGTATGTTTAGTTATCCAACTCAATAACAGATCAGTCCTTCGCTGCAGGTTACGAAGGGTTCTGCTGAGCAGAATGGCAGGAGACACTGATATTCAGCTCCTAAAGGTGATCAAAGATCTTCAAGGTAAGACAATTTAATTCACAATCCTCCCACCTTTTCAACTTTTACCCCAGTCGTGTCTGTGTGAGATCTATTAACACTCACTGACCTAGAGTCATAGAGTCAAACAGCGCAGAAAAGGCCCTCTGGCCCATGGAGTCTGCATCAGCAATAACTACTCATTTAAATATTTTATAAAGGTTATAAAGTTTCCAGCCTCCACTACCTTCCCAGGCAGTACATTCCAGATTGCCACCACCCTCTGAGGGAAAAAATGTTTTCTCAAATTCCCTCTGAATCTCCTGTCCCTTACCCTAAAACTATGCCCCCTTGTGATTGATCCCTCAACCAAGGCAAATAGCTGCTCCCTGCTCACCCTGTCCATACCGATGACGTCTTTGTGTGAGACCCATTAACACTCATTGACCTGATGGGCTCAATTTTCCCGGCCCGCTGCACTGCTCGAGTAGTGCAGTGGGCCAGGATTCACGATTGGTGTCCAGCCGGTCACGACTTTCCTGGGCCATTTTTAATGGCATTATCAGTCTCACACTGGAAATCAATGGCTAGCACTGCTGCCTCACAGCACCAGGGGCCCGGGTTCGATTCCCAGCTTGGGTCACTGTCTGTGTGGAGTTTGCAAATTCTCCCTTTGTCTGCATAGGTTTCCTCCGCGTGCTCCCGTTTCCTCCACAGTCCGAAGATGTGCGTGCGGGTTAGGTTCATTAGCCCTGCTAGATTGACCCTAGTGGCAGGGGAATTAGCAAAGTAAATATGTGGGGTTACAAGAATAGGGCCTGGGTGGGATTGTGGTCGGTGCAAACTCGATGGGCCGAATGGCCTCCTTCTGCACTGTAGGGATTCTATGATCTACTCACAGACCGGCACGTGTGCAGTGGCCTGCTCAGCACATTGATGCTGGCCACTCAGTGGATTTACGCCCCACCCCCTTTTTTATATTCCTGCGTGGCACATGGGCGTTGCTGGCTGGCCACCATTAATTGCCTAGTTGCCCTTAGAGGGCAGTTGAGAGTCAACCAGATGGCTGTGGATCTGAAACCACATGTAGGCCAGACCAGGTAAGGACAGCAGATTTGCTTCCCTAAAAGACATTATTGAACCCAAATGGATTTTTCCGACAATGGTTTCATGGTCACCAGTAGATTTTTAATTCCAGATATTTTTGATTGAATTCAAATTTCACCATCTGCTGTGGCGGGATTTGAAACCGGGTCCCCAGAACATTAGCTGAGTTTCTGGATTAATAGTCTAGCAATAATTCCACTTGGCCATTGTCTCCCCTAACCAGCTTGAATCCCTGGGTGAAACACAGAGTGCTGAAAATTCACCTGACTAGGTACACGCAAAAAACATAGGGAAAATCTCTCATTTTCCCGCCTGTTGGGCACTTAGTTTTTTTGGGGGGAAAATCGCCCCCTTTGTGTCTGTGTGAGATCCTTTAACACTCACTGACCCTGTCCTATTTCACAGATTCAATCCAAGAGCTTTGCAAAGAGCAGGAGAGGAATCAGCTGCCCATCACTGATGTCAGCCCTGTTCTCTATAAGTTGTGCATGAAGCTAGAATACCTTTTACAGGTAGGAGATCTCACTCTGCAATTTCATCCACAGCTCAAACCAGTTTTCAATTGTATCTTTTCTGTCTATGACATCTCAAATATCAGGGTGAGGGCTACTAGTGCTGGCAAATGGAAAGTATTAGTATCTAATTATCATTCTATCTTCCTGCCTTTAATCTCTGTCTTTATCTTCTTCTGCCTCTGTGTCTTCCTCTGTGTCTATCATGTTCAATCTCTACTTATTTTTAATTCCCACTATCTCTCTCCATCCATCAGTCTCTCTCTCTCTTCCTGTATCTGTCTACCTCACACTAGTTCTGTCTGTCTCCATTTGTACCTGTTTTTCAGATGAATTTATCCCTATTTTTCTCTCTCCCCAGTATGATCAGAAGGAGAGGAAAACTATTTTCGGGAGTCAGAAGGATTATTGGGATTATATCTGTGTTGTCCTGAATAACCACAAGTGTGGAACAAATGCGTTGAAATTTATTAACAACACAATAAGGGTACGTGCTGATGGAATGGGCTTCATTGAAACTGTGCAGTTATAGTTTTCTAACTGGGAACACTCCAAGTTTTAAACTTTCACAAAAATATACAGCAAGCCAAACTGTCCATCACACATGCTGTACTGCAACCTGCTTGCATCATCATTATGGCCACCCACACCCAAACTGACCCTGCAATTAATGGGAGATGCTGCAAAGAAAATACGTGGTCAGTCAAAGTAACTCTGCTAAATTACGCCCCAAAGAACAATAATTGAGCAGGTTCCAGGAGAGCCCATTGAATGGAATCAATCATCCCGACTAACCCATTAATAACTCACAATTCTCTCCACTCATGACAACTGGATGACTCTGCGCAGCCAACTGGGGAGGGAACCTGGACTTTTGGCTCATTTACACATTGCCTTTCACACCTAATACATTACGGGAGGCCATATGCGTATTTTTGCACACTGAACCTTGGTGTAAGTAGCAGTTCTTGTGCACTAAGTAATGAGCCAATAACTTTCTCAATGCCCTCTCTCTCTCTTTCTCTTTGTGACCAACAGCTGAAGACCTCAGTGGGCAAAGGACGAGCCTTCATCCGATACTGTCTCGTCCAACAGCAATTGGCAGACTCACTGCAGCTCTGTTTCCTCAATCAAGACTTGGCCAGGTAAGGAAAAGATGACATTTACACACCTGGATGCGATTAGGTGGGAACGAAGAGATGGAGAGACAAATCATGGATTTAAAACAGAAATAAACCCTCTCCATCTTGTTGCACCTGATGTCCGACTGCAAATGAAGCTGAGTTTAATGTACCAAGTATTAGAAAATGCCTTACTGTCTCCATCCTCAATCCCTCACTGTCCCCAAGAAACAGATTATCTAGTTATTGCCACATTGCTGTTTCTGGGATCTTGCTGTGCATAACTTGGGTGCTGCGCTTCTTGGAATACCACAGTGTCTACACTTTAAAAATATTTCACTAGCTATTACAATGCTTTGTGACAGCTAGTGGTCATGAAAGGCGCTGTAGAAGTAGATGTCTTTCTTTTTCATGCCTTTAATTAAATTCAGACTCCTACCCATAATGCAATAAATGGTGCTGTGGGCAAGGATCTGTCAAAGTGCTGCCTGGAGAATGTCCCAGACAGATGAATCACTTCAGCTCAGGTGGGAGCTGGTGTACCCTCTGCCTCAGTGTCCACTTCTCTGGCTTTCCCTGTTGGCTCAATAGTTCTCCTCAAAGGATGTTATTGGAACTGCTGGTATCCTGGGAATTAAAGAGGGTGACAGCAATTGTGGCATGGGAACTGAGGAGCAGGCATAGGCCATTCAGCCCATCGAACCTGCTCTGCTGTTCAATACAATTATGGCTGATCATCCTCTTCATTGCCCTTTCCCCACACTATCCCAGCATCCCAGCATGTTATTGCTATTTTGCTATTTATTTTGCTATTTTGAATTCAGTCAATCTCTGTTTTAAACACTCAGTGACTGAACTTCTCTGGAGTCAAGAATTCCAAAGACTAACAATCCTCTGTGTAAAGAATTTCTCTGAATCTCAGTCCCCCAGCTTCCCCCATTGTTTTGAAGTAGTGCACTCTGGTTCTGGACTCCCCAACCAAGGGAAACATCTTATCTGTATCTAACCTGTCTATTTCTTCAGGTATTTTGTAGGTTTCAATAAGATTACCCCTCATTCTTCTAAATTCTCAAGAATACAGGCCCAGGTTCCCCAGTCTCCCTTCATAAGACAGTTCCACATTCCCCAGAACATGTCTGGTGAACTTTTGTTGCATTCCCTCTATGGCAATAATACCCTTCCTAAGATAAGGGGACCCCAAATCTGCACACAATACTCCAGGTGCGGTCTAACCAAGGTTATTTTGATATGATTTGGTTTATTATTGTCGCATGTATTAACATGCAGTGAAAAGTATTATTTCTTGCGCTATGCAGACAAAGCATACCATTCATAGAGAAGGAAATGAGAGAGTGCAGAATGTCGTGTTACAGTCATAGTTAGGGTGTAGAGAAAGATCAACTTAATGCAAGGTAGGTCCACTCAGAAGTCTGACAGCAGCAGGGAAGAATCTGTTCTTGAGTCGGTTGGTCCGTGATCTCAGACTTTTGTATCTTTTTCCTGACGGAAGAAGGTGGAAGAGAGAATGTCCGGGGTGCGTGGGGTCCTTAATTATGCTGGCTGCTTTGCCGAGGCAGCGGGAAGTGTAGACAGAGTCAATGGATGGGAGGTTGGTTTGAGTGATGGATTGGGCTACATTCATGACCTTTTGTAGTTCCTTGCAGTCTTAGGCAGAGCAGGAGCCATACCAAGCTGTGATACAACCAGAAAGAATGCTTTCTATGGTGCATCTGTAAAAATTGGTGAGAGTTGTAGCTGACATGCCAAATTTCCTTAGTCTTCTGAGAAAGTAGAGGTATTGGTGAAGCAAGACTTCACTACTCCTGTATTCAAATCATCTTGCGATAAAGGCTAAAATACCATTAGCCTTCCTAATTGTTGCTGTGCCTGCATGTTAGCTTTCAGTGATTTATTGGTGAGGACACCCAGGTTCCTTTGTGCACTGAGGCCTGAATTCTCTGGCCGTTCATGCCAGCAGGATTCTCTGGTCCCACTGCAGTGCACAGAGATTTGACCGAGCACCAAATTTTCCGTCCTCACCTACAGTGGTGGCAAGGCATGAATGGCTGGAGAATTCTGTTCCTACACTTTCTAATTTGTCAAATTGCCCATCTGTTCCTCCTACCAAGGTAGATAGCCTCCAGCACAGTGGTTAGCACTGCTGCCTCACAGCGCCAGGAACCTGGGTTCGATTCCCAGACTTAGGTCACTGTCTGTGCGGAGTCTGCACGTTCTCCTCATGTCTGCCTAGATTGCATCCTCTGGGTGCTCCTGTTTCCTCCCACAGTCTGAAAGACGGGCTGGTTAGATGCATTAGCCCTACTAAATTGTCCCTCAGTTATATCTGAACAAGCGCCGGAATGTGGCAACTTGGGGATTTTCACGGTAACTTCATTGCAGTGTTAATGTCAGCCTACTTGTGACATCAATAAATACATTTTATACTTTTCCACTTTATATTTCATCTGTCATGTTTGTGGCTCACGCGCTAAGTCTGTCCAAATCTTTTTGAAACTACATTACATCTTCCTCACAGCACATATTCCCATCAAGCTCTGTATTATCTGTGAACTTGATAAAATTACATTTGGTCCCCATCAAAATCATTGATAAAGGGTGAAATTCTTCATTCCCTCCTCACCAGGTTTTGCATGGCAGAGTGGGGCTCGCCATTGGCCACTGGCAGAATTTTCTGGTCCCGCCAAAGTTGACGGTGATTTACATTCCTCGCCAATGCTGACATTGGAAAACCTGTGGCAGAAGTTGATTTCAGCAGAAGCAGAAGATGTCACTGGCAGGAAGGGATGGAGAATTACGCTCACATTTTGTGAATAGCTGGGGCCTCAGGTACTGATGATCCTTGTGGTACCCCACTGGTCACAGCCTGCCAATGTGAGAATGACCCACTTATTCCGACTGTTTTCTGCCTGTTAACCAATCCTTAATCCATGCCAGTATATTATCTCCTATCTCATGTACTTTCATTATGCTAACGAACCTCCTGTGGGGGACTTTATCAAAAGCCTTCTGAAAATCCAAGTACATGACATCTTTAACTCTGCTTTAACAATTCTGCTTGTAACAACCTCAAAAACACCAACAGATTCATCAAACAATATTTCCCATTCATAAATATATGTTGATTATGCCCATCAGATCATTATTATCTGAATGTCCATTTATCACATCTTTTATAATAGATTCTAGCATTTTCCCTACTATTGATGTCAGGCTAACAGGCCTGTAGTTCCCTGTTTTCTCTCTCCCTCTCTTGTTAAACAGTGGGGTGACATTTGCTACCTTTGAATCTTCCAGAATCTATTGGATTTTGGAAGATGGTCACCAATGCATCCACCATCTCCACAGCAATCTCTTTTAACATTCTGGGTTGTAGAATATCGGGTTCCGGGATTCATCAATCTTCAGTTTCATTAATTTCTCCAATACACCTTCTTACTAATACAAATTTCCTTCAATTCCACATTTTCGCTAATCTCTTGGATCTCTAATTCTGGGAGATTTATTGTATCTTCCTCAGTGAAAATAGACACAAAATAATCATTTGCTATTCTGCCATTTCTCTCGTGATGGATTCTCCTGAAACCAAAAGAGAAAATACTGGAAAATCTCAGCAGGTCTGGCAGTGTCTGTAAAGAGAGAAAAGAACAGACGTTTCGAGTCCAGATGACCCTTTGTCAAAGCTCATGGATTCTCCTGACTCTGCCTGTAATGGACCCACATTTGCCTCAGTCAAATGCTTCCTTTTTAAAACATAAAAATTTATACAGTCTGTTATTCTGTTTTTTTGTTAATTTTACATTCATATCCTATTCTCCCTTTCTTTATCAGTTTGCTTTATTCTAAAAACCACCCAATCCTCAGGTGTACCACTATTTCTGGTAACTTTATAGGCCTTTTCTTTTGGATTTTATACAATCCTTAAATTCCTTTGTTAGGCACAGCTAACTGACTTTTCTTTTTGGGGTTTTCTGCTTGAAGTGCCTCACAGCGCCAGGGACCCGGGTTCAATTCTGGCCTCGGCTCACTGTGGAGTTTGCACATTCTCCCCGTGTCTGCGTGGGTTTCTTCCAGGTGCTCCAGTTTCCTCCCACAGTCCAAAGGGGTTAGGTGGATTGGCCATGGTAAATTGACCCTGATATCAGGGGAAAAGCAGGGTAAATATGTGGGGTTACGGGAATAGGGCCTGGGTGGAATTGTGGTTGGTGCAGACTTGATGGGCCGAATGGCTTTCTTCTGCACTGTAGGGATTCTAAACAATGTATGGTTGCTGTGAACTATGTAATAATTATTTAAAGACTATCCATTGCCTTTGTATCATATCTTTTAAAGTACTTTCCCATTCCACCTCAGCCAATTTGTCCCTCATACCATCATAATTTCCTTTGTTCAAATTTAGCATCCTGGCTTTAGATTGAGCTACCTCACTTTCAAACATAATGTAAAATTCTATCCTATTCTACTCAGATTATGGCGTTTTTCATATTTTTTTCCTTTCATTTCTGTGGGCGCCACCAACCATTAGGACTGAGCTGCGGTCAGGAGGGGATGGAGTTTGGGCAGTTTCAAGGAGTGGCGAGCCCCCTCATACAAGCGGCCAAATCTTTAAATGAAATGATTTATGGAAAGAGATGAGTAAATGTAGGATTATCCTAATCAGAGCAGAAAAGGTTAAGGAGGGATTTAATGGAGATGTTCAAAATCATGAATAGTTTTGCGAGAATGAATAAGGAGAAATTGTTTGCAGTGGCAGGCTGGTCAGTCACTGGTGAACACAGATTGAAGATAATCGGCTGTAGAACCAGAAGGGGATGGGAGAAGTTTTACACAGTGAGTCCTTGTGATCTGGAATGTGCTATTTGAAAAGACGATGGAAGCAGATTCAACAGGAACTTTCAAAATGGAAATGAAAACGAGCAGGGCTATGGAGAAAGAACAGGGTATAGATAAAGGTAGAAGGATCATAGAATCATAGAATTCCGACAGTGCAGAAGGACGCCATTCAGCCCATCGAGTCTGCACCATCTATAATCCCACCCAGGCCCTATTCCTAGAACCCCGCATATTTACCCTGTGAATCCCCCTCAATCTAGAGTCAATATTGCATGGCCAATCAACCTAACCCACACATCTTTGGACTGTGGGAGGAAACCGGAGCACCCGGAGGACACACGGGGAGAATGTGCAAACGCCACCCAGATAGTGACCTGAGTCTGGAATTGAACCCAGGTCCCTGGCGCTGTGAGGCAGCTGTGCTAACCACTGTGCCATCGTGCCACCCAAACCAGAGGATCGAGTACCAAAGGACACTGATTTAAGGTACTTGGCAAAAGAAGCAATGGTGACATGAGAAAAAAACTTGTATTGCAATAATTCTGTGATTCTATAGTGTAACTAACTGGGAATTATCGATGACTAGAAAATGAACTGAATGAGCCATAAAAATACTATGGCTACAAGAGCAGGCCAGAGGCCAGGAATCCTGCACCGATTAATCACCTCCTGGTACTTTTTTTTAAATTCATTCGTGGGACATGGGTGTTGCTGGATGGCCAGCATTTATTGCCCATCCCTAGTTGTCCTTGAGAAGGTAGTGGTGAGCTGCCTTCTTGAAATGTTGCAGTCCACATGCTGTGGCTTGGCCCAAAATGCCGTTAGGGATGGATTTCCAGGATTTTGACCCAGCGACTGCAAAGCAACGGCGATATATTTCCAAGTCAGGATGGTGAGTGGTGAGGGGAACTTGCAGGTGGTGGTATCCCCATGTATTTGCTGCCCTTGTCCTTCTAGATGGAAGTGATCATGGGTTTGGAAGGTGCTGTTTAAGGATCTTAGGTGAATTGCTGCAGTGCATCTTATAGATAGTACACACTGCTGCTACTGAGCGTTGGTGGTGGAGGGATTGGATGTTTGTGGATGTGGTGCCAGTCAAGCAGGCTGCTTTGTCCTGGATTGTGTCAAGCTTCTTGAGTGTTGTTGGAGCTGCACCATGCAGGGAAGTGGGGAGTATTCCATCACGTTCCTGACTTATGCCTTGTAGATGGTGGATAGGCTTTGGGGAGTCAGGAGGTTACTTGCCACAGTATTCTTAGCCTCTGACCTGCTCTTGCAGCCACTGTGCTTATGTGGCAAGTCCAACTGAGTTTCTGATCAACGGTAACCCCAAGGATGTTGACAGTGGGGGATTAAGTGATAGTAATATCGTGAATGTCAAGGGCAGTGGTTAGAGTGTCTCTTATTGGTGATGGTCACTGCCTGGCATTTGTGTGGCGCAAATGTTACTTGCTACTTGTCAGCCCAAGCCTGGATAGTGTCCAGATCTTGTTGCACTTGAACATAGAACATAGAACATTACAGCGCAGTACAGGCCCTTCGGCCCTCGATGTGCGCCGACCAGTGAAACCAATCTAAGGCCCATCTAACCTACACTATTCCAATATCATCCATATATTTATCCAATAACCATTTGAATTCTCTTAATGTTGACGAGTCCACTACTGCTGCAGGCAGGGCATTCCACGCCCTTACTACTCTCTCTGAGTAAAGAACCTACCTCTAACATCTGTCCTATATCTATCACCCCTCAATTTAAAGTTATGTCCCCTCGTGTTAGCCATCACCATCCGAGGAAAAAGGCTCTCACTATCCACCCTATCTAATCCTCTGATCATCTTGTATGCCTCTATTAAGTCACCTCTTAACCTTCTTCTCTCTAACGAAAACAACCTCAAGCCCCTCAGCCTTTCCTCATACGATTTTCCCACCATACCAGGCAACATCCTGGTAAATCTCCTCTGCACCCTTTCCAATGCTTCCACTTCCTTCCTGTAATGCGGTGACCAGAACTGTACGAAATACTCCAAGTGCGGCCGCAACAGAGTTTTGTACAGTTGCAACATGACCTCCTGGCTCGGAAACTCAATCCCTCTACCAATAAAAGCTAACACACCGTACACCTTCTTAACAACCCTATCAACCTGGGTGCCAACTTTCAGGGATCTATGCACATGCACCCAGATCCCTCTGTTCATCCACACTACCAAGTATCTTACCATTAGCCCAGTACTCTGTATTCCTGTTACTCCTTCCAAAGTGAATCACTTCGCACTTTTCCGCATTAAACTCCATTTGCTACCTCTCAGCCCAGCTCTGCAGCTTATCTATGTCCCTCTGTAACCTGCCACTTCCCTCCGCACTGTCTACAACTCCACCGACTTTAGTGTCATCTGCAAATTTACTAATCCATCCTTCTATGCCCTCATCCAGGTCATTAATAAAAATGACAAACAGCAGTGGCCCTAAAACAGATCCTTGCGGTACACCACTAGTACCTGAACTCCAGGGTGAATATTTCCCATCAACCACCACCCTCTGTTTTCTTACAGCTAGCCAATTCCTGATCCAAACCACCAAATCTCCCTCAATCCCATGTGTCCGTATTTTCTGCAAAAGCTTACTGTGGGGAACCTTATCAAATGCTTTGCTGAAATCCATATACACCACATCAACCGCTTTACCCTCATCCACCTCTTTGGTCACCTTCTCAAAGAACTCAGTAAGGTTTGTGAGGCACGACCTACCCTTCACAAGACCGTGCTGACTATCCCTAATCAAATTATTCCTTTCCAGGTGATTATAAATCCTATCTCTTATAATCCTTTCCAATACTTTGCCCACAACAGAAGTAAGGCTCACTGGTCTATAATTACCAGGGTTGTCCCTACTCCCCTTTTTGAACAAGGGGACAACATTTGCTATCCTCCAGTCTTCTGGCACTGTTCCAGTAGACAATGATGACCCAAAGATCAAAGCCAAAGGCTCTGCAATCTCCTCTCTAGCCTCCCAGAGAATCCTAGGATAAATCCCATCCGGCCCAGGGGACTTATCTATTTTCACACTTTCCAGAATTGCTAACACCCCCTCCTTATGAACCTCAATCCCATCCAGTCCAACCGCCTGCATCTCAGTACTCCCTTTGACACTGTCCCTCTCCAGTGTGAATACTGATGAAAAATATTCATTTAGTGCCTCTCCTATCTCTTCAGACTCCACGCACAACTTCCCACTCCTGTCCTTGACTGGCCCTAATCTTACCCTAGTCATTCTTTTACTCCTGACATACCTATAGAAAGCTTTAGGGTTTTCCTTGATCCTACCTGCCAAAGACTTCTCATGTCCCCTCCTGGCTCTTCTTAACTCTTTCAGTATCTGAGCAGTCGCAAATAATTCTGAATATTGTGCAATCGTCGGCAAACATTTCCACCTCTGACCGTATGACAGAGGGAAGGTCATTGATGAAGCAGCTGAAGATGGTTGGGCCTCGGACACTACCCTGAGGAACTCAAAGAACAAAGCACAAAGAAAATCTAAGCACAGGAACAGGTCCTTTGGCCCTCCAAGCCTGCGCTGATCACGTTGTCCTATCTGGACCAACCGCTTATGTCCCTCTATTCCCCATTTGTTCATATGCCGATCAAGATAAGTCTTAAATGTGGCTAAAGTAACTGCCTCAACCATCTCACTTAGCAGTGTATTCCAGGCCCCCACCACCCTCTGTGTAAAAAATCTCCCCCGCACATCTCCACTCAACCTTTCCCCCTTACCTTGAACTTCTGCCCCCTTGTAATTGTCATTTCTGCCCTGGGAAAAAGCTTTCAACTGTTCACCCTATCAATACCTCTCATAATTTTATAAACTTCTATTAGGTCGCCAGAGGGAACAATCCCAGTTTATTCAATCTCTCCTCATAGCTAATACCCTCCATACCAGGCAACATCCTGGTAAACCTTTTCTGCACTCTCTCCAAAGCGTCCACGTCCTTCTAATAGTGTAATTACCAGAATTGGACATAGTATTCCAAATGTGGCCTAACCAATGTTTTATACAACTGTAACATAATTTGCCAACTTTTATACTCGATGCCCCAGCCGATGAAGGCAAACATGCCATATGCTTTCTTCACCACCTTTTCCACCTGTGCTGCCACTTATAAGGATCGGTGGACCTGTACTCCCAGATCTTTCTGTGTGTCTATGCTCCTGATTGTTCAACCATTTATTTTATAGCTCCCACCTGAATTGGATCTACCAAAATGCATCACCTCACATTTGTCCAGATTAAATTCCATCTGCCATTTCTCCGCCCATTTTTCCAGCCTATCTCTATCCTGCTGTATTCTCTGACAATCTTCATCGCAATCTGCAACTCCCGCCAATCTTAGTATCATCTGCAAACTTGCTAATCAGACCAGCTATGTTTTCTTCTAAGACATTTATATATATTACAAACAACAGAGGTCCCAGCACTGATCCCTGCGGAACATCACTAGTTACAGACCTCCGTTCAGAAAAACACCCTTCCAACGCTACCCTCTGTCTTCTATGGCCAAGCCAGTTCTGAATCCATCTAGCCATCCATTTAATCTTTTGCACCAGCCTGCCATGAGGGACCTTGTCAAATGCTTTACTAAATCATGTAGACAACATCCACAGCCCTTCCCTTGTCAATCATTTTTTCACCCCCTCAAAAAACTCAGTTAAATTAGTGAGATGACCTCCCTTATACAAAACCATGTTGTCTATCGCTAACAAGACCATTTAGTTCAAAATGTGTATAGATCCTATTCCTAAGAATCTTCTCCAACAATTTCACTATCACTGACGTCAAGCTCACAGGCCTATAATTAACCGGGTTATCCTTGCTACCCTTCTTAAATAACGGGACAACATTGGCTATCCTCCAATCCCCTGGGACCTCACCAGTGGCCAATGAAGAAACAGAGATTTTGGTTAGAGGCCCAGCAATTTCATCTCTTGTCTCCCTCAGTAATCTGGAATAAATGTCATCTGGCCCTGGGGATTTGTCTACCTTAATACTTTTTAATTCACCTAACACTCCCTCCCTCGTAATGATGACTTGTTCTAAAGAGTTTGCACACCCCTCTGAGACACCATCAATCGATGTGTCCCTCTCCTTTGTGAATACCAGTGCAAAGTACTCAGTAAGGATCTCACCACTTCCTTTGATTCTATCAAAATTTCCCTCCTTTGTCCTTAAGTGGACCAACTCTTTCTCTAGCTACCCTCTTGTTCCTAACATATGTATAGCACTGTTGATGTCTCCTTCCATCACGTTACTGATGATCGAGAGTAGACTGATGGAGTAACTGGCCAGGTTGGATTTGTCTTGCATTTTGTGTACAGGACATTCCTGGACAATTTTTCACATTGTCGAGTAGATGCGAGTGTTGTAACTGTACTGGAAGAAATTTCCCAAAGCCTGTCCACCATCTACAAGACACAAATCTGGAATATAATGGAATACTATCCAGGATGAGTACATCTCCAACACCACTCAAGAAGCTTGACACCATCCAGGGAAAAGGAGCCTGCTTGATTGGGTCCCCAACAATCACTTAAAAGATTCACTCCCACACACAGTGGCAGTAACGTATACCATCTACAAGATGACTTGCAGCAACTCATCAAGGCTCCTTTAACAGTAACTTCCAAACACCTGAACTTATGTTCTGATTATATCTAATATCTAGAAGGACAAGGACAGCAGACACATAGGAGCCAAACCACTAGCAAGTTCTCCATCCTGCCTTGGAAATACCTCGCTGTTCCTTCCCTGTCGCTAAGGCAATATCCTGCAACTCCCACACAACAGCTTTGTGGGTGTACCTACACCATAGGAAAAGAACAGTTCAAGAAGGTGGTTCATTGTCGTCAGCAATGCTCACAACCTGTGAAAGAATTCATAAAGATGAGTAAGCTGGATAGGGTAATATTAGACACTATATGTGCAGGGCACCATTGAGGAAAGTTTTTCAGCCAAGCTGATGAAGATTAATTAGGATCAAATTTGTGAGGAACAGGCACCAAGACTGGCACACACTGATGGACAGGAGATATTGTCTTGCAAAAACTGTGCTGATCTGTCACATCATTACTCTAATATGCACTGCATTGACTGCTCTTTTACAGTGACTGGTATTATGCCAGGAACCCCTTCCTGTCTGAAAGGCTCAGATCTGACATCACAGAACAGTTGTACTCTCTGAACGGAATACATTTTGACCTAGCTTTGGAAACTGTTGACTTGGACACATCGTGGCCATTGGGCAGCTGGTAAGGAGACAGACAGAACCAGGGAATAGAAGATGTAGAAACTGGTTCCTTTGCCTTTCCATTGAAACCTCAACCAATAGGGTACAGTTCCGCATACTTGTCCTGGCGTGGCCATAAAGCCCGGGTGATTGAGCGCCAGCTCTCTAAGCACATTCAAAATATGATTCCAATGAATTTTTAAAAATTAATCAGCCTCTCACCCATTTCTGGCGAGAGGCTGACCGCACTGGAAATCCAGGTGTCGTGAAATCGCGATGATAGCAAAAACCAACACCACACTAGCCGCCTTACGCCGATTTTATGGCATTTTCCTGCCACAAAACAGGTGTAAAGCAGCGGTAAAATTCTGCCGACTGATGCTCACTGGGAGACAGTTCCACACACACAGACTCTCACTGGGATACAGTTCCACATACACTGACTCTCACTGGGATACAGTTCCACATACACTCTCTCTCACTGGGATACAGTTCCACACACACTGACTCTCACTGGGATACAGTTCCACACACACTGACTCTCACTGGGATACAGTTCCACACACACAGACTCTCACTTGGATACAGTTCCACACACACTCTCTCTCACTGGGATACAGTTCCACACACACTGACTCTCACTGGGATACAGTTCCACACACACTGACTCTCACTGCAATACAGTTCCATACACACTGGGGTTGCACGGTGGCACAGTGGTGAGCACTGCTGCCTCACAGCACCAGGGATCCAGGTTCGATTGCACCTTGGGTCACTGTCTGTGTGGAGTTTGCATATTCTCCCCATGTCTGCGTGAGTTTCCTCCAGGTGCAGTCCAAAAGACGTGCTGGTGCATTGGCCATGCTAAATTCTCCCTCAGTGTACGCGAACAACGTTGGAGTGTGGCAACTGGGGGATTTTCACAGTAACTTCATTGTAGTGTTAATATAAGCCGACTTGTGACACTAATAACTAAACTAAACTAAGCACTGACTCTGACCGGGGGACAGTGAATTAAATAAAGACTAGTATTTCTACGAGATCAGTTAAATCAGGCAAAAGATCCTGTGCCTTGGTTGACATAAAGCGCAATGTTTTGTGCCTCATGATATAAATTTGTTTGAAGGAGGTCATCTATCATTTTAAAAAGGGAAACAAAACCACACACACAGAGCAAACTGACATCATTAGTCACTTAGAAACTAGGGTACTGGAGATGAGCTGAAACAGAAAAGGGAATTGATAGCTCACTAAAATAGAACAGCAAACACAATGCATAATTAGTCAAATAAAACTCAATCTCAAGTATCTGTCATTGTACATATAAGTTATAGAAATCATAGAAACCCCTACAGTGCAGAAAGAGGCCATTCGGCCCATCGAGTCTGCACCTACCACAATCCCACTCAGGCCCTACCCCCATATCCTACCCGCTAATCTACGCATCCCAGGGCACTAAGGGGCAATTTTAGCATGGCCAATCAACCTAACCCACACATCTTTGGACTGTGGGAGGAAACCGGAGCACCTGGAGGAAACCCGCGCAGACACGAGGAGAATGTGCAAACTCCACACAGATAGTGACCTGAGCCAGGAATCGAACCCGTGTCCCTGGAGCTGTAAAGCAGCAGTGCTAACCACTGTGCTACCGTGCAGTTCTCCAAACCCCTCAATTAGATTCTACCTGCTATTCGCTCTGGTGTATCTGCTGTTCAATATATTAACCCCTTAAAACCCTCAATTAAATTCCAGGCTGTAACCAAATCCCATTTCTCTATTCTGTATGACAAAACATTTGCATTTTTCTGAAACTGAGTTTTTAAAAATGTTTTAATTGGATGTGGGCATCACTGGCAAGGCTAGCATTTGTTGCCCATCCCCAATTGCCCCAAACTGAGTGACTTGAGCGGCCATTTCAGAGGGCAGTTTATAGTCAACAACATTACTGCGGGTTTGGAGTCACACATCGACCAGACTGCATAAGAACGGCAGATTCCTTTCCTGCAGGACATTAGTGAGCCATCACAACAATTGATGAAGGTTTTATAGAAACATAGAAAAACTAAAGCACAAACAAGCCCTTCGGCCCCACAAATTGTGCCGAACATATCCCTATCTTCTAGGCCTACCTATAATCCTCCATCCTATTAAGTCCCATGTACTCATCCAGGAGTCTCTTAAATGTCCCTATTGAGTTTGCCTCCACCACCACTGACGGCAGCCGATTCCACTCGCCCACCACCCTCTGTGTGAAAAACTTCCCCCTAACATTTCCCCTGTACCTACCCCCCAGCACCTTAAACCTGTGTCCTCTCGTAGCAGCCATTTCCACCCTTATGGTGACCATTACTGAGGCTACCATTATATTCCAGATTAAATGAATTGAATTTGGATTCCACCAGATGTTATGATGGGATTCGATCCCGAGAGCATGAGTCTCAGTCCCTGGGTTACTCGTTATAAGACTATAAGACTATAAGATCAAGAGACATAGGAGCAGAAGTAGGCCAGGCAGCCAATGAAGTCTGATATGATAATCCTTAACTTCATTTCGGACAAATGCGAGGTGATGCATTTTGGTAGATCCAATTCAGGTGGGAGCTATAAAATAAATGGCAGAACCATCAGGAGCATAGACACACAGGGAACTCTGGGAGTACCGGCCCACAGACCCTTAAAAGTGGCACCACAGGTGGAAAAGGTGGTGAAGGAAGCATATGGCATGCTTGCCTTCAATGGCCAGGGCATCGAGATTAAAAGTTGGCAAGTTATGTTACAGTTTAATAAAACATTGGTAAGGCCACATTTGGAATATTGTGTCCAATTCTGGTCACCACACTACCAGAAGGATATGGAGGCTTTGGAGAGAGTACAGGAAAAGTTTACCAGGATGTTGCCTAATATGGAGGGTATTAGCAATGAGGAGAGATTGAATAAACTGGGATTGTTCTCCCTGGAAAGACGGAGGCTGAGAGGCGACTTGATAGAAATTTATAAAATTATGAGAGGTATAGATAGGGTGAACAGTTGAAAGCTTTTTTCCCAGGGCAGAAATGACAATTACAAGGGGGAAAAGTTCAAGATAAGGGGAGAAAGGTTCAGTGGAGATGTGCGGGGCAAGTTTTTCACTTGCGGTGAATGGAGCTATTAGAAGGGGGCATAACTATAGGGTTCGTGGTGGGAGATACAGGAAGGATATCAGAGGTAGGTTCTTTACGCAGAGAGTGGTTGGGGTGTGGAATGAACTGCCTGCAGTGATAGTGGAGTCAGACACTTTAGGAACATTTAAGTGGTTATTGGATAGGCACATGGAGCACACCAGGATGATAGGGAGTGGGATAGCTTGATCTTGGTTTCAGATAAAGCTCGGCACAACATCGTGGGCCGAAGGGCCTGTTCTGTGCTGTACTGTTCTATGTTCTTAGAGGGTGGTGGGGGCCTGGAATGCACTGCCAAGTGAGGTGGTTGAGGCAGTTATGTTAGCCACATTTAAGACTTATCTTGATGGACATATGAACAAACAGGGAATAGAAGGATGTAAGCGGCTGGTCTAGATGGGACAATGTGATCGGCGCAGGCTTGGAGGGCCGAAAGGCCTATTCCTGTGCTGTACTGTTCTTTGTTCTTTGCTCTTTGTTCATTTTCCCACCTTATCCCCTTAACCCTTGACTTCCTGACTGACTAAAATCTATCTCAAACTTGAACATATTTCATGATCCAGTCTTTATCGCCCTCTGCAGTAAAGAATTCTACAGATTTATTACACTCTGAGAGAAGAAATTCCTCACCATCGCTTTCTTTAATGGGTGACCCTTTACTCTGAGATTATGCCCTCTTGTCGTAGACTCTCCCACAAGGGAAAAGAAATTCACAGCATCCACTCTGTCCAGCCCCTAAGAATCCTATATGTCTCAAAAGGTTGTCTCTCATTCTTCTAAACTCCAATGAGTACAGTCCCAACCTACTTAACCTTTCCTTATAAGAAAATCTCTCCATTCCCAGCATCAACCAGTGAACCTTCACTGGACTGCCTCCAATGGCAATATATCTTTCCTTGGATAAGGAGACCAAAATTGTTCGAAGTATTCAAGGTGTGGTCCAACTAGTGCCTTGCATAATTTTAACACGACGTCCTTGTTTTTATACTCCATTTCCTTTAAATGAAGGCCAACATTCCATTTGCCTTCCCTATTATCTGCTGAACTTGCATGCCAGCTTTTTGTGATTTATGCACAAGGAGTCCCAAATTCCTCTGTGCTGCAGCCTTCTGCAGTCTTTCTCCATTCATATTATACTCAATTCCTTTATTCTCCCTAACAAAGTGCATGACTTTACATTACCCACAATCGGCTGAGGCTGAACCAGTTATTTATAAAGATTTAGCAATACGTCCTTATCTTAGTACCCTCCGGCTGTAGATGTTCACACAGTAAGAAGTCTCACAACACCAGGTTAAAGTCCAACAGGTTTATTTGGTAGCAAAAGCCACTAGCTTTCGGAGCGCTGCTCCTTCATCAGGCATGGTAGCACAAAGGTTAGCACTGCTACTTCACAGCTCCAGGGACCTGGGTTCGATTCCCGGCTTGGGTCACTGTCTGTGTGGACAAAGAACAATACAGCACAGGAACAGGCCCTTCGGCCCTCCAAGCCCGCGCCACTCCCTGGTCCAAACTAGACCATTCTTTTGTATCCCTCCATTCCCACTCCGTTCATATGGCTGTCCAGATCAGTCTTAAACGTTCCCAGTGTGTCCGCCTCCACCACCTTGCCTGGCAGCGCATTCCAGGCCCCCACCACCCTCTGTGTAAAATATGTCCTTCTGATATCTGTGTTAAACCTTCCCCCTTCACCTTGAACCTATGACCCCTCGTGAACGTCACCACTGACCTGGGGAAAAGCTTCCCACCGTTCACCCTATCTATGCCTTTCATAATTTTATAAACCTCTATTAAGTCTCCCCTCATCCTCCGTCTTTCCAGGGAGAACAGCCCCAGTTTACCCAATCTCTCCTCATAACTAAGCCCCTCCATACCAGGCAACATCCTGGTAAGCCTCCTCTGTACTCTCTCCAAAGCCTCCACATCCTTCTGGTAGTGTGGCGACCAGAACTGGACGCAGTATTCCAAATGCGGCCGAACCAACGTTCTATACATCTGCAACATCAGACCCCAACTTTTATACTCTATGCCCCATCCTATAAAGGCAAGCATGCCATATGCCTTCTTCACCACCTTCTCCACCTGTGACGTCACTTTCAAGGATCTGTGGACTTGCACACCCAGGTCCCTCTGCGTATCTACACCCTTTATGGTTCTGCCATTTATTGTATAGCTCCTCCCTACATTATTTCTACCAAAATGCATCACTTCGCATTCATCAGGATTGAACTCATCTGCCATTTCTTTGCCCAAATTTCCAGCCTATCTATACCCTTCTGTAGCTTCTGACAATGCTCCTCACTATCTGCAAGTCCTGCCAATTTTGTGTCATCCGCAAACTTACTGATCACCTCAGTTACACCTTCTTCCAGATCTTTTATATAAATCACAAACAGCAGAGGTCCCAATACAGAGCCCTGCGGAACACCACTAGTCACAGGCCTCCAGCCGGAAAAAGACCCTTCCACTACCACCCTCTGTCCTCTGTGACCAAGCCAGTTCTCCACCCATCTAGCCACCTCCCCCTTTTTCCCATGAGATCCAACCTTTTTCACCAGCCTACCATGAGGGACTTTGTCTTTACTAAAGTCCATATAGACGACATCCACGGCCCTTCCCTCGTCAACCATTTTGGTCACTTCTTCAAAAAATTCCACCAGGTTAGTGAGGCATGACCTCCCTCTCACAAAACCATGCTGACTATCGTTAATGAGTTTATTCCTTTCTAAATGCGCATACATCCTATCTCTAAGAATCTTCTCCAACAGCTTCCCCACCACGGACGTCAAGCTCACCGGCCTATAATTACCCGGGTTATACTTCCTACCCTTCTTAAATAACGGGACCACATTAGCTATCCTCCAATCCTCTGGGACCTCACCTGCGTCCAGTGATGAGACAAAGATTTGCGTCAGAGGCCCAACGATTTCATCTCTCGTCTCCCTGAGCAGCCTTGGATAGATTCCATCAGGCCCTGGGGATTTGTCAGTCTTTATATTCTCTAACAAACCTAACACTTCCTCCTTTGTAATGGAGATTTTCTCCAACAGTTCAACACTCCCCTCCGAGACACTCCCAGTCAACACATCCCTCTCCTTTGTGAATACCGACGCAAAGTATTCATTTAGGATCTCCCCTACTTCTTTGGGCTCCAAGCATAATTCCCCACTTTTGTCCCTGAGAGGTCCGATTTTTTCCCTGACAACCCTTTTGTTCCTAACGTATGAATAAAATGCCTTGGGATTCTCCTTAATCCTGTCTGCCAAGAACATTTCGTGACCCCTTTTTGCTCTTCTAATTCCCTGTTTGAGTTCTTTCCTACTTTCTTTGTACTCCTCCAGAGCTCCCTCCGTTTTTAGCTGCCTGGACCTAACATACGCCTCTCTTTTCTTTTTGACCAGTCCCTCAATTTCCCTGGTTATCCACAGTTCCCGAATTCTACCCTTCCTATCCTTCTTTTTTACAGGCACATGCCTGTCCTGTAGCCCTAACATCTGTTCCTTAAAAGACTCCCACATGCCAGATGTGGATTTACCCTCAAACAGCCTCTCCCAATCAAGAGCTGCCAATTTCTGCCTAATCCCACTAAAGTTAGCCTTCCCCCAATCCAACACCTTACCCTTGGGACACCACTCATCCTTTTCCATCACTATCCTAAAGCTAACAGAATTGTGGTCACTATTTGCCACATGTTCCCCTACCGAAACTTTGAAGACCTGACCGGGCTCATTCCCCAGTACGAGGTCCAGTATAGCCCCCTCTCTAGTCGGGCTATCTACATATTGTTCCAAAGAACCCTCCTGTACGCATTTTACAAATTCCTCCCCATTCAGAGTCCCAGCTCTCAGCGATTTCCAGTCTATACCAGGGAAATTGAAGTCTCCCACTACAACAACCCTATTTTTCCTGCACCTATCCAGTATCTCCTGACATATCCGTTCTTCCACTTCCCTTGGACTGTTGGGGGGCCTGTAGTACACCCCCAACATAGTGACTGCGCCCTTCCTGTTTCTAAGCTCCACCCAGAGTGACTCATTACACGACCCCTCTGAATTGTCCTCCCTCTGCACCGCTGTAATATGCTCTCCAACTAATACTGCTACTCCCCCACCTCTTTTGGCCCCTCCTCTGTCTCGCCTAAAACACTTGTACCCCGGAATATTCAGCTGCCAGTCCTGTCCCTCTTTCAACCAAGTCTCTGTCACCGCAACCACATCCAAATTCCTCGTGAGCATTAAGGCCCTAAGTCCCTCTGTCTTACCTTGGACGCTCCTTGCATTGAAGTATAAGCACTCAAGACCTCCAGGCCCAGTGAGGTCATCCTCCCCCAGAGTGCTCTTCTTCTTTGCCAGCCTTGTCCCAGCCCCAAGCTCGTCCCCAGCCTCTACACTTGTAGACCTGATATTTTGATCCCCACCCCCCTGCCATACTAGTTTAAACCCCCCCGAACTGCACTAGCAAAACTCCCAGCCAGGATATTCATGCCCTTCCAACTGAGTTGTGACCCGTCCTTCTTGTACAGGTGCCATCCTCTCCTGAAAACTTCCCATTGATCTAGGAAAATGAAGCCATCCCTCCTGGACCAGTCCTTTAGCCAAGCATTCAATTGTACTAACTCCCTATTCTTAGCCTCACTGGCACGAGGCATTGGGAGCAGCCCAGAGAATGTGGAGTTTGCACATTCTCCTCATGTCTGCGTGGGTTTCCTTCGGGTGCTCCGGTTTCCTCCCACAGTCCAAAGATGTGCGGGTTAGGTTGATTGGCCATGCTAAAATTGCCCCTTAGTGTCCTGAGATGCATAGGTCAGAGGGATTAATGGGTAAAATATGTAGGGATATGGGGGTAGGGCCTGGGTGGGATTGTGATAGGTGCAGACTCGATGGGCCGAATGGCCTCTTTCTGTACTGTAGGGTTTCTATGATTTCTTTGTGAGTGGGAGTTCTGTTCACAAACAGGGCATGTAAAGACACAAACTCAATTTACAAAATAATGGTTGGAATGCGAGTCTTTACAGGTAATCAAGTCTTAAAGGTACAGACAATGTGAGTGGAGAGAGAGTTAAGCACAGGTTAAAGAGAGGTGTATTGTCTCCAACCAGGACAGTTAATGAGATTTTGAAAGCCCAGGCAAGTCATGGGGGTTACAGATAGTGTGACATGAACCCAAGATCCCGGTTGATCCTCATGTGTGCGAAACTTGGCTATCAGTCTCTGCTCAGCAACTCTGCGCTGTCGTGTGTCGTGAAGACTGCCTTGGAGAACGCCTACCCGAAGATCAGAGGCCGAATGCCCGTGACCGCTGAAGTGTTCCCCAACAGGAAGAGAATGCTCTTGCCTGGTGATTGTCGAGCGGTGTTCATTCATCCATTGTCGTAGCGTCTGCATGGTCTCCCCAATGTACCATGCCTCGGGACATGAGGCCGGGACTAAGTATTGCTGTATGTGACTCCAGTGTAGCCTCGGCTTGACGTTGGGCTGACCTGTGCATGACCCCAACCTGACCTAATGCAGTATTTCCCAATGGAAATAAATAGATTATGGAAGGTATTCCACCAGGAGCAAAAACTTTTTCAGTTTGATACTAGGACTGAGGGGTTCCTATCAAAAACATTTGAACAGGCTGGGGCTCTTTTCGCTGGAAACATGAAACCTGAGGGTGATCTGATAGATGTCTTTGAGATCATTAAAAGCTTTGAGGGGATAGATATTGAGAAGAGTTATAAAGTCACTTAAGGCACAGAAAGAGGACACACTTGTGAGTGAGAGTCAATGTGTGTGGAACTGTATCTCAGTGAAACTTGCTACCACAGAGAGAGGTTGAGAGGAATCACATAGATACGCTTAGGAGAAGCTGGTTAAAAAATGAGTGTGAAAGGAATAGAAGGATATGCTGATTGGGTGAGATCAAGAGGGCTGGGAGAAAGCTCATGCAGAGCATAAACAGTAACATGGGCCAGAAATAAAAACGGAAAATGCTGGAACATTCAGCACATCTAACAGCATCTGTGGAGAGAAAAACTGAGTTCACATTTCGAGTCCAATATGACTTATTTTCAGAATTGAAGAGAGGCAGAAATATGATGGATTTTATGCTGTTGAAAAAAGGGAGGAGGTGCAGGTTTGAACAAATAGTGAAGTTCAAGGAGAAGATAGAGGACAAGTGAGATTAAATTATAAAGATGTTAGGGGACAAAAGGAGAGTGGGAATGGTAGTGATAAAGGAACAAAGTGTTTGTTCTGAATAGGTGTTAATAGTAAAAAAAAGATCAGCAGTGTCATAAGACCCCAGAAAATAGGAAGAGGAATAGGCCATTTGACCCCTTGAGCCTGCTCTGCCCTTCAATAGGATCATAACTTATCTGACATTCCTCATGTCCACTTTCCTGCCCTTTCCCAGTAACCCTTGATTCCCTGACTGATCAAAAATCTATCTATCTCAGCCTTAAATATAAATAAGGACTCTGTCCCCACAGCTCCCTATGACAAGGGGTTCCAAAGACTCACAACCCTCTGAGAGAAGAATTTCCTCCTCATCTCAGTCTTAAATTTGTGCTCCTTTATTCTGAGACCCTCTAGTCTGATACTCTCCCATCAGGGGAAACATCCTCTCAGCGGAAACATCCTCTCAGCATTTCCCGTGTCAAGCCCCGAAGAATCCTATATGTGTGAAAGCAAAACAGCAGAATGTACTAGTAACAGAATAATGATTAGTGCTGTCTGAATGCAAAACACGGAAAGAAGGTACAGGCTGGCACTAAAGAAAAACAATATAAAATGGAGTACAGAGTTCATGGTCTGAAGTTGTTGAACTCAATGTTGAGTCCAGAAGGCTGTAAAGTGCCTCAAAGATGAGGTGCTGTTCCTCGAGTTTGTGTTGGGCTTTACTGGAACATTGCAGTAGGCCAAGGACAGAAATGTGAGCATGAGAGCGAGATAGTGAATTGAAGTGCCAAGTGACAGGAGGGTCAGGATCCTGGTTACAGACTGAGGAGAGGTGTTCTGCAAAGTGGTCACCCAGTCTGCGATTGGCCTCCCCAGTGAAGAACAGCAAATACGGTCAACTACATTGAAAGAAGGACAAGCAAATTGCTGTTTCACTTGGGAGGAGTCTTTGGGGCTCTGGACATTGAGGAGGGGAGATGTAAAGGGACAAGTGTTGCATCTCTTGCAATTGCTTTGGAAGGTGCTGTGGGAAGGTGTCGAGGTGTTGGAGGTGGAACAGGCTGCCAGAGAGGGAATGGTCCCTGTACAGTGCTGACAGGGGAAAGGTGGAGAAGATGTGTTTAGTGGTGGCATCATGCTAGATTTGGCAGAAATGGCGGAGGATAACCCTGTGAATACAGAGGCTAGTGGGGCGGAAAATAAAGACAAGGGAGATCCTATTATGGTCCTGGGATGGAGGGGAAGGGGTGAGGACAGAATGGTGGGAAATAGGCTGGGCATGGTTGATGGCCCTGTCAACTATAGTGAGGACATAAATCTTTGGTTGAGGGAAAAGGAAGAAATGTTGGAAGTGCTATTATGGAATGTAGCATCATCAGAACAGATGAGATGGAGACGAAGAAACTGGGTAAATGGACGCAGGCTTTTGGACTGATATGGATCAGTTGCACAAAATATTTCATGATAAAACAGCTGAATGAATTAAGCTATTGCATAATTAAGATTTAATATATAATTATCATTATAAAATAATTAATAACACAATTTCCCCACTATTCTGTTGACTACAGTGAATTTAAAACTCCCAGGAGGACATCTGGGACTAGAATTTCATTCAACAATCCCTTTAAGGTACGGTTCTACTTCAAAATGGTTTCTGGTGGATTCAAGTGCATGTGAGGTTTATGGAACAGGGCAAAACTCCAGGTACAGCACAGGTCAAAAAGCAAGTGAAGCTCCCTCTACACTGTCCCATCAAATATTCACAGAAAGTTATAGAATGTGTTAGAAAACCCACTGCGCAGCTAAAGGCTCCACCAGATCTTACGTAATTCATTGTGAATATCCATCGATTGCAAAGAACAAAGAAAATTACAGCACAGGAACAGGCCCTTCGGCCCTCCAAGCCTGCACCGACCATGCTGCCTGACTTAACTAAAACCCCCTACCCTTCCGGGGACCATATGCCTCCATTTCCATCGTATTCATGTATTTGTCAAGACGCCCCTTAGAAGTCACTACCATATCCACTTCCACTACCTCCCCAGCAGCGAGTTGCAGGCACCCACCACCCTCTGTGTAAAAAGTCTGCTTCGTACATCTCCTTTAAACCTTGCCCCTCGCACCTTAAACCTGTGCCTCTTAGTAATTGACTCTCCCACCCTGGGAAAAAGCTTCTGACTATCCACTCTGTCGATGCCTCTCATAATCTTGGAGACTTCTATTTGGTTGCACCTCAACCTCCGTGAGAACAAACCAAGTTTCTCCAACCTCTCCTCATAGTTAATGCACTCCATACCAGGCACTATCCGGGTAAATCTTTTCTGTACCCTCTCCAAAGCCACCAATCCTTTTAGAACATTACAGCGCAGTACAGGCCCTTCGGCCCTCGATGTTGCGCCGACCTGTGAAACCAATCTAAAGCCCATCGAACCTACACTATTCCAATATCATCCATATGTTTATCCAATGACCATTTAAATGCCCTTAATGTTGGCGAGTCCACTACTGCTGCAGGCAGGGCATTCCACGCCCTTACTACTCTCTGAGTAAAGAACCTACCTCTGACATCTGTCCTATATCTATCACCCCTCAATTTAAAGCTATGTCCCCTCGTGTTAGCCATCACCATCCGAGGAAAAAGGCTCTCACTGTCCACCCTATCTAATCCTCTGATCATCTTGTATGCCTCTATTAAGTCACCTCTTAACCTTCTTCTCTCTAACAAAAACAGCCTCAAGCCCCTCAGCCTTTCCTCATGAGACCTTCCCACCATACCAGGCAACAACCTGGTAAATCTCCTCTGCACCCTTTCCAATGCTTCCACATCCTTCCTATGATGCGGTGACCAGAACTGTACACAATACTCCAAGTGCAGCCGCACCAGAGTTTTGTACAGCTGCAACATGACCTCATGGCTCCGAAACTCAATCCATCTACCAATAAAAGCTAGCACACCGTACACCTTCTTAACAACCCTATCAACCTGGGTGCCAGCTTTCAGGGATTTATGCACATGGACACCGAGATCTCTCTGCTCATCCACACTACCAAATATCTTACCATTAGCCCAGTACTCTGTATTCCTGTTACTCCTTCCAAAGTGAATCACCTCACGCTTTTCCGCATTAAACTCCATTTGCCACCTCTCAGCCCAGTTCCGCAGCTTACCTATGTCCCTCTGTAACCTGCAACATCCTTCCGCACTGTCCACAACTCCACCGACCTTAGTGTCATCCGCAAATTTACTAACCCATCCTTCTACACCCTCATCCAGGTCATTTATAAAAATGACAAACAGCAATGGCCCCAAAACAGATCCTTGCGGTACACCACTAGTAACTGACCTCCAGGATGAACATTTCCCATCAACCACCACCCTCTGTCGTCTTACAGCTAGCCAATTCCTGATCCAAACCGCTAAATCCCTCTCAATCCCATGCCTCCGTATCTTCTACAATAGCTTACTGTGGGGAACCTTATCAAACGCTTCATTGAAATCCATATACACCACATCAACTGCTTTACCCTTATCCACCTCTTTGGTCACCTTCTCAAAGAACTCAATAAGGTTTGTGAGGCACGACCTACCTTTCACAAAACCATGCTGACTATCCCTAATTAAATTATTCCTTTCTGGATGATTATAAATCCTATCTCTTATAATCCTTTCCAAAACTTTGCCCACAACAGAAGTAAGGCTCACTGGTCTATAATTACCAGGGTTGTCTCTACTCCCCTTTTTGAACAAGGGGACAACATTTGCTATCCTCCAGTCTTCTGGCACTATTCCTGTAGACAATGACAACATAAAGATCAAAGCCAAAGGCTCTGCAATCTCCACTCTAGCCTCTCAGAGAATCCTAGGATAAATCCCATCCGGCCCAGGGGACTTATCTATTTTCACACTTTCCAGAATTGCTAACACCTCCTCCTTATGAACCTCAATCCCGTCTAGTCTAATAGCCTGTATCTCAGTATTCTCCTCGACAACATTGTCTTTTTCCTGTGTGAATACTGATGAAAAATATTCATTTAGCACCTCTCCTATCTCTTCGAACTCCACGCACAACTTCTCACTACTGTCCTTGACTGATAGTTTGGTAGTGTGGCGACCAGAATTGAACACTATAGTCCAAGTGCGGCCTAACTAAGGTTCTAATTTTTAAACTCAATGCCGCGGCCGATGAAGGCAGCAATGCCGTATGCCTCCTTGACTACCTTCTCCACGTGCGTTGCCACTTTCAGTGACCTGTGTACCTGTACACCCAGATCCCTCTGCCTATCAATACTCTTAAAGGTTCTGCCATTTACTGTATATCTCCTATCTGTATTAGACCTTCCAAAATGCATTACCTCACATTTGCCCAGATTAAACCTGGCAGGAATGAGCAGAAACTTCAGTTCTGAGCCAGAACTAGCATTTAAAAATCTTCAGTACTTCAAAATGTCAGGCAAGAGCAATGTTCAGTAATCACAGTGCAGTTTTCAACTGAACCATCGAGAATCATAGAGTCATAGACGTTTCCAACATAGAAATAGGCCCTTCAGCCCAACTTGTTCATGCCACCCTTTTTTTTAACCACTAAGCTAGTCCCAATTGCTAGTGTTTGACCTATTTCCCTCTATACCCATCTTACCCATGTAACTGTCCAAATGTTTTTTAAAAGACAAAATTGTACCCGCCTCTACTACTACCTCTGGCAGCTCATTTCAGACACTCACCACTGTCTGTGAAAAGATTGACCCTCTGGACCCTCTCCCCTCTCTCCCCTCTCACCTGGGACACTTTGGAAAGCTGTGCAAAGCTAAGACACCCAGATGGACGGAGGGTCCCGAGACAATCCATGAGGTTGAGACATCACACCAGGAAGAGACCCAATTTGGGTGATGCCAAGGATCGTGAATTCTCTTTTTGTAATGCAGGCACTGCAGTAAATGGACACCCAACATCAAATTGAACACGGGAGCCAGTGCTACAGTCCTCTCAGGTAAAGAGCCATTGTAGAAAGACCACTGGCTACAAACAACAGGCACACCAAACTATGGTCCTGGAGGAATCCCATTTCTGGTTATAGACATGATTCAAGGACTACTAAGGCACTACAACAAGCAGATATCCAAAATCATGTATGTCATTCAAAACCAATCTTTTTCTCTCTTGAGTGGAAATGCCTGTGTTGCCCTTAACATTCTTAAAACTGGCAGAAGATGTCAAAACAACCTCTGTCATCAACTACACAAAACTACAAGCCCACCAGTAAAGAGATCTAGACTAGGACATCAGCTCTGAATTGTCTTCACTCTTTGTATAGTCGGTTTGTCCAAATCCTTTGCAGGTAACAGAAACTCCTCGGACCTTCCAAACCTTCAGATAATTCCCAGTGCACCTTGCCAGAATGAACAACAATAGAAGGATGAGCCCCCAACTTCAGGCTCCAACAGTTGCTGTCACATAACATGTAGACTCCACAGTAAAGACACTGCAACCTCCAGCCAATGAGCACTGCTGCAAGATAACAATGGAGAGTAGCAACCATCAACTCACAAGAGAACACCACAGTGAGGCACAGAAAGAAAGAAGTTAGTGTTAATGTGGCACTGAAGAATAGTACCACCCAGAGTGTGATGTAAAGGGTTACATGGCCTCATAGGATAGAATCATAGAATCTCTACAGTGCAGCAGGAGGCCATTTGGCCCATCAAGTCTGCACCAACAACAATCCCACCCAGCATTGATAATACACTGATAATTCCCCAGACACTCAGGGCAATTGAGCATGGCCAATCAACCTTATCTGCCCATAAGAACATAAGAACATAAGAAATAGGAGCAGGAGTAGGCCATCGAGCCCCTCGAGCCTGCCCGCCATTCAATAAGATCATGGCTGATCTGAAGTGGATCAGTTCCACTTACCCGCCTGATCCCTATAACCCCTAATTCCCTCACCGATCAGGAATCCATCTGTCCGTGATTTAAACATATTCAACGAGGTAGCCTCCACCACTTCAGTGGGCAGAGAATTCCAGAGATTCACCACCCTCTGAGAGAAGAAGTTCCTCCTCAACTCTGTCCTAAACTGACCCCCCTTTATTTTGAGGCTGTGCCCTCTAGTTCTAGTTTCCTTTCTAAGTGGAAAGAATCTCTCCATCTCTACCCTATCCAGCCCCTTCATTATCTTATAGGTCTCTATAAGATCCCCCCTCAGCCTTCTAAATTCCAACGAATACAAACCCAATCTGCTCAGTCTCTCCTCATAGTCAACACCCCTCATCTCTGGTATCAGCCTGGTGAATCTTCTCTGCACTCCCTCCAAGGCCAATATATCCTTCCGCAAATAAGGGGACCAATACTGCACACAGTATTCCAGCTGTGGCCTCACCAATGCCCTGTACAGATGCAGCAAGACATCTCTGCTTTGATATTCTATCCTCCTTGCGATTTAGGCCAACATCCCATTTGCCTTCTTGATCGCCTGTTGCACCTGCAGACTGGGTTTTTGTGTCTCATGCACAAGGACCCCCAGGTCCCTCTGCACAGCAGCATGTTGTAATTTCTTTTCATTTAGATAATAATCCAATTTGCTATTATTTCTTCCAAAGTGAATAACCTCGCATTTGTTAACATTATACTCCATCTGCCAGATCCTCGCCCACTCACTCAGCCTGTCCAAATCTCTCTGCAGACCTTCTACGACCTCCACACGATTCACTTTTCCACTTATCTTTGTGTCATCTGCAAACTTTGTTACCCTACACTCAGTCCCCTCCTCCAGGTCGTCTATATAAATGGTAAATAGTTGAGGCCCCAGTACTGATCCCTGTGGCACGCCACTAGTTACCATCTGCCAACCAGAAAAGCACCCATTTATTCCGACTCTCTGCTTCCTGTCGAATAACCAATCCCCAATCCATGCTAACACCCTACCCCCAACTCCGTGTGACCCAATCTTCTTCAGCAACCTTTTGTGAGGCACCTTATCAAACGCCTTTTGGAAATCCAAAAACACCGCATCCACTGGTTCCCCTCTGTTAAACGCACTAGTCACATCTTCATAAAAATCCAACAAGTTCGTCAAGCACGACTTTCCCCTCATGAATCCATGCTGCGTCTGCTTAATCAAACCATTCTTATCCAGATGGCCTGCTATTTATTCTTTAATGATGGATTCCAGCATTTTCCGAACTACAGACGTTAAGCTAACCGGCCTGTAGTTACCTGCCTGATGTCTATTTTCTTTTTTAAGCAGCGGCGGAACATTAGCCGTTTTCCAATCCGCCGGCACTACCCCAGAATCCAACGAATTTTGATAAATAACCACTAACGCATCCGCTATTACATAGAACCATAGAACCATAGAAAATTACAGCTCAGAAACAGGCCTTTTGGCCCTTCTTGTCTGTGCCGACCCATTTTATGCCTCGTCCCACTGACCTGCACTTGGACCATATCCCTCCACACCCCTCTCATCCATGAACCCGTCCAAGTTTTTCTTAAATGTTAAAAGTGACCCCGCATTTACCACTTTATCCGGCAGCTCCTTCCACACTCCCACCACTCTCTGCGTGAAGAAGCCCCCCCTAATATTCCCTTTAAACTTTTCTCCTTTCACCCTTAGCCCATGCCCTCTGGTTTTTTTCTCCCCTAGCCTCAGCGGAAAAAGCCTGCTTCCATTCACTCTATCTATACCCATCAAAATCTTATACACCTCTATCAAATCTCCCCTCAATCTTCTACGCTCCAGGGAATAAAGTCCCAACCTATTCAATCTCTCTCTGTAACTCAACTTCTCAAGTCCCGGCAACATCCTTGTGAACCTTCTCTGCACTCTTTCAACCTTATTTACATCCTTCCTGTAACTAGGTGACCAAAACTGTACACAACACTCCAAATTCAGCCTCACCAATGCCTTATATAACCTTACCATAACACTCCAACTTTTATACTCGATACTCTGATTTATAAAGGCCAATGTACCAAAGGCACTCTTTACGACCCTATCCACCTGTGACGTCACCTTTAGGGAATTCTGTACCTGTATTCCCAGATCCCTCTGTTCAACTGCACTCTTCAGAGTCCTACCATTTACCCTGTACGTTCTACTTTGGTTTGTCCTTCCAAAGTGCAATATCTCACACTTGTCTGCGTTCAATTCCATTTGCCATTTTTCAGCCCATTTTTCTAGTTGGTCCAAATCCCTCTGCAAGCTTTGAAAACCTTCCTCACTGTCCACTACACCTCCAATCTTTGTATCATCAGCAAACTTGCTGATCCAATTGACCACATTATCATCCAGATCATTGATATAGATGACAAACAACAATGGACCCAACACCGATCCCTGCGGCACACCACTAGTCACAGGCCTCCACTCAGAGAAGCAATTCTCCACAACCACTCTCTGGCTTCTTCCATTGAGCCAGTGTCTAATCCAATTTACTACCTCCCCATGTATGCCTAGCGACTGAACCTTCCTAACTAACCTCCCATGAGGGACCTTGTCAAAGGCCTTGCTGAAATCCAGGTAGACAACATCCACCGCCTTCCCTTCATCCACTTTCCTGGTAACCTCCTCGAAAAACTCTAATAGATTGGTCAAACATGACCTACCACGCACAAAGCCATGTTGACTCTCCCTAATAAGTCCCTGTCTATCCAAATATTTGTAGATCCTATCCCTTATCACACCTTCCAATAACTTGCCCACCACCGACATCAAACTTACTGGCCTATAATTTCCCGGATTTCTTTTGGAAACTTTTTTAAACAACGGAACAACATGAGCCACCCTCCAATCATCCGGCATCATGTCTGCCAGGGCCCCTGCAAGTTCAACACTAACTTCCCTCAAGGTCCGTGGGAATACCCTGTCCGGTCCTGGGGATTTATCCACTCTGATTTGCCTCAAGACAGCGAGCACCTCCTCCCCTTTAATCTGTAAAGGTTCCATGACCTCCCTGCCAGTTTGCCCTATTTCCATAGACTCCATGCCCGTTTCCTCAGTAAATACGGATGCAAAAAAAAAATCTTTGGAGTGTGGGAGGAAATCAGAGCACCCGGAAGAAATCCAAGCAGACATGGGGAGAATGTGCAAATTCCACACAGACAGTCACCTGAGGTCGGAATTGAACCCGGGTCCCTGGTGCTATGAGGCAGCCGTGCGAACCACTGTGCCACCGTGCTGACCTGAGACCAGAGTCATTTGTTTTCTGGACAGAGATCTGTGTAGAAGCAAGCATAGAAATAGCCCATGGCTTGGACTATACCCTGTATATATGTGTACAGTTAGAACATAGAACATAGAACATTACAGCACAGAACAGGCCCTTCGGCCCACGATGTTGTGCCGACCTTCATCTGAAACCAAGATCAAGCTATCCCACTCCCTACCATCCTGGTGTGCTCCATGTGCCTATCCAATAACCGCTTAAATGTTCCTAAAGTGTCTGACTCCACTATCACTGCAGGCAGTCCATTCCACACCCCAACCACTCTCTGCGTGAAGAACCTACCTCTGATATCCTTCCTATATCTCCCACCATGAACCCTATAGTTATGCCCCC
This sequence comes from Mustelus asterias, assembly GCF_964213995.1. Taxonomy (NCBI): domain Eukaryota; kingdom Metazoa; phylum Chordata; class Chondrichthyes; order Carcharhiniformes; family Triakidae; genus Mustelus; species Mustelus asterias. The sequence continues at coordinate 3,166,233 of NC_135814.1, forward strand.
TTGTAATAGCTCCATCCACCCGAGGAAATAGTCTTTGAACGTTCACTCGATCTATCCCCTTCATCATTTTATAAACCTCTATTAAGTCTCCCCTCAATCTCCTCCGCTCCAGAGAGAACAGCCCTAGCTCCCTCAACCTTTCCTCATAAGACCGACACTCCAAACCAGGCAGCATCCTGGTAAATCTCCTCTGCACTCTTTCCAGCGCTTCCACATCCTTCTTATAGTGAGGTGACCAGAACTGCACGCAATATTCCAAATGCGGTCTCACCAAGGTCCTGTACAGTTGCAGCATAACCCCACGGCTCTTAAACTCCAACCCCCTGTTAATAAAAGCTAACACACTATATGCCTTCTTCACAGCTCTATCCACTTGAGTGGCAACCTTTAGAGATCTGTGGATATGGACCCCAAGATCTCTCTGTTCCTCCACAGTCTTCAGAACCCTACCTTTGACCCTGTAATCCACATTTAAATTAGTCCTACCAAAATGAATCACCTCACATTTATCAGGGTTAAACTCCATTTGCCATTTTTCAGCCCAGCTTTGCATCCTATCTATGTCTCTTTGCAGCCTACAACAGCCCTCCACCTCATCCACTACTCCACCAATCTTGGTGTCATCAGCAAATTTACTGATCCACCCTTCAGCCCCCTCCTCTAAGTCATTAATAAAAATCACAAAGAGCAGAGGACCAAGCACCGATCCCTGCGGCACTCCGCTAGCAACCTGCCTCCAGTCCGAAAATTTTCCATCCACCACCACCCTCTGTCTTCGATCAGATAGCCAGTTACCTATCCAATCAGCCAACTTTCCCTCTATCCCACACCTCCTTACTTTCATCATAAGCCGACCATGGGGGACCTTATCAAACGCCTTACTAAAATCCATGTATATGACATCAACCGCCCTACCTTCATCAACACACTTAGTTACCTCCTCAAAAAATTCTATCAAATTTGTGAGGCACGATTTGCCCTTCACAAATCCGTGCTGACTATCCCGGATTAATCCGCATCTTTCTAAATGGTCGTAAATCCCATCCCTAAGGACCTTTTCCATCAATTTACCAACCACCGAAGTCAGACTAACCGGTCTATAATTACCAGGGTCATTTCTATTCCCTTTCTTAAACAGAGGAACAACATTTGCCACTCTCCAGTCCTCCGGCACCATCCCCGTGGACAGCGAGGACCCAAAGATCAAAGCCAAAGGCTCTGCAATCTCATCCCTCGCCTCCCAAAGAATCCTAGGATACATTTCATCAGGCCCAGGGGACTTGTGTTACCAATAAACTACGAATGTTAGAAATTCCTTCTACATTATTCCATCAAACACTTCCTGGATAGGTGCAGCAGGGGTTTGATGAAGAATAAAGCTCATTCGTCACTATTCCACCCAGTACTCCCAGGGTAGATACAGAATAAATTTCCATCTGCACTATCCACATTAAACGGTCCCAGGATAGGTGCAACACAGGTATAAAGCAAAGCTCCATCTCCACTGTCCCCATCAAACACTCCCAGGACAGGTACAACACAGGCTTAGATATAGACTAAAACTCCCTCTGCGCTGTTCCCATCAAACACCCCAGGACAGGTAAAGCACAAAGCTTACGTTTTCAGCAATATTCATGTTCAGTACTTCTAAATGACTACCTGGTTCTTAATATTTGTAATTTTGGTTTCAACTTTAGGTATTGTACAAAAAAGCAAGTAATGGGCAAGCGAAGGACTCTGAGCACAAAAAGGCAGTGGACATCAGCGGGATGAAGGATTCAAGGAAGGCTGAAGTACAAGGAGTACCATCAGGAACATCAGCACTACAATGTAACTCACTGAGTTTTGGTATTCTACAAGAAAGCCAAAAACCAATTCTGAAAATGTATATTGACTCTGATGGCACCAGATCAGATTCAGATCAATGGGCACATTCTGAATATGTTGCGCAAATGTTCCAACAAAAAGAACAGAACATAGGACTGGTGGCCAACTTGGGCCAAAAGTCTAATGGTTCAGAACTGCCTGGAAGAACAGACCAAATTGATGCTCAGAGGCCTCAGGAAATTGTAACCACCTTGACAGATGAAAAAAGAGAGACTGAACTAAAGGTTGTAGCAAAGCAGCAATCTCTACTAGAGAAACTCAATAAGGATCTCATGGAGAAAGAGCACATCATTGAGCAACTGAACAAACAACTTGAAGAAAAAGAGAAGATCCATGGGGAGGTGTCCTCCAAATTTCAGCAAGAGACCTCAAACTTGCAGGCGATCCAGAAGAAAAGTGAGGAACAATCGAACAGGCTTGAGCAACTGGAGGACAGTAACAAATTCTTGAATGAAACAGTTGAGGAAATGGATGGGATCCTTGATCAACTAAAGCAAACAATTGTCCAAAAAGATCATGAGAATATGTTATTGAGAAGAGAGCAGGTGGAGAAGATGGCAGCAGCCCAACAAGTCTATGAGGAAGAGTTGGAGAAACTGAAGCTCACGCTTGGAGAACATCGAAAGGAAAACAATGGAATGAAATTGGATGCTGATGAAAGGTTCAAAATAATATCGCAGGAAGTGAAAAACAAAGAATCAAATCTGGCTGGACTTCAGAGCAAGATCGAGTTGGAGACAGGCCAGACATTGGCTGAGATGGAGGAACTATGGTCCAAGCTGCAAAACCTGGAGTCTCTCAACAATTCACTAGAAGAGAAGTACAAGGCAGCCCAACAAAATGTCAAAGATTTGGAAATACTTGTCATCTCACTTCAGTCGGAGGTCAACAGACTGCAAGCTCTTGAGAAACAGCTGCTTGAGCAAAGCAGTGCTGCCATTCTGTCTCCAGATGGAAAGGAACTGATGCTGAAGGTGGACAATGGAAATGTTGACGAAAAGCTGAGGGAAGGCCAGAATGAGTTGCTGAATGAAGGACTGGAAAGGGATGAACTCATGCATGAGAAGACCACATGCTCAGAATCTCTCGCTGCTTTGAAGCAGGTAAACCAAATGGTGAAGGTTTCTGATCTTGGTCAACAGCTAGAAAAATACAAAGAGCGAGAGCAGGACTCTAAAAACCCCAGTGACGAGAACATAAACATTGCAGCAAAAGAATGGGAAGATCTAAAGGTCTTGAAGGACAAACTGGAAGAAATGAATCAGAAATTTGAGTCATCAAATGCAGCAAAGTCAGAAGCTGAGTGGAAACTGGAGGAAACGGTGTTAGCAGCAGAACAGTCAAGGACAGAAAACTCTGCAACGGAGTTGAAAGGCCAGCATGATGTTCTTGCAGAGGAGATGACGATTAAGCTGGCAAAATCTGAGAGAAACCAAACAGAACTGGTTATCGTGCAAACTGAAACTGTTGAACGGAAACGTAGTTTGCAAGAGACCTCTGAGGAGAAAGCATCCAGACACAAAGAGCTAATCTCTTTGCTTTCCTCTCTGGAGGATTCTGATCAGGAAGTCATCAGGGTTAAAAAGCAGCTTGAAGAGCTGGGAAACAGTCATAGGCTGGAGATTGAAGGAATGCTGGAAATTATTGAGACCATTCAAGCTGAACGGGAAACATCGGAGCAACAAAAGGAAGACCTAAGGAAGAAGATTTCTTTCTTGGACGAGGACCTTCTGCAATTGAAGGAGAGTACTGCAAAAATGGAACTGGCCAATACCAAGGCACAAGGTGAGATGGAGAGGGCACAGGCTAATGTAGAGCAGTTATGCACACAATTGGTACAACTGTCCTCCGAGAAGGCTGCACTGGAGAAAATAGTGGCGAGGATCGGCCAACAGCAAGTGAACAATGAAGCTTGCAAGCTGGAGGATGCCCAGGATGGGAAGGAGGGAGCACAAGGGCAACTGTTATTCCTTGCAAAGGAGAAGAAAGAACTTCAGGCTGAACTGCAGGCCATGCGGGAGCAAGTGAGCTCACTGCAGCAATCGATGGCACAGGCGAGCTCAGACTTTGAGCAGCAGATGGCCAAGAAAACCATTGAATGTAGCAGACAAACAGAGGTACAAACTAACTCCTGCAGTGGCTGTGCCATACATTCTTTTGTCCATAATTAATCTGTTTTTCTTTCCAATTGTGGTCAGTGACAAAAAGGCAAACCTGCATTCACATCCCCCAATGTTTCATCCACCGTGAATTACCTAGAATGGCAGCGACTGGCCTGGAATCATACACAGCAGCCACTTTACACAGCAAGATTCTGTTATATATTAGATATTTTGGCTGGTATTACAAGACAAAAAATGAAGTGGTGCCACAATGTGGGTTTTGAACCAACTCAATGCAGATTTATTTAAGAGCTGTTGCCAGATTGAAGGCCGATATGGAAGAGAGATAAGAACGTATGAATGCCTCTGGCGACGTCACAGCACATCATGTGATTAATCACACAGAGATGTTTGCTTTACGATACGTAACATCCCTCCCCCTTTACTCCAGTAGTATGACAACAAACTTTTAAACATTAATGATTGCCCTCTATGTACACCAGGAGCAAGAGGGTAGCAAGAGAAAGAGTAGGCCCATTCAAGGACAATGGAGGGAAGTTATGCATGGAGCCAGGCAAGTGGGTGAGATCCTTAATGAGTACTTTGTATCAGTATTCACCAAGGAGAAGGACATGACAGATGAAGAGGTCAGGGTGTGTGAACACTCGAGAGAATGTCAATGTATCGAAGGAAGAAGCGTTGTGTATCCTAAATTGCATGAAGATAGTCAAGTCCCCGGGGCCGGATGAGATCTATCCCAGGTTACACTGGGAGGCAAGGGAAGAAATAGCTGGGGCTTTCACAGATATCTTCACATCCTCTTTGACCACAGAGGATATCTGTGAAGATAAGTTTAAAGGGAAAACTGGAAGTGTGCTGCTAAGGAGTCTAGGAAGGGTTTTTTTTCAACTTTAAAAGTCAGTTACCTGGGAGGATCACCCTCATTCTTCCACTGGAGCAAGCAGAGAGGGAGTGATTTGAGGCAGGAGTGCTGGTGAGAGATTTATTTATTTAGTCAGTTAGTGTGTTTTTTTTGGCCTTTACTTTTGTAGTAGTATTTTTCTTAAGTTTAAAGTGAAAACCGGAAGTGGGCTGCTAAGGAGTCTGGGAAGGGTTTTTTAAGCGCGCGAAGTATAAAAGGTAGGCTGCAATATACAGCGGGCAGCGTCGGGAGTGGGCAGTGGAGTGAGCAGGGAGCAGAGTGTGAGCTATAAGGGCTTTGGCTCACAGAGCTTTGGGGGACAGGACGAGCAGGGGTGGGTTTTTTCATTCTTGTTTACTTTTCTGTGTGCCTTGGTATAAAGGGGCAAATATGAGTGTGTTGTTCCCAGTGTAGGATGTGGGAGGTCCTCGAGGCACCTGGCCTCCCGGACATCAACATCTGTGAGGGGTGTGTTGAACTGCGGTTCCTGAGGGGCTGTGTTAACTGTGTTAAGGATCTGGAAGTGCAGCTCGAGGATCTTAGGCTGTTAAGGGAGAATAAGGAGGTGATAGACAAGAGCTATCATCAGGTGGTCACACCAGGGCCACGGGTGGAGGCCAAGTGGGTGACAGCCAGGAAGGGTAAAGCTCGGGTGATTGAGAGCACCCCGGTGGATGTGCCCCTACACAACAAGTACTCCTGCCTGAGTACTGTTGGGGGGGACAGCCCACCTGGGGGAAGCAGCAGTGGCCGTGTCTCCGGAGTGGAGTCCGGCCCTGTAACTCAGAGGGCTAAGGAAAAGGGGAGGAAGGCAGTGTTAATCGGGGACTCGACGGTAAGGGGGTCAGACAGGCGTTTTTGCGGACGCAGGCGGGAGTCTCGGATGGTGGTCTGCCTCCCTGGGGCCGGGATCCAGGATGTCGCTGGTCGACTCCCGGAAATCCTGAGGGGGGAGGGAGAGGAGCCAGAGGTAGTGGTACATATTGGTACTGCTGATGTGGGAAGGAAGGGGGAAGGGGTCATGAAAAGAGAGTATAGGGAATTAGGGAGACAGCTGAGAAGGAGGAAAGCAAAGGTAGTAATCTCAGGACTGCTGCCTGTGCCACGGGAGGGTGAGGGCAGGAATGGAGTGAGGTGGAGAATGAATGTGTGGCTGAGGGACTGGTGCAGGGGGCAGGGATTCAGGTTCCTGGACCATTGGGACCTCTTTAGGGGCAGGTGTGACCTGTACACAAAAAACGGGTGGCACTTGAATCCCAGGGGGACCAATATCCTGCCGGGAAGGTTGGCTAAGGCTACTGGGGAGAGTTTAAACTAGATAGGTTGGGGGGAGGGAATCGAGACGAGGTGACTGGGAGCGAGGAAGTTAGCTCGTAAACAGAGGAGAGTTATAGACGGTGCAAGCGGGAGGATGGATGGGGGATAGAGAAGGGGAGAGCTCAGACCAAAGGATTGAGATGTGTTTACTTTAATGCCAGGAGTATAGTGAATAAAGGGGATGAGCTCAGAGCGTGGATCGATGCCTGGAAGTGTGATGTGGTGGCCATTACGGAGACTTGGATGTCTTAGGGACAGGACTGGATACTACAGGTGCCGGGATACAGATGTTTCAGGAAGGACAGGGAGGGAGGCAAGCGATGGGGTGGAGTGGCACTGCTGATCAGGGATAGTGTCACAGCTGTAGAGAAGGTGTATGCTGTGGAGGGATTGTCTACAGAGTCTCTGTGGGTGGAAGTTCGGAGTGGGAAGGGGTTGATCACTTTGCTGGGAGTTTTCTATAGGCCACCCAATAGTGACAGGGAGGTGGAGGAGCAGAAGGGAAAGAGATCCTGGAGAGTTGCAATAATAGCAGAGTTGTTGTGATGGGAGACTTTAATTTCCCAAACATAGATTGGAATATCCCGAGGGTAAGAGGATTGGATGGGGAGGAGTTCATTAGGTGTGTTCAGGAGGGTTTCCTGACACAGCATGTGGACAAGCCTACAAGAGGAGAGGCTGTACTTGATCTGATACTGACCATGTGCCTGGACAGGTGTCAGATCTCTCTGTGGGAGAGCATCTTGGGGATAGCGATCATAACTCTATCTCCTTTATGCTTGCTGATGCGCGACAATAAGCACGTGGAACCAAGGCTTCGGTATTGAAGGCTTTAATAGAGTAACAATGGAACTACTAACACGAATACACCAGTTCAGACTGAAGGGGTCCTGCCGGAGCAGGGGGTCTTATACCTCGCCACCGGAGGCGGGACCCCACTGGAATGTGCCATGATAACTCTTATAACAGGTAAACACCCTAACCCAACAACATTGTACAACCCCCACAGTAACAACACCCTAGCCCAACAGTAACATAGTAACAACCCCCAGTGGTGAACCAACGATGGTTCACCACATTCACCCCTCCTTTAAGAACAAAAGGTGGCGGGGTGCAAGAAAAACAGGTCATATAAACAGACAAATCACAGGATTCACAAGTCCAGACGGTCTGGAGGACCGCACCGACGCTGCGATCTCCTCAACACCGGTTGCGAAACCGGAGCAGGTGCTTGTGGTGGCGCTCTTTCCAAAGCAACGTCTGGCTGCCCCCTCAAGGACTCCCGGGCCGGCCGGCCCTTGTGAGGCGATGGTGCAGGGGATCCTGGAACGTTTGGTGGTGGTGGTGGTGGTGATGATGGTGGCGCCGATCTCCGAGTCTCAGGCAAGCTGTACATGGGAGTAAAAGTGTTATGCACTGGTCCCGGTGCTGACCGCGCCACGTCTGGGGAAGCAATGAGGAGTAGTGGATTCGTGACTGGGGGAATAGGAGCGACAGGAGTTGCTACGTCCCCTGCGGGCGCCAGGTCTCTAATGGAGACAGTGTCCTCTCGCCCGTCAGGATATGCCACATAGGCATACTGAGGGTTGGCGTGGAGGAGTTGGACCGGTTCGACCAAGGGGTCGGACTTGCGAGCCCTCACATGTCGCCGCAGAAGGACGGGTCCTGGGTACGTCAACCAGGCTGGCAATGAGGTTCCCGAGGACGACTTCCGAGGGAATGAGAACATCCTCTCGTGGGGAGTAGCATTGGTTGCCGTACACAGGAGGGAGCGGATAGAATGGAGCGCATTTGGAAGGACCTCCTGCCAACGGGAGACTGGAAGGCCCCTGGATTTCAGTGCCAGTAGGACAGCCTTCCAGACTGTAGCATTCTCCCTTTCCACCTGTCCGTTACCCCTAGGGTTGTAGCTCGTGGTTCTACTAGAGGCAATCCCGAATGAGAGCAGGAATTGCCTCAAGTCGTTGCTCATGAACGACGAGCCCCTGTCGCTATGAATGTAGCAGGGGTACCCGAACAGGGTAAAAAGTTCACTGAAAGCCTTGATGACGGTGGCAGTCGACGTGTCCGCACAGGGGACAACAAACGGAAACCGGGAATACTCGTCTATTATGTTGAGGAAATAGACATTCCGATCCGTTGAGGGAAGGGGGCCCTTAAAATCCACACTCAGCCTCTCAAAAGGGCGAGTGGCCTTGACCAATTGTGCCCGGTCTGGTCGATAAAAGTGTGGTTTGCATTCTGCGCAAATCCGACAGCTTCTAGTCACTGACCTGACTTCCTCCACCGAGTAAGGCAGGTTGCGGGCTTTGACGAAGTGGTAGAGTCTGGTGACTCCAGGATGACACAGATCATTGTGGAGAGCCTTCAAGCGGTCCTCCTGCATGATGGCGCATGTTCCGCGCGAGAGGGCATCCGAGGGCTCATTGAGCTTCCCTGGACGATACATAATATCGTAATTATAGGTGGAGAGCTCAATTCTCCACCGCAAGATCTTATCGTTCTTGATCTTGCCCCTCTGCGTGTTGCTGAACATAAACGCCACGGATCGTTGATCCGTGATCAGGGTGAACCGCTTCCCTGCCAGGTAATGGCGCCAGTGTCTGACTGCCTCCACAATGGCCTGAGCCTCCTTCTCCACCGCTGAGTGCCGAATTTCTGGGCCTTGAAGGGTGCGGGAAAAGAACGCGACGGGCCTGCCTGCCTGGTTTAGTGTGGCGGCTAGGGCGAAATCAGATGCATCACTCTCCACCTGGAAAGGAATGGATTCATCCACCGCGTGCATCGTGGCTTTCGAGATGTCGCTCTTCAAAGCCTTGAAGGCCAATTGGGCCTCCGGCGTAAGTGGGAAGGTCGTGGACTTAATGAGCGGACGAGCTTTGTCCGCGTAGTTGGGGACCCACTGTGCATAATACGAAAAGAACCCGAGGCATCTCCTCAGTGCTTTCGTGCTAGCGGGCAAGGGAAGTTCAGTGAGTGGGCGCATACGGTCTGGATCAGGGCCAATGACCCCGTTTTCCACCACGTATCCGAGGATGGCTAACCTACGCATACGGAATACGCACTTCTCCCTGTTATAGGTCAGATTCAGGCGAGATGCAGTGCGCAGAAAGTGTTGGAGATTCGTGTCGTGGTCCTGCTGGTCATGGCCGCAGATGGTGACGTTATCCAGGTACGGGAAGGTAGCCCGCAACCCGTTCTGGTCCACCATTCGGTCCATAGCACGCTGGAAGACCGAGACCCCATTGGTGACACCAAATGGAACCCTGAGGAATTGGTATAGACGACCATCCGCCTCAAAAGCCGTATATTGTCGGTCCTCTGGGCGGATGGGGAGTTGATGGTAGGCGGACTTAAGGTCTATGGTAGAAAACACTCGGTACTGCGCAATCTGATTGACCATATCAGAAATGCGCGGGAGAGGATACGCATCCAGCTGCGTATAACGATTAATGGTCTGACTATAGTCGATGACCATCCGAGGTTTGTTCCCGCTTTTGACTACCACGACCTGCGCTCTCCACGGACTAGCACTGGCCTGTATGATCCCTTCCTTGAGGAGCCGCTGAACCTCAGATCTAATAAAGATCCGGTCCTCAGCGCTGTAACTTTTAGTAGCGATGGGCTTGCAGCCAGGTACCAGATTTTTAAAAAGGGATGGTGTAGTGATTTTCAGGGTGGATAGATTGCATGCGGGGCGCTTTGGGCAATTTGGAGGCTGCGGCTGATTCCCTACTGCCAGTGAAGGGAGTGGCCCACCATACTGTAGGATCACACTCTTCATGTGGACCATAAAGTTTAGTCCGAGGAGAATTGGCGCGCAAAGGTGAGGTAACACAAGGAGCCTGTATTGCTCGTAAATTGTGCCCTGTACCTCAAGAGTTACCATACATCGTCCTTGGATCGGTACAGACCGGGACCGTGATGCCATGGAAATTGTCTGCTTGGCAGGGAGAACCCGGAGTCCACACCTTTTAGCAGTTTCAGGGTGTATGAAACTTTCGGTGCTTCCACTGTCAAACAGACAATTCACAGTTCTACCACTAACCTTTATATCCATCATAGAATGTTCAAGTCTGTAGTGTCTGGTCTGATCCAGGGAGATCGACGCCACCGTTGGCCCCTGGGCATCACTGCATGCTGCCGATGTGGATGCTGAGGACCCCTGCTGGTCGCTCCTAGTCGTCGTGGACCATGATGGCCGCCCCCATGAATCGCACGTGGGTGAGGGCGCCAAGCGCAGCGACTCCTGGTGGTCTTCCTCCTCCTCTGTCAGCCACGATGGCGCCGTCCTGGGATCGCACGTGGTCGGACCTCGTGGGTACTGCGACGCCGAAGGAGATTGTCTCCGTTCTGGAGGGTTACAAGCTGCACTGCTGTTTTTAGGTTTGGACCTGCAGACTTTGCCGTAGTGGCCTTTTTTACCGCACTGGCTGCAGATTGCCGTTCTTGCCGGACACTGTTGCCGTGGATGCTTCGCCCCACCACAAAAATAGCATCGCTGGCCACCTGGAGCTGCCGCCGTCGTCGAATCGATCTGGGAGCGCGGGTTAGCGGGGCGAGGAGGGAGCTGAGCTTGCTCCAACCACGTTGACTGCACGTGGTCCTCGGGGTACAGCGCCAAGCTCTTCGACGCCGCTTCCAGCATCACGGCCATCTCCATTGCTTGGGTCAAGTCGAGTTTCCCCTTTTCCAGCAATTTAAGCCTGATGTACGAGGACCCTACCCCTGCTACGAACGCGTCTCGGGCGAGGTCGTACATATACTGTTCGGCTGATACGTCCTTACAATCGCAACCCCTGGCAAGCTGCAGGAGCTCATTGGCGTAGTCCTCCATGGTTTCGCCCGACTGCCGACGTCGTGTAGCGAGGAGGTAACGAGCATGTATCTCGTTGGGTGGCTTCGTGTATCTTTTTTTTAGGAGCTCGACGGCACCTGGGTAAATGGGAGCTGCACGAATGGCTAGGTAAATCGTGTCGCTTACCCTTGCGTGGAGGACCTGGAGTTTATCACTGTCTGTAGTGATAGCTACCGAGGCTGCCAGGTAGTCCTCAAAACACTTCCACCAATGGTCGAATGTGTTAGCTGCACCGACCGCACGTGGGTCCAGTGTCAGACGATCCGGTTTTAGAATCTGTTCCATACTCTCTGTTTTTTTTTCTTGTTGTACAGCTGTGAGTTTTCTGTTACTCTATTAAATTGAACATAGAACATAGAACATTACAGCGCAGAACAGGCCCTTCGGCCCACGATGTTGCACCGACCAGTTAAAAAAAAACTGTGACCCTCCAACCTAAACCAATTTCTTTTCGTCCATGAACCTATCTACGGATCTCTTAAACGCCCCCAAACTAGGCGCATTTACTACTGATGCTGGCAGGGCATTCCAATCCCTCACCACCCTCTGGGTAAAGAACCTACCCCTGACATCGGTTCTATAACTACCCCCCCTCAATTTAAAGCCATGCCCCCTCGTGCTGGATTTCTCCATCAGAGGAAAAAGGCTATCACTATCCACCCTATCTAAACCTCTAATCATCTTATATGTTTCAATAAGATCCCCTCTTAGCCGCCGCCTTTCCAGCGAAAACAATCCCAAATCCCTCAGCCTCTCCTCATAGGATCTCCCCTCCATACCAGGCAACATCCTGGTAAACCTCCTCTGCACCCTCTCCAAAGCCTCCACATCCTTCCTGTAATGTGGGGACCAGAACTGCACACAGTACTCCAAGTGCGGCCGCACCAGAGTTGTGTACAGTTGCAACATAACGCTACGACTCCTAAATTCAATCCCCCTACCAATAAACGCCAAGACACCATATGCCTTCTTAACAACCTTATCTACTTGATTCCCAACTTTCAGGGATCTATGCACACATACACCTAGATCCCTCTGCTCCTCCACACTATTCAAAGTCCTCCCGTTAGCCCTATACTCAACACATCTGTTATTCCTACCAAAGTGAATTACCTCACACTTCTCCGCATTAAACTCCATCCGCCACCTCTCGGCCCAACTTTGCAACCTGTCTAAGTCTTCCTGCAAACTACGACACCCTTCCTCACTGTCTACCACACCACCGACTTTGGTGTCATCAGCAAATTTGCTAATCCACCCAACTATACCCTCATCCAGATCATTAATAAATATTACAAACAGCAGTGGCCCCAAAACAGATCCCTGAGGTACACCACTTGTAACCGCACTCCATGATGAATATTTACTATCAACCACCACCCTCTGTTTCCTATCCGCTAGCCAATTCCTGATCCAATTTCCTAGATCACCCCCAATCCCATACATCTGCATTTTCTGCAGAAGCCTACCATGGTGAACCTTATCAAACGCCTTACTAAAATCCATATATACCACGTCCACTGCCTTGCCCCCATCCACCTCCTTGGTCACTTTCTCAAAAAACTCAATAAGGTTAGTAAGGCACGACCTACCTGCCACAAAACCATGCTGACTATCACCTATCAATTCATTACTCTCCAAATAACTATAAATCCTATCCCTTATAATTTTTTCCAACATCTTGCCGACAACAGAAGTGAGACTCACCGGTCTATAATTCCCGGGGAAGTCTCTGTTCCCCTTCTTAAACAATGGGACAACATTTGCTAACCTCCAATCTTCTGGTACTATACCAGAGGCCAACGACGACCTGAAGATCAGAGCCAGAGGCTCTGCAATCACTTCTCTTGCCTCCCAGAGAATCCTTGGATAAATCCCATCCGGACCAGGGGATTTATCTATTTTCAGACCCTCCAGAATATCCTGCACATCCTCCTTATCAACTGTAATACTGTCTATTCTACTCCCTTGCAACCCAGTGTCCTCCTCAGCTATATTCATGTCCCCTTGCGTGAACACCGAAGAGAAATATTGGTTCAATGCTTCACCAATCTCCTCCGGTTCCACACATAACTTCCCTCTGCCATCTATAACTGGCCCTAAACTTGCCCTAACCAACCTTCTGTTCTTGACATACCTATAGAACGCCTTAGGATTCTCTTTAACCCTATCCGCCAAAGTCTTCTCATGTCCCCTTTTAGCCCTTCTAAGCTCGCTCTTCAACTCCCTCTTAGCCAATCTAAAGCTTTCTAGTGCACTACCCGAGTGCTCACGTCTCATCCGAACATAAGCCTCCTTTTTCTTTTTAACCAACAAACAATGCGCGACAATAAGCACGTGGAACCAAGGCTTCGGTATTGAAGGCTTTAATAGAGTAACAATGGAACTACTAACACGAATACACCAGTTCAGACTGAAGGGGTCCTGCCGGAGCAGGGGGTCTTATACCTCGCCACCGGAGGCGGGACCCCACTGGAATGTGCCATGATAACTCTTATAACAGGTAAACACCCTAACCCAACAACATTGTACAACCCCCACAGTAACAACACCCTAGCCCAACAGTAACATAGTAACAACCCCCAGTGGTGAACCAACGATGGTTCACCACACTTGCATTGGAGAAAGAGAGGATCAGGCAAGCTAGGAAAGTGTTTATATGGAGTAAGGGGAAATCTGAAGACATAAGGCAGCAAATTAGAGGAGTAAATTGGAAGGAGGTATTCTCGGGGAAATCTACTGAAGAGAGGTGGCAGTTTTTCAAGGAATGTCTGTATAGAGTTCTACAGGACAATGTTCCGAGCAGATAGGGAGGAGGTGGTAGGTTAAAGGAACCGTGGTGCACGAAAGCTGTGCGAGACCTAGTCGAGAAGAAAAGGAAAGCATACAAAAGGTTGAGAGAGCTTGGCAAAAATAGGGATCTAGATGTGTATACGGCTTGTAGGAAGGGACTAAAGAAGGAAATTAGGAGAGCCAGAAGGGGTCACGAGAAGGCCTTGGCGAGTAGAATTAGGGAAAACCCTAAGGCGTTCTATAAATATGTGAAGAGTAAAAGGATGAGACGAGAAGGAATAGGGCCTATAAAACGTGAAGGCGGGAAAATCTGTACGGAACCAGTAGAAATGGCAGAGGTGCTTAATGAGTATTTTGCCTCGGTTTTCACAGTGGAGAAGGACATGGGTGGATGTACTGTGGGCTTGCAGTGGACTGAAAAGATTGAGTATGTGTACTTTAACAAAGAGGTTGTGCTGGAATCTTTGAATGGCATCAAGATAGATAAGTCGCCGGGTCCGGATGGGATGTACCCCAGGTTACTGTGGGAGGCGAGGGAAGAGATTGCAGAGCCTCTGGCGATGATCTTTGCGTCGTCGATGGAGACGGGAGAGGTGCCGGAGGATTGGAGGATTGCGGATGTGGTCCTATTTTCAAGAAGGGGAATAGGGATAGCCCAGGAAATTACCGACCGGTGACTCTAACCTCAGTGGTTGGTAAGCTGATGGAGAAGATCCTGAGGGACAAGATTTATGAGCATTGAGAGAGGTTTAGTATGCTCAAGAATACTCAGCATGGCTTTGTCAAGGGAAGATCGTGCCTTACGGGCCTGATGGAGTTCTTTGAAAATGTGACTAAACACATTGACGAAGGGAAAGCGGTAGATGTGGTTTATATGGATTTTAGCAAGGCGTTCGATAAGGTCCCCCGTGCAAGGGCATGGGATCCAAGGGGCTGCTGCCCTGTGGATCCAGAACTGGCTTGCCCAAAGGAGGCAGAGAGTGTGTATAGATGGGTCTTTTTCTAATTGGAGGTCGGTCACCAGTGGTGTGCCCCAGGGATCTGTTCTGGGACCCTTGCTGTTTGTCATTTTCATAAATGACCTGGATGAGGAAGTGGAGGGATGGGTTGGTAAGTTTGCCGACGACACAAAGGTTGGTGGGGTTGTGGATAGTCTGGAGGGATGTCAGAAGTTACAGAGGGACATAGATAGGATGCAAGACTGGGCGGAGAAGTGGCAGATGGACTTCAACCCAGATAAATGCGTCATGGTCCACTTTGGCAGGTCAAATGGGATGAAGGAGTACAATATAAAGGGAAAGACTCTTAGTACTGTAGAGGATCAGAAGGACCTTGGGGTCCGGGTCCATAGGACTCTAAAATCGGCCCCGCAGGTGGAGGAGGTGGTTAAGAAGGCGTATGGTGTGCTGGCCTTTATCAATCGAGGGATTGAGTTTAGGAGTCCGGGGATAATGATGCAGCTATATAAGACCCTCGTCAGACCCCACTTGGAGTACTGTGCTCAGTTCTGGTCACCTCATTACAGGAAGGATGTGGAAAAGATTGAAAGGGTGCAGAGGAATTTTACAAGGATGTTGCCTGGATTGAGTGGCATGCCTTATGAGGATAGGCTGAGGGAGCTTGGTCTTTTCTCCTTGGAGAGACGTAGGATGAGAGGAGACCTAATAGAGGTATATAAGATGTTGAGAGGCATAGATCGGGTGGACTCTCAGAGGCTTTTTCCCAGGGTGGAAATGGCTGCTACGCGAGACACAGGTTTAAGGTGCTGGGGGGTAGGTACAAGGGAAATGTTGGGGGGAAGTTTTTCACACAGAGGGTGGTGGGCGAGTGGAATCGGCTGCCGTCAGTGGTGGTGGAGGCAAACTCAATAGGGTCTTTTAAGAGACTCCTGGATGAGTACATGGGACTTGATAGGATGGAGGGTTATAGGTAGGCCTAAAAGGTAGGGATATGTTCGGCACAACTTGTGGGGCCGAAGGGCCTGTTTTGTGCTGTAATTTTCTACGTTTCTATGTTTCTATAACAGATATTTTCACATCCTCTTTGACCACAGGCAAGGTTCTAGAGGTCTGGAGAATAGCCAATGTTGGTCCCTTGTTTAAGAAAGGAAGCAGGGATAATCCAGCAAGTTATAGGCTGGTGAGACTGATGTCGGTGGTGGGGAAGCTTTTGGAGAAGATACTGAGGGACAAGATATATGCACATTTGGAAGAAAATGGACCAGTTAGTGACAGGCAGCATGGTTTTGTACGGGAAAATCATGTCTCACCAACTTGATTGAGTTTTTTGAAGAGGTGACAAAGATAATTGATGAGGGAAGGGCTGTGGATGTCGTTCATATGGAATTTAGTAAGGCGCTTGACAAGGTCCCACATGGCAGACTGGTACAAAAACTAAAACAAACATGGGATTCGGGGTGGGCGAGCAAGATGGATACAGAACTGACTTGGTTATAGGAGACAGAGAATAGCGGTGGAAGGGTGTTTTTCAGAGTGGATGTCTGTGACTAATGGTGTTCCACAGGGATCAATGCTGGGAACACTATGTTTGTAGTATCGATAGATCATCCGGAGGAAAATGGGAGGGGTCTGATTAGTAGGTTTGCGGATGACACAAAGATTGGTGGAGTTGCTGATAGTGCTAAGGATTGTCAGAGGATACAACAGGATATAGAGAGATTGGAGACTTGGGCATAAAAATGGCAGATGGAATTTAACCCAGACAAATGCAAGGTGATGTGTTTTGGAGGATCAAATTTAGGTGTGTACTATACCATAAATGGCAAAACGCTTAGGAACATTAACATACAGAGGGATCTGGGAATGCAGGTCCACAGTTCCCTAAAAGTTCCCATAAAGGTGGCCAAGGTGATTAAAAAGGCTTATGGCATGCTTGCCTTCATCAGCCAGGGCATTGAGTGTAGGAGTTGGGAAATCATGTTGCAGCTCTATAAAACTTTGGTTAGTCGCATTTAGAGTATTGCGTGCAGCTCTGGTCACCACACTACCAGAAGAATGTGGAAGCTTTGGAGAGAGTGCAAAGAAGGTTCACCAGGATATTGCCTGGTCTCGAGGGTGTTGGCTATGAGGAGAGGTTAAGTAAACTAGGATTGTTTTCATTGGAAAGTCGGAGGCTGAGGGGAGACCTGATCGAGGTCTACTAAATTATGAGAGGCACAGACAGGGTGGATAGTCAGAGGCTTTTCCAAGGGTGGAAGTGTCAATTACAGGTTCAAGGTGAGGGGGGGAAAGTTTAAGGGAGATGTGTGGGGGCTGTTTTTCATGCAGAGAGTGGTGGGTGCCTGGAATGCGCTGCCAGAGGAGATAGTGGAAGCAGGCACATTAGCAACATTGAAGATGCATCTGGATGGGCACATGAATAGGGAGGGAATAGAGGGATACGGACTGAGTAAGGACAGAAGGGTTTTTCAGTTTAGTTAGGGCATCATTATTGGCACAGGCTTGGAGGACTGAAGGGTTGTTCCTGTGCTATACTTTTCTTTGTACTTTGTTTTATTAGTTACATTACCAAGTATTATTATCTACACATATACAAGAGTCTTTTTGGTGGACATCAATTTTGTTTTGGTAAGGTACGATGTCCCAGAGTCTGATCTTTGACATCCTCAGTAGCTTATTCCTCATGTATATCAGGTGCTTCATCTTATGAAGTTGCTTCATTGTCAACTTCCAGACATTTTGGATTTTCTACTGGAGTAGAATCTGAACTTCGTTCTGTAGTAATATTTGATTCAGGCATTTCCTAATCTTGAGTGTCTGACGTAAGCCTTTCTGATACTGTTCCCACTAATTCACTTTTTGAAGCGACAATTTGACTCTTGTGTCTCCGCTATATTCTCTCATCATCAAGTTGTACTGTATGAGAAATTGGACTGTCTTAGCTAGAATGGTTCCAGGTACTACTCACTTGTAGAGTAGTTTCTCACTCAAACTCTTTCTCCTTGTTTAAAACTCTTCTTCAATGTTTGTTCACGGCGAGTAACTTGTGCTTGTTGTTGTTGCTCTATTATAGTAGTGTCAGGTAGCGTGATTAGATCAAATTTAGTTCTCAGTTTCCATCCCAGGAATAACACTGCTGATGAATCTTGTGTGCTGGCATGAGCCATGTTCGGATAGGACATGAGAAAGTTGTTTACTCTCCTGGATGGCCAACCTTTGTCTTCTGATGCTTTGAAGACATGTTTAAGTGACTGCCAACCCGTTAGTGGATGGATGATATAGGACAGTCCTTATGTGTTGTATATGATTGATCTTAAGGCAATTCCTGGGATGTGAATTGTGCCCCATTATCGCTGACTAGTTGTTTGAGCTGTCAAAATCTTGCAAACAATTCATCCAACTCCTCTATGGTTCTTTCCATCGTAGTGGATTTCATCATCCTGACTTTGATCCGCTTTGAATGCACATCCACTAGGATAAGAAACATATTTGGGGCGATTCTCCCATCCCGCTGCACTACAAAATAGCGCAGTGGGCCAGGAGAGTCCAGCACCGCCCGATTCGTGGGATCTGCACTGGGCTTCACGCGTCTATAGCATCTCCTGGCGTCGGATCTCTGTGGCATCAGCTTCACGGCAGAAATCAGAATAAATTATTTAAATACTAATTTAAATATATTATTTTAAATACAATTAGCGGGCCCGGGGCTGAAATCTCTGGGCCCACTAACCTCTCCCCCACAGCCAGAGTGCTTCACTCCAGCAGGGTTTACTCGAGCTCGGGAGCTGGTGGCCCGACCCCGCTGGAGTAAAGGGAGGGCAAATGGGGCCCCTCAGAGGGTTGGGCAGCGGGGGGTGGGGGGAGGGGGGGGGGTGTGGGGGGGGGGGGGGGGGGGGTGGTTACAGAGTGTGGGAGATTCTTCTCTGAACTCCCACTGAAGAAACCAGTGCGATTTACTCAATTTTTCACATGAATTTGACAGAGGTTTTTGAGGAGAATTCCGCTCATAGCCTTCAATGGGTCCCGCAAAGTTGATGTTTATCCTCCGCCAAAGCCAATTCCACAGGTGAAGTGGCTGTAGAGGTGGAATATTCCATAATTTAGCACCACATTGTCTTCTACTTGTGAGTCAAGTCCTGGCCAAAAGTAGCTTCATGCACTCTGCTCCACTCCTGGATGAGCTTCGTGCAGTTGATCCAAGATTTGGCTTTGTAATCCTGGAGGAATGATCACGCCAAACCCTCATAACAATACTCTACTTTCCACTGTTAATTCAACTTCAACTGTGTCTATTATGTGATCTCGATAAATGATGAATGATCTGAAAAATCCACATTTTTCCTTCTTCACATGGTGGTTGTACTTCTCTTGATGCTCCAGTGTTTCCTAAGTTTTGTAAATGTTCCTAGTCATTTTTGCCTGTGATTAGAATGTCATCCAAATAACACTGAACACCGCTTAAGATTTGGCCCATTGAATTCTGGATTCTTATGAACTCATGAACTTATATAAGAAAATAAGAACATAAGAACTCGGAGCAGGAGTTGGCCATCTGACCCCTCGAGCCTGCTCCACCATTTAATAATTTAATAAGACTCAGCTCCACTTATTGACAGTGCCGATGTTATTCCAAATGGTAGGTGCTTATATCGTTATATCGGAACGATCCCTTGTGGGTAACAATATCAGCGGTTGCGACTCAGTTGCCACCTTCATTATTTTGATTATCTCTATTAAATCTCCCCTTAACCTTTGCTTTAAGGAGAACGATCCCTGGGTTGAAGGAGGAACATTGGCCAAGGCACCATGAAATCTGCTGCTCTTATTGAAATTTAAAACTGCCCTTGAAATATTTAAATAACATCTGAGCCATTTCCAGAAACTGCCCTGAGTTTTATACCTCATCCGAAAGGTAGCCCTTCTACCAGTGCCACATCAGCTTAGGTTATCTCCTCAAATCTCTGGACTAGAATCTGAATCTTTGCTTCTCTGCACCGCACAACTTGATCCTAGGCCTTAGTCTTGAAGTACCTGGCCCTTGTCAGATGATATGTGGTTCCGGATGAAGTTTCTCTCCAATCATCCTCTTTGGGTTAGAGTCTTGTCACTGTTTATTACCTCACTGCCAAACCATGATACACATCATTCAGGTAAATCAGAGGCTTGGATCTGGGTTCTATTGGCACATGACAAGTGAGTGAGTGTGCGAGGAGATGGTGAGTGTATGAGGAGTATGAGTGTGTGAAGAGGGAGTGAGTGAAGTGAGTGAATGTGTGAGGAGAGAGTGAGTGAAGACAGAATGACTTGCGATAATCAATGTGTGTGAGGCTGTGAGAAAAGCATAAAATAGTGAAGAGAATGAATGTGTGAGGTAACAGTGAGTAAGAGGAGGAAGTGAATATTCTGAAAATCTCCATGTATGGGAGAACATGAGTGTTCTGAACTGATTTTGAGTATGGGCTAATCTCCTTGCTTGTTGACAGTTTTTGTTCAATGCCCTATCCCTCCCTGATGATAGCCATGTTACAGTGCGGTTTGTGTAACCAGCCATGGGGACATTGCCCTGCGAAGTGAGTGTGTGAACAGGACCAGGCCCACATGTGATGCCCTTATCTGGGTATTCTTGCTGCCGAAGTTCACCTATGAGGAATAGGTACTTGGCTGACATTTTGGAGGGGTTTCAGTAACTATGGAACGCATATCCCAGTGAGGGTTCTCAGTGAAGTAAGATTTGAACTCTCCTTTTGGATGAATTTCTCTTTCTCTTTCTCTATTTTTCCCCTATTGCCAGGCAATAAATGAAGCATTGCTGACTGAGAAGAAGGACAGACAACACAGAGCAGAAGAACTAAAGTTCAAGGATACTGAGCTCCTGTCGCTGGCTGAATCTTTAACACAGTATGTCATACTCTGTGAAGGTCTTTCTAATTGTCTGTTGCTACCCATCATATTTTACAATTTCCCTGGTTAATAATTAGTTCACTGGTGGAGGCTGCATTCTGAGTCAGAAGGTGCAGGATTCAAATCCCACTCCAGAGATCATGAGCAAGTGGAGGCCTGAGTTCAGGCTCTGCCTGAATTCTGCATTGACAGCCAGCAAGATCTTTGCATTCAGTGGGTAGCCATTGACCCCCACCCCTCCCAAAAAGCCTTCCACCGTGCAAGACCATCTACTCCATCAGCTGGCTAGAAAAATGGTTACAGATCAAGCATTGTCCTCTGTTAATTAGGCTGCAAACGCTCACCATTTTCCCAGGAAGAGATTGAAGATAAAACAATCATTCAGTTATTTGGAGTTTCAGGAAAGCTCAACCCAGATAACACTCATACTCTGACTGCTCTGGAAGCTGCAAAATGTGTTAAAGGTGAAATGGGATGATTTTCTTTCTGTAGATACAGCAGTGACAAAGCTAACGATATTTAGAGTCAGTATTTGATATTGGAATGAGCTCTACCCTATCAGTAGGTTGGACAGTTTCATCTCCCTAATGCAGCCTTCTGCTGTTAAGTACCAGCTACTCCTCAGCAAGTATACAAAATACATCCAGGAAGGCTGACACTGAGACACCCTGGGACAGTACAGAATCGGACAGGAGTGAATTGCCTTCTTTTACCTACTGTGTATTGTGTGTGTATGTTGCACACACACACACATACACACACACACACATGGACACAACACATACACACACGCATGCCCTGGTTTTCCGAATCAATAGTTCACCGAGTACCATTCACCATACCAGACGAGAGTGAGTCTTTTTTTTACTCAGTGTTCACTGTGGGTTTAATATGTGGTGTTGGTCATCAGTTTTTTTCACCACTAGATGGGGATCCATACATTCCTTCTTCTGATCAGTGAGTTGTATTTGGATCAGAACCTATGTTATCCATTCTCTTGCTAACCTTGTGGTTATCATTGTTATACACACTGAATAATACAAATTACTGCTGCATTATTTGCACTAACCAAAATCCAGGGCTTAGCAACACAATCAACAGGTTAATATGAGTAGTTGAAGTGAGTAAGTCCAGTAGCAGTTCTACTCCTGGACGAACAAAGGCCAAAACGTTGTCTGATTTCAAGAAGAAATTAGATATAGCTCTTGAGGCTAAAGAGATTAAGGGATATGGCGGGAAGGCAGGATCAGGATATTGAATTTGGTGATCAGTCATGATCAAAATGAATGGTGGAACAGGCTCGAGGGGCCAAATGGGCTACTCCTGCTTCTAGTTTCTATGTTTCTATGAACAAACCTAAGGCTATTGAATCACATCATGGCAAATTGTGAAATTGAATTCAATGTGTTTGTTATTTGTGGTCGAGAGCCAGGATAAAATTATTCTGAGACTTGTTTTATTCTAAAAACCAAACTGGTTTACTAATTACCCAGTTTGACCATTATGTGATTCGAGTCCCACATTGGAGAGAAAGGGTTAAATTCTGAACTGTCCAATGCTTCACTTCCCTGGGGATTCTGGGTTTGCCCCATAGGGAGGATTAGAGCATCTCATTCTGACTTCACTCCATCCACCTCATGTTACAATTGCCCCCTTCCTCTGGGCAGGTACTCATGTCCCGCGATCAACCCCTGTACTCGTTGATCTACATTGACTCCCAGTCAAGCAGCATCTTGATTTCAAAATTCTCATTCTTCTTTGCAAATCTCTTCATGGCGTCGCCTCTCCTGATCTCTGTAATCTGCTCAAGTCCCACAACCCTCTGAGGCATTTACTTTTCTCTAACTCTGGTCTCTTCTGTTCCACCTTTCACAGCTGGGCCTTCAATTGCCTCGGCCCCAAACCTTGGAATTCCCTCCCTAAAACTCTCCGTCTCATTTCCCTCCTTTAAGATAGATCTTAAAGCCATCAGGTTTGACAAGACTCCAGGATGGTATGTTGCCTCTCTGGTGCAAGGATCAAAGATGTCTCAGAGCGGCTATAGGACATTCTGGTGAGGGAGCATTAACAGCCAGTTGTCGTGGTACGCATTGGTGCTATTATTGGTATTATTTTAAACACCCTCCAAACATTCCAGTTTAATGAGATAAACAAGAACAGGAGCCAGTTCTTTAATTCATTCAACAATCTCCCTTTATTTAACACTTCAGGTACCAACTCAAATTTAAACAGTTGCAACTCTTTTAACTCTTTTACTGAACTTTAACTCTTAACTGAGCTAACTCTTACAATGGTGAATCTCTATAGAGTTATTGTTGGCAAAGGACTGTACATGTCTTTTATCTACAAATTCCTTCACTTGCTTCCAGAATATTCTCTATCATCCAGCCAATTGTGTAACCAGAAATCAACCGCACGGCTCAAACAGCGAATGAAATTACTTGCAAATGATGCCATTATGCTTAGTTCAAATTGGCATGTCTTACCCATTACTGAGGCCACCAAGTTTACTGGAAAATAAACAACTTCCCATATTTTGGCAACACAGGAAGCTTCAGATCCCTGACTCAGAGTCATTTTACGATATCTGGTATCTGGTTTTAATTATAAATTGACCAAAGATCCCAGTATGTTTAATTCTCAGCCATAATAGCCATTTTAAAGTCAATATTGCCAATTTTATTGTTAAAATCATTGTTGTAGTTGTTCTTTCTCTGTCTACAGTACCAATGACATAGGTTGAAAAGAGGGTTGAGGACCTAAAAGCTGAATATAGGGTGTTTGAAAGTAAATTGAAAAGTAGGACCTCAAAAGTAGTGATTTCCGAATTACCAGCATTGCCACATGCTAGTCAGAGTAGAAATAGCAGAATTTATCAAATGAATGCATGGCTTGAAAGATGATGCAAGGGGAAGGTTTCAGATTCCTGGGACATTGGGACGGTTTTGGATGAGGTGGGACCAGTACAAACAGGACAGGTTACACCTATCCAGGACTGGGACTGATGTCCTGGGGGGAATATTTGCTAATGTGGTTGAGAGTTTAAGCTAGAATGGTAAGGGGATGGGAACCTCAACAGGGTGACAAGAAAAGAGAGAATAAATATGGAGTCCATTTGGGTAGAGGTTAATAAAAAAGCAAGGGAAAAAAGACATTGGTAAGAGCAGTGTGTAGATCCCCAAACAGTAGCCACATTGTAGGAAAGAGTACAGATAATAGGAGTGTGTAAAAAGAATAGATCAGTAAATATCGATGAGTTTAATCTTCATATTGATTGGGTGAATCAAGTTGGAAATGATAGCAGAGATCCCAGCACTGATCCCTGCGGAACACCACTAGTTACAGACCTCCATTCAGAAAAACACCCTTCCACCGCTACCTTCTGTCTTCTATGACCAAGTTCTGAATCCATCTCGTTAGTTCACCCCTGATCCCATGAGATTTAATCTTTTGCACCAGCCTGCCACAAGGGACCTTTTCAAATGTCTTACTAAAGTCCATGTAGGCAACATTCACAAACCTTCCCATGTCAATCATTTTTGTCACCTCCTCAAAAAACTCAATTAAATTAGTGAGACATGACCTCCCACAAATCAAACCATGCTGTCTGTTGCTAACAAGACCATTGAGTTCCAAATGTGTATAGATCCTATTCCTAAGAATCTTCTCCAACAGTTTCCCTATCACTGACGTCAAGCTCACTGGCCTATAATTATACATGATGTGGAGTTGCCGGCGTTGGACTGGGGTAGGCACAGTAAGTAGTCTCACAACATCAGGTTAAAGTCCAACAGATTTAACTGATAGCACGAGCTTCCGGAGCACTGCCTGTTCATCAGGTGAGTGTAGGATTTGTTTCACAAACAGGGCATATATAGACACAAACTCAATTACAAGATAATGGTTGGAATGCGAGTCTTAACATATAATCAAGCCTTTACAGGTGCAGACAATGTGAGTGAAGAAAGGGTTAAGCACAGGTTAAAGAGGTGTGAATTGTCTCCTGCCAGGACTGTGAGATTTTGCAAGCCCAGGCAGGTCTTGGGGGTTACAGATAGTGTGACATGAACACAAGATCCCGGTTGAGGCAGTCTTCATGTGTGCGGAACTTGGCTATCAGTTTCTGCTCAGCAATTCTGCTTTGTCGTGTGTCGTGAAGGCCGCCTTGGAGAACGCTTACCCGAAGATCAGAGGCTGAATGCCCTTGACTGCTGAAGTGTTCCCCGACAGGAAGGGAACACTCCTGCCTGGTGACTGTCCAGTGGTGTCCACTCATCCGTTGTCGTAGCGTCTGCACGGTCTCACCAATGTACCATGTCGATGATCGGGCACGTCTTGCAGAGGTTGCTGTGGCAGGGTTGTGTGGTGTCGTGGTCACTGTTCTCCTGAAGGCTGAGTAAATTGCTGCGGACAGTAGTTTGTTTGAGGTTGTGCGGTTGTTTGAAGGCAAGTAGTGGGGGTATGGGGATAGCTTTGGCGAGATGTTCGTCTTCATTGATGACATGTTGAAGGCTCCAGAGAAGATGTTGTAGCTTCTCAGTTCTGGGGAAGTACTGGACGACGAAGGGTACTCTGGCCGCAGTGTCCCGTGGTTGTCTTCTGAGGAGGTCTGTACGGTTTTTCACTGTGGCGCGTCGGAACTGTCGATTGATGAGTTGAGCACCATATTCTGTTCTTACAAGAGTGTCTTCCAGCATCTGTAGGTGTCTGTTGCAATCCTCCACATCTGAGCAGATCCTGTGTATACGGAGGGCTTGTCCGTAGGGGATGGCTTCTTTAACGTGTTTAGGGTGGAAGCTGGAGAAGAGGAGTACCGTGAGGTTATCCGTGGGCTTGCATGGGACACCCCCACTACTTGCCTTCAAACAAACCATTGTACGCAGCAAACTACCCAGCCTTCAGGAGAACAGTGACCACGACACCACACAACCCTGCCACAGCAACCTCTGCAAGATGTGCCGGATCATCGACATGGATGCCATCATCTCACATGTGAACACCATCCACCAGGTACACGGTACATACTCTTGTGACTCGGCCAACATCGTCTACCTGATACGCTGCAGGACAGGATGCCCCGAGGCATGGTACATTGGCGAGACCATGCAGACATTATGACAACGGATGAATGGACACTGCTGAACAATCACCAGGCAGGAGTGTTCCCTTCCTGTGGGGGAACACTTCAGCAGTCACGGGCATTCATCCTCTGATCTTCGGGTAAGCGTTCTCCAAGGCGGCCTTCACGACACACGACAATGCAGAATCACTGAGCAGACACTGATAGCCAAGTTCCGCACACATGAGGATGGCCTCAACTGGGATCTTGGGTTCATGTCACACTATCTGTAGCCCCCATGACTTTCCTGGGCTTGCAAAATCTCACTAACTGTCCTGGCTGGAGACAATTCACATCTCTTTAACTCATGCTTAACCCTCTCTCCACTCACATTGTCTGCACCTGTAAAGACTTGATTACCTGCAAAGATTCGCATTCTAACCATTATCTTGTAATTGAGTTTGTGTCTACATATGTCCTGTTTGTGAAACAAATCCTGCACTCACCTGATGAACGGGCAGTGCTCCGAAAGCTTGTGCTACCAAATAAACCTGTTGGACTTTAACCTGGTGTTGTGAGACTACTTACTATAATTATGAGAGTTATCCTTGTCACCCTTCTTAAATAATGGGACAACATTGGCTATCCTCCAATCCTCTGGTTACTTACTAGTGGCCAATGAAGAAACAAAGATTTCTGTTAGACGCCCAGCAATTTCATCTCTTGCCTCCCTCAGTAATCTGGGATAGATGCCATCTGGCCCTGGGGATTTGCCTATCTTAATGTTTTTAAATTTCCCCAACACTTCCTCCCTCGTAATGATGACTTCTTCAAAAGGGTTTACATGCCCCTCTGAGACACCATCAATTGACGTGTCCCTCTCCTTTGTGAATACCGATACAAAGTACTCATTAAGGATCTCACCACTTTCTTTGGTTCCACACATAATTTCCCTCCTTTGTCCTTAAGTGGACCAACTCTTTCTTTAGCTACCCTCTTGTTTCCAATATATGTATAGCACTGTTGATGACCCCTTCCATTTCTTTAATGATGATGGAGAGTAGACCTGTTATTACCTTTGAGGTCCTACTTTTTAGTTTAAGTCCTCACGCCCTAAATTCAGCTTCGAGGACCTCATCCTGTATTTTATCTATATCGTTGGAGCCTATATACATCACGACAGCTGGCTGTTCACCTTCCCCTCCAGAATGCCCTGCAGCCGCTCCGAGACATCATTGACCCTTGCACCAGGGAGACAACATACCATCCTGGAGTCTCGTTTGCATCTGCAAAAACGCCTGTCTATTCCCCTTATAATTGAGTCCCCTATCACTAAAGCTCTGCCACTCTTTTTCCTGCCCTCCTGCACAGCATAGCCAGCCTCGGTGCCATGAACCTGGCTGTTGCCACCTTCCCCTGGTGAGTCATCTCCCCCAACAGTATCCAAAACAGTATATCTGTTTTGGAAGGAGACAACCGCAGGGGACCCCTGCACTGCCTTCCTACTCTTTCCCTGTCTCGTGGTCACCCATTCCCTATCTCCCTCAGTAATTATTATCTGCGGAGGGACCAACGTGCTATCCACGATTTCCTCAGCATTATGTATGGTCTAAAGTGAATCCATCCTTAGCTCCAGAGCTGTCAAGCAGTCTAGCAGGAGCTGCAGTTGGACACACTTCTTGCACGTGAATGAGCCAGGGACACTGGAAGGGTCCCTGAATTCCCACATCGCACAAGATGTGATTTAAAATAAAGATGAAATTTACAAATTATGGAATTCGTACAGCAGGAGCCAATCACATGGTTGGATTTGACGGGTCTGATTCTGATTGTTCTGTACGAGCTCCCCACTGGAAAATATGTTTTTAAAATGTTGGGTGAAAGACTAAAATTAAAATGGAGGCTGGGTACAATTCGATTTAATCTCCTGTATAAGTGAAGTTTACTTTTCTATAATCCATTCTCAGAGCCAGGAGAGCTCAGGAAGATTTGGAGAACACTTTAAAAAAGACACAGGAAGATGCAAAAAGCAGGGAGGAGGAATCTCATCAAGAAATCAAGAATCTTAAGGAGACAGTCAAATCATTAAAGGAGAGGACAGTGGAACTGCTCAGGTGAGGGACTGAGAAACTAGAATCACTGATCTGAGAGTGCATATCAAAAAAGAGAATGATTATTTATGGTGAGTGTGACAAAGCACATAGTGAGTGTGCCAGAGCGTGTAGTGAGTGTGACAGGGTGTGTAGTGAATATGACAGGGTGTGTAGTGAGTGTGAAGTGTGTGCAATGAGTGTGACAGGGTGTGTAGTGAGTGTGACAGGGTGTGTAGTGAGTGTGACAGGGTGTGTAATGAGTGTGACAGGGTGTGTAATGAGTGTGACGGGGTGTGTAGTGAGTGTGACAGGGTGTGTAATGAGTGTGACAGGGTGTGTAATGAGTGTGACGGGGTGTGTAGTGAGTGTGACAGGGTGTGTAGTGAGTGTGACAGGGTGTGTAATGAGTGTGACAGGGTGTGTAATGAGTGTGACGGGGTGTGTAGTGAGTGTGACAGAGTCATAGAGTCATAGAGGTTTACAGCATGGAAACAGGCCCTTCGGGCCAACTTGTCCATGCCGCCCTTTTATTTAAAAACCCCTAAGCTAATCCCAATTGCCCGCTTTTGGCTCATATCCCTCTATACCCATCGTACCCATGTAACTATCTAAATGCTTTTTAAAAGACAAAATTGTACCCGCCTCTACTACTACCTCTGGCAGCTTGTTCCAGACACTCACCACCCTCTGTGTGGCACACCGCTGGTCACAGGTCTCCAGTTTGAAAAACATTTCTCTACAACCACCCTCTGGCTTCTGTCAAGAAGCCAATTTTGTATCCATTTAGATACCTCACCCTGGATCCCGTGAGATTTAACTTTATGCAACAACCTACCATGTGGTACCTTGTCAAAGGCCTTGCTAAAGTCCATGTAGACAACATCAACTGCACTGCCCTCATCTACCTTCTTGGTTACCCCTTCAAAAAAACTCAATCAAATTTGTGAGACATGATTTTCCAGTGTGTCATGAGTGTGATGGTGAGTAAAGTGAATGTGACGGGGTGTGCAGTGAGTGTGATGGGAGTGTGTAGTGAGTGTGACGGGGTGTGTAATGAGTGTCACGGGGTGTATAGTGAGTGTGACAGGGTGTGTAGTGAGTGTCATGGGGTGCATAATGAGTGTGACAGGATGTGTTGTGAATGTGATGGGGATTGTAATAAGTGTGACGGGGTGTGTAGTGAGTGTGACAAGGTGTGTAGTGAGTGTGACGGGATGTGTTGCGAATGTGACGGGGTGTGTAATGAGTGTGACAAGGTGTGTAGTGAGTGTGACGGGATGTGTTGCGAATGTGACGGGGTGTGTAATGAGTGTGACGGGGTGTGTAGTGAGTGTGACGGGGTGTGTAGTGACTGTGAAAAGCTGCATTGTGAGTGTGACAGGGTGTGTAATGAGTGTGACAGGGCAGTATGTGTAGTAAGTGTGAAGTGTGTGTAATGAGTGACAGGATGTGTAGTGAGTGTGACGGGGTGTGCAATGAGTGTGACGGGGTGTGTAGTGACTGTGAAAAGCTGCATTGTGAGTGTGACAGGGTGTGTAATGAGTGTGACAGGGCAGTATGTGTAGTAAGTGTGAAGTGTGTGTAATGAGTGACAGGATGTGTAGTGAGTGTGACGGGGTGTGCAATGAGTGTGACGGGGTGTGTAGCGAATGTGATGGGGTGTAGTGAGTGTGACAGGGTGCGTAGTGAGTGTGATGGGGAGTATAGTGAGTGTGACAGGGTGTGTAGTGAGTGTGATGGGGAGTATGGTGAGTGTGACAGGGTGTGTAGTGAGTGTGATGGGGAGTATAGTGAGTGTGAAGTGTGTAGTGAGTGTGAAAAGCTGCATTGTGAGTATGACAGGGTGTTTAATGAGTGTGATGGGGTGTGTAGTGTGTGTGACGGGGTATGTAATGAGTGTGACGGGGTGTGTAATGAGTGTGACAACGTATGTAGTGAGTGTGGCAACATGTGTAGTGAGTGTGATGGGGTGTGTAGTGAGTGCGACGGGGTGTGTAATGAGTGTGACAGCGTATGTAGTGAGTGTGGCAACATGTGTAGTGAGTGTGATGGGGCGTGTAGTGAGTGTGAGGGTGTGTAGTGAGTGCGACAGTGTGTAGTGAGTGTGAAAAGCTGCATTGTGAGTGTGGCAGGGTATTCAATGAGTGTGATGGGGTGTATAGTGAGTGTGACAGGGTGTGAAGTGAGTGTGACAGGGTGTAATGAGTGTGATGCGGCTCTTTAGTGAGTGTGACGGGGAGTAGTGAGTGTGATGGGGTGTGTAGTGAGTGTAATGGGGCATGTAGTGAGTGTGACGGTGTGTAGTGAGTGTGACAGTGTGTAGTGAGTGTGACGGAGTGTGCAATGAGCGTGATGGGGTGTGTAGTGAGTGTGACGGTGTGTAGTGAGTGTGACAGTGTGTAGTGAGTGTGACGGAGTGTGCAATGAGCGTGATGGGGTGTGTAGTGAGTGTGATGGGGTGTAATGAGTGTGACGGGGGTGTTTAGTTAATGTGACGGGGTGCGTAATTAATGTAATGGGGTATGTATTGAGTGTGATGGTGTGTAGTGGGTGTGATGGGGAGTATAGTGAGTGTGACAGGGGTGTAGTGAGTGTGACAGGGTGTGCAGTGAGTGTGACAGGATGTGTTGTGAATGGGACGGGGTGTGTAATGAGTGCGACGGGGTGTATAGTGAGTGTGAAAAGCTGCATTGTGAGTGTGACAGGGTGTGTAATGAGTGTGATGGAGTGTAGTGAATGTGATGGGGTGTGTAGTGAGTGTGACAGGGTGTGTAGTGAATGTGACGGGGTGTGCAATGAGCGTGACGGGGTGTGTAGTGAATGTGATGAGGTGTAGTGAGTGTGACAGGGTGTGTAGTGAGTGTGATGGTGAGTATAGTGAATGTGACGGTGTGTAGTGAGTGTTTTGGGGTGTGTAGTGAGTGTGACAGTGTATAGTGAGTGTGAAAAGCTGCATTGTGAGTGTGACAGGGTGTTTAATGAGTGTGATGGGGTGAAGTGAGTGTGACGGGGTGTGTAGTGAGTGTGATGGGGTGTGCTGTGAGTGTGACAGGGTGTGTAGTGAGAGTGACGGGTGTGTAGTGAGTGTGACAGGGTGTGAAGTGAGTGTGACGGTGTGTAGTGAGTGTGAAAAGCTGCATTGTGAGTATGACAGGGTGTTTAATGAGTGTGATGGGGAGTATAGTGAGTGTGACAGGGTGTGTAGTGAGTGTGACGGGGTCTAATGAGTGTGATGCAGCTGTTTAGTGAGTGTGACGGTGTGTGTAGTGAGTGTGACAGGGTGTGCAATGAGCGTGACGGGGTGTGTAGTGAGTGTGATGGGGTGTAATGAGTGTGACGGCGGTGTTTAGTGAATGTGACGGGGTGCGTAATTAATGTCATGGAGTATGTATTGAGTGTGATGGTGTGTAGTGAGTGTGATTGGGAGTATAGTGAGTGTGACAGGGTGTGAATTGAGTGTGACAGGGTATGTAGTGAGTGTGACAAGGTGTATAGTGAGTGTGACACGGTGTTTAATGAGTGTGACGGGGTGTGTAGTGAGTGTGACGGGGTGTGTAGTGAGTGTGACAAGGTGTATAGTCAGTGTGACAAGCTACATTGTGAGTGTGACAGGGTGTTTAATGAGTGTGATGGGGTGTAGTGAGTGTGATGCGGTGTGCAATGAGCGTGGCGGGGTGTGTAGTGAGTGTGATGGGGTGTAATGAGTGTGACGGGGGTGTTTAGTGAATGTGACGGGGTGCGTAATTAATGTCATGGAGTATGTATTGAGTGTGATGGTGTGTAGTGAGTGTGATTGGGAGTATAGTGAGTGTGACAGGGTGTGAATTGAGTGTGACAGGGTATGTAGTGAGTGTGACAAGGTGTATAATGAGTGTGACACGGTGTTTAATGAGTGTGACGGGGTGTGTAGTGAGTGTGACGGGGTGTGTAGTGAGTGTGACAAGGTGTATAGTGAGTGTGACAAGCTACATTGTGAGTGTGACAGGGTGTTTAATGAGTGTGATGGGGTGTAGTGAGTGTGATGCGGTGTGCAATGAGCGTGGCGGGGTGTGTAGTGAGTGTGATGGGGTGTAATGAGTGTGACGGGGGTGTTTAGTGAATGTGACGGGGTGCGTAATTAATGTCATGGAGTATGTATTGAGTGTGATGGTGTGTAGTGAGTGTGATGGGGAGTATAGTGAGTGTGACAGGGTGTGAATTGAGTGTGACAGGGTGTGTAGTGAGTGTGACAAGGTGTATAGTGAGTGTGACAAGCTGCATTATGAGTGTGACACGGTGTTTAATGAGTGTGACGGGGTGTGTAGTGAGTGTGACGGGGTGTGTAGTGAGTGCGACAAGCTGCATTGTGAGTGTGACAGGGTGTATAGTGAGCGTGACGAGGTGTATAGTGAGCGTGACGGGGTATAATGAGTGTGATGGGGTGTGTAGTGAATGTGACAGGATGTAATGAGTGTGCCAGGGTGTGTACTGAGTGTGACAGGATGTAATGAGTGTGACAGGATGTAATGAGTGTGATGGGGTGTGTAGTGAGTGTGATGGGGTGCAGTGAGTGTGACGGGATGTAATGAGTGTGATGGAGTATGTAGTGAGCGTGATGGGCTGTAGTGAGTGTGACAGGGTGTAATGAGTGTGATGGGGTGTAGTGAGTGTGACGGGGTGTGTAGTAAGTGTGATGGGGCGTGTAGTGAGTGTGAGGATGTGTAGTGAGTGTGACAGTGTGTAGTGAGTGTGAAAAGCTGCATTGTGAGTGTGACAGGGTGTTTAATGAGTGTGATGGGGTGTAGTGAATGTGACAGGGTGTCTAGTGAGTGTGATGGGGTGTAGTGAGTGTGACAGGGGCTTGTAGTGAGTGTGACAGGATGTGCATTGAGTGTGACAAGCTGCGTTGTGAGTATGACAGGGTGTGTAATGAGTGTGACAGGGTGTAGTGAGTGTGACGGGGTGTGTAGTGAGCGTGACAGGGTGTGTAGTGAGTGTGACAGGGTGTGTAGTGAGTGTAACAGGGTGTGTAGTGAGTGTGATGGGGTGTAGTCAGTGTGACGGTGTATGTAGTGAGTGTGACAGTGTGTAGTGAGTGTGACAGGGTATGTAGTGAGTGTCATGTGGTGTGTAGTGAGTGTGACAGTGTGTAGTAAGTGTTGAAAGCTGCATTGTGAGTGTGACAGGGTGTGTAATGAGAGTGATGGGGTGTGTAGTGAGTGTGACGGGGTGTGTAGTGAGTGTGACGGGATGTGTAGTGAGTGTGTCGGTGTGTAATGAGTGTAACAGTGTGTATTGAGTGTGACAGAGTGTGTAGTGAGTGTGACGGGGTGTAGTGAGTGTGATGGGGTGTGCAGTGAGTGTG
Organism: Mustelus asterias; assembly: GCF_964213995.1. Taxonomy (NCBI): domain Eukaryota; kingdom Metazoa; phylum Chordata; class Chondrichthyes; order Carcharhiniformes; family Triakidae; genus Mustelus; species Mustelus asterias. The sequence continues at coordinate 3,199,468 of NC_135814.1, forward strand.
ACAGGGTGTGTAGTGAATGTGATGTTGTGTACTGAGTGTGACGGTGCGCAGTTAGTGTGACAGTGTGTGTAGTGAGTGTGCCAGTTTGTGTAGACAGACTGTGCAATGCCGTGATTAGTGAGTGTGACTGAACTGATTCTCTGTGCTTTTCAGGGAGAAGGATGCCCTCTGGCAGAAATCAGATAAATTGGAATTTAATCAGCGACAGTCAGATCAAAAACGTTTGTCAAGAAAAGATCGGCTTGGAAGCAAAAAGTGATTTTACTCAGCAAGGTGGATATGTGTTTTTTTAGTGTCTGGAATGGGTGCAATTCTGATCGTTTTTGGTATGCGGCATGTTATTGGGATGAGAAGCACTTTCCATTTTAGATATGAAACTATCAGATTTCTGAAGAAACACTCAGGTGCATGGCCAGAGATTCTGATCTCATCCATTTTGGCATCAAATTTTACAGCAGCGATTTCCAGTCTGTCAGTGGAGAGTGAATTCATGCAAAATAATCGAACCTGAATGTTTGACATAAGTGACCACACAATGACCCAAAGCACTTTTCAGCACTCTTACGGCAGCTAATTTGCACAAAAGAGGATCACCAAAAACAACAATGAAATAATCATTGGCCAGAGCATCTGTTTCTTGATATTAGTTCAAGGATAATTATCCATGGACCCTTGGAAAACTGCTGTTCTCCTATTGTAATCGTACCCATCGGATATGAACACCTGAGAGGACAGACAGATTCTCAATTTAATGTCACGTCCAACAGTGTACTGACCCTCTGACAGTGCGGCGCTCCCTCAGTACTGACCCTCTGACAGTGCGGCACCCTGACCCTCTGACAGTGCAGCACTCCCTCAGTACTGACCCTCTGACAGTGCAGCGCTCCTTCAGTACTGACCCTCTGACAGTGCGGCGCTCCCTCAGTACTGACCCTCTGATAGTGCAGCGCTCCTTCAGTACTGACCCTCTGACAGTGCGGCATTCCCTCAGTACTGACCCTCTGACAGTGCAGCGCTCCTTCAGTACTGACCCTCTGACAGTGCGGCACTCCCTCAGTACTGACCCTCTGACAGTGCAGCGCTCCTTCAGTACTGACCCTTTGACAGTGCGGCACTCTGACCCTGTGACAGTGCAGCACTCCTTCAGTACCGCACCTTCTTCAAAAGAAGAATCATATTGGCACTTGAAAATTAATTTTATTTCTCTGTTCACAGATGTTACCAGACTTACTGAGTATTTCCAGCACTTTCTGTTTTTATTTCCCTTCATCTAGTTCTTCTTAAAAATAGCAAGTTCTTATGTTTTAATGTACTCGAGCAAAATCTCTGGAGTGGTTTTCCTTTGTTTTATTTTGCCAGAATTGGGTCAGATTTTGCATTTACAATAACGACATAGCTGCCAGTAATTATGATCATTATGCCAATGAAATTGTCAACATTTCAAAAATGTGCACAAACACAATAGTGTAGAAATCCTGAACTTACAGTGAGCTATTCTTCACTGCTTCAGATGTTTCACTCGCTAACTGGAAGATTAGCATTAACGGAAAAAATAGTTCTCACTTGAATCTTGACTTGGTGTCTCAGTGTCACTGCTGCTGAGCAAATTTGCATTATATTTTCTGACGATTATACTGGGAAATGTGGCCGGTAATTTGTGCACAGCGAGATCCCACAAATAGCAAAGAGACAATGATCAGATAACCTGTTTTTTTAGTATTGTTAGTTGAAGGGTAAATATTGATGCAGGACTTTGAATGAAACCTTGGGATCTTTCTTCCAATGAGAAGATTTGTAACTGTCAATGAAACGGCCTTTTCAGTATCACCAATATTCTTTATAATTAATAAACAAGTAAATGAAAAAAATATGCACAATGTTTTGAATGCTCCTTTGATTTTTCTCCTCAGTTGTTCAAAGCAATGTCTAGGTGATGGATTTCTGGAGATCCCAGAAAAATCCAGATCTACATAGAACATAGAACATAGAACAGTACAGCACAGAACAGGCCCTTCGGCCCACGATGTTGTGCCGACCTTCATCTGAAACCAAGATCAAGCTATCCCACTCCCTACCATCCTGGTGTGCTCCATGTGCCTATCCAATAACCGCTTAAATGTTCCTAAAGTGTCTGACTCCACTATCACTGCAGGCAGTCCATTCCACACCCCAACCACTCTCTGCGTGAAGAACCTACCTCTGATATCCTTCCTATATCTCCCACCATGAACCCTATAGCTATGCCCCCTTGTAATAGCTCCATCCACCCGAGTCAACCATGAATTATTCAGACTTCAACCAGGTTAACGAGGCCTTTAAGGACTGAGTGTTTTTACACGCAGATTGGGAGCAACCAATAGACGAGCATTTTACTGCGCGCTTGTCCAGTGTCATTGACTTGTTGGGTTTGTTTCAGGCTGTTTCACCTGAAACCATATCAGTGAAATCAATCTCTTTCCCTGTTGGGATCCTTTCCTTTATTTATTCATGGGATGGGGGTAATGTCGATTAAGCTAGCATTCATTGTCCATCCCTAATTGCCCTTGAAAAGGTGGTAGTGAGCTGCCTTCTTGAAATGTTGCTGCCCATGTGGTGTAGGTACACCCAGAGTGCTGTTAGGGAGGGGGTTCCAAAGGAACAGTGATATATTTCCAAGTCAGGATGGTACATGACTTGGATGGGAACTTCCAGGTGGTGGTATTCCCATCTCTCAGCAGCACTTGAAAATTCTAGAGATCACATGCACGCAGAGACTTGTAAAATATACGTGTTAGCGCTAGGATTATTCATCCATAGTAATATAACTTTTTTATTCAATTATTTTGATGTGTTTTTCAGCAAGAAAAATAAACTTTAAAAAACTTTTTGTAATGATTTCAATAAGGCCATTGAGGTTGGCCGCTTAGAATATGAATTCCCTGATTGAAATCTTTATTGCTCGTCCAATCAAGGAGCCTGTTCCATATATAACTGGGAGTGTCAGGTCTGGCACTCTGGATGCTGACGCAGAACTTATAACACTCTATGAACTTTAATAGAGTTTGTAACTAAAAGGGAATCTGGTGAAGGGATACCGGCCTCTGCTGACTTATTTCATTTTTGATTTCCATCTGTCAAATTGACATCAAAATGAACAATTTGGTGCAATTTAAACAGAATCATTTGAGATTTATTCATCCTTAATAAAATTGAAGTTATGGATGGTTAGTCTGTGTCACAAGTTAAGAGTGTGACAGAGTAGTGCCTGCATTTTACAAGGTGATCTTTAAACAAGCATCTCCCTATAGACCACCCATTTTCATGGATGTCTTTAACATCAGAATCATTTCATATTAAACAACAGCATTTTGAGTCAACAACATTTTCAGTCAATAGAAACCCCAGCAGTGAAGGTTGCATCCTCATGAGGTCGCGGAGTACACAGCATACCATCTCAAATCAGAATACAGACTTTGACTGTTACTGGAATGCTCCTCCTGAGCGGTCCGGCCAGTGGAACTGTTGCTTCAGGAAGCCAGTGGTCTGCTCCATGATGTTCATTATTACAGCACAGCCCTCATTGTAGGTATATTGGCTGGTTGGGTTGTGGAAGGCAGCCATCAACCTTTATGGTGAGCAAATGGTTGGCACTGTAGACTGGCACAAGATGAAAGTGGATACAATACAAAAATTTCTGCTCTCAAAATCCTCATCATGGGAGGATTCTACAAAGGAGTCCATCCTGACTATTGCGACGTTAGAGGACATTCACTCTATATTGGCAAAGGCTAATGTCTGACAGGAAAAGCAACGTTGAGGTCCCCAATAGCGACTTTTTTCTGCCATATAGTGCAGGACTTTGAAAAAAGAAGGCAGGTTCCACATCGTATCTCCCCTCTGAGAACTAACACTGAAAGACCCAAAGAGGAGTACCTCACCCGAAAGTCTGTAAAACGTGTGTGTGAAGTGGTGCGACCTGCTCTGCAGCAACTTCTAGTGGTTAAATAAAAATAAATCCCGCTCACTCTCTAAAATCAACACGTAACAATTAATTTATCTAACTAACAGTGAGTAAATTAATTAAATTATTCACAAACCGAATAAATCCCTTCTAACTATTAACTATTCCCAAATAAAACAAGATTCTAATGATATGCTGTTCAAATAAATACAATTCCCACTCATTAACAAAATAGAATTTAGTCACTCTCTAAATTACAACCAGGTTTCATATCTTCCGGGATATTCTGGGCCTTCTCTGTTGATTCTTTTGCCTGGAACTTCTTTCTTCTTTGGTACCTTTGCGAGCTAGATAGTGCCCTCTCTAAGACACAGATGAAACTAATGGATTCTCTCTCTCCCAAGAGTTGAAAGCTGAGAGCTGTGAGCTGTCAGCTCTAGCAGGTGGCAGTTACTCTACCTCTTTGTCCCACTGTCCCCTTCTTTTATACCAGTGATGACATATCAATATTTCCCACAATAGGATTGGTTCTAGGTTGTCAAAACCATCAGATTTAAATTTAATAGGTTTTTGGTATCTAAGTGCCTTATTCAAATTGATTGGCTAAATTCAAAAGATTCAAAAGCCTGCTGTCTTCGTAAAACTACTGCTTGGCCTTTTGATATAAATGCTTCAGTTTGGGTTCTTTATGTACTTGCATTTTAAATTTCTAAGCACAGAAAAAGCATCACCTTTTAATGGGACCACGCAATGCTTTCTCCTAGCATTTTACAATTTTACAAACACCAAATTCTAACTTCCTACTTCCCAATCTACAATTACTCTACCCAACTCTGCAATAAAGCAAACGTGAGAAAACTGTTTCCACAAAATGAGTGGTTTGGGTCTAGAATGCACTGCCTGGAAGTGTGGTGAAGGCAAGTTCAATAGCGGATTTCAAGAGGGCATTAGATGATTATTTAAATAAAAACAATGTACAGGGATACGGGGAAAAGCCAGGGGAATGGCATGAAGCCACGATGCTCTTGTGGAGACCCAGCGCAGACAAAATAGTCCAAATGGCCTCCTTCTGTGCCCTAACAAATTTGTGATTCAGTGTCTGTGAAGCCATACTCAAGCAACTGCCAGTACCAGTGATTTCACATCTCTAGCTGTGCCTGTGGCTCCATTTCCAGTAAAACATAAAGCCTTCCATAGTAAAGAAGAGGGGAATGGCAGCAAATGGAAAAAGCAAAAACCACACATATTTGCTTTGACTGTAGTAATTCGCTGGAATGGGAAGGCCCATCTGCTTAATCTGTTTCAAAAGTTGCAATGCATTAACAATCCTGTAGGTCTGTAAATTTTGCCCAACACTGACCACAGTCCTGAAAATCAATGTTAGCATTGCAAAGCATTGCACAAGCTATTGTATCATCACCCTGTTCTGTTTACATATCTCTCCAGTAAACCTCACTATTACACAAACATGTGATCTCGCAATGGACTTCCTTTGTAAAGCTCTCTCTCCACTATCCCATCAACACTCCCAGGACAGGTACAGCATGAGGTTAGATACAGAGTAAAGCTCCCTCCACCCTGTCCCCATCAAACACTTCCAGAACAGGTACAGAATGGGGTTACAGAGTAATGGTCCCTCTACACTGTCCCCATCAAACACTCCCAGGACAGGTACAGTACAGGGTCAGATACAGAGTAAAGCTCCCTCTATACTGTCCTCCATCAAACACTCCCAGGCACAAGATTGAATGCAGAAATGTTGTCAGCTATTTGAAAATAATGTTCAATTGGTCCCGCTCTTCTGCCATTTCCCAGAGAGTAACCAAGAAGGTAGATGAGGGCAGTGCAGTTGATGTTGTCTACATGGACTTTAGCAAGGCCTTTGACAAGGCACCGCATAGTAGATTGTTGCATAAAGTTAAATCTCACGGGATCCAGGGTGAGGTATCTAAATGGATACAAAATTGGCTTGATGACAGAAGCCAGAAGGTGGTTGCAGAGAATTGTTTTTCAAACTGGAGGCCTGTGACCAGCGGTGTGCCTCAGGGATCAGTGCTGGACCCATTGTTATTTGTCATTTATATTAATGATTTGAATGAGACTATAGGGGGCATGGTTAGTAAGTTTGCAGATGACACCAAGATTGGTGGCATAGTGGACAGTGAAGAAAGTTATCTCCAATTACAACGGGATCTTGAACAATTGGGCCAGTGGGCTGACGAATGGCAGATGGAGTTTAATTTAGACAAATGCGAGGTGATGCATTTTGGCAGATTGAACCAGGGTAGGACTTACTCAGTTAATGGTAGGGCGTTGGGGAGAGTTATAAAACAAAGAGATCGAGGGGTACATGTTCATAGCTCCTTGAAAGTGGAGTCACAGGTGGACAGAGTGGTGAAGAAGGCATTCGGCATGCTTGGTTTCATCGGTCAGAACATTGAATACAGGAGTTGGGACGTCCTGTTGAAGTTGTACAAGACATTGGTAAGGCCACACTTGGAATACTGTGTGTGCAATTCTGGTCACCCTATTATAGAAAGGATATTATTAAACTAGAAAGAGTGCAGAAAAGATTGACTAGGATGCTACCGGGACTTGATGGATTGAGTTATAAGGAGAGGCTGAATAGACTGGGACTTTTTTCTCTGGAGCGTAGGAGGCTGAGGGGTGATCTTATAGAGGTCTATAAAATAATGAGAAGCATAGACAAGGTAGATAGTCAATATCTTTTCCCAAAGGTAGGGGAGTCTAAAACTAGAGGGCATAGGTTTAAGGTGAGAGGGGTGAGATACAAAAGTGTCCAGAGGGGCAACTTGTTCACACAGAGGGTGGTGAGTGTCTGGAACAAGCTGCCAGAGGTAGTAGTAGAGGCGGGTACAATTTTAGCTTTTAAAAAGCATTTAGATAATTACATGGGTATGATGGGTATAGAGGGATATGGGCCAAATGCGGGCAATTGGGATTAGCTTTAGGGTTTTAAAAAAAAGGGCGGCGTGGAGAAATTGGGCCGAAGGGCCTGTTTCCATGCTGTAAACCTCTATGACTCTATGACATCTAATTTGTTGGCTCAAGGGTTGAGAGATTGTTTTGTAGAATTTCAATTGTAGGATGATTTAAAGTCATCTTGTGTTCATGGAATCTGTTCTGCAAGGAATGCAGAACAAAATAACAAAATATTATTTAAACAGAGAAAAAGTGCAGAAATCTACAACACAAAGACAGCTTGGAGGAACTTGTGCACGAAACACAGAAAGCTAGCACGCAGGTGCAGCAGGTAATCAGAAAGGCGAATGGAATCTTGGCCCATATTTCTATTTTGGAGTATAAAAGTAGGCAAGTCTTGCTGCAACTGTACAAGGTGAGAATGCCCCCTGCACTCCCCCAACACCCCTCCCCCCCCCCCCCCCCCCAACCCCAAATCTGGAGCGCTGAGAGCAGTTTTGGTTCCCTGATTTAAGGAAAGCTATTATTTCATTGGAGGCAGTTCAGAGAAGGTTCACTAGGATGACCCCAGAAGAAAGAACAAAAGAAAGTACAGCACAGGAACAGGCCTTTCAGCCCTCCAAGCCCACCCGATCATGATGCCCTAACTGAACAAAAGAAAACCTTCTGCCCTTAGTCGGTCCGTGTCCCTCGCTATTCCTCCCCATTCATGTACCTACCTAGATGCAGCTTGGATGTTGCTAATGTGCCTGCTTCCACTATCTCCTCTGGCAGTGCATTCCAGGCACCACCACTCTCTGCATGAAAAACATCCCTTGCACATCTCCCTTAAACGTTCCTTTTCTCACTTTGAACGTGTGCCCCCTTGTAATTAATACTTTCACCCTTGGCAAAAAAACCTCTGAATATCTACACTGTTTATGCCTCTCATAATTTTGTAGACCTCTATCAGGTCTCCCCTCAGCCTCAGACTTTCCAGTGAAAACAATCCTAATTTATTCAACCTCTCCTCATAGTCAACACCCTCGAGACCAGGCAACATCCTGGTGAACCTTCTTTGCACTCTCTCCAAAGCTTCCACCCTCGTCTGGTAGTGTCGTGACCAGAACTGTATGCAATACTCCAAATGCGGCCTAACCAACGTATTATATAGCTGAAACAGCGGTCAGCACAGTGGCACAGTGGTTAGCATTGCTGCTTCACAGCGCCAGGGACCCAGGTTCGACCCAGGTTCAATTCAGGCCTCGGGTGACTCTGTGTGGAGTTTGCACATTCTCCCGTGTCTACGTGGGTTTCCTCCGAGTGCTCCAGTTTGTTCCCATCGTCCAAAGATGTGTAGGTTAGGTGGATTAGCCATGCTAAGTTGCCCCTTAGTGTCCCAAGATGTGTAGGTTAGGGGGATTGGTGGGGTAAATACTTGGGGTTACAGGGAACAGGACAGGGGTTGCAAGGATAGGGCCTGGGTGAGATTGTTGTGGTGCAGACCTGATGGGCCGAATGGCCTCATTCTGCACTGCAGGGATTCATGAACATGTACTCAATGCCCTGGCTTTTTTTGTAGACATGGGCATTGCTGGCTGGCCAGCATTTATTGACCATCCCTAGTTGCCCTTGAGAAGGTGGCGGTGAGCTGTCTTCTTGAATCGCTGCAGTCCATGTTCTGTGGGTTGACCCACAAAGCCGTCAGGGAGGGGATTCCAGGATTTTGACCCAGCAACTGTGAAGGAACAACGATATATTTCCAAGTCAGGATAGTGAGTGACTTGGAGGGGAACCTACAGGTGGTGGTGTTCCCATGTATCTGCTGCCCTTGTTCTTCTGGTTGGAAATGGGCATGGGTTTAGAAGGTGCTGTCTAAGGATCTTTGGTGAATTGCTGCAGTGCATCTTGTAGATAGTTCACATTGCTGCTACTGAGCGACAGTAGTGGAGGGATTGAATGTTTGTAGATGTGATGCTAATCAAGCGGGGCTGCTTTGTCCTGGATGGTGTCAAGCTTCTTGAGTGTTGTTGGAGCTGCAACCATCAAAGCAAGTGGGGAGTATTCCATCACACTCTTGACTTTTGCCTTGTAGATGGTGGATAGGCTTTGGGGAGTCAGGAGGTGAGTTACTCGTCGCAGTATTCATAGCCTCTGACCTGCTCTTGTAGCCACTGTGTTTATGTGGTGAGTCCAGCTGAGTTTCTGGTCACTGGTAACCCCAAGGGTGTTGACAGTGTCATCCATGATTTCTAAATCCTGCCATTTCTTTCCTTCATTTTCTCAGGCACATGCATGTCCTGCACTTCAATCAAGTGGCCTTTATAAGCCTCCCACATGCCAGATGTAGATTTGCCCTCAAATAGCCATTCCCAAGCCACATTCCCCAGTTCCTGTCTAATTTGGTGTATTTGGCCCTCTCCCAATTAAGCACCCTCAGCCGAGGGCAACTCTTGTCCTTATTCATGACTATCCGAAATCTTATGGAGTTATGGTCGTTAACCCAAAAGGCCCCTCCACTGAAACATCAATCACCTGGCCAGGCTCATTCCCCAATGGTCCCCTCCCTGGTTGGGTTGTCAACATTGTGTATCAAAAAGCCCCCTAGATACATCTGACAAATCCAAGCCCCTAGTTGTAAGGGATTCCCAGTCAATATGGGGAAAGTTAAAATCACCCACCATAACTACCCTGCTTTTTTCACACCTTTTCAGTATCTGACTATACATCTGCTCCTCTGTCTCCTGCGGGCTGTTGGGAGGTCTATAAACCATAAGACCATAAGACCACTTTGAGGGGGAGAGCTGAATGATGGTGATTTAACCTGAGGATTACCATACCTCAGGTGAGTGGCAAGGTTGAGAGGGCAGGGCCGTCATGAATAACATTAAATTATTCAGATTTGTATTATCAACTGAATAGCAGCAATACAAACAGAATGAACCAATTTTTTAATTCATTTATGGCGTGAGGTTATCGCTGGCTAGGCCATCCTTTATTGTCCTTCCTTAATTGCCCTTGTGAAGCTACAATCCCTGTCGCATAGGCACACCCACAGTTCTGTTGGGCGATTGCTTTAGAGATCATGGGAATTGACGTCGTCTGTGTGTTTGAGGAAGTGCAATTCTTGTGCAATTCATCCCCTCATCTCTGTTTCCGACACAATGTGGGAGATCAACACTTTCTGATCGTAATGTTAGCTGGTTGTGAAATATGCTGATCTTCATTTATCTTTTGGAAATTTTAGCAAACCTTAGACACACAGTTCTTCTTCGAATCCATAAGAATACAAAATAAAATGACTACCATTGACTCTGTCTACACTTCCTGCTGCCTCGGAAAAGCAGCTAGCATCATCAAGGATCCCATGCACCCCGGACATTCTCTCTTCCACCTTCTTCAATCGGGAAAAAGATACAAAGGTCTGAGGTCACGGGCCAACCGACTCAAAAACAGCTTCTTCCCTGCTGCCATCAGACTTTTGAGTGGACCTATCTCGTGTTAAGTTGATCTTTCTCTGCACCCTAGCTATGACTGTAACACTACATTCTGCACTCTTTCATTTCCTCTTTATGTACGGTATGCTTTGGCTGTATAGCGCGCAAGAAACAATACTTTTCACTGTATACTAATACATGTGATAATAATAAATCAAATCAACTCAAATTTGCAATAATCCACTCATGGCTTTCATGGTGATGTGGGTAGCCCGCTACACAATGTCAGGTATCATATTTGCATTGCTCTGAACATCATGAATATTCATTAAGAAGGCAGACTCACATCTCCATTCCAGGCCAAATGGCCACAGCAATAGGTAACTGGACAAAGAAATGGCAAAGAAATGGCAGATGGAGTTCAATCCTGATAAATGCGAAGTGATGCATTTTGGTAGAAATAATGTAGGGAGGAGCTATACGATAAATGGCAGAACCATAAAGGGTGTAGATACGCAGAGGGACCTGGGTGTGCAAGTCCACAGATCCTTGAAGGTGACGTCACGGGTGGAGAAGGTGGTGAAGAAGGCTAATGCCATGCTTGCCTTTATAGGATGGGGCATAGAGTATAAAAGTTGGGGTCTGATGTTGCAGATGTATAGAACGTTGGTTCGGCCGCATTTGGAATACTGCGTCCAGTTCTGGTCGCCACACTACCAGAAGGACGTGGAGGCTTTGGAGAGAGTACAGAGGAGGTTTACCAGGATGTTGCCTGGCATGGAGGGGCTTAGTTATGAGGAGAGATTGGGTAAACTGGGGTTGTTCTCCCTGGAAAGACGGAGGATGAGGGGAAACTTAATAGAGGTGTATAAAATTATGAAAGACATAGATAGGGTGAACGGTGGGAAGCTTTTCCCCAGGTCGGTGGTGACGTTCACGAGGGGTCATAGGTTCAAGGTGAAGGGGGGGAAGTTTAACACAGATATCAGAAGGACATATTTTACACAGAGGGTGGTGGGGGCCTGGAATGCGCTGCCAGGCAAGGTGGTGGAGGCGGACACACTGGGAACGTTTAAGACTTATCTAGACAGCCATATGAACGGAGTGGGAATGGAGGGATACAAAAGAATGGTCTAGTTTGGACCAGGGAGCGGCGCGGGCTGGGAGGGCCGAAGGGCCTGTTCCTGTGCTGTATTGTTCTATGTTCTTTTTTTGTTCTTTGGACTGGCATGATTCACAACCGGATGTGCACTTGGTAAGCACCATCTCAATGTGACCGCGAGGTAAGTTCACTTACCTCTCACTGTGCTGCACTCACAGCTGCTCCAACTTGAATCTGTATTATGGCCTCATTTGTTAACGACTTGGAAAAATAGCATAAAAAGTCATTTCTAATAAAAAAAGGTTAAGGGGATATGGAGACCAAGGAGAGATCAACCATGATCTAATTAAATGGCGGAGCTCGTAGGGCTGATTTTGCCTTCTTCATAGAATCCCTACAGTGCAGAAGGAGGCCATTCGGCCCATCGAGTCCGCACCGACCACAATCCCACCCAGGCCCTACCCCCACATATTTACCCGCTAATCCCTCTAACCTACGCATCTCAGGACTCTAAGGGGCAATTTTTAACCTGGCCAATCAACCTAACCCACACATCTTTGGATTGTGGGAGGAAACCGGAGCACCCGGAGGAAACCCACGCAGACACAAGGAGAATGTACAAACTCCACACAGACAGTGACCCAAGCTGGGAATCGAACCCGGGACCCTGGTGCTGCGAAGCAGCAGTGCTAACCACTGTGCTACCGTGCCGTCCCCTGCTTCTGCTCCTAATTCCTATGTTCCTATGTCATATATCTAAATTTGCTGATAACACAAAGTTAGGTGGCATTGTGGACAGCATAGATGATAGCATAAGTTACAAAGGGATGGAAGTAACCTATTGGCTCCACAATAACACTCTAATTAGTAACTGGAAAGTGACCATTGCAGACTTACAAATGCAAAATACTGCAGATGCTGGAATCTGAAACAAAAACAGAAAATTCAGGAGAAACTAAGCAGGTCTGACAGCATCTGTGGAGGGAGAATAGAGCCAACGTTTTGAGTCTGAATGACCCTTCGTCAGAGCTGAAAGCAAACAAAATCAGACAAGCTTTACACTATGGGAGTGGGGGGCTCTGGAATTGGACAATGCACAATTCTCCCTCAGTGTACCTGTAGAGATGCCAGACGGTGGTGACCAGGGAATTTTCACAGTAACTTCATTGCAGTGTTAATATAAGTTTACTTATGACATTAAACTTTAACTATTACCACAGGCGCAAGATGCCATCAACTGCACTCTCCGAGAACAGCCAGTGAAAGTTATTAACAGGAAAGAGTTCCACTCTCTCAATGGTCTGTAACTACCAGAAGCAAATACTGCAAGTAAGTGCAAGATACCCTGGAAGCTCCCACAACTCATACATCTTACGGCACTCACAGGTGTCGCAATTCTTCAAGGGTCCTCAGTGTATCCAGGGTTGGCTCATCAGTGACAAAGGCTACCTGCAAAAGACATGGTTGATAACACCCATTCAGCAGCCACAAAGTGCTTCAGAGGAAAGATGTCAAGGTACCGCATGGTAGGTTGTTGCATCAGGTTAAATCTCACGGGGATCCAGGATGAGGTAGCCAAATGGACACAAAATTGGCTTGATGACAGAAGACAGAGGCTGGTTGTAGAGGGTTGTTTTTCAAACTGGAGGCCTGTGACCAGTGGTGTGCCTCAGTCAGTGCTGGTCAACTGTTATTTGTCATTTATATGAATGATTTGGATGAGAATTTAGAAGGCATGGTTAATATGTTTGCAGATAACACCAAGATTGGTGGCATAGTGGACAGTGAAGAAGGTTATCTTGAAGTGCAACAGGATCTTGATCAATTGGGCCAGTGGGCTGACGAATGGCAGATGGAGTTTAATTTAGATAAATGCGAGGTGATGCATTTTGGTAGATCGAACCAGAGCAGAACTTACGCAGTTAATGGTAGGGCGTTGGGGAGAGTTATAGAACAAAGACATATAGGGGTACAGGTTCATAGCTCCTTGAACGTGGAGTCACAGGTGGACAGAGTGGTGAAGAAGGCATTTGGCATGCTTGATTTCATTGGTCAGAACATTGAATACAGCAGTTGGGACGTCTTGTTGAAGTTGTACAAGAAATTGATAAGGCCACACCTGGAATACTGTGTACAGTTCTGGTCACCCTATTATAGAAAGGATATTATTAAACTAGAATGAGTGCAGAAGAGATTTACTAGGATGTTAACGGGACTTGATGGTTTGAGTTATAAGGAGAGGCTGGATAGACTGGGACTTTTTTCACTGGATCGTAGGAGGCTGAGGGGTGATGTTATAGAGGTCTATAAAATAATGAGGGGCATAGACAAGGTAGATAGTCAATATTTTTTCCCAAAAGTAGGAGAGTCTAAAACTAGAGGGCATAGGTTTGAGGTGAGAGGGGAGAGATGCAAAAGTGTCCAGAGGGGCAATTTTTTCACGCAGAGGGTGGTGAGTGGAACAAGCTGTCCGAGGTAGTAGTAGAGGCGGGTACAATTTTGTCTTTTAAAAAGCATTTAGACAGTTACATGGCTAAGATGGGTATAGAAGGATATGGGCCAAATGCGGGCATTTGGGACTAGCTTAGGGGTTTTTAAAAAAGCGCGGCATGGACAAGTTGGGCCGAAAGGCCCGTTTCCATGCTGTAAACCTCTATGACTAAATTGTAAACTGGGCTGTGTTGTTAAACCTACAGACAAACGGTGCAAATTATTCCACAAACTATTTGGTGCAATACTGTTGCCGAGAAAAATTAGGCACTTCGACCATTTTGGATATCTCAAACACTACATCCAGTTACCCTTATTTATGAGATGAACAGAAGGCCAAGACTCAGTTTGCGGTTCCACCCAGTTTTATTAATAGGTTCAATAAATATTAGCACACAGTTACTTTTCCCAAACTATCTTAACACTATTTTCCTCAGATTCTGACACGACCCGTGCCAATGAACTTGACTGAGCCATGGGTCCGATTCTCTGAGCCTCTGCCATCTCAGGGTTCTTGTCTGCGAAGGTGATTCTCGTACACCCTCTTCCATCCATCTCTGGGTTGTCACCGAGTCTTATCTAAGGTCTTCTTCACTGCTAGTTGAGTTGCGGCTTTGCTCGGGGTGGCATCCAGATGTCCCTTCTTATCCCCCTCTTCATGCCCTTCCAGAGGATTCTCCGGCTTCCGGCCAATGAGGTTACTGGATGGGGGTCGCAGCACCCAATGATGTTGCAAATTCCATATTTGGAGGAAGCTAGATGCACCCTAGGTGCCATCGCCAGGTATGCATTTTCCACACAGCCCCCTCCAAATAAGGTCGGGGTGGGAAATCTAGGCACCAGAGAGTCCGGGCAAAACAAAGGAATACACAAACTATCTGCCAAATATGGATTGAAGTCCTTCTGATCTCTGCTGTTGTGACTTGCCCTGACCTGTATTGTTTCAGGCCTTGGCCTGTCTGCCTTCCCAGTGATCCTTGCTGAGAATGCAGACCTTACTAGGATGCTACCGGGACTTGTGGTTTGAATTATAAGGAGAGGCTGGATAGACTGAGACTTTTTCCCTGGAGCGTAGGAGGCTTAGAGGTGTTCTTGTAGAGGTCTATAAAATAATGAGGGGCATAGATCAGCTAGATAGTCAATATCTTTTCCCAAAGGTAGGGGAGTCTAAAACTAGAGGGCATAGGTTTAAGGTGAGAGGGGAGAGATACAAAAGGGTCCAGAGAGGCAAGTTTTTCACACAGAGGGTGGTGAGTGTCTGGAACAAGCTGCCAGAGGTAGTAGTAGAGGCGGGTACAATTTTGTTTTTTAAAAAGCATTTAGACAGTTACATGGATAAGATGGGTATAGAGGGATATGGGCGAAATGCGTGCAATTGGGACTAGCTTAGGGGTTGAAAAAAAGAGGCGGCATGGACAAGTTGGGCCGAAGGGCCTGTTTCCATGCTATAAACCTCTCTGACTCTGTGATACCAAACTGTTTATTCTTAAATACGCTCATTGATTGAGCAGACATTTGGCATCTTGAGGGTATGTTTTCAATGTTGGGACTGGTCAGTCGGTCTCTAATTTTCTTCTCTGAGGGTCTCATGCATCATTGTGGCTTGCTGCACCTTACACAACCTGGCGCACTAAAGGGGGATGTCTTTCCATAATGAGAGATATGAAAATCTTGTGAAGTAAACTGTGAACCATTATCACTAACTGGTTTACCAAATCTTGCAAAAATTGTGTCAAGTTTTTCAATGCTTTGTTCAGAACTTACATGGGGAATCCCTAATTGACCTCCCAGTGGGACTCGTGGAATATGGGTTCCCGTGGTGATAGGCAATTGCCTAAAATTCCACCCAAAGGAACCAGCACAGCATTTTCTTATGCTTTCATTGGCTGTGAGCATTTCAGACAAGGTCAACATTCATTGCTCGTCCATAATTGACTGTGAACTGAGTGGCTTGCTAGGCCATTTCAGGCAGCAATTAATAGTTAACAACATTGCTGTGCATTTGGAGTCACAGATTAGGCCAGATCAAATAAAGAACAAAGAACAAAGAAAATTACAGCACAGGAACAGGCCCTTCAGCCCTCCAAGCCTGCACTGACCATGCTGCCCGACTTAACTAAAACCCCCTACCCTTCCGGGGACCATATCCCTCTATTCCCATCCTATTCATGTATTTGTCCAGACACCCCTTAAAACTCACTATCATATCTGCTTCCACTATCTCCCCCGGCAGCAACTTCCAGGCACCCAACATCCTCTGTGTAAAAAACCTGCCTCGTGCATCTCCTTTAAACCTTGTCCCTCGTACCTTAAACCTGTGCCCCCTAGTAATTAACTCTTCCACCCTGGGAAAAATCTACTGACTATCCAGCAGATTTCCTTTCCTAAAGGACATTCGTGAACAGGTGGGTTCTTACAACAACTGGTGAAAGTTCCATGGTCATCATTATGGAAATTAGCTTTATATTCCAGATTTTTATTCATTAATTGAATTTAAATTCCACCAAAAACTCACAACTACTGCTGCCATGATAATTCATTGGCATTCCTGGGAAACCCTGGCAGATTCAACTATCTCTCTGTCCTTTCCAGAATTCTCTTAACTGCTTTGAGAAGGGCAGAGCCTTCAACCTCTTTACAAATCAAGTCTGCCAGCAGATGGAGCCATGGCCAAGAGTGGCCACTGACCAGATTCATTCAACCTGAGTCAAAGAACAAAGAATAAAGAATAAAGAAAATTACAGGACAGGAACAGGCCCTTCTCTATGAACGGTATGCTATGACTGTATAGCGCGCAAGAAACAATACTTTTCAGTGTATACTAATACATGTGACAATAATTAATCTAATCAAATCAAAATCAACTAGGAATTCACCTACTTTTTAAAGTCGAATGGAATTCGCCATATTACCCATCGTCTAACAGTCTTCTGGAAAGAATGGTCCAGACCTTAAAAGCAGACTTAAAGAAAAAGCCTGCAGCCTCTTTGGACACAAAACTTTCCAGATTACTGTTCGATTACAGAACAACCCTCCATGAAACTAGTTGCTCAAGAACAAATGGCTCCGCACCAGGTTGAGCCCGATCTTCCCGAAACTGGTGCAGGGTGTCGGGGGGTGGGGGGGAAGTCGGGGATGGGGGTGGGGTGAGAGGAATGAGAGGCATCAATAAACCTACTGCAGAGCCCATAAGAACACCAGAGGCACTTAAAGGTGGGCTATGAAGTATTGCTAAGGAATCATGGCGATGTCCCAACATGATTACAAGGTATGGTTGACTTGAGGACAGGACTGGTTTCATACGAAGTCCGTGTGGGAGATACCATCCTGAGAAAACATCTCCACCATTTGAAAGCCTTAATTTCTCCGGCTGTTCAGGAACAAACAATGTCCAGCACGTCGGGGGCCTCGGAAATACTTCCAGGACCCACCAGCTCCCGCTTTCCATCTCCAGTCATCAGAACCTCTGGGTCCAAAATTGACAGTGCGGGCCTAGTGTGTCTACTCCTTTATCATGCAAAGAAGGGAGTGAACCCGTGCCTCAGCAGTCTAGGCGAAAGAGACAAGCACCGGTTCGCTACACCCTGCCTACGTCAGACACTGATCTTGAGAAACCGGATCCAGTGCTGAAAAGCTTCAAGAGGCCCTTGAGGCAAACGAGTCACTGAGGTTCCTTGGACCTAGAGGGGGAAGGATGTAATGACTTTAACAAGGCCCACAATGTGGACCTCTTGGAATATGTGCTCCATGATTAAGGCAGTAAGAGCTTGTCCAATCAGGGATGCCTGAAAGTGTACATAATATGGAGTGTCAGGGTTATTTGAACTCCAGGTTAATATGATGTACAAGGAAGTACCTGTCTGAGTGTTGCTTACTATGTAAATAACTCTACGTTTGGTGAAGGGACACCGGCCTCGGGGCAGTTATTTCAATGGTAATGATTTTGCTGGTCCATTTGAGGGATACATGTTCTTTGTCATTATTGATGCGCATCCAAAGTGCCCAGAAGTTATTATCATGAGATCTATTACAACTGAACAAACCATTGAAAAACCTGACAAGATTTTTGCAAGATTTGGTAAACTGGAATAGATTATTAGCGATTACTTCACAATAATTTGAGGATTATCTCAAAGTAAATGGTATTCAGCATACAGAATCCACATCTCACCATCCAACAACCAATGGGTTAGCTGAAAGATTTGTACAACCCTTGAAACATTCTTTAAAAGCTTCAAGAGGGCAAGTTCCTTATCACGTTGTGTGAATAGCTTTTTAGCATCTTATAGAAACATTACTCATGCGACTACCCAAAGTTCACCTGCATGACTACTCTTAAAGAGAAAGTTAAGGACTACATTTGATTTGTTATTACCTTCAAATACTTCAGAGATAGTAAAGCACCAACAACAATCTTAAGTTGCTCGACGAGAAATGAGGACAAAACAACTCTCATTTCAACAAGGAGGTCAAGTGTTAGTGCATAATTAGGCCACCAATGAGAAATGTGTACCAGCCAGTGTTTTAGCAAAAACAGGTTCAATTTCTTACATTATTCAAACAAAGATGAACTAGTTTGGCAAAGCCATTGTTGTCATCTTGAAACAACTCCTCAGAATCATCTCCAGAAGTACCAAATTCTTTAGCCCTTGGTGTTGTGCATACTACTACAGAAGACGTAGTTGACTCTGAGTTGCCTGATGATTGTGTCTTTGCTACAGAACCACGTGAGAATGATGCAAAATTAGTTCCAAGGGAAGGTGTGTCTACTAAGGTTCCTATTCATACTTCTATGTTCAAGGACAGCCAAATTTCAACCAAGAGGAATAAATGTCCTCCTAATCGACTTTCTAACTAAATGTTTATAATTATAATGGTGCATAGTACTGTGTCCAGAGTATGATTGATCCTATGTTTTACATCATAGCAATCTATTGTCATAACCACAGAAGTAAAAGGGGAGTGATGTTATATCTTCAAGTGATTGCATGACTGCTTTAAGAGCCAGTCATATGATTTGATGGTGATGGAATGGGGGGATTGAGTCTCCTGCTTTTACTTTCATTTTCTGCTCTGTACAAGCAACAGCTCCAACAATAAATCTGTTGTCAGTTGCAATCTAAGTGTGCAAACCACATCTTTTTCATTTTGTTTAAAATCCACAACCCCTAAAACAGTTAGGATATTACACAGACATACAAACAACATGTCCTGCTCAGTGGAGATAATTTTGAATGATTGCTGGGCATTGTTGCATGGGAGAGGACACTGCTGTTGGGCTGCTTTTCTTGCCACTGGATTTGGAGGATCTTACAAAGGTGCAACTGGTGGTATAGAATGGTGGTACAAGGATGGGGAGGCAATCAGTGTTTGTTGGAGAAAACATTTTAAAAACCTCCTCGACCAAGACTCTCTTTAACGTAAACGCACTAAACTCCATCTGGCTCACTAGTGGTGTCACCTAGTCCATAGTGAAGTTGAAAAACAACAAAGCATCTGAAGCAGATAGAATTCCTGCCAAAATGCTGAAACACAGCAGAGATATATGCTTAGCATGGCTGCACAATGTGACACACTGTGATGATGGAGCTTTAAAAAAAACATTTTTGGGAATATGATAGTATTCTGTGAAGAAGGCGGTCTGAGTGCGTGTGTGTGTGTGCGTCCATGATTAATTAAACTGGAGAAGGTTAATACAGACAGCTTGTCTGTGAAAGTTGAGAGATAAAAGGATAAAGATGCTAGATGCATGCATTTGTAATGAGGGGCTATGGTGAGGTTGGATTTACAGGTGAATCGGTTGGATTTTTAAAAATTGTTTGGGAGATGGGTAGGGACTTGGTTTTTCAGCTATTAAATTTCAAAGAGGTTTTAAGGAACTTTTACAACCTACAAAGATTTCATAAGTAAACAAGGAAAGGTTATTACATTTTATTTGACCCAAAAGTGGAGGCAATAGGAAAATGTTACATTCAATAGATAGCAACAATGACAAAATAGTTAATTTCTATTGGAATAACCTGTGGATATAGGCAATAACCTCCAAAGTTAAAATAAACATCAGCACTAACTGTCATTGACACTCACAATTCAGACATTTTCATGCTTCAGATGATCCTAGAGTCAAGCAAAAACGTGTTAAAAAGGGTACAAGCAGATACTTCTGAATCACTAAAATGAATGTTGATAGAATTAAATTCTAACAGCCCAGAATTACAATAACTTGCTTTTATATAGAACCATAGAATATAGGAGCAGGAATAAGCCATTTGGCCTTTGAGCCTGCACCACCATTCAATATGACATAGAAAATAGGAGCACGAATAGGCCACAGTAAATGGCAGAACCCTGAAGAGTATTAATAGGCAAAGGGATCTGGGTGTACAGGTATACAGGTCACTGAAAGTGGCAATGCAGGTGGAGAAGGGAGTCAAGAAGGCATACGGCATGCTTTCCTTCATCGGCCAGGGCATTGTGTTTAAAAATTGGCAAGTCATGCTGCAGCTTTATAGAACCTTAGTTAGGCCGTGCTTGGAATATAGTGTTCAATTCTGGTCGCCACGCTACTAGAAGGATGTGGAGGCTTTGGAGAGGGTACAGAAAAGATTTACCAGGATGTTGCCTGGTATGGAGGGCATTAGCTACGAGGAGAGGTTGGAGAAATTTGGTTTGTTCTCACTGGAACGACGGAGGTTGAGGGGCAACCTGATAGAAGTCTACAAGATTATGAGAGGCATGGACAGAGTGGATAGTCAGAAGCTTTTTCCCAGGGTGGAAGAGTCAATTACTAGGGGGCACAGGTTTAAGGTGCGAGGGGCAAGGTTTAAAGGAGATGTCCGAGGCAGATTTTTTACACAGAGGGTAATGGGTGCCTGGAACTCATTGCCGGGGGAGGTAGTGGAAGCGGATACAGTAGTGAGTTTTAAGGGGTGTCTTGACAAATACATGAATAGGATGGGAATAGAGGGATATGGTCTCCGAAAGGGTAGGGGTTTTAGTTAAGTCGGGCAGCATGGTTGGTGCAGGCTTGGAGGGCCGAAGGGCCTGTTCCTGTGCTGTAATTTTCTTTGTTCTTTGTTTTGTTTTTGTATTTGGCCCTTCGAGCCTGCACCACCATTCAATATGATCATGGTTGATCATGCACTTTCAGTATCCCACTCTCACTTTTGCTCCATTCCCCTTGATTCCTTTAGCCACAAGGGTCAAGTCTAGTTCCCTCTTGAACATATCCAATGAACTGGCCCCAACAGCTTTCTGTGGTAGAGAATTCCACAGGTTCACAACTCTCTAGTGAAGAGCCTTTTCCTCATCTCAGTCCTGAATGGCTTACCCTTTATTCTTAGACTGTGACTACCGAGTTCTGGACTTCCCCAACATTGGGAACATTCTTCCCACATATAGGGGGCAATTCTCCCATTCCAACCTGCTAATGTTTTGGTGGGTCAGGTTGGGAGACGCGTGCATGCGCCGATTCGCGCGATTCATGCATGTGTTCCCAATGCATGCACGTCTCCCATCGCCGGAGAGCAGGCGCGGTCAGAACTACAATGGAAACCGGCGGGAAGTCCAGGTAAGTATTTTAAATCTACTTTTAATGTAATTTAAATGTGATTATCGGGGCCGGGTCTGAATTCTCCAGGCCCAATAGCATCTCTCACCCCCGCCAGTGCAATTTCACTCTGGCCGGGTTTAGAGTAGCTCCCCCTTTTCGGAGAACTAGCAGGAGACTCTGCTGGAGTGAAGGGGAGGCAATCAGGGCCCTCCCAGGGGTCAGGCAGCAGGGGGGTGGTATCCTCTGAGCATGGGGATACTGGCAGTGCCAGCCTGTGCCCCCTAGCACTGCCCAAAGGGCAAAGTGCCCATGCCCAGAGGGCACCTTGGCACTGCCCAGCAGGCATCAGGCAGTGCCAAGAGGGTGGGGCCTATCATGGGCAGAGTATAGGGGCGATTGTTGGGGGGTCCTGCTGCCACTCTGCATGGGGATTGGTCGGGGCTGGAGGGAGGCTAGTAATCGGGGCGGGCTGGGGTTGGGGGGGGGGGGTGATCTGCCGAGGGGTAATGCCTCCCATGGGGGTAAGGGTCAGCCAAGGTGGGGGGGTGGGGGGGGTCTGCTGGGGTGGGGGGAGTGGGGGCCTTTGTCACTGTGGGGGGGTGGGGTGCTGGAGATCTGGGCACTCTGGGACGGGGGGCGGGGGTGTCGGGGCTGGTCCGGGAATGCTTGTGCGGGCCGCGATTGGGCCATGGTGGGGAGGGTGGAGGGGCAGCACTGCGGGAGTCCCAGGCTGGCCAGCAAAGTGCAAGCTAACAGTTCGGGGCCATTGCGTCAGACTCTGGCATGAATCGGCCCCTCCTCCGAGCTTTTAATGATATTCACGATTGTGATCTCTGCATTGCAGAGAATGTGGGAGATTCGAGTCTGAACTCCTACTGAAAAAACAATCATGGATTACACCATTTTTCAGGTGAGGATTTAAATTATTTCTTTGCATGTTTTCACTATGGAGAAAGGGGTAGGTGTGTGGTGAACCATCGTTGGTTCCCACTGGATAGTACTGAGCCAGGGTCTGGCCAGTACTACAAGGGTGTACATATGTTACTGTTGGGTTGTGCTACTTGTTGATGTTGGGGTTAGGGTGGGGTTGTTACACCTTTGTACTGTAGTGTTGTGGTAAATCCCAGTCGGGCTCTGCCTCCTGGGAGAGGTTAAGAAGGTTAAGGCTCATGGGATACAAGGAGAAGTGGCTCGATGGGTGGAGAACTGGCTTGGCCATAGGAGACAGAGGGTAGTGGTCGAAGGGTCTTTTTCCGGCTGGAGGTCTGTGACCAGTGGTGTTCCGCAGGGCTCTGTACTGGGACCTCTGCTATTTGTGATATATATAAATGATTTGGAAGAAGGTGTAACTGGTGTAATCAGCAAGTTTGCGGATGACACGAAGATGGCTGGAATTGCGGATAGCGAAGAGCATTGTCGGGCAATACAGCAGGATATAGATAGGCTGGAAAATTGGGCGGAGAGGTGGCAGATGGAATTTAATCCGGATAAATGCGAAGTGATGCATTTTGGAAGAAATAATGTAGGGAGGAGTTATACAATAAATGGCAGAGTCATCAGGAGTATAGAAACACAGAGGGACCTAGGTGTGCAAGTCCACAAATCCTTGAAGGTGGCAACACAGGTGGAGAAGGTGGTGAAGAAGGCATATGGTATGCTTGCCTTTATAGGACGGGGTATAGAGTATAAAAGCTGGAGTCTGATGATGCAGCTGTATAGAACGCTGGTTAGGCCACATTTGGAGTACTGCGTCCAGTTCTGGTCGCCGCACTACCAGAAGGACGTGGAGGCATTGGAGAGAGTGCAGAGAAGGTTTACCAGGATGTTGCCTGGTATGGAGGGTCTTAGCTATGAGGAGAGATTGGGTAGACTGGGGTTGTTCTCCTTGGAAAGACGGAGAATGAGGGGAGATCTAATAGAGGTATACAAGATTATGAAGGGTATAGATAGGGTGAACAGTGGGAAGCTTTTTCCCAGGTCGGAGGTGACGATCACGAGGGGTCACGGGCTCAAGCTGAGAGGGGCGAAGTATAACTCAGACATCAGAGGGACGTTTTTTACACAGAGGGTGGTGGGGGCCTGGAATGCGCTGCCAAGTAGGGTGGTGGAGGCAGGCACGCTGACATCATTTAAGACTTACCTGGATAGTCACATGAGCAGCCTGGGAATGGAGGGATACAAACGATTGGTCTAGTTGGACCAAGGAGCGGCACAGGCTTGGAGGGCCGAAGGGTCTGTTTCCTGTGCTGTACTGTTCTTTGTTCTTTGTTCTTTGTCCCTGCTCTGGCTGGGACCCCTCAGTCTGGGATCGTGTATATAATTATTGGCTGCTTCATTACAGTAAATAAAAGCCTTTTATTTCCCGAGCATCTAGCCTCGTGTTTGATAACGCGCATCAATTTTATTTACTGTTGTTAAACTCTCGTCGAGGAAAAAAAAAGAGAGTATGGAGCTGATCCTGAAGCCGGAACGCCTTACACTAGATCCACGTGCGGTGGGCGCCTCTAACACCTTCGACCACTGGCTGAAGTGCTTCGAAGACTACCTGGCAGCCTCCGCAGCAGTCACCACAGATGATGACAGACTCCGGGTCCTCCATGCGAGGGTAAGCGACACTGTCTACCTCGCGATCCATGCGGCCACCGATTACACAAAGGCCCTCGAGCTTCTGAAGAAGCGTTATATCAAACCGCCCAATGAAATACACGCTCGTTACCTCTTAGCCACCCGACGACGGCAGTCTGGCGAAACGATGGAGGAATATGCGAACGAGCTCCTACAGCTAGCCAGGGGCTGTAACCGCAAAGCTGTGTCGGCTGAGCAGAGCATGAACGACCTCGCCCGAGATGCGTTTGTGGCGGGAGTCGGATCGTCGTACATTCGACTTAAATTATTGGAGAAAGGTAACCTTGACCTTACCCAGGCAATCGAGCTAGCGGAGATGCTGGAGACGGCCTCCAAAAGCTTAGTATTGTACCCGGAGGACCACGTGGAGACAACGTGGCAGGAGCAGTCGCCTATCCCTCCTCGTCCCTCGGGTTCGAAATGCTGCGTAATGGTGTGCTCACACTCGGGCCAGACGACGGCAGCAGCTCCGGGCGGCCCGCGGTGTTACTTCTGTGGGGGAGCGAAGCATACTCGGCAACGGTGTCCCGCTAAGGCTGTGTTGTGCTCCGCCTGCGGTAAGAAAGGGCACTATTCGAAAGTGTGCCGATCTAAATCTAGGAACGGCAGTGCGGCCTGCGATTCTTCAGAGCTCGGCTCTTCGTCGTCAAAATCATCGAGGGGTTCGTCCACGTGCGAGGCCAGGACGATGCCATTACGGTCGACGGAGTCGGAGGTGTGTGACCACCAGGGGTCGCGGAGTTTGGCGCCATCACCCACGTGCGACCTATGGGAGCGGCCATGTTGGTCGGCACCGACCGCGAACGACCAGCAGGGGTCCTCCTCGTCGATTTCAGCTGCCTGCAGTGGCGCTCATGAACCGACGGTGGCGTCGATCATCCTGGACCAGGCCAAGCCTCATAGACTTGACAAATCTATGATGAACATCCAGGTAAATGACCACGTGATTTATTGTCTGTTTGACAGCGGGAGCACTGAGAGCTTTATCCACCCAGACACTGTGAAGCGGTGTGGACTCCAGATTCAACCTGCCAAACAGACAATCTCTATGGCATCGAGGTCCCGGTCTGTCACCGTGCTAGGGAGTTGCGTGGTAACTTTGACGGTGCAAGGCACAGTTTACGAGCGTTTCAAGCTCCTAGTGTTGCCGTACCTTTGCGTGCCAATACTTCTCGGACTAAACTTCATGGTCCACTTGAGGAGTGTAACCCTACAGTACGGTAGGCCACTCCCTTCACTGGCAGTGGGAGAACAGCAGCAGCCTCCAAATTGCCCAACGCGCCCCGCCTGTAGCCTCTCGACGCTGAAGATCACCACACCCTCCCTGTTCCAGAATCTTGTGCCAGGCTGCAAGCCCATCGCGACTAAAAGTAGGCGTTACAGCGCTGAGGATTGGATCTTCATTAGATCTGAGTTTCAGCGGCTCCTCAAAGAAAGGATCATACAACCCAGCGCTAGTCCGTGGAGGGCGCAGGTCGTGGTGGTCAAGAGCGGGAACAAACCCCGGATGGTCATTGACTATAGTCAGACCATTAATCGATACACGCAGCTGGATGCGTATCCTCTCCCGCGCATATCTGATATGGTCAATCAGATTGCGCAGTACCGGGTATTCTCCACCATAGACCTCAAGTCTGCCTACCACCAACTCCCCATTCGCCCAGAGGACCGACAATACACGGCTTTTGAGGCGGATGGTCGCTTGTATCATTTTCTCAGGGTTCCCTTTGGTGTCACCAATGGGGTCTCGGTCTTCCAGCGTGCTATGGACCGAATGGTGGACCAGAACGGGCTGCGGGCTACCTTCCCGTACCTGGATAATGTCACCATCTGCGACCATGACCAGCAGGACCACGACACGAATCTCCTGAATTTCCTACGCACTGCATCTCGCCTGAACTTGACCTACAACAGGGAGAAGTGTGTGTTTCGTACGCGCCGTTTAGCCATCCTAGGATACGTGGTGGAAAACGGGGTCATTGGCCCTGATCCAGACCGTATGCGCCCCCTTTCTGAACTTCCCTTGCCTGCTAGTGCAGAAGCACTGAGAAGATGCTTAGGCTTCTTCTCTTATTATGCGCAGTGGGTGCCCAATTATGTGGACAAAGCCCATCCGCTCATTAAGTCCACGACTTTTCCCCTAACGCCAGAGGCCCGATTGGTCTTCGATAAATTAAAAGCCGACATCGCGAAAGCTACGATGCACGCTGTTGACGAGTACTCTAGGTTCCCTTTTGTTCTTCCCTGCTCTGATACATCCGCTGCTACGGTTATCAAGGCATTCCGTGATCTCTTTACCCTGTTCGGGTACCCCGGCTATATTCACAGCGACAGGGGCTCGTCGTTCATGAGCGATGACTTGAGGCAATTCCTGCTCTCATACGGGATTGCCTCTAGTAGGACCACGAGCTACAGCCCTCGGGGTAACGGACAGGTGGAACGTGAGAATGCTACAGTCTGGAAGGCTGTCTTACTGGCGTTGAAGTCAAAAAGTCTTCCAGTCTCCCGTTGGCAAGAGGTGCTCCCTGATGCGCTCCATTCTATTCGCTCCCTCCTGTGTACGGCAACCAATGCTACTCCCCATGAGAGGATGTTTTCATTCCCTCGGAAGTCTTCCTCGGGGACCTCATTACCGTCTTGGTTGACGTACTCAGGACCCGTTCTCCTGCAGCCACATGTAAGGGCCCGCAAGTCCGACCCGTTCGTCGAACAGGTCCATCTCCTCCACGCCAACCCTCAGTATGCCTATGTGGCATACCCTGACGGGCAAGAGGACACGGTCTCGATCCGAGACCTGGCGCCAGCAGGGGACGTAGCAATCCCTGTCGCTCCCATACCCCCTGTTACAAACCCCTTAACTCTTGTTTCTACCCCGGACACGGCGCGGGCAGCATCGGGACCATTGCTTAACCCTTTTACTCCCGTGTACAGCTTGCCTGAGTCCAGAGGATGGTCGCCACTGCAGGGCGTGTCAGGACCCCATGGACTGCCGTCACCTCAGGGTCAACCGGCCTGTGAGTCCGTGGAAGAACAGCTGGACGCCGCCTTGGGGAGAACGCCACCGCAAGTGCCTACTCCGGTGTCACCGCCGGTATTGAGGAGGTCAGAACGACGGTGCGGTCCCCCTGACCGTCTGAACTTATAGACTGATGACACTGTATTCTGTTTTTTTGTACCCCGCCGGCCTTTGTTCTCAAAGGAGGGGTGAATGTGGTGAACCATCGTTGGTTCGCACTGGATAGTACTGAGCCAGGGTCTGGCCAGTACTACAAGGATGTACATATGTTACTGTTGGGTTGTGCTACTTGTTGCTGTTGGGGTTAGGGTGGGGTTGTTACACCTTTGTACTGTAGTGTTGTGGTACATCCCAGTCGGGCTCCGCCTCCTGGGAGAGGTATAAAGGTCCCTGCTCTGGCTGGGACCCCTCAATCTGGGATTGTGTATATAATTATTGGCTGCTTCATTACAGTAAATAAAAGCCTTTTATTTCCCGAGCATCTAGCCTCGTGTTTGATAACGCGCATCAAGGTGGTGGTATTGTGGTATTGTCACTGGACGAGTAATCCAGTGACCCAGGGAAATATCTGGAGATCTGTGTTCAAGTCCCACCATGGCAGATGGTTAAATTTGAAATTGATAAAAATAATCTGGAATTAAAATGATGACCATGAAACCATTGCCGATTATCATAAAAAAAACAACTGGTTTACGAATGCCCTTTTGGGAAGGAAATCTGCCATCCTTATCTGGTCTGGCCGAAATGTGACTCCAGATCCACAGCAATGTGGTTGATTCTCAAATGTCCTCTGAAATGGAGGGCAGTTGGGGATTGATAATAAATGCTGGCCCAGCCAGTAATGCCCGTATCCTGTAAACGAATATTAAAAATGGATAATGTAGGTACAGAAATCAGGTAGGAGGAGTGTGATATAATTGAACAAACTAGCATAGGGAGGGAGGAGGTATTAGCAGTTTTAGTGAGCCGAAAAGTGGATAAATCCCCAGGTCCAGACAAGACATATCCCAGGCTGCTGTGGGAGGCAAGAGAGAAGAATAATCTGATGCTAATTTTC
Organism: Mustelus asterias; assembly: GCF_964213995.1. Taxonomy (NCBI): domain Eukaryota; kingdom Metazoa; phylum Chordata; class Chondrichthyes; order Carcharhiniformes; family Triakidae; genus Mustelus; species Mustelus asterias. The sequence goes on from NC_135814.1 coordinate 3,227,609, forward strand.
AAATCCTCTCTGGTCACAGGCGAGATGTGGTGGACAGCTAATGTGGTACCATTATTCAGGAAGGGAATAATTACAGGCCATTAACTCAGTGGTAGGTAAATTATTGATTAAAAAATCCGAGGGACAGAATCAATCTTCACTTGAAAAGGAAAGGATTTCTCCAGGATAGTCAGCATTGCTTTGTCAGTGGGAGATTGTGTCTTTCGAGGAGGTGACTAGGTGTGTACATGAGGTCAGTGCAAAAGATTTAGTGAGGTTCTTGACAAGGTTCTGCATGGGAAATTGATAAAGAAGTTAAGAGCTAAAGGAATCCACGGCAGTTGGGCAAATTGGATCCATAACTGGCTTAGTGGCAGTAGGCAGAGGGTGATTGTTGAATGTTGTTTTTGTGACTGGAAGTCTGTGCACCACAGGATTCTTGCTGTTTGTAATGTACATTAATGATCTAGACATCAGTGTGGGTGGTATAATCAGTAAGTTTGCAGATAACACAAAAATTGATGGCGTGATAAACAGTGAGGAGGAAGATCTTAGACTACAGGATGATATAGTTGGGCTAGTCAAATGGGCAGAATGAAATTCAAGTCTGAAAAGTGTGAGATGATTTATTTTGGGAAGACTAAAAAGGCAAGGGAATACACAATGTATAGTAGGATGCTAGAAAGCACAGAGGATCAGAGGATTGGGGTGTATGTCCACAGATCTATGAAGGCAGCAGGACACGTAGGTAAGTTGGTTAGGAAGGCTTATGGGATACTTGCCTTTATTAGCCAAGGCATAGAATATAAGAGCACGGAGGTTATGGTAGAGCTGTATAAAATGCTAGTTAGGCCTTGGTTGGAGTACTGTGTGCAGTTCTGGTCACCACACTATAGGAAGGATGTGATTACACAAGAGAGGATGCATTAGTGATTCACCAGAATGTTGCCTGGGCTGGAGCATTTCAGTTATGAAGAGAGGCTGGTTAGACCATAAGATCATAAAATATGGGAGCAAAATTAGGCCATTTAACCCATCGAGTCTGCTTCGCCATTCAACCATGGTTGATATGATTTTCATCCCTGTTCTCCTGCCTTCTCCCCATAACCTTTGATTCCCTTATTGATCAAGAGCCTATCTATCTCTGTCTTAAAGACACTCAGTGACCTGGCCTCTACTGCCCTCTGTGGCAATGAGTTCCACCGATTCACCACCCTCTGGCTGAAGAAATTCCTCCTCAGTTTTAAAGGGGCATCCCATCACTTTGAGGTTGTACCCTCTGAGGTAGTCTCTCCCACCGGTGTAAACATCCTCTCCCCATCCACTCTATCTAGGCATCTCAGTATTCTGTAAGTTTCAATTAGATCCCCCTCATCCTTCTAAACTCCAACGAGTACAGACCCAGACTCCTCAACCACTCCTCATATGGCAAACCCTTCATTCCTGGGATCATTCTTGTGACCCTCCTCTGGTCCCTCTCCAAGGTCAGCACATCCTTCCTTAGGTATGGGGCCCAAAACTGCTCAGAATATTCCAAATGGAGTCTGACCAGAGCCTTATACAGCCTCAGCAGTACATCCCTACTTTTGTATTCTAGCCCTCTAGAAATGAATGCTAACATTGAATTTTACTTCCTAACTGCCAACTGAACCTGCACATTAACCTTAAAAGAGTCCAGAACTAGGACTCCCAAGTCCCTTTGTGCTTCAGATTTCCAGAGCCTTTCCCCATTTAGAAAATAGTCTACGCCTCTATTCTTCCTACCAAAGTGCAGAACCTCACACTTTCCCACATTGTATTCCATCTGCCACTTCTTTGCCCACTCTCCGAGCCTGTCCAGGTCATTCTGCAGCCTCCCCACTTCCTCAACACTACCTGTCCCTCTACATATCTTTGTATCATTCACAAATTTAGCAACCATGCCCTCAGTTCCATCTTCCAGATCATCAATGTACAAAGTGGAAAGCTGTGGTCCCAACACTGACCCCTGTGGAACACCACTAGTCACCGGTTGCCATCCTGAAAAGGAACCCCTTATCCCCACTCTCTGCCTTCTGTTTGTCAGCTAATCTTCTATCCATGCCAGTAACTTGCCTCTAACACCATTGGCTCTTAGCTTATTTAGCAGCCTCCTGCAAGGCAACTTGTCAAAGGCTTCCTGGAAATCCAAATAAATTACTCCACTGGCTCTCCTTTGTCTAATTTCTTTGTTACCTCATCAAAGAATTCTAACAGATTTCTCAGACATGACCCTCCCTTTGACGAAACCATGCTGACTCAGCCCTATTTTACAAAGAACAAAGAAAAGTACGGCAGCAGTAGATAAAAAGCAGGGCGGCACAGTGGTTAGCACTGCTGCCTCACAGCGCCAGGGACCCGGGTTCGATTCCCGGCTTGGGTCATTGCCTGTGTGGAGTTTGCACGTGTCTGCATGGGTTTCCTCCGGGTGCTCTGGTTTCCTCCCACAGTCTGAAAGACGTGCTGCTTAGGGTGCATTGACCCGAACAGGCGCCGGAGTGTGGCGACAAGGGGAATTTCACAGTAACTTCATTGCAGTGTTAATGTAAGCCTTACTTGTGACTAATAAATAAACTTTAAAAGTACAGCATAGGAACAGGCTTTTGGTCCTCTAAGCCTGCCCGATCATGATGGCTGCCTAAACTAAAACTGTATGCTCTTACGGAGTCCGTATCCTTCCATTCCCAGCCTATTCATGTATTTGTCTAGTTGCCCCTTAAATGCTGCTATCGTACCTGCTCCCACCACTTCCCCGGGCAGCGCGTTCCAGACATTCATCACCCTCTGTGTAAAAACCTTGCCTCGCACATCTCCTCTAAACTTTTCCCCACGCACCTTAAACCTATTCCCCCTTGTAATTGACTTTTCTGCCCTAGGAAAGAGCATCTGACTATCCACTCTGTCCATGTCACTCATAATCTTGTAAACCTCTATCGGGTCACCCCTCAACCTCCATTGTTCCAGTGAGAACAAACCAAGTTTATCCAACCTCTCCTCATAGCTAATACCCTCCAGACCAGGCAATGTCCTGGTAAACCTCTTCTGTGCCCTTTCCAAAGCATCCTTTTGGTAGTGTGGCGACCAGAATTGTACACAATATTCTAAATGAGGCCTAACTAACTGAGTAGAACCGAGAAAAAAGGGGGAAGTCACTTTGATAGAGTTGTACTATAGGCCCCCAAATACTTAGCAGGAAATGAGGAGCAAATATGTAAGAAGATGACAGACAGCTCCAAGGGCGGTGATAGTCGGAGACTTTAACTTTCCCAACATTGACTGGGACAGCCATAGTATTAGAAAGTTGGATGGAGAGAAATTTGTTGAGTTTATTCAGGAGGAATTTCTCCTTCAGTATGTGGATGGCCTGACTAGAGCGGGGCAAAACTTGACCTCCTCTTGGGAAATAAGGAAGGGCAGGTGACAGAAGTGCTAGTGAGGGATCGCTTTGGGCCCAGTGACCATAATTCTATTAGTTTTAAGATAGCTATGGAGAATGATAGGTCGGGCCCAAAAGTTCAAATTCTAAATTGGGACAAGGTCAACTTTGATGGTATCAGGCAGGAACTTTCAAAAGTTAATTGGGGGAATCTGTGGGAAGGCAAAGGGACGTCTGGTAAGTGGGAGGCTTTCAAAAGTGTGTTAACCAGGGTTCAGGGTAAACACATTCCTCTTAGAGTGAAGGGCAAGGCTGGCAGAAGTAGGGAACCCTGGATGACTCGGGATATTGAGGCCCTGGTCAAGAAGAAGGAGGCACATGAAATGCATAGGCAGCAGGGACTAAGTGAATCCCTTGAAGAGTATAGGGGGTGTAGGAGTAGAGTTAAAAGAGAAATCAGGAGGGCAAAAAGGGGACATGAGATTGTTTTGGCAGATAAAGCAAAGGAGAATCCAAAGAACTTCTACAAATACATAAAGGGCAAAAGAGTAACTAGGGAGAGAGTAGGGCCAATTAAGGATCAACGAGGTCATCTTGCGGATCCACAAGAGATGGGTAAGATCCTAAATGAGTATTTCTCATCAGTATTTACTGTTGAGAAAAACATGGATTTAGGGAACTTGGGGAAATAAATAGTGATGTCTTGAGGAGTGTACATACTACAGAGAAGGAAGTGCTGGAAATCTTAAAACGCATCAAGGTAGATAAATCCCCGGGACCTGATGAAGTGTATCCCAGGACATTGTGGGAGGCTAGGGAGGAAATTGTGGGTCCCCTAGCAGAGATATTTGAATCAGCTAGAGTCACAGGTGGGGTGCCTGAAGATTGGAGATTGGAAAATGTTGTGCCTTTGTTTAAAAAGGGCTGCAAGGAACTACAGGCCGGTGAGCCTCACATCTGTAGTGGGTAAGTTGTTAGAAGGTATTTTGAGAGGCAGGATCTACAGGCATTTAGAGACACAAGGGCTGATTCGAGACAGTCAGCATGGCTTTGTGAGTAGAAAAATCATGTCTCACAAATTTGATTGCATTTTTTGAAGGGGTAACCAAGAAGGTAGATGAGAGCAGTGCAGTTGATGTTGTCTACATGGACTTCAGCAAGGCTTTAGACATGGTACCACATGGTAGGTTGTTGCATCAGGTAAAATCTCACGGGATCCAAGGTGAGGTAGCTACATTGATACAAAATTGGCTTGATGACGTAAGACAGAGGGTGGTTGCAGAGGGTTGTTTTTCAAACTGGAGACCTATGACCAGCAGTGTGCCTAAGGGATCGGTGCTGGGTTCACTGTTATTTGTCATTTATATTAATGATTTGGATGAGAATATAGGAGGCATGTTTAGTAAGTTTGCAGATGACACTAAGATTGGTGGCATAGTGGACAGTGAAGGTTATCTAGGATTGCAACGGGATCTTGATCAATTGCCCCAATGGGTTGACGAATGGCAGATGGAGTTTAATTTAGGTAAGCACGAGGTGATGCATTTCAGTAGATTGAACCAGAGCAGAACTTACTCAGTTAATGGTAGGGTATTGGGGAGAGTTATAGAACAAAGAGATCGAGGGGTACAGGTTCATAACTGCTTGAAAGTGGAGTCACAGATGGACAGAGTGGTGAAGAAGGCATTCAGCATGCATGGTTTCATAGGTCAGAAATTTGAGTACAGGAGTTGGGACGTCTTGTTGAAGTTGTACAAGACATTGGCAAGGCCACACTTAGAATACTGTGTACAGTTCTGGTCGCCCTATGAAAGAAAGGATATTGTTAAACTAGAAAGAGTGCAGAAGAGATGTATTAGGATGCTACCGGGACTTAATGGTTTCAGTTATAAGGAGAGACTGGATAGACTGGGACTTCTTTCTCTGGAGCGTAGAAGGCTGAGGGGTGATTTTATAGGGGTCTATAAAATAATAGAACATAGAACATAGAACAGTACAGCACAGAAGAGGCTCTTCGGCCCACGATGTTGTGCCGAGCTTTATCTGAAGCCAAGATCAAGCTATCCCACTCCCTATCATCCTGGTGTGCTCCATGTGCCTTTCCAATAGCCGCTTAAATGTTCCGAAAGTGTCTGACTCCACAATCACTGCAGGCAGTCCATTCCACACCCCAACCACTCTCTGAGTAAAGAACCTACCTCGGACATCGTTCCTATATCTCCCACCATGAACCCTATTGTTATGCCCCCTTGTAATAGCTCCATCCACTCGAGGAAATAGTCTTTGAACATTCACTCTATCTATCCCCTTCATCATTTTATAAACCTCTATTAAGTCTCCCCTGAACCTCCTCCGCTCCAGAGAGAACAGCCCTAGCTCCCTCAACCTTTCCTCATAAGACCTACCCTCCAAACCAGGCAGTATCCTGGTAAATCTCCTTTGCACTCTTTTCAGTGCTTCCACATCCTTCTTATAGTGAGGTGACCAGAACTGCACACAAGATTCCAAATGTGGTCTCACCAAGGTCCTGTACAGTTGCAGCATAACCCCACGGCTCTTAAACTCCAACCCCCTGTTAATAAAAGCTAACACACTATAGGCCTTCTTCACAGCTCTAGCCACTTGAGTGGCAACCTTCAGAGATCTGTGGATATGGACCCCAAGATCTCTCTGTTCCTCCACAGTCTTCAGAACCCTACCTTTGATCCTGTAATCCACATTTAAATTTGTCCTACCAAAATGGATCACCTCACATTTATCAGGGTTAAACTCCATTTGCCATTTTTCAGCCCAGCTTTGCATCCTATCTATGTCTCTTTGCAGCCTACAACAGCCCTCCACCTCATCCACTACTCCACCAATCTTGGTGACATCAGCAAATTTACTGATCCACCATTCAGCCCCCTCCTCTAGGTCATTAATAAAAATCACAAATAGCAGAGGACCAAGCACTGATCCCTGTGGCACTCTGCTATCAACCTGCCTCCAGTCCGAAAATTTTCCATCCACCACCACCCTCTGTCTTCGATCAGATAACCAGTTACCTATCCAATCGGCCAACTTTCCCTCTATCCCACACCTCCTCACTTTCATCATAAGCCGACCATGGGGGACCTTATCAAACGCCTTACTAAAATCCATGTATATGACATCAACTGCCCTACCTTCATCAACACACTTAGTTATCTCCTCAAAAAATTCAATCAAATTTGTGAGGCACGACTTGCCCTTCACGAATCCATGCTGACTATCCCGGATTAATCCGCATCTTTCTAAATGGTCGTAAATCCCATCCCTAAGGACCTTTTCCATCAACTTACCAACCACCGAAGTAAGACTAACCGGCCTATAATTACCAGGGTCATTTCTATTCCCTTTCTTAAACAGAGGAACAACATTCGCCACTCTCCAGTCCTCTGGCACTATCCCCGTCGACAGTGAGGACCCAAAGGTCAAAGCCAAAGGCTCTGCAATCTCATCCCTTGCCTCCCAAAGAATACTAGGATATATTTCATCAGGCCCAGGGGACTTATCGACCTTCAGTTTATTCAAAACTGCTAGTACATCCTCCCTCCGAATATCTACTTCCTCCAGCCTATTAGCCTGTAACCCCTTCTCTTCCTCAAAAACATGGCCCCTCTCCTTGGTGAACACTGAAGAAAAGTATTCATTTATCACCTCTATCTCTGCTGCTCCATACACAAGTTCCCACTACTGTCCTTGACCGGCCCTAACCTCACCCTGGTCATTCTTTTATTCCTCACATAAGAGTAAAATGCCTTGGGGTTTTCCTTAATCCGACGCGCCAAGGACTTCTCGTGTCCCCTCCTAGCTCTCCTAAGCCCCTTTTTCAGCTCATTCCTTGCTAACTTGTAACCCTCAATCGAGCCATCTGAACCTTGTTTCTTCATCCCTACATAAGCTTCCCTCTTCCTTTTTGCAAGACATTCCACCTCTTTTGTGAACCATGGTTCCCTCACTGGGCCATTTCCTCCCTGCCTGACAGGGACATACCTATCGAGGACACACAGTATTTGTTCCTTGAAAAAGTTCCACTTTTCATTCGTGCCTTTCCCTGACAGTTTCTGTTCCCAACTTATGCCCCCTAATTCTTGCCTAATCGCATCATAATTACCTCTCCCCCAATTATAAACCTTGCCCTGCCATATGATCCTATCCCTCTCCATTGCAATAACAAAAGACACCGAATTGTGGTCACTATCTCCAAAGTGCTCTCCCACAACCAAATTTAACACTTGGCCCGGTTCATTTCCCAGGAGCAAATCCAATGTGGCCCCACCTCTTGTCGGCCTATCCACATATTGTGTCAGGAAACTCTCCTGCACACACTGCACAAAAACTGCCCCATCCGAACTATTCGACCTACAAAGGTTCCAATCAATATTTGGAAAGTTCAAGTCCCCCATGACAACTACCCTGTGACCCCCACACCTATCCATAATCTGCTTAGAAATTTCTTCCTCCACATCTCTATTACTATTTGGGGGCCTATAGTAAACTCCTAACAACGTGACCGCTCCTTTCCTATTTCTAACGTCAGCCCATATTACCTCAGTATGCAGATCCCCCTCGAAGTGCCTTTCCGCAACCGTTAAACTATCCTTGATTAACAATGCTACTCCTCCACCTTTTTTACTCGCTTCCCTGCACTTACTGAAACATCTATACCCCGGAACGTCCAACAACCACTCCTGTCCTTGTTCTACCCATGTCTCCGTAATGGCCACAACATCGTAGTCCCAAGTACCAATCCACGCCCCAAGTTCATCTACCTTGTTCCGGATGCTCCTTGCATTGAAGTAGACACACTTCAACCCACCTTCCTGTCGACTGGTACCCACCCTTGACCTTGATACCTTCCCCAATACCTCACTACTCTCAACACTGACTTCCGGCCTACAACTCCTTTTCCCACCCCCCTGACAAATTAGTTTAAACCCTCCTGAAGAGCCATAGCAAATTTTCCTCCCAGGATTTTGGTGCCCCTCTGGTTCAGGTGCACCCCGTCCTTTTTGTACAGGTCCCACCTTCCCCAGAATGTGTTCCAATTATCCATGTAGCTGAAACCCTCCCTCCTACACCATGGGGCGGCACGGTAGCACAGTGGTTAGCACTGCTGCTTCACAGCTCCAGGGACCTGGGTTCAATTCCCGGCTCAGGTCACTGTCTGTGCGGAGTTTGCACATTCTCCCCGTGTCTGCGTGGGTTTCCTCCGGGTGCTCCGGTTTCCTCCCACAGTCCAAAGATGTGCGGATTAGGTTGATTGGTCAAGCTAAATTGCCCCTTAGTGTCCCGGGATGCGTGGATTAGTGGGTAAAATATGAGGGTTAGAGGGATTAGCAGGTAAATATGTAGGGATATGGGGATAGGGCCCGGGTGGGATTGTTGTTGGTGCAGACTCGATGGGCCGAATGGCCTCTTTCTGCACTGTAGGGTTTCTGTGGTTTCTATGATTCAAATCCCTGCAACCACATGTTTAAATGCACTCTCCCCCTGTTCCTCAACTCGCTATCACGTGGCACTGGCAACGTACAGCAATCACCACATCTTTTGTCTTGGCTCTCAGCTTCCAGCCCAGTTCCCTAAGTTCCTGTTTTAAATCACCGTCCCTTCTCTTAACTATGTCGTTGGTACCAATATGTACCACGACTTGTGACTGTTCCCCCTCCCACTTAAGAATCCGGAAAAATAATGAGTGACATAGATCAGCTAGATAGTCAATATCTTTTCCCAAAGGTCGGGGAGTCTAAAACTAGAGGGCATAGGTTTAAGGTGAGAGGGGAGAGATACAAAAGGGTCCAGAGGGGCAATTTTGTCACTCAGAGGGTGGTGAGTGTCTGGAACAAGCTGCTCGAGGTTGTAGTAGAGGCGGGTACAATTTTGTCTTTTAAAAAGCGTTTAGACAGTTACATGGATAAGATGGGAATAGAGTGGGATATGGGCCAAATGCTGGCAATTGGGACTACCTTAGGGGTTTAAAAAAAAGGGCAGCATGGACAAGTTGGGCCGAAGAGCCTGTTTCTATGCTGTAAACCTCTATGACTCTATGACTAAGGTTCTGTACAGCTGCAGCATGCCTGCCAATTTTTATACTCAGTGCCCCGACCGATGAAGGCAAGTATGCTGTGTGCCTTCTTGACTACATTATCCACCTGTGTGGCCACTTTCAGTGATTGGTGGACATGTACGCCCAGATCTCTCTGCCTGTGTTTAGGGTTCTGCCATTTACTATATAATTCCTACATGCATTGGACGCTCCAAAATGCATTATCTCACACTTGTCTGGATTAAACTCCATCTGCCATTTCTCCGCCCAATTCTCCAACCGGTCTATATCGTGCTGTATCCTCTGACAATCCTCATCACGGTCCGCAACTCCACCAATTTTTGTGTCATCTGTGAACTTACAAATCAGACCAGCTACATTTTCCTCCTAATCATTTATATATACTACAAACAACAAAGGTGCCAGAACTGATCCCTGTGGAACACTGCTAGTCACAGCCTTCCATTCAGAGAAGCACCCCTTTATTGCTACCCTCTGTCTTCTATGGCCAAGATGTGGAGATGCCGGCGTTGGACTGGGGTGGGCACAGTAAGAAGTCTCACAACACTTGGATTGGGGGAAGGCTAACTTTAGTGGGATTAGGCAGAAATTGGCAGCTCTTGATTGGGAGAGGCTGTTTGAGGGTAAATCCACATCTGGCATGTGGGAGTCTTTTAAGGAACAGTTGTTAGGGCTACAGGACAAGCATGTGCCTGTTAAAAAGAAGGATAGGAAGGGTAGGATTCGAGAACCGTGGATAACCAGGGAAATTGAGGGACTGGTCAAAAAGAAAAGAGAGGCATATGGTAGGTCCAGGCAGCTAAAAACGGAGGGAGCTCGGGAGGAGTACAAAGAAAGTAGGAAAGAACTCAAACGGGGAATTAGAAGAGCAAAAAGGGGTCACGAAATGTTCTTGGCAGACAGGATTAAGGAGAATCCCAAGGCATTTTATTCATACGTTAGGAACAAAAGGGTTGTCAGGGAAAAAATCGGACCTCTCAGGGACAAAAGTGGGGAATTATGTTTGGGCCCAAAGAAGTAGGGGAGATCCTAAATGAATACTTTGCGTCGGTATTCACAGAGGAGAGGGATGTGTTGACTCGGTGTGTCTCGGAGGGGAGTGTTGAACCGTTGGAGAAAATCTCCATTACAAGGGAGGAAGTGTTAGGTTTGTTAGAGAATTTAAAGACTGACAAATCCCCAGGGCCTGATGGAATCTATCCAAGGCTGCTCAGGGAGACGAGAGATGAAATCGCTGGGCCTCTGACGCAAATCTTTATCTCGTCACTGGACACAGGTGAGGTCCCAGAGGATTGGAGGATAGCTAATGTGGTCACGTTATTTAAGAAGGGTAGGAAGGATAACCCGGGAAACTATAGGCCGGTGAGCTTGACGTCCGTGGTGGGGAAGTTGTTGGAGAAGATTCTTAGAGATAGGATGTATGCGCATTTAGAAAGGAATAAACTCATTAATGATAGTCAGCATGGTTTTGTGAGAGGGAGGTCATGCCTCACTAACCTGGTGGAGTTTTTTGAAGAAGTGACCAAAATGGTTGACGAGGGAAGGGCCGTGGATGTCGTCTATATGGACTTTAGTAAAGCGTTTGACAAAGTCCCTCATGGTAGGCTGGTGAAAAAGGTTGGATCTCATGGGATAAAGGGGGAGGTGGCTAGATGGGTGGAGAACTGGCTTGGTCACAGAAGACAGAGGGTGGTAGTGGAAGGGTCTTTTTCCGGCTGGAGGCCTGTGACTAGTGGTGTTTCGCAGGGCTCTGTATTGGGACCTCTGCTGTTTGTGATTTATATAAATGATCTGGAAGAAGGTGTAACTGGGGTGATCAGTAAGTTTGCGGACGACACAAAATTGGCAGGACTTGCAGATAGTGAGGAGCATTGTCAGAAGCTAAAGAAGGATATAGGTAGGCTGGAAATTTGGGCAAAGAAATGGCAGATGGAGTTCAATCCTGATAAATGCGAAGTGCTGCATTTTGAACATAGAACATAGAACAGTACAGCACAGAACAGGCCCTTCGGCCCACGATGTTGTGCCGAGCTTTATCTGAAACCAAGATCAAGCTATCCCACTCCCTATCATCCTGGTGTGCTCCATGTGCCTATCCAATAACCGCTTAAATGTTTCTAAAGTGTCTGACTCCACTATCACTGCAGGTAGTCCATTCCACACCCCAACCACTCTCTGCGTAAAGAACCTACCTCTGATATCCGTCCTGTATCTCCCACCACGAACCCTATAGTTATGCCCCCTTGTAATAGCTCCATCCACCCGAGGAAATAGTCTTTGAACGTTCACTCTATCTATCCCCTTCATCATTTTATACACCTCTATTAAGTCTCCCCTCAGCCTCCTCCGCTCCAGAGAGAACAGCCCTAGCTCCCTCAACCTTTCCTCATATGACCTACCCTCCAAACCAGGCAGCATCCTGGTAAATCTCCTCTGCACTCTTTCCAGCGCTTCCACATCCTTCTTATAGTGAGGTGACCAGAACTGCACACAATATTCCAAATGTGGTCTCACCAAGGTCCTGTACAGTTGCAGCATAACCCCACGGCTCTTAAACTCCAACCCCCTGTTAATAAAAGCTAACACACTATAGGCCTTCTTCACAGCTCTATCCACTTGAGTGGCAACCTTTAGAGATCTGTGGATATGGACCCCAAGATCTCTCTGTTCCTCCACAGTCTTCAGAACCCTACCTTTGACCCTGTAATCCACATTTAAATTTGTCCTACCAAAATGAATCACCTCACATTTATCAGGGTTAAACTCCATTTGCCATTTTTCAGACCAGCTTTGCATCCTATCTATGTCTCTTTGCAGCCTACAACAGCCCTCCACCTCATCCACTACTCCACCAATCTTGGTGTCATCAGCAAATTTACTGATCCACCCTTCAGCCCCCTCCTCTAAGTCATTAATAAAAATCACAAAGAGCAGAGGACCAAGCACTGATCCCTGCGGCACACCGCTAGCAACCTGCCTCCAATCCGAAAATTTTCCATCGACCACCACCCTCTGTCTTCGGTCAGACAGCCAGTTACCTATCCAATCGGCCAACTTTCCTTCTATCCCACACCTCCTCACTTTCATCATAAGCCGACCATGGGGGACCTTATCAAACGCCTTACTAAAATCCATGTATATGACATCAACTGCCCTACCTTCATCAACACACTTAGTTACCTCCTCAAAAAATTCTATCAAATTTGTGAGGCACGACTTGCCCTTCACGAATCCGTGCTGACTATCTCGGATTAATCCGCATCTTTCTAAATGGTCGTAAATCCCATCCCTAAGGACCCTTTCCATCAATTTACCTACCACCGAAGTAAGACTAACCGGTCTATAATTACCAGGGTTATTTCTATTCCCTTTCTAGAAATAATGTAGGGAGGAGCTATATGATAAATGGCAGAACCATAAAGGGTGTAGATACGCAGAGGGACCTGGGTGTGCAAGTCCACAGATCCTTGAAGGTGACGTCACAGGTGGAGAAGGTGGTGAAGAAGGCATATGGCATGCTTGCCTTTATAGGACGGGGCATAGAGTATAAAAGTTGGGGCCTGATGTTGCAGATGTATAGAACGTTGGTTCGGCCGCATCTGGAATACTGCGTCCAGTTCTGGTCGCCACACTACCAGAAGGACGTGGAGGCTTTGGAGAGAGTACAGAGGAGGTTTACCAGGATGTTACCTGGTATGGAGGGGCTTAGTTATGAGGAGAGATTGGGTAAACTGGGGTTGTTCTCCCTGGAAAGACGGAGGATGAGGGGAGACTTAATAGAGGTGAATAAAATTATGAAAGGCATAGATAGGGTGAACGGTGGGAAGCTTTTCCCCAGGTCGGTGGTGACGTTCACGAGGGGTCATAGGTTCAAGGTGAAGGGGGGGAGGTTTAACACAGATATCAGACGGACATATTTTACACAGAGGGTGGTGGGGGCCTGGAATGCGCTGCCAGGCAAGGTGGTGGAGGCGGACACACTGGGAACGTTTAAGACTTATCTAGACAGCCATATGAATGGAGTGGGAATGGAGGGATACAAAAGAATGGTCTAGTTTGGACTAGGGAGCGGCGCGGGCTTGGAGGGCCGAAGGGCCTGTTCCTGTGCTGTATTGTTCTTTGTTCTAACACCAGGTTAAAGTCCAACAGGTTTATTTGGTAGCAAATACCATAAGCTTTCGGACCGCTGCCCCTTCGAAGGGGCAGCACTCCGAAAGCTTATGGTATTTGCTACCAAATAAATCTGTTGGACTTTAACCTGGTGTTGTGAGACTTCTTACTGTTCTATGGCCAAGCCAGTTCTGTATCAATCTTGCCAGCTCTCCTCTGATCCCGTATGACTTCACCTTTCGTACAGTCTACCATGAGGTACCTTGTCAAAGGCTTTACTGAAATCCATGTAGACAACACCCACTGCCTTTCCTTCATCTATCATCTTCGTCACTTCCTCGAAAAACTCGATCAAGTTAGTGAGGCACAACCTCCCCTTCACAAAACCATGCTGTCTATTATTAATAAGTTCATTTGTTTCCAAATGTGAGTAAATCCTGTCCCTAAGAATCTTTTCCAATAATTTCCCTACCACTGACATTCAGGCTCACCGGCCTATAATTTCCTGGATTATCCCTGCTGCCCTTCTTAAACAATGGAACTGCGCTGGCTATTCTCCTGTCCTCTGGAACTTCACCTGGAGCCAATGAATTTCTGTCAAGGCCCCAGCAATTTCCGCCCTTGCCTCCCTCAGTGTTCTGGGGTAGATCCCATCAAGCCCTGGGGACTCATCTACTTTAATGCTTTTTAAGATGCTCAATATCTCCTCCTTTTTGATATCGGCATGACCCAGAATATCTACACATCCTACCCTAGGCTCCTCATCCATCAAGTCCCTCTCTTTGGTGAATACTGAGGCAAAGTATTCATTTAGTATCTGACCCATTTCCTTTGGTTCCATGCATAGATTCCATCCACAATCCTTGAGTGGACCAACCTTTCCCTGGCATTGGACCAACCCTTTCCCTGGCTACCCTCTTGCTCTTTACATACGAATAAAAGTCCTTAGGATTTTCCTTAATTCTGTTTGCCAAGGACTTTTCATGGCCCCTTTTAGCCCTCCTAACTCCTTCCTTAAGTTCCTTCCTACGTTCTTTATATTCTTCAAGGGCTTCATCTGTCCTAAGCCTTTGAGACCTTATGAATGCTTCCTTTTTCTTTTTGACAAGGCTCATAATATCCCTCGTTATCCAGGGTTCCCGATACTTGCCACACTTATCCTTCATCCTCACAGGTACATGCCAGTCCTGAATTCCAATCAACTGACTCCCACATGTCAGATGTTGATTTACCCTCAAACAGCCTCCCCCAATCTACACTCTCTAGATCCTGACTAATGTTGTTGTAGTTAGTCTTCTCCCAATTTTTGCCCGAGGACCACTCTTGTCCTTAGCCTTAAGCATCTTAAAACTTACGGAATTATGATCACTGCTCCCGAAATGCTCTCCTACTGAAACATCAATCACCTGGCCGGGCTCATTCCCCAATACCAGGTCTAATATGGGTCCTTCCTGAGTTGGCTATTTACACACTCTTTCAAGAAACCCTTCTGGACGCTCCTTACAAATTCTACCCCATCCAAGCCCTTAGCAGTGAGTCCCAGTCAATATAGGGAAAGTTAAAATCACCCACCACAAAAGCACTGCTGTTTTTGCGTCTTTCCAAAATCTGTCTGCATATCTGCTCCTCTATCTCCCACTGGCTGTTGGGAGGCCTGTAATAAACCCCCAACATTGTGACTGCACCCTTCCTATTCCTGAGCTCTACCCATATTGCCTTGCTGCTTGAACCCTCCTAGGTATCCTCCCGCAATCCAGCTGTGATATTCTCCTTAACAAGTAATGCAACTCCCCATTGACTAATTTAAGAACATAAGAACATAAGAAATAGGAGCAGGAGTAGGCCATCTCGCCCTTTGAGCCTGCCCCGCCATTCAACAAGATCATGGCTGATCTGAAGCGAATCAGTTCCACTTACCCGCCTGCTCCCCATATCCCCTCATTCCCTTATCGATCAGAAAACTATCTACCCGTGATTTAAACATATTCAACGAGGAAGCCTCCACCACTTCAATGGGCAGAGAATTCCAGAGATTCACTACCCTCTGAGAGAAGAAGTTCCCCCTCAACTCTGTTCTGAACCGGCCCCCCCTTATTTTGAGGCTGTGCCCTCTAGTTCTGGTTTCCCTTCTAAGTGGAAAGAATCTCTCCACCTCTACCCTATCCAGCCCCTTCATTATCTTATATGTCTCTATAAGATCACCCCTCATCCTTCTAAACTCCAACGAGTACAGACCCAATCTGTTTAATCTCTCCTCATAAGCTACACCCCTCATCTCCGGTATCAACCTGGTGAATCTTCTCTGCACTCCCTCCAAGGCCAATATATCCTTTCGCAAATAAGGGGACCAAAACTGCACACAGTACTCCAGTTTCAGCCTCACCAGTGCCTTGTACAGTTGCAGCAAGACCTCCCTGCTTTTATATTCTATCCCCCTCGCGATAAAGGCCAACATTCCATTCGCCTTCTTGATCACCTGCTGCACCTGCAGACTGAGTTTTTGCGATTCGTGCACAAGGACCCCCAGGTCCCTCTGCACAGTCGCACGATGTAATTTTTCTCCATTTAAATAATATTCCAATTTACTATTATTTCTTCCAAAGTGGATAACCTCACATTTGCTAACGTTATATTCCATCTGCCAGATCCTCGCCCACTCGCTCAGCCTATCCAAATCTCTCTGCAGACTTTCCGCGTCCTCCACGCAATTCGCTTTCCCACTCACCTTCGTGTCATCAGCAAACTTGAATACCCTAGATTCAGTCCCCTCCTCCAGATCATCTATGTAAATGGTAAACAATTGAGGCCCCAGCACCGATCCCTGCGGCACGCCACTGGTCACCAACTGCCAACCAGAAAAGCACCCATTTATCCCAACTCTCTGCTTCCTGTTAGATAGCCAATCCCCAATCCACGCCAACACCTTACCCCTAACTCCGTGTACCCCAATCTTCTGCAGCAACCTTTTGTGAGGCATCTTATCGAATGCCTTCTGGAAATCTAAAAACACCACATCCACCGGTTCCCCTCTGTCAACCGCACTAGTGACATCTTCATAAAAGTCCAGTAGATTCGTCAAACATGACTTTCCCTTCATGAATCCATGCTGCGTCTGCTTGATCGAACCATTCTTATTCAGGTGCTCTGTTATTTCCTCTTTAATAATGGACCCTAGCATCTTCCCAACTAATTTGGTAGAATTCTTTGAGAACATTACATGTGCAGTGGACAATGGGGAACCTGTGGATGTGGTGTATCTTGATTTCCAGAAGGCATTTGACAAGGTGCCGCACCAAAGACTGCTACATAAGATAAAGGTGCACGGTGTTGCGGGTAACGTATTAGCATGGATAGAGGATTGGTTAACTAACATAAAGTAAAGAGTGGGGGTAAATGGGTGTTTTCCTGGTTGGCAATCAGTGACTAGTGGTATGCCTCAGGGATCAGTGTTGGGACCTCAATTGTTTACGATTTACATAGATGATTTGGAGTTGGGGACCAAGTGTCGTGTGTCAAAATTTGCAGATGACACTAAGATGGATGGCAGAGCAAAGTGTGCAGAGGACGCTGAAAGTCGACAAAGGGATATAGATAGTCTAAGTGAGTGGGCGAGGGTCTGGCAGATGGAGTACAATGTTGGTAAATGTGAGGTCATCCATTTTGGTAGGAATAACAGCGAAATGGTAAAAAATTGCAGCATGCTGCTGTGCAAGGGGACCTGGGTGTCCTTGTGCAGGAATCTCAAGGAGTTGGTTTGCAGGTGCAGCAGGTAATTAAGAAGGCAAATGGAATTTTGTCCTTCATTGCTAGAGGGATGGAGTTTAAAAACAGCGAGATTATGTTGCAGCTGTATAAGGTGCTGGTGAGGCCACACCTGGAGTACTGTGTACAGTTTTGGTCTCCTTATTTGAGAAAGGATATACTGGCACTGGAGGGGGTGCAGACGAGATTCACTCGGTTGATTCTGGAGTTGAGAGGGTTGGCTTATGAGGAGAGACTGAGTAGACTGGGGCTATACTCACTGGAATTCAGAAGAATGAGGGGAGATCTTATAGAAACATAAGATTATGAAGGGAATAGATAAAATATAAGCAGGAAAGTTGTTTCCACTGGCGGGTGAAACTAGAACTAGGGGGCACAGCCTCAAAATGAGGGGAAGCAGATTTAAGACTGAGTTGAGGAGGAACTTCTTCACACAAAGGGTTGGAAATCTGTGTAATTTCCTGCCCAGTGAAGCAGTTGAGGCTACCTCATTGAATGTTTTTAAGGCAAGGATAGATAGATTTTTGAACAGGAAAGGAATTAAGGGCTATGGTGAGCGGGCGGGTAAGTGGACCTGAGTCCACAAAAAGATCAGCCATGATCTTATTGAATGGCGGAGCAGGCTCGAGGGGCCAGATGGCCTACTCCTGCTCCTAGTTCTTATGTTCTTATCCCTTTTACATCCCCCTCTATCCTGCCTGAAGCATCTAAATCCTAGAATGTTTAGCTGCCAATCCTGTCCCTCTTTCTACCAAGTCTCTGTAATAGCAACAACATCATAGTTCCAAGTGCTGATCCAAGCTCTAAGTTCATCTCTCTTACCTGTCATACTCCTCGCATTGAAACAAATGCACTTCAGACCACCAGTCCTGCTGTGTTCAACAACTATTCCACTCCTGCTCTTCCTCTTAATCTTACTGGCCTTAGTCTGTAGCTCTCCCTCAGTTATTTCTTCTGGTGACCTACTGCTCATCTACTCCATCCTTTTTTTTTTAGTTGTCCTCTGCTTGCTTTTAAAGGCTTCTCAATCCTCTGGCTTCCCACTATTCCTCGCCTCACAGTATGCTCTTTCCTTTGCTCTGATGCTATCTCTGACTTCCCTTGTCAGCCATCATTGCCTTGTCCTCCCCGTAACATATTTCCTCTTCCTTGGAATTAATTTATGTTGTGCCTTCTGAATTATCCCCAAGAACTCCTGCCACTGTTGTTCCACAGTCTTTCCTGCTCGGCACCCTTTCCAATCCAAATCTGGCCAGCTCCTCCCTCATTGCCTTGTAGTTTCCTTTACTCAATTGTTATATCCGATTCCTGCATCTCCCTCTCAAACTGCAAGGTGAATTCTATCATATTGTGGTCATTGCCCCCTAGGGGTTCCTTCACCTTACGTTCCCGGATCAAGTCTGCCTCATTACACATCACCAGATCCAGAAATGCCCGTTCGCTAGTGGACTCTAGCACAAGCAGCTCCAAAAAACCATCCCGTAGACATTCCACAAATTCTTTATCTTGGAATCCGCTACCAACATGATTTTCCCAGTTCACCTGCATATTGAAATCCCCCAAATTTACTGTAATATTGCCTTTCTTACATGCCTTTTCTATCTCCTGATTTATTTTCTGTCCGACATTTTGACTATTGCTTGGGGACCTGTACATAACTCCCATCAGGGTCTTTTTCCCGTTGCAATTCCTCAACTCCACCCACACAGATTCTACGCCGTCTGAC
The DNA here is from genome assembly GCF_964213995.1 of Mustelus asterias. NCBI lineage: Eukaryota > Metazoa > Chordata > Chondrichthyes > Carcharhiniformes > Triakidae > Mustelus > Mustelus asterias. The sequence goes on from NC_135814.1 coordinate 3,246,668, forward strand.
CCGAATGATTTAATTTTGTTTCTTATAAACAAGGCAATCTCATCCTCTACCCATCTGCCTGTCCTTTTGATAAGACACATATCCTTGGATATTCAGATCCCACTTCTGATCCTAGGCTGGAATTGTTTTCCACAGGGTGGGGTTGTTTTCCATAGAGCACAGAAGTCTGAGAGAGGACCTGATCAAGGTGCACAAAATTATGAGGGTCATAGAGTAAATAGGAAAGAACCTGTCCCTGAGTAGAAGAGTCACTAACCATGGGGCATAGATTTAAGGTAAGGGGCAGGAGATTTAGAGGGGATTTGAGGAAAAGCTTTTTCTCCCAGAGGGTGATGGAAATCTGGAACTCACTTCCAGAATGGGTGATAGAGATGGAAACTCTCACAATATTGAAGAAGCGCTTGAAACGCTTTAGCATACAAGGCTATGGATCAAGTATTGGAGACTGGGATTATAATAGATAGGTACTTGATAGATGGCACAGACATGATTGGCTTCTTTTTGTGCTGTAAGACTCTATGGCTCTATAATCACAGAATTGTTACAGCGCAGTAGGAGGTCATTTGGTCCATCATGTCTGCACCAGCTCTCCGAATGAGCAATTCATCTGGTATCATTCCGCCACCTTCTCTCTGTAACTCTGCGCATTCTTCCTTTTCAGATAACAGTCCAATTCTGTTTTGAATACTTTGATGGAACCTGCCTCCACCACACACTGAGGCTGTGCGTCCCAGTTCTTAACCACTCATTGGTTATATCACTTTTGCTTCTTTTGCCAGTTATTTTAAATCTGTGCTCTTTCATTCTCAACTCTTTGACAAGCGGGGACAGTTTCTCCCTATCTTCTCTATCTAGGCCCCTCATGATTTTGTGTACTGTTATATATCATTGTACTATCTGGAATATCTATAAAGAGCTAGGAACCAATTGTTATGTGTGAATGTTCCAGGGTCACTTTTCATGATTGTACAGAAACTGATGTGATGTGTAACAGAACAAAGTAAAACCGCACCCTTCTTTAGTACAAGGCAGATTAAACATAAAGATCTCTCATCTTTCCAAGATTAAAGTGTGATTATTACCAACGTTATCAATCCAAATGAGAAGAATGGATGGTGTTTATCTCTACCAAATCTTCTCTTAGCCTTCTTTTCACCAGTTTTCAAATGTATCTTCATAACTCAAGTTCCCCATCCTTGGAAATATTGTCACAAATGTTTCTGCATCCTCTCTAATCTTTTTAAAAGTTGCGAAAATATAATGAACCAGAGACACCAAATCATAACCTACATATTTCAGGCTCACTGCGGAGGCAGCGGCTCATGGTATTGTCACTGGTAATCCAGCAATCCAGGAAATGCTCTCGGGATTGGGGTTCTAAATTTGAATTCAATAAAAGTCTGGAAAGATGACCATGAAACTATTGTCAATTGTCGTAAAAACCCATCTGCTTTTTGGGAAGGAAATCTGCCATCACTCCAGTTCCATAGCAAGGCAGAGTTTAAGGGCAATTAGGGGGACAATAAATTCCAGCCATGCCTACATCTAATAAGAAAAAGGCTGAAGATCCAGGAGCCAGAAAAGTGGACAAGGACTGAACTCAGACCAGGCAAGGGTGAAAATAAGTCTAACACATTCCTGAGTTATGTTCAAACTTTGCTTATATCTTCTGGTCAGTTGAAAAATATCACTCCTAAGCGTTCTCTCTATAAATTGGCGTGACCGTTATCTGCAGAAACCGACATCATTCCTGGGACGTTGGAATCAGCCGCGAGAATGGCGGTTGAATTCAAATTCAAACCATTGCCCGTCCGCGCGCGCGCGAGCCTCAATCCTGAGCGGGAGCGGGAGCGGGGGGGGGGGGGGGGGGCCTGGAAACTGCTGACGGCGCGAGTCTCAACCCTGAACGGGAGCGGGGGTGCCTGGAAACTGCTGATGGCGCGAGTCTCAACCCTGAACGGGAGCGGGGGTGCCTGGAAACTGCTGATGGCACGCGCAGAGCGTAAAGAGTGGGAAAAGCAGCGTTGGGAATGGCTGCCATGCAAGGGTGCAAAGAATGGGACAAGGAGCAGAAACAAGCAAAGGTTCATTGTCCAATACTGCAATAAACTCACGATTTTAAAAGAAAAAATAGACAAAGCGAAACCTTAAGAGTCGGAATTCTTACAATGAAAGGGAGGGAAGTTTTTTTTTAAATTCATTTTTGGGAAGTGGGCATCAATGGCTGGGCGCGCAGTTACTGCCCTTCCCTAATTGTCCTTGAACTGAGTGTCTCGCTCGGCCATTTCAGAGGGCAGTTGAAAGTCAACCACATTGCTTTGGCTCTGGAATCTCATGTCGGCCAGACCGGGTAAGGACGGCAGATTTCCTTCCCTAAAGGAGATCAGTGAACCAGATGGGTTTTTTTCAACAATTAACAGAACGGTTCTGGAATGGAATGATCCCTGAACAGAGTGGCTTAATTGGGAATTTTGGAGACAGTGGGAAGTGCTAGTAAGTGAAATCTGTTGAAACTGAAGTCGAGTTTAGCAACTCATCTTAACATTAGAACTTTAGAAATTCTGAAAACAGAACATGCCTGCCAGTGGCAGTTAACTGTCAGTTTGTGGCACCTGAACATAATTGGGATTTTGGAGAAAAAGGAGAATGATCTCGTATATAACATTAATATATATAAATGACTGAGGAATGTAGATAATAAGAATTAAATTACAGCTACAGGAGCTGACCTGCAAGAGCACAGTGGGACCAAGCAGAGCATTCCCCACACACTCGGTAGGTAGTGGATAAGTTGTTTCCTCCACTTTAAAGCTACATGAAGAGTTCTAGCTTTTAAAAAAATAAGTAAATTTCTACTGGGCATAAATTTAATGTTAGAGTCTTTAAGCTAAAGTTATGGCAGGGGAGCTCAGTCCTGTGTGTTGTACCGCCTGCAGCATGTGGAATTTTGTAAACATGCTTTGCAGTTTGGATGACCACGTGTACAGGAAGTGCCATTGGTTTGACCAACTTGAGCTCCGGGTTTTGGAGCTTGAGCATCGGCTCGAGGCACTGAGGTGCATCCGCAAGGCTGAGAGTTCCGCGGATACCATATTTTTAGACATTGTCACCCCATAGTTTAAGGAAGTGCAGTCAGAGGGAATGGGTGACTGTAATAAGTCTTCAGAGGGAGAAGTCCCTTCACCAAAATCCCTTTATTTACAATTCCAATAGCAGTACACAGAGTGCGTTCGGGAGTGCCAGAGGAACTGTCACTTCCGGTTAAATACAAGGAAAAGACTTCCTGATTGGCCCATCAATTGATTCCTTAATCAGGGAGTTCATATTCCAATAGGCCAATCTCAATGGCCTGATTGAAATCATTACAGTGACCACCAGTCAGAAGAAGGGAGGCAGGCAGGGAGTTAGGAAGGCCCCAGAGTGCATCTCACTCAAGAACCATTTTTCTGTGTTGGAAAATGGTGGGAGATGGCTCCTCTGGGGGAACTGCAGCCAGAGCCAAGTTCACAGCACTGTGGGTGGCTCAGCTGCAAAAAGCGGGGAGGAGTAAAAGTGGAAAAGCAACAGTGAAAGGAGACCTAATAGTGAGGGGTGTGGACAGGCCTTTCTGCGGCTGCAGACGTGACTCCAGAATGGTGTGTTGCCTCCCTGATGCCATGGTCAGGGATATCAATAAACAGCTGCAAGGCATTCTGAAGGGGCAGGGTGAACAGACAGAGGTCATAGTTCATAATAGTCACATAGTTCATGATCCATCAAAGATGCCAAAAGACAATACCGACCAAGCTAGAGTCCCAGGCTAGCCTCACCGACCCCCCGCCGACTATGGCAAGGTCTGCAAGACATAACAAGGCTACAAGATGAAGGCATGTAAAATCACCGGCTACAACGCACCCCTCCCTGATGAGCTCAATGCATTCCATGCCCGTTTTGAGCAAGAGGTCAGCGAGAGCATGTCCTTCACCCTGGAAGCCCTGGATGAACCTGTATCTGGGGTCACCATTGCAGACGTCAGAGCATCTTTCTCGAAGGGCAACCCACGGAAAGCGACTGGCCCAGTCGCGACTAGACCAGCGTCTACTACTACCTCTGGCAGCTTGTTCCAGACACTCACCATCCTCTGTGTGAAAAAACTGCCCCTCTGTCTAAGAAAAACCAAGCAGCGTGCCTTAATGACTAATGGCCGGTGGCTCTGACATCCACCATTATGAAGTGCTTCGAAAGGTTAGTCATGGCACAAATCAATTCCAGCCTCCCGGACTACCTGGATCCACTACAGTTCACCTACCGCCGCAACAGGTCCACAGCAGACACCATCTTCCTGGCTCTGCACACAACCTTGGAACACCTAGATAACAAGGACACCTATCTCAGACACCCATTTATTGACTATAGTTCAGCCTTCAACACTATTATTCCCACGAAACTCACCTCCAAACTCATGGCCTGGGCCTCGGCACCTCCCTCTGCGACTGGATCCCGAACTTCCTAAGTCACAGACCCCAGTCAGTAAGGATAGGCAACAACACCTCCTCCACGATCATCCTCAACACCGGTGCCCCACAAGGCTGTGTTCTCAGCCCCCTGCTATACTCCTTATACACCTATGACTGTGCAGCCAAATTCCCCTCCAATTCGATTTTCAAGTTTGCTGACGACACCACCATAGTGGGTCGGATCTCAAACAATAACAAGACAGAGTAGAGGAAAGAGATAGAGAATCTGGTGAACTGGTGCGGCAACAATAATCTCTCCCTCAATGTCAACAAAACAAAGGAGATTGTCATCGACATCAGGAAGCGTAAAGGAGAACATGCCCCTGTCTACATCAACGGGGCCGAAGTTGAAAGGGTCGAGAGCTTCAAATTTTTAGGTGTCCAGATCACCAACAACCTGTCCTGGTTCCCCTCATGCCGACACTATAGTTATGAAATGCCTCTACTTTCTCGGAAGATTAAGGAAATTCGGCATGTCAGCTACGACTCTCACCAACTTTTACAGATGCACCATAGAAAGCATTCTTTCTGGTTGTATCACAGCTTGGTATGGCTCCTGCTCTGCCCAAGACCCCAAGGAACTACAAAAGGTCATGAATGTAGCCCAATTCATCACGCAAACCAGCCTCCCATCCATTGACTCTGTCTACACCTCCCGCTGCCTCAGCAGAGCAGCCAGCAGAATTAAGGACCCCATGCATCCTGGATATTCTCTCTTCCACCTTCTTCCTTCGGGAAAAAGAAACAAATGTCTGAGGGCATGGACCAACCGACTTAAGATCAGCTTCTTTCCTGCTGTCATCAGACTTTTGAACAGACTTACCTTGCATTAAGTTGATCTTTCTCTACACCCTCGCTATGACTGTAACACTACATTCTGCACTCTCTCCTTTCCTTCTCTATGAACGGTATGTTTTGTCTGTATAGCGCGCAAGAAACAATACTTTTCATTGTATGTTAATCCATGTGACAATAATAAATCAAATCAAATCAGATCAGAGATAGAAAATGGGATGAGGTCCTGCAACAGGAATTTAGGGATCTAGGTAGCCTACTGAAATGCATGACCTCAACGGTTGTAATCTCTGGATTACTCCCAGGGCCACGTGCCAGTGAGTATAGGAATAGGATGGAGCAGATCAATGCATGGCTGAAGAGATGGTGTAGGAAGGAGACCTCAGGACATATCAAAATGCCTATTGCCAATTATTTCTGGAGTGCAGTCAATGTCGTAAGGAAACTTAGATTGGCCAATAAGGAAAACAGCTGCTAAAAAAACAGTTACTTGAAATTTCAATTTGGTTGAAACTGCTTTGGTCACAATTGATCCTCAGTAATTTGAATGTTGAACAATGTGAGTTATTAAGACTTTCTAAACTACATTCTTGCAAGTGGTTCAATTGAAATTGCTTCATGGGAACGTCATTCTTTTTAACAAAACCAACAGGGGATTTTATCTCAAATATCTGAACTATATCATAGTCTGATGTCTTTTTCAACTTTCAACTATTTATCGAGAATGGAAGAATTGCAAATGTGACTACATAGTGGACTTGTTAGCAAAGTTAAGCTCCATAGGTGTCACAATCAGAAGAACATAAGGGCCGCTTGTTATGCCCAGCATTTATTGCCCATTCGTCATTGCCGTTAAGTTGATGGTGAGATGCCTTCTTGAACCGCTACATCTATGTGGTGTAGCTACACTCCAGTACTGTTAGGGAGGGAGTTCCAGGATTTTGACTCAGCAACAGTGAAGGAACAGCAATATATTTCCAAGTCAGGATGGTGGGTGGCATGGAGGGGAACTTTCAGGTGGTGGTGTTCCCACAACATATCAAGAGAACCAGTACCAGATTAGTCCAGTTGGGAAAGGTGACTGACCAGGGTCTGGGCCGGATTGATAGCGTGCATTGGACTGTCAAACAAAAGAAACATAGAAAATAGAAGCAGGAGTAAGCCATTCGGCCCTTTGAACCTGCTCCACCATTCATTATGATCATGGCTGATCATCACCTTCCCCCATTTCCCTTGATCCCTTTAGTCCCAAGAGCTACATCTAATTCTTTCTTGAAATCACACAATGTTTTGGCCTCAATTACTCTCTGTGGTAGTGAATTCACAACTCTCTGGGTGAAGAAATTTATCCTCACCTCAGTCCTAAAAGGTTTTACCCCTTATCCTCAAATTATGACCTCTAGATCTGGATTCCCCCGCCAGTGGGAACATTCTTTCTGAATCTACCCTGTCTAATCTTGTTAGAATTTTAAAAGTGTGATATGTGTGTATATATTGTATGTTGGGGTGTGGAGTGCCTCTTTTAAGAGTGCGGGTCAGGTGACCTCTGGGTAATTAGCTCCTCTCAGCCTGAGACCTTGTTGGGCAGTCTTAGACCTGACTGTGAATGAGTGCACACCTTAAATAAAGAGCTCCCAGTGTTCAAGTTATCAAGTCTACCTCGTGATTCTTTCTGCACCCCTAGTCCATTGGGGCATTCATAATAACTGGTGATGAGGCTGCTTCAGGGTCTGTGCATCCTGCTGGCATTCCGTTCTGGTGAAGGGGGGGGGGTGAGATCAAGTATCAACACAGGACTTCAAAGAACGACACTGGAAAAGAACCACAGTGTGGCAACCCGTGAAGAAAGGTAGGAGGTTCTGACCGCCATTTAGTCCATTCAAAGGGAGGTAGGACTTGCCTGGCAGCCGGCTGAAAACGTCGTGGGAAGTGAACATCAAGGGGACTTGGGCCGCAGGCGGCTATTGGTGACGGTGGAAGGAGATTTTGTGCCTAGGCTTGTGTGGAAGAGTGCGCCGAGGGGACTCGAGCTGCAGTCGACAATGGCCAATGAGTGTTAACGATGGTTGTCAAGGGAGCAGCTGTCATGGTAACATAGGAACAGAGGAAATGGGAGCAGAAGTAGGCAAATTCAGTCCTTCAAGCCTGCTCCGCCATTCAAACAGGTCATGGTTGATCTCTCCCTTGTCTGAAATCCACCTCCCCACCTGGTCCCCATATCCCCTTATCCCTTTTTTATTAGAAAAGAAATGGACGCCAAGGGGATTCAGGCTGTGGGCGGCTGCCAGCAAAGGTGGGATGAGGCTTCAGGGCTACACTCATTGACCAGGAAAAATTCCTGCAGCTGAAAAACATAGGCAAGTCTAGGAAAGAGGACCTGTTTAGAGATTATAAAGAGCTAGGATTCAAATTAAAAAACAGGTCCTCAAGGGTCATAATCTCCGGATTACTGCCCGAGCCACGTGCAAATTGGCATAGGGAGGCAAGAATAAGGGAAGTTAACACGTGGCTGAAAGAGTGGTGTGGGAAAGAAGGGTTCTTTTTCATGGGACACTGGCATCAGTTTTGGGGCAGGGGGGACCTATACCGTTGGGATGGTCTCCACCTGGACCGAGCTGGGATCAGTGTTCTGGCGAAGAGAGTAAATGGGGTGGTCAATAGGACTTTAAACTAGAGATTGGGGGGGAAGGGAAAATCAGGGAACCAAGAGGTGAAGGAATCAGTGGGAAGCGTAGCTGCTTAGGATTACAAAAAATCACGAAAAGACAGCACTCAGGAGAGGTTACGATAGTCCCCATCTCACAAAATATGACACAGTGTCTGGAAAGGCTCAGTAGACCAAGGTCCACCACACTACGAAAACAAAAAGGGACGGTCAATAGGGAATTAAAGGTGCTATATTTAAATGCCCGCAGTGTCCGGAACAAGATAGATGAGCTTGTGGCCCAGATTGTGACTGGCAGGTATGATGTGGTAGGCATCACAGAGACGTGGTTGCAGGGGGTTCAGGACTGGCAGTTAAACATCCAGGGATTCACAACCTATCGAAAAGACAGAGGGGTGGGTAGAGGGGGCGGGGTTGCCTTGTCAATTAGAAATGAAATTAAATCAATAGCACTAAACGACATAGGGTCAGACGATGTGGAGTCTGTGTGGGTAGAGTTGAGGAACCACAAAGGCAAAAAAACCATAATGGGAGTTATGTACAGGCCTCCTGACAGTGGTCAGGACCAGGGGCACAAAATGCACCACGAAATAGAAAGGGCATGTCAGAAAGGCAAGGTCACAGTGATCATGGGGGATTTCAATATGCAGGTGGACTGGGTAAATAATGTTGCCAGTGGACCCAAAGAAAGGGAATTCATTGAATGTTTACAGGATGGCTTTTTGGAACAGCTTGTGATGGAGCCCACGAGGGAACAGGCTATTCTGGACTTAGTGTTATGTAATGAGCCAGACGTGATAAAAGATCTTAAAGTAAGGGAACACTTAGGAAGCAGTGATCATAATATGGTAGAATTCAGTCTGCAATTTGAAAGAAGGAAGGCAGAATCAGATGTGAAGGTTCTACAGTTAAATAAAGGTAATTACAGGCGCATGAGGGAGGAACTGACAAAAATCGACTGGAAGCAGAGCCTAATGGGAAAGACAGTAGAACAGCAATGGCAGGAGTTTCTGGGAGTAATTGAGGACACAGTGCAGAGGTTCATCCCAAACAAAAGAAAGGTTATCAGAGGGGGGATTAGGCAGCCATGGCTGACAAAGGAAGTCAGGGAATGCATCAAGGCAAAAGAGAGAGCCTATAATGTGGCAAAGAGTAGTGGGAAGTCAGAAGATTGGGAAGGCTATAAAAACAAACAGAGGATAACAAAGAGAGAAATAAGGAAGGAGAGGATCAAATATGAAGGTAGGCTAGCCAGTAACATTAGGAATGATAGTAAAAGTTTCTTTAAATACATTAAAAACAAACGGGAGGCAAAAGTAGACATTGGGCCGCTCCAAAATGACGCTGGTAATCTAGTGATGGGAGACAAGGAAATAGCTGAGGAACTTAATAAGTACTTTGCGTCAGTCTTCACAGTAGAAGACATGAGTAATATCCCAACAATTCAGGAAAGTCAGGGGGCAGAGTTGAATATGGTTGCCATCACAAAGGAGAAAGTGCTAGAGAAACTAAAAGGTCTGAAAATTGATAAATCTCCGGGCCCAGATGGGCTACATCCTAGAGTTCTAAAGGAGATAGCTGAAGAAATAGTGGAGGCGTTAGTTATGATCTTTCAAAAGTCACTGGAGTCAGGGAAAGTCCCAGAGGATTGGAAAATCGCTGTTGTAACCCCACTGTTCAAGAAGGGAACAAGAAAAAAGATGGAAAATTATAGGCCAATTAGCCTAACCTCAGTTGTTGGCAAAATTCTAGAATCCATCGTTAAGGATGAGATTTCTAAATTCTTGGAAGTGCAGGGTCGGATTAAGACAAGTCAGCATGGATTTAGTAAGGGGAGGTCGTGCCTGACAAACCTGTTAGAGTTCTTTGAAGAGATAACAAATAGGTTAGACCAAGGAGAGCCAATGGATGTTATCTATCTTGACTTCCAAAAGGCCTTTGACAAGGTGCCTCACGGGAGACTGCTGAGTAAAATAAGGGCCCATGGTATTCGAGGCAAGGTACTAACATGGATTGACGATTGGCTGTCAGACAGAAGGCAGAGAGTTGGGATAAAAGGTTCTTTCTCAGAATGGCAACCGGTGACAAGTGGTGTCCCGCAGGGTTCAGTGTTGGGGCCACAGCTGTTCTCTTTATATATTAACGATCTAGATGACGGGACTGGGAGCATTCTGGCCAAGTTTGCCGATGATACAAAGATAGGTGGAGGGGCAGGTAGTATTGAGGAGGTGGGGAGGCTGCAGAAAGATTTAGACAGTTTAGGAGAGTGGTCCAAGAAGTGGCTGATGAAATTCAACGTGGGCAAGTGCGAGGTCGTACACTTTGGAAAAAAGAATAGAGGCATGGACTATTTTCTAAACGGTGACAAAATTCATAATGCTAAAGTGCAAAGGGACTTGGGAGTCCTAGTCCAGGATTCTCTAAAGGTAAACTTGCAGGTTGAGTCCGTAATTAAGAAAGCAAATGTAATGTTGTCATTTATCTCAAGAGGCTTGGAATACAAAAGCAGGGATGTACTTCTGAGGCTTTATAAAGCACTGGTTAGGCCCCATTTGGAGTACTGTGAGCAATTTTGGGCCCCACACCTCAGGAAGGACATACTGGCACTGGAGCGGGTCCAGCGGAGATTCACACGGATGATCCCAGGAATGGTAGGCCTGACATACGATGAACGTCTGAGGATCGTGGGATTATATTCATTGGAGTTTAGGAGGTTGAGGGGAGATCTGATAGAAACTTACAAGATAATGAACGGCTTAGATAGGATGGACGTAGGGAAGTTGTTTCCATTAACAGGGGAGACTAGGACGCGGGGGCACAGCCTTAGAATAAAAGGGAGTCACTTTAGAACAGAGATGAGGAGAAATTTCTTCAGCCAGAGAGTGGTGGGTCTGTGGAATTCATTGCCACAGAGGGCTGTGGAGGCCGAGACGTTGAGCGTCTTCAAGACAGAAATTGATAAAAACAAAATGGCAGCCAGTTTCAGTGCCAGAGGCCCCTTCGATGAAGAGGCATAGAGCTGGATACCTTATACAGAGAACTTCAGTTCTTACCTGGTGGCAAATAATGTGGATGAGGACTTGGTTGTACTGGTTTTCTTGAGTACCTTAGGAGCAAGACCATCGCTATTTCAAGGAGTTTGAAACAACTGGACGAACTGGCTGATGATATTTACTGAGAATTCTGCGATGCGTTAAATGCTCATTTCACTCCTAAGCCATTAGTGATTGCTGAGCTTTTTCAATTCTACAAACAAGACCAACTCAAAGGGTGTCCATTGTGCAGTTTATGGTAACTCTGAAGAAACTGGCTGAGTGCTATGAATTTGGAAACTCCAGGATGCTTTACAGGACCAGCTGGTTTCTGGATTCCAGCATGAAGCCATTGAGCAGAAGTTATTGGCTGAAAGTAATTTATACTTTAAGCCGGCATTAGAGATCACAACATCCATGGAATTAGCCGCCAGAGAAGCAGCACAGTTGGGTGTCAGCACCCAAGTACACATGGTAGCAGAAGCCCCGCTATCAGCATGTGCAACACCCTAATGATGTCATCATAAATCATGTGATCACCTTTTAAAGCAATCTTGCAACCACTTTAATATATAACAGTGATAATGATCATAATCCCGTTGGCATAATTATAGAAGATGACAAAGATAGAATGAAAGTTAGATTCATATGGTTCTTAATGAATACTTCACGTCTGCCTTCACAAAGTAGGAGGACAATGCAGATGTTGTCGTTGAGGAGGAGTGATAAAGATAGGGAGAGATGAAGTATTAATGGGATTAACATTCCTGAAAGGGCATACATCACCAGGGTCGCTCCCCAGGCTGTTAAAAGCAGTCAGGAGGAAATAGCGGGAGGTTTGACTACCATTTTAGTTTGGAGGATTGTAAACATTGTACCATTGTTTAAAAGGGGAATGAGGGATAGATTGAATAATTACAGGCCAGTCAGTTAAGCTCAGTAACCTCAGACAGAGGAAGAAATCAGAGCTCACTTGGGGGACATAGAATCCCTGCAGTGCAGAAAGCGGCCATTCAACCCATCATGTCTACACCGACTCTCTGACAGAGCATCTTACCCAGCCTACATAAAGGGCAAAAGAGTAACAAGGGAGAGAGTAGGGCCTCTTAAGGATCAATAAGGTCATTTATGTGCGGAGCAACAAGAGATGGGTGAGATCCTAAACAAATATTTCTCATCAGTATTTACTGTTGAGAAAAGCATGGCTGTTAGGGAACTTGGGGAAATAAATAGTGATGTCGTATAACAGAGAAGGAGCTGTTGGAAGTCTTAAAGCGCATCAAGATAGATAAATCCCCGGGACCTGATGAAATGTATGCCAGGACACTGTGGGAGGCTAGGGAGGAAATTGCGGGTCCCCGAGCAGAGATATTTGAATCATCTATAATCACAGGTGAGGTGCCTGAAGATTGGAGGGTGGCAAATGTTGTGCCTTTGTTTAAAAAGGGCTTCCGGGGAAAGCCTGGGAACTACAGGCCGGTGAGCCTTATATCTGTGGTGGGTAAGTTGTTGGAAGGTATTTTGAGAGACAAGATCTACAGGCATTTAGAGAGACAAGGGCTGATTAGGGACTGTCAGCATGGCTTTGTGAGTGGAAAATCATGTCTCACAAATTTGATTGAGTTTTTTGAAGGGGTAACCAAGAAGGTAGATGAGGGCAGTACAGTTGATGCTGTCTACGTGGACTTTAGCAAGGCATTTGACAAGCTACCACATGATAGGTTTGTAGTGGGGAAAAATAAAGGAATGGTTACCTGACACACAAAACGGTTGCCTGGCACACAAAGTGGTTACCTGGGAAAGGGACATTAACAGGCACTGGCTTTTAGCACAGACAGCTACTTAAAGTTAAAACATGCAGTAACCGAAATGCTGCAGGAAGCTAGTCAGAGCTTGAGGCATTTTAAAGATAAGAGCAGACCCAGGACAATAAGGTCTGATAATAAGATCAGCCATAGATGGGAACATAAATACATAAATGCAACAAAACCAACCACTGAATGTATAGATCGAAACTAGTTATTGATAGAGGAAATGTATCCATTCTATGAACAATGCTATGTTAACTGCCCATGTCTGCACCTGTCTAATTGTAACGATGTGTTAACTATTGATCACCACGATCTGTCTACTCAACTATAACGATGTGTTAAACGGCTAATGTCTGGACTACCTATTGTCTGAAAGGTATAAAAATGATCAATTGTATGATTGAGAAGGTAGCTGCCAAGTACTGCGGAGTACCAGTGCTTTCTCCCAAAGCTTCGTATCTGAAATAAAACTGTGTTATTGAACCTCCAGTCTGACTCCGGTGGTAAATCTCCACAACAAGTTGTTGCATAAGGTTAAATCTCACAAGATCCAGGGTGAGGTAGCCAAATGGATACAAAATTGGCTTGATGACAGAAGCCAGAGGTCTCACATTTACTGTGTTTACCCCAGTCCAATATCGGCATCACCACATCTTGATGACAGAAGGCAGAAGGTGGTTGTAGAGGGTTGTTTTTCAAATTGAAGGCCTGTGACCAGCGGTGTGCCTCAGGGATAGAACATAGAACATTACAGCGCAGTACAGGCCCTTCGGCCCTCGATGTTGCGCCGACCTGTGAAACCAATCTAAAGCCCATCTAACCTACACTATTCCAATATCATCCATATGTTTATCCAATGACCATTTAAATGCCCTTAATGTTGGTAAGTCCACTACTGTTGCAGACAGGGCATTCCACGTCCTTACTACTCTGAGTAAAGAACCTACTTCTGACATCTGTCCTATATCTATCACCCCTCAACTTAAAACTATGTCCCCTCGTGCTAGCCATCACCATCCGAGGAAAAAGGCTCTCACTGTCCACCCTATCTAATCCTCTGATCACCTTATATGCCTCTATTAAGTCACCTCTTAACCTTCTTCTCTCTAACGAAAACAGCCTCAAGTCCCTGAGCTTTTCCTCATAAGACCTTCCCACCATACCTGGCAACATCCTGGTAAATCTCCTCTGCACCCTTTCCAATGCTTCCACATCCTTCCTATAATGCGGCGACCAAAACTGTGCGCAATACTCCAAGTGCGGCTGCACCAGAGTTTTGTACAGCTGCAACATGACCTCATGGCTCCGAAACTCAATCCCTCTACCAATAAAAGCTAACACACCGTACGCCTTCTTAACAACCCTGCCAACTTTCAGGGATCGGTTTATTTGTCATTTATATTAATGATTTGGATGAGAATTTAGGAGGCACGGTTAGTGAGTTTACAGATGACGCCAAGATTGGTGGCATAGTGGACAGTGAAGAAGGTTATCTCAGATTGCAACGGGATCTTGATCAATTGGACCTGTGGGCTTACGAATGGAGTTTAATTTAGATAAATGCAAGGTGATGCATTTTGGTAGATTGAACCAGGACAGGACTTACTCAGTTAATGGTAGAGTGTTGGGGAGAGTTATAAAACAAAGAGATCTAAGGGTACATGTTCATAGCTCATTGAAAGTGGAGTCACAGTAGACAGAGTGGTGAAGAAGGCATTTGGCATGCTTGGTTTCATTGGTCAGAACATTGAATACGGGAGTTGGGACATCTTGTTGAACTTGTATAAGACATTGGTAAGGCCACACTTGGAATACTGTGTACAGTTCTGGTCACCCTATTTTAGAGAGGATATTATTAAACTAGAAAGAATGCAGAAAAGACTTACTAGGATGCTACTGGGACTTGATGGTTTGATTTATAAGGAGAGGCTGGATAGGCTGGGACTTTTTTCTCTGGAGCGTAGGAGGCTTAGGGGTGATCTTATAGAGGTCTATAAAATAATGAGTGGCATAGATCAGCTAGATAGTCAATATCTTTTCCCAAAGGTAGGGGAGTCTAAAACCAGAGAGCATAGGTTTAAGGCGAGAGGGGAGAGATACAAAAAGGTCCAGAGGGGCAAATTTGTTTCACACAGAGGGTGGTGAGTGTCTGGAACAAGCTGCCAGAGGTAGTAGTGGAGATGGGTACAATTTTGTCTTTTAGTAAGATGAGTAAGATGGCTATCAAGGGATATGGGCCAAGTGTGAGCAATTGGGACTAGCTGAGTCATTAAAAAAAAGGCAGCATGGACAAGTTGGGCCGAAGGGCCTGTTTCCATGCTGTAAGCCTCGATAGCTCTATGACTCTACATGTGACTCCAAACCCACAGAAAAGTGGTTGACTCTTAACTACCCTCTGAAATGGCTTAGCAAGCCACTAAGTTCAAGGACATTTAGGGATGGGCAATAAACGCTGGTCCAGCCAGCAACACCCTCATCCCATGAATAAATAATAAAGTGAGGGACCTTGGCATGAAATTCTACAGATCACTAAATGTAGCAGGACAAGTTGATAAGGTGGTTAAGAATGCATTTGGAAAACTTTTCTTCTTTAGCCGAGGTATGGAATATAATAGTAAGAAGTCTCACAACAAGGTTAAAGTCCAACAGGTTCTTTTGGTATCACGAGCTTTTGGAGCTCTGCTCCTTCATCAGGTGAGTGGAGAGGTGGGTTCACAAACACGGCATATAGAAACAGAGACTCAATTGCAAGGTAATGGTTGGAATGCAAGTCTTTACAGGTAATCAAGTCTTCACAGGTACAGACAATGCAAGTGGAGAGAGGGATAATCACAGATTAAAGAGGTGTCAATTGTCTCACATCGGCGAGACCATGCAGACGCTACGACAGCGGATGAACGGACACCGTGCAACAATCACCAGGTAGGAGTGTTCTCTTCCTTTCGGGGAACACTTCAGCAGTCAAGGGAATTCTGCCTCCGATCTTCGGGTAAGCGTTCTCCAAGCTGGCCTTCAAGACACACGACAAAGCAGAATGCCGAGCATAAGCTGATAGCCAAGTTCCGCATCCATGAGGACAGCCTCAACCAGGATCTTGGGTTCATGTCACACGACATGTAACCCCCACCATTTGGCCTGGGCTTGAAAAATCCTACCAACTTCCCTGGCTTGACACATGTCAACACAGCCTACCATTGACACATGTCCACATCATAGAATATAATGGCAGAAGTTATAATGGAACTGTATAAATCATGATTAGGACATAAATGGAGTACTGGTGTGCAGTTCTGGTCACCTCACAGAAAGGATCTATTTGCACTTAAGAGGGTACAGAGGAGATTTGTGAGGGTGTTGCCAGGACTGGAAAATTGCAGCCATCAGGAAAGATTGGCTAGGCTGGGGTTGTTTTCCTTGGAACAAAATAGGCTGGGAAGAGATTTTATTGAGATGTACAAAATGTACAGGGGCCTGGTTAGAGTGGATGTGAAGAGCCCATTTGCCTTAGCAGATAGGTCAGTGGCTAGGGGACATAGATTTAAAGTGATTAGTAGAACAATTAGAGTGGAGATGAGGAAAGATATTTAGACACCTAAATGAGTTGAGAGCTTCTGCCTCCACTACCCTTTCAGGCAAAGAGCTCCAGACCCCTAAAACCCTCCTGGTGAAAATATCTTTCCTCAGCAGTGAAAGCAGGATATATCCTTGGATCTGCAGATGGAGTTCATTGACATCAAACTTGAGAACGTTATTCAAATTTATCTGGTACATTCTGTGCAACACAAATGCCAACAGCTCCGAGAAGAAACGACAAAACATTCCACACTGCAGAAACTATGGAAACCCATGATTGAAGGATGGTCAATTCTGCATGTACATGAATATGTGAGTCCATTTTGGCCTTGCCAGGGTGAGCTAGGCATCTCCCGGCAGTTATTTTTAAAGGCAGGCAGGTCACCTTATTTGAACCGTTTTGCTTTTTTAAGTTCATCCCTCACACATGACAGTCTATTGACTGGGTATGAACAACAATATTGAAGTAGTCGTCAAGAAGTGTGGGACATGTCAAGAGCATTTGCCAAGTCAGCACAAGGAATCACTGATTCCACATGAAGTTCCTATCCATCCTTGGTCCAAAATCACATCTGATTTTTCATGTCGATTAAACTGTCTTCATCATCATCCTGTCTCCTTTATCCAGTGCCCCATTATTTGACAATTGCACAGTACATTCACAATCCAAGGGTGGAATTTTACAAATCAAAGGAGTAGCAATGGGTACCCGCATGGATCCTAGCTACGCTTGTCTTTTTATGAGTTATGTGAAACATTCCTTGTTCCAGGCCTACCCTGGTCCCCTCCCACAACTCCTTTACCGGTACACCGATGACTATTTTGGTGCTGCTTCATGCTCTCATCCAGAACTCGAAAAATTCATCAACTTTCCACCCCTCTATCGCCTTTACCTGGTCCATCTCAGACACTTCCCTTCCCATCCTTGACCTTTCTGTCTCCATTTCCAGCAATAGACTATCTACCAATATCCATTACAAGCTCACTGACTCTCACAGCTACCTGGACGACAGCTCTTCACACCCTACATCCTGTAAGGACTCCATCCCTTTCTCTCAGCTCCTTCGCTTCCATCGCATTTGTTCCGATGATGCCACTTTCCAAAGTGGTGCTTCTAATGTGTGTTCCTTTTTCCTCAATCATGGATTCCCATCTACAGTTTTCGACAGGGCCCTCAACAGCATGCAGTCCATCCCCGCACCACGACCTTCACCCTCTCCCCACCCTCCCAGAACAAGGATAGAGTCCCCCTTGTTCTCACATTTCACCCCACCAGCCTGCACATGCAAAGCATAATCTGCCGCCATTTTCGCCAAGTCCAGCGTGATGCCACCACCAAACACATCTTCCCTTCACTCCCTCTGTCAGCATTCCGTAGAGACCGTTCCCTCCAGGATAACCTAGTCCACTCCTCCACTATACCCAACACCTCTCCCATCATTCATGGCACCTTCCCATGCAATCACAGAAGGTGTAACACCTGCTCTTCCATGCTTCCCATCCAAGGCCCAAAACACCTATCCCAGGTTAAGCAATGTTTCACTGACACCTCTTTCAATTTGGTCTATTACATTCGCTGCTCCCAATGTGGCCTCCTCAATATCGGAGAAACTAAGCGTAGACTGGGTGATTGCTTTGCTGAGCACCTTCGGTCTGTGCGCAGTCAGGACCCTGACCTCCCGGTTGCTGCCATTTTAACACACGATCCTGCTCCCATGCTCACGTCATAGAAATCATAGAAACCCTACAGTGCAGAAGGAGGCCATTCGGCCCATCGAGTCTGCACCGACCACAATCCCACCCAGGCCCTACCCCCACATATTTACCCGCTAATCCCTCTAACCTACGCATCACAGGACTCTAAGGAGCAATTTTTAACCTGGCCAATCAACCTAACCCGCACATCTTTGGACTGTGGGAGGAAACCGGAGCACCCGGAGGAAACCCACGCAGACCCGAGGAGAATGTGCAAGCTCCACACAGACAGTGACCCGAGCCGGGAATCGAACCCGGGACCCTGGAGCTGTGAAGCAGCAGTGCTAACCACTGTGCTACCGTGCCGCCCCTGCCGCCCCGACAAGGACATGTCTGTCCTTGGCCTGCTGCAATGTTCCAATGAAGCTCAACGCAAACTGGAGAAACAGCATCTCATCTTCTGGCTAGGCACTTTACAGCCTCCGGTCCCAACTGCGAATTCAACAACTTCCGATGATTTACTCTACCCCACCTCAAATCCTTTGTTTTCATTTTATTTAATTTTTTACTGTTCTCTATCTTTTATTTCTTTATTGTCTTTCTTCATTTTTTTCTCCCCCCATTCTTTCCTGCTACTTTATTCCCCCTTTCCTTACCTTTTCTCCCCCTTTGCGCTTCCCCTTTTCTATATTTTACCTCTCTCCCACCCATTCCCCCTCCAACCCTCCCCCCCCCCCCCCCCCCCCCCGCCCGACCTGCTCTCGCCACCCCACATCTTTATCTGTCACAGCTTACCCTCTGATTTAGCTTCTCTGCCGTTTGGCCATTCACACCCTTTATTCTCTGTGGACAGCTATTAACAATCTTTTCCCCTGGTTTCTGTGGCTATGACTCATCTTTCATTCCCTCCCCCTGTAGTATGAATATCTCCCAGTTTCTATGCCTTTTAGCTTTGACAAAGGGTCATCTGGACTCGAAACGTCAGCTGTTTTCTCTCCTTACAGATGCTGCCAAACTTGCTGAGATTTTCCAGCAATTTCTCTTTTGGTGGAATTTTCCCATTTTCTTCACTGAGTGGTGCAGTGGGCAGGAAAAACATTGTTAAAGCCATCGGCTCCAATGCAGCGGGCGGCACGGTAGCACAGTGGTTAGCACTGCTGCTTCACAGCTCCAGGGTCCCGGGTTCGATTCCCGGCTCGGGTCACTGTCTGTGTGGAGTTTGCACATTCTCCTCGTGTCTGCGTGGGTTTCCTCCGGGTGCTCCGGTTTCCTCCCACAGTCCAAAGATGTGCGGGTTAGGTTGATTGGCCAGGTTAAAAATTGCCCCTTAGAGTCCTGTGATGCGTAGGTTAGAGGGATTAGTGGGTAAAATATGTGGGGGTAGGGCCTGGGTGGGATTGTGGTCGGTGCAGACTCGATGGGCCGAATGGCCTCCTTCTGCACTGTCGGGTTTCTATGATTTCTATGATTCTATGATGTATTGTTCAGTTCATAGCCAAAGAAAAATGAAGGGCTGGGACACAAAACTTAGGTTGTAATAAAATTTTTAAAAATATGAAAAGATAACAATAGAACCCCCCCCCTCAAACACCCACACCCTTGATCACCCCTCCAACAATCCCTCAGAACGCTCCCCCATTCACTTCCCCACAGAACATCACCACACACCAACATTCCCACCTCAGGAACTTCTGCAGTAATGTCCTGAGATGATTGCCCTCCAACAACCCCACAGCCATCTTCATTTGTGCTAAGTATGACTCCAACAAGTGGGGAGTTTTTGCTCTGATTCCCATTGACTTCAGTTTTTTCTCAGGCTCCTTGATGCCACACTCAGTCAAATGCTGCCTTGATGTCAAAGGCAGTCACTATCACCTCATCTCTGACCATATTTGGACCAAGACTGGAATGAGTTCCTCAGCTGAGTAGCCCTGGCACTCATTACTACTCACTGTGTAAACAGGTTCTTCTTCACATCCTCCCTATATCGCTTGACCAAAATCTTAAATCTGTGTCCCCTGGCCCTTGTATCATCAACTAATGAGTACAGATTTTCTTGGTCTACCTGACTCTATCAAATCCCCCCTCAATACCCTTTGCTCTCAGGAGAACAATCCCACCTTCTGAAATCTAACCTTTTACTAAAAGCCTTCATCCCAGGAACCATACTGATAAATCTTTCCTGTACCTCAGAAGGACCCTCGTATATCCTTCCTAAAGTGTGGTGACAAGAATTGGATGCAATACTCTCCTTGAGATATAACCTGGCTTTATAAAGGTTTACCACATTGTCCTTTTGTATTCAATGGGCTTGATGTTACCATCGCATTGCACCTCTTTTTGGGCGCAAAAACTTGGTAAAGTCAGGCGTGAGGCGAGTAGCACAATCTGCGCCCACCTCTGCGCTGGTTCCCCCTTTACCAAGGCCTGAAAATGACCGCGATCAGGACCATGCCCAAAACGGGCGCGACGGCCATTTAAATGCACTTAAATTGACTTAATGGGCTGCACGCCCAACCTTACCGGCACTTCCCCCTTTAACACCCAGTTCACCCATCCAGAATCGGCGCGAAACCAACATGCTCCACAAAAGTCCGATTTCAGGCGCTCCAGTTAGTGAGGAGGTAGCTGCCTAGTGTCCACTGCCACTCTGCTTGAGATCAGTGGGGGTGAAGGGGAGGTCTGCTGCCACTCTGCCTGAGATCGGGGGAGAAAGGAGGGGAGGGGCCCGTAATCAGTCTGGGTGGCGGAGTGGGTGGGGGTATAAGGGGGTCAATAATGTTGCGGGGGGGGGCAATGTCTGTGGGGGCCAGGGGGAAGCATTATCTGGCCTGGGAGCGATGTGGCAGGGGAACCGCATTCTTATCATTTTTTTTCTGTGCATTAAGTCCCGCCCTCAGGCTTCTGCAGCGCAATTCGGAATCTCTGATATTTTTCCAGGCAGTGTGTGTATGGAGGCGCCTGAGAACGGGTCTAAAAGTCGGATCTGAAACACTCCCAGTTTCAAGTCCACCCAGCACTTTGAATCAAAATGGTAAAGTAGGGCCCAATATTTCTGTTTATGAAACTTTATGAAGCCCAAGATCTTACATGCTTTGCTTGTTACTCTCATTATGGTCTGCCACCTTCAATACACTTTGTCTTGGGTGGCATGGTGGCACAGTGGTTAGCACTGCTACCTCACAGCGCCAGGGAACTGGGTTCAATCCCCAGCTTGGGTCACTGTCTGTGTGGAGTTTGCACATTCTCCGGGTGCTCCGGTTTCCTCCCACGGTCCAAAGATGTGCGGGTTAGACGGATTTCCCATTCTAAATTGTCTCTTAGTTTCAGCGAGATTAGCTAGTATAAATGCATAGGGTTATGGGGATAGGGCCTGGGTGAGATTATGGTCAGTGCAGACTCAATGCGCTTCCTTCTGCACTGTAGGATTCTATGATTAACCACCAGGCCCCTCTGTCCCTGCACACACTATGGAGCTGTACCATAAAGTTATTGTCTCTCCCTATCCCTATGTAAGGCTTCTAGAAAAAGTGAGAGGGCATGGGATACAGGGGGCTGCTGCCCGGTGGATCCAGAACTGGCTTGCCCAAAGGAGGCAGAGAGTGGGTACAGATGGGTCTTTTTCTAAATGGAGGTCGGTCACCAGTGGTGTGCCCCAGGGATCTGTTCTGGGACCCTTGCTGTTTGTCATTTTCATAAATGACCTGGATGAGGAAGCGGAGGGATGGGTTGGTAAGTTTGCCGACGACACGAAGGTTGGTGGGGTTGTGGATAGTCTGGAGGGATGTCAGAAGTTACAGAGGGACATAGATAGGATGCAAGACTGGGCGGAGAAGTGGCAGATGGATTTCAACCCAGATAAATGCATAGTGGTCCATTTTGGTAGGTCAAATGGGATGAAGGAGTACAATATAAAGGGAAAGACTCTTAGTACTGTAGAGGATCAGAAGGACCTTGGTGTCCGGGTCTATAGGACTCTTAAATCGGCCCCGCAGGTGGAGGAGGTGGTTAAGAAGGCGTATGGTGTGCTGGCCTTTATCAATCGAGGGATTGAGTTTAGGAGTCCGGGGATAATGATGCAGCTATATAAGACCCTCGTCAGACCCCACTTGGAGTACTGTGCTCAGTTCTGGTCGCCTCATTACAGGAAGGATGTGGAAAAGATTGAAAGGGTGCAGAGGAGATTTACAAGGATGTTGCCTGGATTGAGTGGCATGCCTTATGAGGATAGGCTGAGGGAGCTCGGTCTTTTCTCCTTGGAGAGACGAAGGATGAGAGGAGACCTAATAGAGGTGTATAAGATGTTGAGAGGCATAGATCGGGTGGACTCTCAGAGGCTTTTTCCCAGGGTGGAAATGTCTGCTACGAGAGGACACAGGTTTAAGGTGCTGGGGGGTAGGTACAGGGGAGATGTTAGAGGTAAGTTTTTCACACAGAGGGTGGTGGGCGAGTGGAATCGGCTGCCGTCAGTGGTGGTGGAAGCGAACTCAATAAGGTCTTTTAAGAGACTCCTGGCTGAGTACATGAAGCTTAATAGGATGGAGGGTTATAGGTAGGTCTGCAAGGTAGGGACGTGTTCGGCACAACTTGTGGGCCGAAGGGCCTGTTTGTGCTGTAGTTTTTCTATGTTTCTATGTTTCTATCCCTTCTGCCAAAATGCACCCCACAACTTTAGCTGTATTAAATTCCATCTGCCTCATCCAAAGTTTTGCTGCCCATATCCTAACTTGCATCAAGTCCTGTTTGTCCATCACCCCGGTGCTCAATGACCTACATGGTCCCATATCAGACAACATGTCCATTTTAAAATTCTGATCCTTGTTTCCAAATCCCTCCGTAGCCTCATCCCTCCCTATCTCTGTGATCTCCTTCGGCTTCACAACCCTCCAAGATGTTGGTGTGCATCCAATTTTGGCCTTTTGCGCAAACCAGATTTTAATCACTGCAACATTGGTGGCCTGGGCCTTAAACTCTGTAATCCTTCCCGCTAAACCTCTCCACTTCTCTATCCTATTCTATATCCTGAAAACTATTTTGAAGACTTAGCTCTTCCATTAAACTTTTGGAGACTTTTTCTCATATCTCCTTGTGTGGCTTGGGGTCCAGTATTGTTTAATAACACTCCTGTGAAGTGCCTTTGAATCTACTATGTTAAACGCAAGTTGTTGTTGTTAGAGTACAAGGTGAGGACAGGCCCATGCTTGGTTAACCCATGAATGTTAACTAGCAGTGATCACATATAAATAATTGTACATGAGGGCAACTGAATGCAGCCCTTTGATACTTGTTGAAAAGGAGAACTCTAAACTTGGAAAGAACACCCACAGTGCAGAAAGAGGCCATGCGGCCCATCGACTCTGCACCACCTAACCTACAAAGCTTTGGACACTAAGGGGCAATTTAGCAAGGCCAATCCACCTAACCTACATATCTTTGGCTTGTGGGAAGAAACAGGAGCACCTGGAGGAAGCCCACACAGACACGGGATGGAAATGCAAACTCCACACAGGTAGTCAGCCACCCGGGTCCCTGGCACTGTGAGACAGCAATGCTAACCATTGTGCTACCGCACTGCCCAAAGAAAGTAAAAATGATTTTTGCTATCATTCCATAAATTATTTGTTGCTGCAAACACAACAGAACCCGGTTATTTTGGGTTAAATAGTGAGCAACAGGAATATTTGCTTCCTTGCTTCAACTTCCTCTGTTGCTATGAAACCCCACCCAAAAACAGTTTGAAATCTGTGCTGTTTCATCAAGTTTTTCAAAAATTGCAACATCTGTTCTCAGGAAGTGAAAACAGGACACATATGTTACTTCAGGAAAATTGCTCCTTGTCAGTACTTGAGTGCTAAGCATGTAAGTCTCAGGTTTACTGCTTTCAGGCACATTTAAATCATGGTCTTCACCAATTAGCCTCCAACTGGAGGTGTTTCAACTCAGTTCACATGTGTTTTTAACCCAAATAATCCCTTCTAATTGTATGGAATTCAAGGAAACAATTTCAGGAAAAGTCTTGCATTAATTGAAGGTGGCAACACAGGTGGAGAAGGTGGTGAAGAAGGCATATGGTATGCTTGCCTTTATAGGACGGGGTATAGAGTATAAAAGCTGGAGTCTGATGATGCAGCTGTATAGAACGCTGGTTAGGCCGCATTTGGAGTACTGCGTCCAGTTCTGGTCGCCGCACTACCAGAAGGACGTGGAGACATTGGAGAGAGTGCAGAGAAGGTTTACCAGGATGTTGCCTGGTATGGAGGGTCTTAGCTATGAGGAGAGATTGGGTAGACTGGGGTTGTTCTCCTTGGAAAGACGGAGAATGAGGGGAGATCTAATAGAGGTATACAAGATTATGAAGGGTATAGATAGGGTGAACAGTGGGAAGCTTTTTCCCAGGTCGGAGGTGACGATCACGAGGGGTCACGGGCTCAAGCTGAGAGGGGCGAAGTATAACTCAGACATCAGAGGGACGTTTTTTACACAGAGGGTGGTGGGGGCCTGGAATGCGCTGCCAAGTAGGGTGGTGGAGGCAGGCACGCTGACATCGTTTAAGACTTACCTGGATAGTCACATGAGCAGCCTGGGAATGGAGGGATACAAACGATTGGTCTAGTTGGACCAAGGAGCGGCACAGGCTTGGAGGGCCGAAGGGCCTGTTTCCTGTGCTGTACTGTTCTTTGTTCTTTGTAATGAATTGGGCAATCTATTTTAGAAATGTTTATATTGCTATAATATTTTCATTCGGTCTTCAAAAGAGACAGTAGACCTTTTTTCCAAGTATAAACATGAAGTGAATTTATTAAATAAAAAATGAACAAACAAGTAATCTAACAATGATGTTTGACACAAATATTTTCATCTAAACTTCACAGAATGCTAAAATAACAAATAGCGTAAATCAGGAATTGGCCATTCAGCCTTTCGAGCCTCTTCCATTATTAAGTTATATCGTGGCTAATCTATATCTCAAGTCCAGTCTTCTGTCCTTCTCTATCCCTTGATACACTTGACCCCCAGCAGCCACAGCCTTTTTAGGATTTAACGATCTATTGTGTGAAAATGTGATTGTCCATTTCATTCCTAAATATCTTGGTTGTAATTTTAAGACCACATTCCTTTGTTCTGGACACCCGCACCAATTGGCTTCTCTGTATTCACCCTGTTGAATCCCTTTACCATTTGAAACACCTTAATTAGATCTCATTTTAACTCAAGAAAGTACAAACCAAGATATTGCAACCTGTCCTCACAATTTCACCTTACAACCCTTAATATAATTCTGGTGAATCTGTGATGTATCCTAGCAAATTGAAGAGCTCATCTAACCTCCTGTACTTGACTCAACAGAATCGACTTTCCTTCTTGGGCATCTGACAGCTGCAGTACACCAACCAGAGTGGAAGTATCTTCTGTGCTTTTCACCTCTGGCTCATTTGCCTGACCTCAGTGAATGCCAGGTGCAAGCTCATCTCCTGGCCAGACTTGGTGCCAGGAGACCTGGGAATAAGAGTGCAGCTCTGCTTCTGACCTCCATCATTGGGACCATCTCCTGGAAGAGCATCGGGAAGGTTGAGGTAAGAAATAGTACACTATAGTTACAGTGTAAAAGTAAGGAGCCTCCCAATTAATGAGGAGTTTCTTCTCCTCGACATCTTTGGAATTCTCTTCCACAGAGAGCAGTGGAGGCTGGGTCATTGAATATATTCAAGGCTGAGTTAGATAGATTTTTCATTGACATAGAAGTCAAGGATTATGAGGAACGGAGAGGAAATTGGAGTTAAGGCCACAAACAAATCAGCCAAGATCTTATTGAAAACAAGACAAGCGCAAGGGACCAAATAAGACCATAAGACCATAAGACATAGGAGCAGAATTAGGCCATTCGGCCCATCGCGTCTATTCCACCATTCAATCATGGCTGATATTTTTCTCATCCCCATTCTCCTGCCTTTTCCCCATAACCCCTGATCTCCTTATTAATCAAGAACCTATCTATCAAATGCGAGGTTATTCACTTTGGAAGAAATAATAGCAAATTGGATTATTATCTAAATGGAAAGAAATTACAACATGCTACTGTGCAGAGGGACCTGGGGGTCCTTGTGCATGAGACGCAAAAACCCAGTCTGCAGGTGCAACAGGTGATCAAGAAGGCAAATGGGATGTTGGCCTATATCGCAAGGGGGATAGAATATAAAAGCAGAGATGTCTTGCTGCATCTGTACAGGGCATTGGTGAGGCCGCAGCTGGAATACTGTGTGCAGTATTGGTCCCCTTATTTGCGGAAGGATATATTGGCCTTGGAGGGAGTGCAGAGGAGGTTCACCAGGTTGATACCAGAGATGAGGGGTGTTGATTATGAGGAGAGACTGAGCAGATTGGGTTTGTATTCGTTGGAATTTAGAAGGCTGAGGGGGGATCTTATAGAGACCTATAAGATAATGAAGGGGCTGGATAGGGTAGAGATGGAGAGATTCTTTCCACTTAGAAAGGAAACTAGAACTAGAGGGCACAGCCTCAAAATAAAGGGGGGTCAGTTTAGGACAGAGTTGAGGAGGAACTTCTTCTCTCAGAGGGTGGTGAATCTCTGGAATTCTCTGCCCACTGAAGTGGTGGAGGCTACCTCGTTGAATATGTTTAAATCACGGACAGATGGATTCCTGATCGGTGGGGGAATTAGGGGTTATAGGGATCAGGCGGGTAAGTGGAACTGATCCACTTCAGATCAGCCATGATCTTATTGAATGGCGGGGCAGGCTCGAGGGGCTAGATGGCCTACTCCTGCTCCTATTTCTTATGTTCTTATCTCTGTCTTGAAGAAATTCAATGACCTGGCCTCCACAGCCGTCTGCGGCAAAGAGTTCCACAGATTCACCACTCTCTGACTGAAGAAATTCCTCCTCATCTCGTTTTAAAAGGTCGTCCCTTTAGCCTGAGGTTGTGCCCTCTAGTTCTAGTTTTTCCTACTAGTGGAAACATCCTCCCCACATCCACTGTATCCAGACCTCGCAGTATCCTGTAAGTTTCAATATGATCCCCCCTCATCCTTCTAAACTCCAACTAGTACAGACCCAGAGTCTTCAACCGTTCCTCATACGACAAGCTCTTCATTCCAGGGATCATTCATGTGAACCTCCTTTGGACCCCCTCCAAGGTCAGCACACTCTTCCTTACATATGGGGCACAAAACTGCTCACAATACTCTAAATGGGGTCTGGTCAGAACGTTATGCAACCTCAGAAGTACATCCCTGCTCTTGTATTCTAGCCCTCTCGCCATGAATGCTAACATTGCATTTGCCTTCCTAACTGCCGACTGAACCTGCACGTTAACCTTAAGCAAATGGTCTACTCCTGCTCCTATTTATTATATTCTTATGTTCTTACTGCTTGCTGATCCCTCACCTTCAACAGATAGTGCCAAGGTAAGAAACACTGAGACCTGATGATGAGTGTGTGAGTAATACAAACTGGGAGGCATGGCCCTCTTGAAAGCTTTTCTAGATTAACCAATTGTTTCAGACTGAGTTCTGGTTGAATGTTCTTCGTAAAATTAAGTCAAGCTCTTCTCAAAAAAAGAACAGCTCAAGAAGGAACTCATTTTACTGGAGTGTTTTAGTCTGAAAAATGAGAAGACCTTGGAGTACAGGATCACATAGGCAACCTCTGTATACCAAAATAAAGGTGCCGAAGATCAGTCCTGGGAATTCTGTGAATGAAGCATTGACCTACATGTCCATAGTTGTGTTAATTAAATTCCATTACATGCAGGGTAAAAGAAGCAAATGTTCCTTTTGACTATTCTGTGACTGAGTAATATGGGTATCATTATAGCAAAACAGAGTCAATGTTCAGTGTGAGCAATCAGAACATTATCCAACCAATCATATGGTTATCCCTTATCATCAAGTGCAGGACACCAATGTGATCTGAACCATTACTGAAAAACATCTATATATCTTATTTTCTGTTAGATATTAATTCATTGTACCACCTCAAAACTATTTACTGTGTTCAGAATTGAAACCTTTACACCACTGTTTAGTTCAATGTTTTAGTTCTCAGAAACTTTGACTATTAGTGCTTCCATGTTTTTTATCTGCTGTCTCACTGACTGATCTGACATTTCTATCAGGAGTAACATACATGCTAGTTGAAATGAGTCCAGATTCAGTGATGGAGGTTACAGATCTCCTGTGCTTTGACATAATGGTTTGCTTAATGATCCCTTTCTTAATGAAAAGTTTGACCACATTCCTCCTGAATTTCACCCCAATGAATGCATATAGGATTGGATTAATGCAGCTGTGCAAGATACCCAACGTTTGGGTTATAGACAGAGCTCTGTCAATATGATTACGCATGTCACAAGTTTCATCAATGAGTTTACTCCTCAATAGTGTGTCAATGAGCACAGTAATATTGTACGGCAGCCAACAGATGAGAAAAGCCAGCACCACTGCTATGATGATTTTCATGGCTTTCTGTTTCCGGAATCCCTTTGTGTGACACAGTTTCTGGATCATCATACTGTAGCAGAAGATCATGACAGCCAGTGGGATGAGGAACCCAATAAAGTGCCGCAAAAACCTGGTGGTTACTCTCCATGTTTCAGCCGATTTACCTTCGAGTATCTCATAACACATGATTTGGCCAGAATATGTATATTCACCCTTGTACAGAATAGGTAAAGACAAAACAATAGCCAACAGCCAAACAGAAGCACAGACCAGTTTGATTAGAAATGGTCTCTTCTCTTTGTGGGTCCGTATAGAGTTGGCAATGGACAGATAGCGATCAACACTGATACAAGCCAGTAGCAGAATCCCACTGTAAAAGTTAATTTCCTGTAACATGCTGATGATCTTACACATGGCATCACCAAACACCCAGCCAGATATGGCATCCACTGCCCAAAAGGGCAAAGTCACAGCAAAAAGGAGATCAGCTATTGCCAGATGAAGTAGGTAGATATCTGTGGATGATATTGTGCGTCGATTGTAAAGTACAACAACCATTACAACCATGTTCCCTAACATAGCCAGGAAACAAACCAGACTATGGACAATTGCAGTTGTCATGTTCATTGACCCATTTGCTATGGGTGTACAGGGTGACATATCAGGATAAATCATGTAGTCATCATAATATGTATAGTTTTCAAAAAAATCACCAAAGTCGATATCACTAAGTTTGAAATTTTGGGTGTCCATTTTCTGAAATAAAGAATAGAACAGGGAGTAGGATTAATCTTGAGGTAAAATATCAGATTTGTATTGTTATACCATATATAATGAATACTAAAGATTTATTTGCACTGAACTATTTTTCTTATGATAGTATAATCACTTGATTCTTCAAAAACTCTGTATTGTTCAAATTCTGATCTCGTGCGCATCTCCAACTCTTACACTCTCTGATTGGCGACCGTGTCTTAAGATGTCGAGGATCTAAGCTCTTGAATTCCCTCCATAAAGCCTCTTACCCTCTGACTTTTTAAGCTGCAGATAAACCTGCTTCTTTGGCTAGCTATTGGTCACTTATCCTAATGTCTCCTCATGTCCACTATAAGTCAAAGTGTGCCCTTATTTCTCCAATACTTAAGCAAATATAGTGAGATCAAGAATGGAACAGAAACCTGTGGCTTTGTGCTTTATTGAAGTATACAGCTACCATCACTTAGAGTTAATGTTAGTTCACGTTGCCAGCACTATGCAGCAGAAGGTGAATTGAATATTCCTGCATTTAGAGAAAATGCACATTTTGTAATTGTTGGCAGTCTGCTGGACCGTGGCTCAAAAATAAAGATGCAACTCCTGTGCTAACCTGTAACCAGGGTGACTTCCTCTTGAGGAAAAAAAAAGGAATGCTTTGGTGAGGGGGCCATACAAGCAGGCAGGGGCTGTCCTTGTAGACCTGTGAGTGAGTGGGAGGTGGGTTTGAGGTGATGGTGAACCTGTCAGATTGGGCCACCAGGAGCAGCGCTAATGATTAAAATTTAAAGATCTGAATTCATGGAATCATAGAAACCCCACAGTAGAGAAGGAGGCCATTCGGCTCATCAAGTCTGCATAGCCAACAATCCCATCCCAGACCCTATCCCTACAACCCTGCACATTTACCCCACTAATCCCTCTAACCTACACATCCTGGGGCACTAAGGGGCAATTTAGCATGACCAATCAACCTAACCCACACATCTTTGGACTGTGGAAGGAAACTGGATTATTGAAAAAACAAAATCCAAGTGACATTCAACCCA
Source organism: Mustelus asterias (assembly GCF_964213995.1). NCBI lineage: Eukaryota > Metazoa > Chordata > Chondrichthyes > Carcharhiniformes > Triakidae > Mustelus > Mustelus asterias. The sequence goes on from NC_135814.1 coordinate 3,276,996, forward strand.
GGATGTGCAGGTTGGGTGGATTGGCCATGCCAAATTGCCCCTTAGTGTCTCAAGATATGTAGGTTAGGGGGATGAGTGGGGTAAGTACTTAGGGTTACGGGGAACAGGTCTGGGTGGGATTGCCCCTTAGTGTCAGGGGATTACATGGGGTTACAAGGATAGGACCTGGGTGGGATTGTTGTCAGTGCAGACTCGATGGGCCGAGTAGCCTCCTTCTGCACTGTCGGGATTCTATGAGCACATGGGATTCACGCTGCTTGTAATATAAAGTTACCCTTGAAACTCTACTTTCTAGAAAGTGATACATTTCCACATGTTCCTCTGATGAGATTTGATGAACTGAGAGCAGACAGTCAAGAATAAACCTTCAAAAGATGCTAGTTGGCTACAGAACTATACATCAAATGGATTGTAAAGAAATGTCGTCCTGGCATTTTCATTGACTTGACTCATCTATATTCACAGACCCTTCTGAACCTTGCCATCTCACATGGCCTCCCTACTTTCATTATTACACATTTGATCATAGACAATGCCATCTCCAATCACTTCTATGCATCCCTCACCAGTCATAACACCCAATCTATTCTAACCAACTTCCTCCTCCTTATGGTCTCGTCATTAGAATCATTAAACAATACAAAGCAAATGGAAATCATTGAGCTGATTGTGCCTGTCCCTGAAAGGGCTATTAAATCCCACTCTCCATACTCTTTTCCAATAACCCTGATATATATGTAATTAATCAAATATATATGCAATACGTCCCTTAACTTGCTCTGCTCTAAGAGAACAACCGTAGTTTCTCTAGTCTCTTCACCTAACTGATGTCACTTTATTTCTGTTTTATTTACCTTTTCTGAATCTTATCCTGTAATATATTCAATGGAATGTTTCCTTTCATTTCAGTTTTAAGTTTTTTAGTGTCACAAGTAGGCTTATGCAATATCTTTTTAAAGTTACTATTAAATCTGTTTCCACTGCCTTTTAGGCAGCACATTTGAGATCACAATTAGGTGCTGCATTAAAAAATTGTGCTTTTCTCCATTTCTTTTGCCAGTTATCTTAAATCTGCTGTATTGGCCACTGGAAACAGTTTATCCTTATTCACGCTAACAAAGCTGCTCATAATTTTGAATGTCTCTTAACTTGCTCTGCTCCAATGAGCACAACCTTAGTTTCTCTAGTCCCTTCGTCTATTTGGTGTCATTTTACTGTTTTATTTACCTTTTCTTAATCTTATCCTGTCAGCTATTCAATTAAATGTTTTTTTTCATTAAGTTTTAAGTTTATTTATTAGTGTCACAAGTAGGCTTACATTCAGCACCGAGAGCAATTTTTTTCACATTTTGGTTCAGCAACCCTCCACTGTATGGGAGCAGTCACATGGCAGTATATTTCCATGAAATGGTCAATTAGTGGCATCCATTTCTTTTTTAATTATTCATGGGATGTGGGATTCATGGACTGGGCCAACATTTATTGCCCATCCCTATTTACCCTTGAACTGAATGAGTTGCTAGGCATTTCAACCAGACCAAGTAAGAATGGCAGAATTCCTTACCTAAAGGACATTAGTGAACTAGATGGGTTTTTAGGACAATTGACAAATGGTTTCATTGTCACCATTAATCCAGATGTTTATTGAATTCAAATTTCACCATCTACCTTGGTGGGATTTGGCCCCAGATCCCCAGAACATTACTTTGTGTCTCTGGATTATGAGCCCATAGAATCACAGGAGGTGATCTTACCAAAAAAAAAATTCTAAGTGCCGAACAAGCATGAAAATGGGAGAGAATCACGCACTTTTTATTGGCGAGAGAAAAAATAAAATCAAAAATCAAAGAGTAGGCCCACTCAAGAATAAAGGAGGGAGGTTATGCGTAGGGCCAGAGGAAGTGGGTGAGATCTTTAATGAGTATTTTGCATCGGTGTTCACCAAAGAGAGGGACACGGGGGTGTTGAGGTTAGGGAAGGGTATGTGAATACTCTTGGACAGGTCAATGTATTGAAGGAGGAAGTGTTGGGTGTCTTAAAATGCATTAAGGTAGACAAGTCTTCAGGGTCAGTTGGGATTTTTCCCAGGAGCTTCTGGGAGGCAAGGGAGGATTTATTTGCATTTGGAAGTGAATGGACTTGTTTGTGATAGGCAGCATGGAGTCATTTTGTGGGGGGAAGGTCATATTTCACCAACTTGATTGAGTTTTTTTGAGGAGGTGACAAGAATGATTGATGAAGGAAAGTTGGTGGATGTTGTCTACATGGACTTTATTAAGGCATTGACAAGGTCCTTTATGATAGGCTGGTACAAAAGGTAAAGTCTCATGGCTAGGGATCAGTTCTGGGACCTTTGTTGTTTGTAATGTATATAAATGATCTGGGGGAAAATGTAGGTGGTCTGATTAGTAAGTTTGTGGATTACACAGAAATTGGCAGAGATGCAGATAGTGACAAGGATTGTCAAACGATACAGCAGGATATAAATAGATTGCAGACTTGGGCATAGAAATGGCAGATGGAGTTTAATCCAGACAAATGTGAGGTGATGCATTTTGGAAGATCAAACTCAGGTGTGAATTATACAGTAAATGGCAGAACCCTTAGGAGCATTGACATAGAAACATAGCAACAAGAAGCAAGAGTAGGCCATTCATTCCTTCAAGCCTGCTTGGCTATTCATTTTGATCATTGCTGATTATTGAATACAATATCCTGATTCCCCCCTTCCCCCCATATCCCATGATCCCTTTAGCCCAAGAGCTTTATCTAATTTCTTCTTGAAATCAGACAACATTTTGGCCTCAACTACTTTCTGTGGTAGTGAATTCCACATATTCACCACTCTCAGGGTGAAGAACTTTCTCCTCACCTAAAAGGTTTACTCCTTATCCTCAAACTATGACCCCACTTCTGGATTCCCTCACCACTGGGGACATGTTTTGTGAATCTACCTTGTCAAAGCCTGTTAGAATTTTATAAGTTTCTATGAGATCCCCTCTCACTCTTCTAAACTCCAGTGAATATAATCCTGACTGACTTAGACTCTCCTCATATGACAGACCTTCCATCCCAGGAATCAGCCTGGTAAACCTTTCCTGTGCTCCCTCTATAGCAAGGACATCCTTCCTCAGATAAGGACACCAAAACTGCACACAATACTCCAGGTGTGGCCTCACCAAAGCCCTGTACAATTGCATCAAAACATCCCTATTCCTATACTCAAATCCTCTCGCTATGAAGGGCAACATACCATTTGAGTTCTTTACAGCCTGCTGTACCTGCGCACCTACTTTCAGTGACTGATGCACAAGGACACCAAGGTCTCACTGAATATCCACCCATCCAATTTATACCCATTCAAGTAATAATCTGTCCTATTGTTGCTACGAAAGTGGATAACCTCACATTTATCCACACTATGAGGGAGAGGGATGTGTTGACTGGGAGTGTCTCGGAGGGGAGTGTTGACCCGTTAGAGAAAATCTCCATTACAAGGGAGGAAGTGTTAGGTTTTTTAGGGAATATAAAGACTGACAAATCCCCAGGGCCTGATGGAATCTATCCCAGGCTGCTCAGGGAGACGAGAGATGAAATCGCTGGGCCTCTGACGCAAATCTTTATCTCGTCACTGGACACAGGTGAGGTCCCAGAGGATTGGAGGATAGCTAATGTGGTCACGTTATTTAAGAAGGGTAGGAAGGATAACCCGGGAAATTATAGGCCGGTGAGCTTGACGTCCGTGGTCGGAAAGTTGTTGGAGAAGATTCTTAGAGATAGGATGTATGTGCATTTAGAAAGGAATAAACTCATTAACGATAGTCAGCATGGTTTTGTGAGAGGGAGGTCATGCCTCACTAACCTGGTGGAGTTTTTTGAAGAAGTGACTAGAATGGTTGACGAGGGAAGGGCCGTGGATGTCGTCTATATGGACTTTAGTAAAGCGTTTGACAAAGTCCCCCATGGTAGGTTGGTGCAAAAGGTTGGATCTCATGGGATAAAGGGGGAGGTGGCTAGATGAGTGGAGAACTGGCTTGGTCACAGAAGACAGAGGGTGGTAGTGGAAGGGTGTTTTTCCGGCTGGATGCCTGTGACTAGTGGTGTTCCGCAGGGCTCTGTATTGGGACCTCTGCTGTTTGTGATTTATATAAACGATCTGGAAGAAGGTGTAACTGGGGTGATCAGTAAGTTTGCGGACGACACGAAAATGGCTGGACTTGCAGATAGTGAGGAGCATTGTCAGAGGCTACAGAAGGATATAGATAGGCTGGAAATTTGGGCAAAGAAATGGCAGATGGAGTTCAATCCAGATAAATGCGAAGTGATGCATTTTGGTAGAACTAACGTGGGGGGAGCTATACGATAAATGGCAGAACCATAAAGGGTGTAGATACGCAGAGGGACCTGGGTGTGCAAGTCCACAGATCCTTGAAGGTAACGTCACAGGTGGAGAAGGTAGTGAAGAAGGCATATGGCATGCTTGCCTTTATAGGATGGGGTATAGAGTATAAAAGTTGGGTCTGATGTTGCAGTTGTATAGAACGTTGGTTCGGCCGTATTTGGAATACTGCGCCCAGTTCTGGTCGCCACACTACCAGAAGGACGTGGAGGCTTTAGAGAGAGTGCAGAGGAGGTTTACCAGGATGTTGCCTGGTATGGAAGGGCTTAGTTGTGAGGAGAGATTGGGTAAACTGGGGTTGTTCTCACTGGAAAGACGGAGGATGAGGGGTGACCTAATAGAGGTGTATAAAATTATGAAAGGCATAGATTGGGTGAACGGTGAGAAGCTTTTTCCCAGGTTGGTGGTGACGTTCACGAGGGGTCATAGATTCAAGGTGGGGGGGGGGGGAGGTTTCACACGGATATCAGAAGGACGTATTTTACACAGAGGGTGGTGGGGGCCTGGAATGCGCTGCCGGGCAAGGTGGTGGAGGTGGGGAACGTTTAAGACTTATCTAGATAGCCACATGAACAGAGTGGGAATGGAGGGATACAAAAGAATGGTCTAGTTTGGACCAGGGAGCGGCGCGGGCTTGGAGGGCCGAAGGGCCTGTTCCTGTGCTGTATTGTTCTTTGTTCTTTCTTCTTTGTATACTGCATCCGCCTGCATATGCCCACACACTCAGCCTGTCCAAATCACGCTGAAGCATCTCTGCATCCTCCTCACAGCTCACCCTCCCACCCAACTTCGTATCATCTGAAAATTTGAAGATAATACATTCAGTTCCCTCTTCCAAATCATTAATCTATAATGTGAGCAGTTGGGGTCCTAGCACAGATCCCTATGGAACCCCATTCGTCATTGACTGCCAATCAGAAAAAGACACATTTATGCCAACTCTTTGCTTCCAATCTGCTAACCAGCTTTCTATCCATCTTAAGATCCTACCTGCAATCCCATGTGCTTTAACTTTACATAGTCTGCTATGTGAGACTTGTCGAAAGCCTTCTGAAAGTCTAAATAAACCCCATTCACTTGTTCTCCTCAGTAAACTCTACTAGTTACATCCTCAAAAAATTCTAATAGGTTTGTCAAGCATGATTTCCCTTTAGTAAATGCATGCTGACTTTGCCTGATTGTACCACTGCCTGTCAAATGCTGAATTATGCAATCTTTGATAATGGATTCTAGCAACTTCCCCAGTACCGACGTTAGGCTCACTGGTCTATAGTTCCCTGTTTTCTCTCTACCTCCATTTTTGAATAGCGGGCTTACATTAGCTACCCTCCAACATGTCGGAACTATTCCAGAGTCCAATGAATTTTAGAAAATGACTACCAATGGATCTACTATTTCCAGGTCCACTTCCTTCAGACATATAGAGGGATCTGGGCATACATGTCCACGGATCCCTGAGAGTGGCAACACAGGTGAATAAGGTGACCAAGAAGGCTTACAGCATGCTTGCCTTCATCGGCCGAGGCATCAAGTATAAATGTTGGCAAGTTATATTAGAGCTGTATAAAACTTTACTTCGGCCGCATTTGGAATATTGTGTGCAGATCTGGTCACCACACTACCAGAGGATGTGGATGCTTTGGAGAGGATGAAACAAACATTTACCAGGATGTTGCCTGGTCTGGAAGGTTTTAGGTATGAAGAGAGGTTGGATAAACTCGGTTTGTTTTCTCTGGAAAGACGGAGACTGAGGGGCGACCTGATAGAAGTCTACAAAATCATGAGAGGCATAGATAGGGTGGATAGTCAGAGGCTTTCCCCAGGGTTGAAGGGCCAACTACAAGAGTGCACAAGTTTAAGGTGAGAGGTTTAGGGGAGACATGCGGGGAAACCTTTTCACACAGAGGGTGGTGGGTGACTGGAACACACTGCCCAGTGGTAGTGGTGGAAGCAGGCACATTAACAATGTTCAAGGTATATCTTGATAAACACCTGAACGGGAGGCGAACAGAGGGTTGGAAACTACATATTGACGCAGGCTTGGAGGGACAAAGGGCTTGTTCCTGGGTGCTATTGTTCTTTGTTTTTATGCTACTTAGAGAAAAGAATTGAGGCAAAGTGTGATTCTTGCCAGTAGGGTGAATGGACGGAGACTATTCACATCGGGAAGCCACCTGCTGAATGCTAGAGAGTGCTATTGCTCATGCGCCTGTACTCACAACGCACAATATGCAATAGTACAAAGTGATTTGGGAGATTGTCATTCCTCCAATCCCCGGACATCACCTCCCCCACCTCCCCTCCCCTCCCCCCCCTCCCCAATTGCATCCTCCCGGCTGATCGCCGCCACCATTCACCCATCTCCCTGGTCAATCACCACCCCCACCCCCACCCCATTCACGCCACCGCCTCCCCCCAACCCCCCCCCCCCCCCCCCCCCCCGCCTCCTCGATCAATAGTGCCCCGTTCACCCCCCTCCAGTCGGCAATGCCCGATTGCAGAGTGCGTAACTCCCCACACACTGCCACCTTTTCAGGACCCGCCTACTATCCATTGGCCCTGCCCCTTGGCACTGCCAGGGTGCGTGGTGGGCAGTGCCAGAGTGCCAGCCTTCTACTGCCAGAGTCCCAGGCTGGAAGCCCCGTCGCACTCTGACCTCCAGGAGGGCCTCAATGGCCTCCGGTCCTGTTGGCGAGGCGATCAGATCTGGTCCTCATTGCAGGAGACCATCCATTATTATTTTTATTATTATTATTTATTAGTGTCACAAGTAGGCTTACATTAACGCTGCAATGAAGTTACTGTAAAAGTCCCCTAGTCGCCACACACCGGCGCCTGTTCGGGTATACTGAGGGAGAATTTAGCATGGCCAATGATGATCCTTGCCGGTGAGGACCTCCACCAGTGAGGCCATTAAGGCAAGTGAGCCCAGACAATTGCGTCCCAGGCTCACTAAACATCTTAGGCTGATCACGGCAGCAATTCAATGCCAGTATCATCACGAGAAGTGAGAAACCCGGCGTGAATTTCTTGCAATCTTACTTGCTCGTCATGACAATCAGCCAGCGGGATGAGCTGGTAAGATCGCTCCTCACAGATTTTTACAGCGCAGTAAGAGGCCCTTCGGCTACCAAGAAGCACCTATCTATTCTCATCCCATTTTCCAGCACTTGATCCATAGCTTTGTAAGTTATTGGGAGCAATTCTCCAACCTCACCGCGTGTCAGAAAATAGCACGCAGGCCTAAAAATCAACTGCAGCTGAGAGTTTGCGATGGTCCTGGCCCCTTTCTAATGTGGTGCACTGGATTGTGCCCAGAAAGCGCTTGAGGCTGACTTGCAAGAAATTGACTGAATTTCAATCTCATCAACAAGTTTGACATGCAACTGTCCCACCTCCCAGAATATTCCCACCTCTCCAGCAGGAGGTCACTAATGGTCTTCACTAGCAGAGATCTGGCGTGATGGGCAAGCCAAGGGGCTCGGAGGCCTTTGAAGCCCGGAGGTGGTTGGTGGCATGGTCATGCGGTGCCCATCGGGCAGTAACCATTTGACAGTGCCCACCTGGAATGCTTGCAGTGTCCGCCAGACACCCGGCAGTGTCCACCAGGCACCCCAGCATGGCCACCAGGCACCCTGGCAGTGCCAGTTGGATGCCATCAGTGTGTTGGGGCAGTGCCAAGAGGGTGAGGCTTGAATGGGTGCTGTGCAGGGAGCTATGATGGAGGGACTATACATTGGGGGGTTCTATGCGGGGAGTCATACAGGGGTGGATCATGCTGGGAATCCAATGGAGGGGTATATCAGGGGTCACGATGAGGAGGCATGTCAGGGGTCTTTGTCAGGGGTCATATCCGGGGTCACAATGGCGGACCCATCAGGAGCACCCCAATGCCGCCGACCTGTGTCGAGAACGGAGTAAGGGCACATGCTGTCGATGAGGATGGGTTCCCAATGTCGATGGGGGGGATGGGAGGGGGTTTCCCAGTGCACTGTGAGATGGGGAGCCCTTGCGAAGCAGTGCCCCAGCGCTCTGAAGCCGGGCTCACCAGCGTGTTTAGCAACCCCCACCCAGCCCACCACTCTTCAAGAATGTGACTGAAAAACTGGCACTTAAACCTGGCACATATTGACACTTATAACATGTGTTCATTTTGAACCTGATAAACATTGCAGCAGAACTTCCAGTATAGCTTATGACATATTTGAATCTCGACTGCAAATGAGTGTTACAAACCTGCTCCTGTGCAGGATGCATTTCAGGGGCAGCAAACGAGTATGGCACTATGGGATCTAGAGTTGCGATTTCAGTACAACCCGTGCCAGTCTTAAAAGAACTGACAGGTAATTATTTTTGGCTTTCTGAATTTAAAATGTGTCTTCACTGCTTCAGTACTTTTTACAGACCGCCATTTGTTCTTTCTGCTTAGGTAATTCAAGCAGCAAATGGTATTGTATAACCCCCTTGCTTTATTTCTTTCCCCAACCTTTCATGTTTGCGTAACATTAGACAAAGGGAAACAACCAAAAGTACCCTGACAATTGCTGAAGACGTTCACCGAGGCCTCCCTTGTTAACACACCAAAGAGATTTCTCTTCTCCTGAATTGTACATCTGCTTAATGCCACCGGAAATGTTAAAAGCAAATAAGCATCTTCCTCCTATTCCTGCACCAGTATCTTGGAATCCACAATTGTTCCATTAACCTCCTGTTGGCATAACATTACTGATCTCTTACCAAATCTCAGTAAACTGAGTGCGGATGTGCCCATATGGCTGCTTGAGGCTCTGCTGGTATTAAAACTCTCATTCAACAGCACAGGAACACTCACAGTAGATTGAATCCTTAAATGTTTCATAGCATAAAGATCCAAGTGTGCAATTTACAGTTTCTGGCATACGTGAATTAAAAAATTATACAAACCATCTGAAGATCCACATTAAATCCTGGTTCATTATCTTCAAAACCTCCAATTGAATTTTAACTCGACTTTCTCGTTAAGTTACTTAAAAACGGAATAACATGAGTTTTACAGGAAGGAAAGAAAAATGAAACCTGACTTTCATTCCTATATCACCCTTCACAACCTCAGGACTTTCTAAAGCATTTTATGGATAATGAAGTGTGCTCACTGTTGTGGTTGAAGAAATACAGCAGCCAATTTGCGCACATAAGCTCCCAAAAACACCATTGTGAGAATGACTAAGGTAAGCTATTCTTGTGTAGTGAATTGATGGATAAATATTAGGACACCAGGGAAAATGCCACCATTCCTCGGATGTAGTGCCATGGGATCTTTTGCAACCACCTGAAAGGGCAGCAGGGTCCGTGGTTTAACAACAGCTTAACAATGCAGTCCAACTGTGCAGCACTTCCTCAGAACTGCTCTGGTATGTCAGCCTAGGTTTTTGTGCTCAGGTCTCTAGAATAGAACAGAAGAACTAGGAGCAGGAGTAGGCCATCTGGCCCCTCGAGCCTGCTCCGCCATTCAATCAGATCATGGCTGATCTTTTTGTGGACTCAGCTCCACTTACCCGCCCGCTCACCATAACCCTTAATTCCTTTACTGTTCAAAAATGTATCTATCCTTGCCTTAAAAACATTCAATGAGGTAGCCTCAACTGCTTCACTGGGCAGGGAATTCCACACATTCACAACCTTTTGTGTGAAAAGTTCCTCCTCAACTCAGTCCTAAATCTGCTTCCCCTTAATTTGAGGCTATGCCCCCTAGTTCTAGTTTCACCCACCAGTGGAAACAACTTCCCTGCTTCTATTTTATCTATTCCCTTCATAATCTTATATGTTTCTTTAAGATCTCCCCTCATTCTTCTGAATTCCAATGAGTATAGCCCCTGTCTATTCAGTCTCTCCTCATAAGCCAACCCTCTCAACTCCGGAATCAACCTAGTGAATCTCCTCTGCACCCGCTCCAGTGCCAGTTTATCCTTTCTCAAGTAAGGAGACCAAAACTGTACACAGTACTCCAGGTGTGGCCTCACCAGCACCTTATACAGCTGCAACATAATCTCGCTGTTTTTAAACTCCATCCCTCTAGCAATGAAGGACAAAATTCCATTTGCCTTCTTAATTACCTGCTGTACCTGCAAACCAACTCCTTGAGATTCCTGCACAAGGACACCCAGGTCCCTCTGCACAGCAGCATGTTGCAATTTTTTACCATTTAAATAATAGTCCATTTTGCTGTTATTCCTACCAAAATGGATGACCTCACATTTACCAACATTGTACTCCATCTGCCAGACCCTCGCCCACTCACTTAGATTATCCAAATCCCTTTGCAGACTTTCTGCGTCCTCTGCACACTTTGCTCTGCCATTCATCTTAGGACCTTCTGAATCAGAGACAAGGCTGTTACTAACTGGACCATGGCTAACAGATGGCCCGATACACTAGTCTTCATAGTTTCCATGTGAGCAGCATAGTGGGATATCCAGTTGTTATGTAAATAGAATACTATGGTCTTCAAATAACTGAATAGCTGAAAAATAATAGTTACGTACCTTTTTGAAAAATTGTTTTGCCAGTCTCTAAGTTTGCACAATGGTTTTCCTGACCAGATAATGTGGCATACACAAAGATGGCAACTCAGTGGCTGCAACGATGTTCAATGGCATGAGCACAACTTTATAGCGCAGTAGAGTCACAGCACTGTCTAATGTGTATCCTGTCAAGTAGAAGAGCAAGATATTTTGTAAAGTGGTGGGGAGAGTGTTGCAATACATTTAGTAATTTAAAAGCACTGTGCACAACATCTGCAAGATGTGACTCAATTATTCTTAGTTCAATCCCATGTATTGTGGTAGCTGAACCAAAAGTACTATACATCATTGGCAGAAAGACAGTTTGCAACCAGAAGTGTCACAATGAATGTTGTACCACTCATTCTGGAATGTGATAGAAGGGTAAAATTTGGATTGGTAGTTTGCGGAGTGTAGTTTCGTACAGAACTTTCATGTCAACTGATTTTGTAATTTGGAAGTCATTTGTGGCACTGCTGTTTTTCATAGTCAGGGTCTGATTAACGTGCCTCAACTGAGAGATATGGGGCAGAATTTTCCCCAAAAATGGACAAGAAAACTGATGTGATTCACGCCGTGTCTGGCACGGATCTGATTGCAACCTTCCTGCATTGAGTCATATTTTGGAATGGGGAGTGTTTTGCACTAGCTCAGAGAGGAGCAGGGCTTCAACATACCAGCAAGCCTGGCTTCATAGCGATTGGGGCACCCTCTTTGAAAGTGAAAGACACCCCCCCCCCCCTCCCCCACCACGGAATCAGGAACCTCCACATTGATATTTCCCCCTCCGCCCTGAATATAGATCGCTGGCCTGATTTCTCACCACTGCCGGGACATGTCCTCGATGCCCGGGGGCTACAATGGCCTCTGAGCCCTCTGGCATAGTCACCACCTCTGGTCTTCCCTTGCAGAGACCAATTGTGATCTCCGCTGGCGCTACGTCATGCTGACAGGTGGGAACTTTGCATATTCCCAGAGGATTCGGCATCAAAATGCCTTTACATAAACAAATTTGCTTAAATGAATGGTAATCAAGTTCACGTTCTTGCTGATTATGTTTGCTGGGGTGGCCCAGGCATTCAGTACAAGCCTCGTTCCAGGGCTCTCCTGATATTTTGATTTGATTTGATTTGATTTATTATTGTCACATGTATTAACAGTGAAAAGTATTGTTTCTTGCGCGCTATACAAACAAAGCATACTGTTCATAGAGAAGGAAATGAGAGAGTGCAGAATGTAGTGTTACAGTCATAGCTAGGGTGTAGAGAAAGATCAACTTAATGCGAGGTAAGTCCATTCAAAAGTCTGACAGCAGCAGGGAAGAAGCTGTTCTTGAGTCGGTTGGTACGTGACCTCAGACTTTTGTATCTTTCTCCCGACGGAAGAAGGTGGAAGAGAGAATGTCCGGGGTGTGTGGGGTCCTTAATTATGCCGGCTGCTTTGCCGAGGCAGCAGGAAGTGTAGACAGAGTCAATGGATGGGAGGCTGGTTTGCATGATGGATTGGGTTACATTCACGACCTTTTGTAGCTTCTTGCGGTCTTGGGCAGAGCAGGCGCCATACCAAGCTGTGACATAACCAGAAAAAATGCTTTCTATGGTGCATCTGTAAAAGTTGGTGAGAGTCGTAGCTGACAGGCCAAATTTCCTTAGTCTTTTGAGAAAGTAGAGGCGTTGGTGTGCTTTCTTAACTATAGTGTCGGCATGGGGGGACCAGGACAGGTTATTGGTGATCTGGACACCTAAAAACTTGAAGCTCTCGACCCTTTCTACTTCATCCCCGTTGATGTAGACAGGAGCATGTTCTCCTTTACGCTTCCTGAAGTTGATGACAATCTCCTTTTTTTTTGTTGACATTGACAGAGAGATTATTGTTGCCGCACCAGTTCACCAGATTCTCTATCTCATTCCTGTACTCTGTCTCAATATTGTTTGAGATCCGACCCATTATGGTGATGTCGTCAGGGTTGAGTGCGGGGCCAGGGAGATGGCGTCTGCTGTGGACCTGTTGCGGCGATAGGCGATCCTAATGGTAGTCCGGGAGGCTGGAATTGATTTATGCCATGACTAGCCTTTCAAAGCACTTCATAATGATGGATATTTTCTGACATTGTTGGATTTGCACCAGGTGCAATGCGGCCAGAGATTTGTCCCCAGGATTTGGGGTTTTGAAGTAAAATGTTGATTAATTTCACCTATTCCCTGTACTGCACACTAGACTCCCATAAAAGAAAGACCTGTTCCAATTACACTCCTGTGTTATAGAACATAGAACATAGAAACAATACAGCACAAACAGGCCCTTCAGCCCACAAGTTGCGCCGGTCATGTCCCTACCTTATTAGGCTTATATATAGGCTTACCTATAACCCTCAATCCTATTAAGTCCCATGTACTCATCCAAAAGTTTCTTAAAAGACCCTATCGAGTTTGCCTCCACCACCACTGACGGCAGCCAATTCCACTCACCCACCACCCTCTGAGTGAAAAACTTACCCCTAACATCTCCTCTGTACCTACTCTCCAGCACCTTAAACCTGTGTCCTCTCGTAGCAGACATTTCAGCCCTGGGAAAAAGCCTACAAGAATCCACCCGATCTATACCTCTCAACATCTTGTACACCTCCATCAGGTCACCTTTCCTCCTTCGTCTCTCCAAGGAGAAAAGACCGAGCTCCCTCAGCCTATCCTCATAAGGCATGCCAACCAATCCAGACAACATCCTTGTAAATCTTCTCTGCACCCTTTCAATAATTTCCACATCCCTCCTGTAATGAGGCGACCAGAATTGAGCACAGTACTCCAAGTGGGGTCTGACGAGGGTCTTATAAAGCTGCATCATTATCTCCCGACTTCTAAACTCAATCCCTCGATTGATGAAGGCCAGCACACCATACGCCTTCTTAACCATCTCCTCTACCTGTGAGGCCGATTTAAGAGTCCAATGGACCTGGACCCCAAGGTCCTTCTGATCCTCTACACTGCTAAGAGTCTTACCCTTGATATTATACTCCTTCATCCCATTTGACCTGCCAAAATGGACCACTACACATTTATCCGGGTTGAAGTCCATCTGCCACTTCTCTGCTTAGTCTTGCATCCTATCTATGTCACGCTGCAGCTTCTGACATCCCTCCAGACTATCCACAACACCACCAACCTTCGTGTCGTCGGCAAACTTACCAACCCATCCCTCCACTTCCTCATCCAGGTCATTTATGAAAATGACAAACAGCAAGGGTCGCAGAACAGATCCCTGGGGCACTCCACTGGTGACCGACCTCCATTCAGAAAAAGACCCATCTACAACCACTCTCTGCCTTCTGCAGGCAAGCCAGTTCTGGATCCACAAGGCAACAGCTCCTTGGATCCCATGCCCTCTCACTTTCTCGAGAAGTCTTGCATGGGGGACCTTATCGAACGCCTTGCTGAAGTCCATGTAAACCACATCTACCGCTTTTCCTTCGTCAATGTGTTGAGTCACATTTTCAAAGAACTGCACCAGGCTCGGACGGCACGATTTGCCTTTGACAAAGCCGTGCTGACTACTTTTGAGCATACTAAACTTCTCTAAATGTTTATAAATCCTGTCCCTCAGGATCTTCTCCATCAACTTACCAACCACAGAGGTCAGACTCACCGGTCGGTAATTTCCTGGGCTATCCCTATTCCCTTTCTTGAATATAGGAACCACATCCGCAATCCTCCAATCCTCCGGAACCTCTCCCGTCTCCATCGACGACGCAAAGATCATCGCCAGAGGCTCTGCAATCTCTTCCCTCGCCTCCCACAGTAACCTGGGGTACATCCCATCCGGACCCAGCGACTTATCTATCTTGATGCTATTCAAAATTTCCAACACATCCTCTTTCTTAATGTCCACATACTCAATCTTTTCAGTCCACCTCAATCCTGTAGTACAACCACCCAGGTCTTTTTCCACCGTGAATACCGAGGTAAAATATTCATTTAGCACCTCTGCTATTTCTTCCGGTTCTGTACAGACTTTCTCACCCTCCCTTATCATAAAGGGGTTTGTGAAATAATCTTTTATTAATTTACCTTGGCCAACATTTATTGCCCATCCCGAATTGCTCTTGAGAAGGCGGTGATGAGCTGACTTCTTGAACTGAAGCAGTTCATGTAGCGTAGGTACACCCACAGTGCTGTTAGGGAAAAATTTGGCCCAGCAACAGTGAGCGAACAGCGATATATTTCCAAGTCAGGATGGTGACAGACTTGCAGAGGAAATTCCATGTGGTGGTGTTCCCAAGTATTTGCTGGCTTTGTCCTTCTTGATTGGAACAATCATATGTTTGGAAGGTGCTGTCTAAAAAGCCTTGATGAGTTCCTGCAGTACATGCTGTAGATGGTACACTGTTGTCACCGTTCCCAGCCTCTGGCCTGTTCTTGTAGCTGCGGTATTCGTATGGCTGGTCCAGTTCAGTTTGTGGTCAATGGTCACCTCCTAGGATGTTGATCATGGGGATTCAGTAATGGCAATGCCATTGAATTTCAAGGGGTAATGGTTAGATTCTCCCTTGTTGGGTCATTGCCTGGCACTTAGGTGGCACGAATATTACTTGGCACAGTGGTTAGTACTGCTGCCTCACAGCACCAGGGACCCGGGTTCGATCCTCAGCTTGGGTCATTATCTGTGCAGAGTTTACACGTTCTCCCCGTGTCGGTGTGGGTTTCCTCTGGGTGCTCCGGTTTCTTCCCACAGTTCGAAAGACGTGTTGGTTAGGTGCATTGGCCATGCTAAATTCTCCCTCAGTGTACCCGAACAGGCCCCGGAGTGTAGTGACTAGAGGATTTTCACAATAACTTCATTTTAGTGTTAATGTAAGCCTACTTGTGCCACTAATAAAAATAAATAAATACATTTGTCAGCCCAAGCTGGATATTGTCCAAGTTCCAGCATTTGGACATGGACTGCTTCAATAACTGAGGAGTCACAAATGTGCATTGTGCAATCATCAGCAAACATCTCCACTTCTGACCTTATGATGGAAGGGACGTCATTGATGAAGTAGCTGAAGATGGTTGGGCCTAGGATACTAGTCTTAGCGAATGATGGATGCCTCTCTCTCTAATGTTGTGGGGAAGCACTGACATGGGAACATATAAACAGATAGCCTTCCATGTTGTAAGACAAATGTTTGCGGCATTAAGTTTAAGTTTATTTATTAGTGTAACAAGTAGGCTTACATTGCAATAACACTGCAATGAAATTACTGTGAAAATCCCCTAGTCGCCACATCGCGGCATGGGGCATCTGTGTCGAGGATAATCACGAAGGAGATGTTGTGCCTATCCTTACTGATTTGCCGTCTGTGGGTTAGGAAGTCTAGGATCTAGTTGCAGAGGGAGGAGCTGAGCCCTAAGCCATGGAGTTTGGAGATGAGTTTTGTAGGTATAATGGGCAGGTATGGTGGCACAGTGGTTAGCACTGCTGCCTCACAGTGCCAGGTACCCGGGTTCAATTCCTGGCTTGGGCCACTGCCTGTGCGGAGTCTGCATGTTCTCCCCATGTCTGCGTGGCACTCCTCTGGGTTCACTGGTTACCTCCCACAGTCCGAAAAACATGCAGGTTCGGTGCACTGGCGATGCTAAATTCTCCCTCAGTGTACCCGAACAGGTGCTGGAGCGTGGCGGCTAGGGGATTTTCATAGTAGCTTCATTGCAGTGTTAATGTGAGCCTGCTTATTACACTAATAATAAATAACTTTAAACTTTAATGTTGTTGAAGACTGAGCTGTCGTCGATAACTAAGAGACTGACATAAGTGTCTTTGTTGTTACGCGTTCCAGGGTTGAATGTAGGGCCAGAGAGATGGAGTCTGCTGTGGACCTGTTGCAGTGATAGGTGAACTGTAGTGGATCCAGGCAGTCTGGGAGGCTGGAATTGATCCATGTCATGACTAACCTTTCGAAACACTTCATGATGGATGTCAGAGCCACCGGGCGATAGTCATTAAGGCACGCTGCCTGGCTTTTCTTTGGTACAAGGATGATGGTCATCTTCTTGAAGCAGGTAGGGACCTCAGATCGGTATAAGAAGAGGTTAAAGATGTCTATGAATACACCCGCTAGCTGGCCCGCGCAGGATTTGAGTGCTCACCCGGACCAGTCACTTTAGTGGGTTGGCTTTCAAGAAGGCTGATCTGATGTCTGCGATGGTGACCTTGGTTCGGCTGAGGCTTCCGGGGTGGAAGGTGTGCTCTCGCTGACCTCTTACTCAAAATGTGCATAGAATGCATTGAGCTCATCGGGGAGGATGATTGCTGCTGGCGATTCTACATGCCTTCATCTTGTAGCCTGTTATGTCTTGCAGACCTTGCCATAGTTGGTGGGAGTCCGTGTGGCTAGCCTGGGACTCCAGTTTGGGCCGGTGCTGTCTCTTGGGATCGTTAATGGTTTTCCACAGATCGTATCTGGATTTCTTGTATAGGTCAGGGTTGCCTGGCTTGAATGACTCAGACCTGGACTTCAGCAAGCAGTGAATATCCCTGTTCATCCATGGTTTCCGGTTGAGAAACACACAGATTTGCTTCTTTGGCACACAGTCTTCTATGCACTTACTAATGAAGTCTGTTGTAGTGGCATACTCATTCAGGTTCGTCGTTGAGTTCTTAAATATTGACCAGTCCACTGATGTGAAGCAGTCCTGTAGAAGATCATCCAATTCCTCAGACCAAAATTGCATGACTTTCTTTATCAGATTCTCCCATTTCAGTTTTTGCCTGTAAGCCAGGAGCAGGAGCACAGCCTTGTGGTCTGATTTGCCAAAGTGTGGGCGGGCGATAGAGTTGTAGGCATGTTTGATGTTTATGTAGCAGTGATCTTCGATGTTTGAGCCTCTGGTGGAACAGGAGATGTGTTGGTGGTATCTTGGTAGGACATTCTTGAGCTTGGCCTGCTTGAAGTCCCCACCCATGGTGAATAAGGCCTCGGTATGTTTCGTCTCAAGGCTATTTGTGGTGGTGTATATTTCTTCCAGCGAGGTCTTCACATCCGCATGGAGTGGGATGTAAACTGCTGTCAGGATAACAGAGGTGAACTCCTGCGGAAGGTAGTAGGGACGCCATTTCAGTGTCAGATATTCTAGATCCGGGGAGCAGTGTTGCTACGTCTGAGCACCAAGAATGATTAACACTAAGCTGGGTGGCAGTGTGTGCTGTAAGAGGCTGCAGCGTGACTTGGACAGGCTGGCTGAGTGGGCAAATACTTGGCAAATGCAATATAATGTGGATAAATAAAGGAAGATTATTATCCAAATGGTGGCAGTTTAGGAAAAGGGGAAGTGCAATGTGACCTGGGTGTTATGGTGGAACAATCGCTGAAAGTTGGCCTGCAGGAACAGCAGGGGGTATAGAAAGCTAATTGTATGCTGGCCTTCATAGCAAGAGGATTTCAGTATAGAGTGCAGAAAAGATTTACTAGGATGCTATCGGGACTTGATGGATTGAGTTATTAGGAGAGGCTCGATAGACTGGGACTTTTTTCTCTGGAGCGTAGGAGACTGAGGGGTGACCTTGTAGAGGTCTATAAAATAATGAGGGCATAGATAAGGTAGATAGTCAATGTCTTTTCCCAAAGGTAGGGGAGTCTAAAACTAGAGGGCATCGGTTTAAGGTGAGAGGGGAGAGATACAAAAGTGTCCAGAGGGGCAATTTTTTCACACAGAGGGTGGTGAGTGTCTGGAACAAGCTGCCAGAGATAGTAGTAGAGGCGGGTACAATTTTGTCTTTTAAAAAGCATTTCGATAGTTACATGGATAAGATGGGTATAGAGGGATATGGGTCAAATGTGGGCAATTGGGATTAGCTTAGGGGTTTCAAAAAAAAGGGCGGCATGGACAAGTTGGGCGGAAGGGCCTGTTTCCATGCTGTAAACCTCTATGACTCTCTGATATAAGTAAGGATGGCTTGCTGCAGTTATACAGGGTCTTGGTGAGGCCACACCTTGAGTATTGTGTGAAGTTTTGGTCTCCTAGTCTGAGGAAGAACGTTCTTGCTATTGAGGGAGTCCAGCGAAGGTTCACTCTTGGAATGGCAGGACTGACATAGAAGAGAGACTGGATCGACTGGGCTTGTACTCACTGGAATTTAGAAGAATGAGAAGTGAGCTCATAGAAACATATAAAATCCTGATGGGACTGGACAGGCTATATGCGGGAAGAATATTCCTGATGTTGGGGAAGTCCAGAACTAGAGTTCACAGTCTAAGAATGAGGGGTAAGCCATTCAGGACTGAGATGAGGAAGAATTTCTTCACTCAGAGAGTTGTGAGCCTGTGAAATTCTCTACCACAGAAAACTGTTGGGGCCAGTTTCTTAGATATGTTCAAGAGGGTGCTGGAAGTGGCCCTCTTGGCTAAAGAGATCAAGGAGTCTGAAGGGAAAGCAGGAGTGGGATACTGAAAGTGCATGATCGACCATGATCATATTGAATGGTGATGCAGGCTTGAAGGGCCAAATGGCCTACTCCTGCACCTATTTTCTATTTTTCTATGTTTCCATTAGAAAGCAGACCCTATCTCCCCTAGCCTTGCCTGAGGCTGCTGTACGATGCATGCGATGGACTGAGAAGCCCTCCAGTTGTAGGGCACAATCCGGTGAATCAGGAGTGAGTCATGTCTCCATGAAACAGAGCACACAGCAGTCTCTAAAGGAGTGTAGGAAAATGCTCAGACATGTTGCTGCCAAGTCAAACTGCTCTCTTCCTTGGGGCTTCCTGTAAGAGGACATGATGAGTCATCAGTGTCAAGTTGAAGAGGTAATTTTTTTTTACCTGCCTTGAATACCTCAGTGAATTTGATGAGATTCTCAAAGATTCTCTTTTCATTCTGAAAAGCTATCAATATTGTGGCTCAGGGAAGACCAACCTTTAAACGCATAGAATCTACAATGACTTCATCACTATAATGGCAGAGCAGCTCAGAAACCAATTCACTAATGAAGTAAAAGATGCACAAATAAAAGCAAATTACTGCAGAAGCTGGAATCTGAAACAAAAATAAAATGCTGGAAAATCTCAGCAGGTCTGACAGCATCTGTGGAGTGAGAATAGAGGCAATGTTTCGGGTTTGCTCATTCCTAACCCACAGACCACTAGCTATCTCTATTGTTCCAATGTACACAGTATCCTCATAGACATAAATCCCTCTTCAGAATCAGCACAAAACAAATAAGCTCATGTGGATGCCTCATTTTCAGCCTTTTAACCCCACTGAACAGATACCGGCTTCTGACTCTCACACAGCAACCTCCAGAGGATGCTCCGAAAGCTTATGGTATTTGCTACCAAATAAACCTGTTGGACTTTAACCTGGTGTTGTGAGACTTCTTACTGTGCTTACCCCAGCCCAACACCGGCATCTCCACATCAATGGAAGAAGCCAGAGAGTGGTAGTGGAGGATTGCTTCTCTGAGTGAAGGCCTGTGACTAGTGATGTGCCACGGATCGGTGCTGGGTCCATTGTTGTTTGTCATCTATATCAATGATCTGGATGATAATGTGGTAAATTGGATCAGCAAGTTTGCTGATGATACAAAGATTGGAGGTGTAGTGGACAGTGAGGAAGGTTTTCAAAGCTTGCAGCGGGATTTGGACCAGCTAGAAAAATGGGCTGAAAAATGGCAGATGGAGTTTAATGCAGACAAGTGTGAGGTATTGCACTTTGGAAGGACAAACCAAGGTAGAACATACAAGGTAAATGGTAGGACACTGAAGAGTGCAGTAGAACAGAGGGATCTGGGAATACAGATACACAATTCCCTAAAAGTGGCGTCACAGGTAGATAGGGTCGTAAAGAGTGCTTTTGGTACATTGGCCTTTATAAATCAAAGTATTGAGTATAGGAGTTGGAATGTTATGGTGAGGTTGTATAAGACATTGGTGAGGCCTCAATTTAGAGTATTGTGTGCAGTTTTGGTCACCTAATTACAGGAAGGATATTAATAAGGTTGAAAGAATGCAGAGAAGGTTTACAAGGATGTTGCCGGGACTTGAGAAACTGAGTTACAGAGAAAGGTTGAATAGGTTAGGACTTTATTCCCTGGAGCGTAGAAGAATGAGGGGAGATTTGATAGAGGTGTATAAAATTATGATGGGTATAGATAGAGTGAATGCAAGCAGGCTTTTTCCACTGAGGCTTGGGGAGAAAAAAAACTAGAGGACATGGGTTAAGGGTGAAGGGGGAAATGTTTGAAGGGAATATTAGGTGGGGGGCTTCTTCACACAGAGAGTGGTGGGAGTTTGGAATGAGCTGCCAGATGTGGTGGTGAATGCAGGCTCACTTTTAACATTTAAGAAAAACTTGGACAGGTACATGGATGAGAGGGGTGTGGAGGGATATGGTCCAGGTGCAGGTCAGTGGGACTAGGCGCAAAAATGGTTCGGCACAGGCAAGAAGGGCCAAAAGGCCTGTTTCTGTGTTGTAATATTCTATGGTTCTATGGTAAATGCTGAAAAGGTATTACCCCTCATGGGAGAGCCCAGGATCAAAGGGCATAGTCTCAAAATAAAGAGGCACCAATTTAAGACTGAAATGAGAAAGAATTTCTTCTCATAGAGGGTTGTGAGTCTTTGTCCCCACAACTCTCTGTGGCAAGGAGTTCCAGAGTCCTTGAGTATATTTAAGGCTGAGGTGGATTTTTGATCAATAAGGAAGTCAAGGGTTACGGGGAAAGGGCAGGAAAGTGGACATGAGGCATGCTGGATCAGCTATGATCTCATTGAATGGTGGCACAGGCTCAAGGGGCCGAATGGCCTACTCCTATTTCTTATGGTCTTATTAGCTACCCAACAATCTGTAGGAACTGTTCCAAAGTCTATAGAATCTTAGAAGATTACCACCAATGCATCCATTATTTCAAGGGCCACGTATGTAAGTGCACTGGGATGTAAATTATCAGGCTCTGATAATATAATTAGCAGACTCCCACACTGTATTATTCCCCCGTGTTAGAAATACTTCCACTCTTCCCCTCCCACTCTCTCCCCCTACCCTTCCACCCTCAATATGCTTCAGAATCTTGGACAACCTCTTTCAAGCATCCCAAGTTACTGGAGCAGTGCCACTAGTGGTGACTTCACAAGATCCTCCAAATTTGATGGCAAGAAAGGCAGTCCAACAGCACGGTAATCATTCAAAATCACCTCTGTTGATGAGACATGCTGTTTATATATGTGACACCAGACTCACAAAGCAACTGCTCTACTCAGAACATGGTTGTGGCAAGAGGCTTCCAGAAGGACACCGGTAACGGTCAGGCGATGTCCTCAAAACATCTCTGAGGATATCAAGCATCTCTGCTCACTCATGGGCGTCCCTTTATTTACTTTTTATATTTTTCATGGGATGTGAGCGTGGCTGTTTAGGTCAGAGTTTATTGCCCATTTCTATGTAGTAGAAAGACGTCCGTGGTGGGGAAGTTGTTGGAGAAGATTCTTAGAGATAGGATGTATGCGCATTTAGAATTGAATAAACTCATTAACGATAGTCAGCATGGTTTTGTGAGAGGGAGGTCATGCCTCACTAACCTGGTGGAGTTTTTTGAAGAAGTGACTAGAATGGTTGACGAGGGAAGGGCCGTGGATGTCGTCTATATGGACTTTAGTAAAGTGTTTGACAAAGTCCCTCATGGGAGGCTGGTGCAAAAGGTTGGATCTCATGGGATAAAGGGGGAGGTGGCTAGATGGGTGGAGAACTGGCTTGGGCACAGAATGTGGAGATGCCGGCGTTCGAAAGCTTATGGTATTTGCTACCAAATAAACCTGTTGGACTTTAACCTAGTGTTGTTGGGCACAGAAGACAGAGGGTGGTAGTGGAAGGGTCTTTTTCCGGCTGGAGGCCTGTGACTAGTGGTGTTCCGCAGGGCTCTGTATTGGGACCTCTGCTGTTTGTGATTTATATAAACGATCTGGAAGAAGGTGTAACTGGGGTGATCAGTAAGTTTGCGGACGACACAAAATTGGCAGGACTTGCAGATAGTGAGGAACATTGTCAGAGGCTACAGAATGATATAGATAGGCTGGAAATTTGGGCAAAGAAATGGCAGATGGAGTTCAATCCTGATGAATGCGAAGTGATGCATTTTGGTAGAAATAATGTAGGGAGGAGCTACACGATAAATGGCAGAACCAAAAAGGGTGTAGATACGCAGAGGGACCTGGGTGTGCAAGTCCACAGATCCTTGAAGGTGACGTCACAGGTGGAGAAGGTGGTGAAGAAGGCATATGGCATGCTTGCCTTTATAGGATGAGGCATAGAGTATAAAAGTTGGGGTCTGATGTTGCAGATGTATAGAACGTTGGTTCGGCCGCATTTGGAATACTGCGTCCAGTTCTGGTCGCCACACTACCAGAAGGACGTGGAGGCTTTGGAGAGAGTACAGAGGAGGTTTACCAGGATGTTGCCTGGTATGGAGGGGCTTAGTTATGAGGAGAGATTGGGTAAACTGGGATTGTTCTCCCTGGAAAGACGGAGGATGAGGGGAGACTTAATAGAGGTGTATAAAATTATGAAAGACATAGATAGGGTGAACGGTGGGAAGCTTTTCCCCAGGTCGGTGGTGACGTTCACGAGGGGTCAGAGGTTCGAGGTGAAGGGGGGGAGGTTTAACACAGATATCAGAAGGACATATTTTACACAGAGGGTGGTGAGGTCCTGGAATGCGCTGCCAGGCAAGGTGATGGAGGCGGACACACTGGGAACGTTTAAGACTTATCTAGATAGCCATATGAACGGAGTGGGAATGGAGGGATACAAAAGAATGGTCTAGTTTGGACCAGGGAGTGGCACGGGCTTGGAGGGCCGAAGGGCCTGTTCCTGTGCTGTATTGTTCTTTGTATTCGGCAGGAGGTTTCCTTGCCCATGTTTGACCAGATTTCATGGGATCTCAACAGGTCTGGAGTCAATGATGAGGACTCTCAGAGTGACTCCCTTCCAACTGTATGTCACCTACTGCCAGCCCTGGTCGGTCTGTCTGTGAGAGAAGGCATACTTTGGCATGGTGATGATGGAAGGTATGTTTTTCTGATTACAGCTGTTGCTTAACCAGTCTGTGGGACAGCTCTCACAATTTTGGCACAAGCCCCCAGATGTGAATAAGGAGGATTTGCTGTTGTCATTTCCGGTGCATCATTTCTGGTTGATGCTGGGTTACCTGTCCAGATTCATTCATTTTAGACTTTTTGGCAGTTTGATGCAACTGAGTAGCTTGTGAAGTCATTTCAGAGTCAATCACATTGCTATAGGTCTGGAGTCAGGAGGCATGTGCAGACCTGATTTCCTTCCCTCAGTGAACCGGCTGTCGTTTTACAAATGGTTTTATTGTCACCATAATTGAGGTAACTGGCCGAAATATTCTGACTGTTCACACATCAGGATTTTCCCAATCTGTTGCAGTGAACGGAGATTTGGCTTGTCGCCAAATTCTTCGTCTTTGCTGCAACGGAAAAATAGTGTGAACAGGTGGTAAATTGCGCCCACTTTTAATTCCAGATTTATTCACTGATTTCAAATTTCAGCTGTCTTGATAGGATTTGAACCCATGTCCCCAGAACAGGGGCAGCACGGTAGCACAATGGTTAGCACTGCTGCTTCACAGCTCCAGGGACCTGGGTTCGAATCCCGGCTTGGGTCACTGTCTGTGTGGAATTTGCACATTCTCCCTGTGTCTGCGTGGGTTTCCTCCGGGTGCTCCGGTTTCCTCCCACAGTCCAAAGATGTGCGGGCTAGGTTGATTGGCCATTCTAAATTGCCCTTAATGTCCCAGGATGCATAGGTTAGAGGGATTAGTGGGTAAATATGTGGGGATATGGGGATAGGGCCTGGGTGGGATTGTGGTTGGTGCAGACTCGATGGGCCAAATGGCCTCTCTCTGCACTGTAGGATTCTATGATTTCTATGAACATTAGGCTAGGCCTCTGGATTACTAGTTCAGGGACATTACAATTATGCCCCCATCTCCTGACTGATCAAAATTGAGAGATTCAGCCAGGTTGACACCAAACAGATCGAAATACGTCATTGGGACCTCACAGGGCTAGGTCGAGGCATCAGGGAAAGTGCAGTAACCTCAAAACAACTCATCTATCCAAAGCTCCAAGCACCACCTAGCCCACATGTGGCAGAGTTTGCAGATCACTCATTGGGCTTAAGCCATCTCAGAACCCATCAAACCTGGAAGCTAGTCATCTTCAATCCTGAGGGACTACGTAAGAAAAAGGGAAATATTCTTTCTTTATTCATGAAAATCTATTTTTTGATCTATTTTCACCTGAGGTATAAACTGGGAGCAAAATTGAATAACACGGCAGTATTTCAAGCTCTGATTTGTACTAGACAATACACATCTCTTTAACCTGTGCTTAATGCTTAATGCTCTCTCCATTCACATTATCTGTACCTTTAAGACTTGATTACCTGTAAAGACTCGCATTCCAACCATTATTTTGTAAATTGAGTTTGTGTCTTTATATGCCCTGTTTGTGAACAGAATTCCCACTTACCTGATGAAGGAGCAGTGCTCCAAAAGCTAGTGGATTTTGCTACCAAATAAACCTGTATGTCTTTAACCTGGTGTTGTGAGACTTCTTGCTTTCTTGATGTGCCAGCAATTTTCCTTGATATGTTCTGGGTTGCCACAATATTGCCACAATATGGAACCAGGCAAGGTGTGGCCCTGCTTGTCTGCCTTCTAAGCCTTTTCTTTTAGCACTTGGGGATTTAAAAAATTTTCTACTATTGTTCATAACATTTTAATGGCATGAACCTGAGCACTCTCTTTGGGCCTCCACTATGTCTGGCTTAACACCATTTAGAAAGTGTGCTGTTCTAACCTTTTTAGGTCCAAAGGGGAATTACTTCACATTTAAGAATATTGAAATGCAGCTTTTTCATTTACTTAATCTACCAGTGGTTAGCACTGCTGCTTCACAGCACCAGGGACCCGGGTTCGATTCCCGGCTTGGGTCACTGCTTGTGTGGAGTTTGCACGTGTCTGCGTGGGTTTCCTCCAGGTGCTCCGGTTTCCTCCCACATTCTGAAAGACGTCTGGTTAGGTGCATTGACCCGAATAGGTGCCGGACTGTGGTCACTCGGGAAATTTCATTAGTAACTTCATCGGAGTGTTAATGTAAGCTTTACTTCTTTTTTCTTTTCTTCCAATTTTCTGAATAAATTCTGAATAGCAACTGGAATTCATTCAGAATCATTACTTGCTCATTCAAAATGTATGTCATCCATAAGTAAATGCAACTGCCCAAATCGGATTGCTGTTCTTTATATTGTATTGCTAAGATACAGGGCCTAGGTGCAAAAATGTGGTAAAGTCGGGCATGAGGCCATTAACGCGATCCGCGCCCGTGGCCGCGCAGATGACCACTTTACTGAGGTCATGATCCACTTCGTGCCCGAAACAGGCGCAACGGCGATTTAAATGCATTTGCATGCATTTCAATTGAATTAATGAACTGCCCGCCCAACTTTATAAGCATTTCCCCCTTTACCACCGCGTTCGCCAATCCGAAATGGACATGCTAAATAAAAGTCTGAATCAGGCGCTTCATCTGTGAGGGTTGGCGAGGAGGTAAGTGCATGGCATCCGATGGCTCTGTGCTATTCACAGGAGTCCTGTTGTTGCGGTCATTTTCTGTCTCGGGTCGGTGGCGGCTCTGCGAGTGTGTGGGGGGTGGGGGTCTGTTACTCTGCACGGTCTCCGATGTTTGTCTTGCAGCACGCACCTGGGTCTCAGCACTGACCTCGGGTCTTGCAGTGCTGCTGGGTCCTAGCGCACTCAGCTCACTTCAGGCTGAAGGAGCCCTTGCAGATTGCACTGCTGCAGCCTCTCAGCTTTATCAGGAGCTGTGATTGAGGGGAGCATGTGGCTGGGAGGATTGAGGGGCATGGGGAGGCTGTGATTAGGGTGGCCATTTCCAAATTTCCAAAAAGGAGGACATTGCAAATGTGGTCATAGGTTACCATATATGTACAGTGCGTTTCAAAAAAAATTATTTTTAAAATAAAATTTAAACCATATTGCAAAAACAACAAATGCAAACAGATGATCACTTTAGTTATTTTATTAAATAAAAATTCTAACATGATACTTTTTTTTGCCTATATAAACCCAGCAAAAACCTAGCTATTTCATCATTAATCAGTGATTTTCTGCCAGAGCCCTTTTTCCTATTCAATGATTCATCATTCTGCATATTACATACATGCATTCATACAGTATAAATAAAGAACTGACGGAAATGAATATTCATTTTTACTCCTGCTGAAGCAGATATGCTAACCAAATTAACTTACTTCACAAACTAAAGAAAGTAGCCTCTGTAGGCCTACCATGGGCTGCCAGGTATGGATGTCTATGTTTTGTATTTCTGCCCTTTACTTGCCATCTCCAGGAGTTTTCTGTTGGCCAGGAGTTTTTTGGACATGGCTGGGCACTCTTCTGAGAAGTTGTTACATATTTGGAGCTCTGCTTTGACTGAGTCCACTTGCAGACGTTTCTCTCGTTTCTCCAAGCTGAGGTCATCATTGAAAAAACTCATTCTGTGTGAGCATTGCTGCATGGAATAGAGAAGATATAAGCACTCACCTTCTTCAGGTTTGTAAAAGAGACCTCAGACTTACTGAACAGCTTGAGATAACGTTCTTCACTATGGCGGCACGGTAGCACAGTGGTTAGCACTGCTGCTTCACAACTCCAGGGTCCCAGGTTCGATTCCCGGCTCGGGTCACTGTCTGTGTGGAGTTTGCACATTCTCCTCGTGTCTGCGTGGGTTTCCTCCGGGTGCTCCGGTTTCCTCCCACAGTCCAAAGATGTGCGGGTTAGGTTGATTGGCCAGGTTAAAAATTGCCCCTTAGAGTCCTGAGATGTGTAGGTTAGAGGTATTAGTGGGTAAATAAGTGGGGGTAGGGCCTGGGTGGGATTGTGGTCGGTGCAGACTCGATGGGCCGAATGGCCTCCTTCTGCACTGTAGGGTTTCTATGATTTCTATGATCTCAGGAGTATTGATAATTGCCTCCACAATCCCATACTCTTCATATAATTCATCCATATCAATATCTTGAAGGTTACAGGCCTTGACTGCACCACAGAATTCTCCAAAAGGTATGGCACTTGTTAGGCTCAATTTTGACACTTTGTTATGAAAGCTGTTTCCAGAGAAGTCATACTTGTCACTTAAGTACATTATGACTCTTTCATGGAAAACAATGAAGTCTGCTTCACATTTCTTAGACACATCAGGGGTAAGCTGGCTAAGCTTGGTGTTCACTGCAAAGCCAAAAAAAACACTTCTTTACTCTTCTCTCAAGTTTGCTTTTCAGTTCAGCCATTAGCTTAAATACTGAAATTATGCTGAATGGCTTGGCTTCTAGTGCTTCAATAGTGTCTGAAAACAATTTAAGACTGTGACTGAGGAAGAAGAAATAGATCTCTGACGATTCACAGGCATTTCCTTCATCTCCAAAGCACTTCCACAGTACCTTGGGGCACTCCTCCTCACCTAGACTCTGAAAATAACTTTTTAGGACTTCCCAACACTTAATTATTCTGTCAATAGATGGCAAAAGAGAGAGCCATCGAGTCACAACATGCCGTAACAGATTACAATGATCAACATCCACAAATTCACACAATTCCTTTAACTGTGCTGTTCTTTTAGCTGAGATGCTGAAATGATTGTACACTTTGAGCACAATATTTTCAACATCAATTTCCAGTTTTCCTGTAGCAAATCTTGTTGTATTGTACAAAATATGGGCTAGACAATTTGTAGCAATGATGTTCTTTTGAGCCATTTTCAGTTTTTGATAAACACTGTTGCGTTTTCCATAGTTTACACTTGTATTGTCAGCAGTGTATGCAGACACTTCATTCAGTCCAGACCTGACGCCTCTAGTTTAACCAGTAGCTGATTTGTTATGTCCTCTGATGATTCATTGTTATCGCTGTAAAAGTCAAGTAACACATGTTACACTCCCTTCTCAAAATGAAAGTATCTCAGAAGTATTGGGAAACACTTTGTTGCACCTTTGTTTGAAGCATCAGTTGCTACTGAAAAAGCCATGTTCTTTGATATACTCCACATGCTTTTGTACAGAATACGGTGCTAGAATATTTTCACGCAGAGCTTTTGCTTTAGTTTTCCCACATGTTACACCTTTCACTATCAATGAGTCACTGTATATTTCTTTGTCAACTTTTACTCCACAATCAACACTTCTGTATGACTGATGATGCTTCACAGCATGATACACTTTACACAGTTCTGCAGCCAGGATTTTGTCATCTTGAGTTGATCGAGCTGGGGAGAAAAATGATAGTAAGAAGTTTAACAACACCAGGTTAAAATCCAACAGGTTTATTTGGTAGCAAAAGCCACACGTGTGGCTTTTGCTACCAAATAAACCTGTTGGACTTTAACCTGGTGTTGTTAAACCTCTTACTGTGTTTACCCCAGTCCAACGCCGGCATCTCCACATCGAGAAAAATGATAACAATGATGACGTACCAGTACTCAAAAGCCAGACTGTCCAGCCTAAAGCCGGACGTCTGGCCTCTCTAGCTGTGATTGTGGGGAGGATGTGGCTGGGGGGATTGAGGGCATGGGGGGGCTGTGATTGAGGGGAGCATGTGGCTGGTGGGATTGGGGGCATGGGGGGTTGTGATTGAGGGGAGCATGTGGCTGGTGGGATTGGGGGCATGGGGGGTTGTGATTGAGGGGAGCATGTGGCTGGGGGGATTGGGGGGCATGAGGGGGCTGTGATTGTGTGGAGCATGTGGCTGGGGGGATTGGGGGGCATGGGGGGCCTGTGATTGTTGATGTGCTAGGGGCAAGCAGCGTTGCATGACTTCCACATTTGTTCATCTCCACCCCTCCCCCTCACATCCCTTTCAGAGTGACGAGATGGCTTTTGCGATGCAACCAATCGATCTTGCTGTTCTTTTGGAGCTGAGGAGGAAGAACTGGAGGAAGAATTGCGGGCCCAGGAGGCCCAGGCCTTACCACTTGCAAGAGCAGAGGGAGACGACCACCAGAGGCAGGAGGTGGCCGCCATTCACCCAGAGCGGAGGCATAGGAGAAGGAAGGAGCGGAGACCTCGGCAGTTCCGTGCACGAGTGTCCTTCGAGGAGATGTTGGACACCGTATGCCGCCAACGTCTCCCACTCCGAAAGGATACCATGCGACACCTGTGCAACCTGTTGCAAGAGCTGGCGCCTCGGGGCAGTGAGGGGCACCCCCTCTCGGTGGCTGTCAGATTGACGGCCGCTCTGAACTTCTATGCAACTGGCGCCTTCCAGAGCCCAAATGGAGATGTCTGTGGCATCCCCCAGTCTTCAATGCACACCTGTGTCAAGCAGGTCACTGAAGCCCTGTATGCCCGGGCTGGGCAGTACACCAATGGACCAGGCCCATCAGGAAGCCCGGGCTGCGAGGTTCGCTGCCATTGCGGGGATGCCGAATGTGCAGGGGGCGGTCGACTGCACCCACATCGCCCTCAGGGCCCCCCTACAGAATCCACGATGATTTGTTAATGGGAAGGGGTTCCACTCCCTGAATGTACAAATCGTGTGCGACCACAATACGACCATCGTGCACGTCTGCGCCAGCCATCCAGGCAGCGTGCACGACAGCTTCATTCTGAGGAGCTCGGACATCCTGAAAGCATTTGAGGAGGAGCCCAGGCTGCAGGGGTGGCTCCTGGGTGATATGGGTTACCTGCTTCGGACATGGCTGATGAAGACTGTGCAGAGGCCTGTGACTGAGGCGGAGACCCACTATAATGAGGCCCATGTAGCCACCCGCGCGACAGTAGAGAGGTGCATTGGGCTTCTCAAGATGTGATTCTGGTGCCTGGACCGATCCGGAGGGGCCCTCCAGTACAGCATCTCCTCCCGCATAGTGGTGATGTGCTGTGCCCTGCACAATCTGGCTCTGCAGCGAGGTGACCTCTTGGAGGAGGAAGAGGACATGGAGGATGACCAGCCGGCCGTCACTAGGGAGGATGACCAGCAGGAGGAGGAGGATGAGAACACCGTGGAACACCAGCCAGGCGGTGGAGGGCTGACATCTCAGCTGAAGCATGCGAGGGCAGCAAGGGAGGCTCTGATAACCAGGCGGTTCAGTTGCTAGGGGATGGTGATTGTGGGTTCCATTCCTCCCCCCTCACCGCCAAAATGCCTTCCATTTATCCTGCACATTGTCACACCAGAGTGGTGGGCCTGGGTACTCTGTGTTAGTGAGTTTTTTAGCAGGCAGGAAGGTGATGACGACTCGCTAAGCACCATTCTGATGATGCCCTGGTGCAAACCAGTCTGACTCCTGCCTGAGCTCCACATGCACGCTGGCACCTGGGCCCACGTCTGTCTAGTGGGTAAGGCATCCGAAACCCCCATACAGGGCCCTGGGGCGGGTGGGTTGGGGGACGGGAGGTAATCACTCGTGGGGTATGAGAGACCAATGGCTTCTTTTTCTCAGTGACACCGCAATGAGGGGCCTCCCCAACTGATCTCACCATGAGGCATCCGTCAGGTGATCGTCAATGGGGCAGGAATCATATTCGAGACAACCTGTTCACAGGTGGTTGTTGAGAAAAAACATTTATTTACAATAAAGGTGTTCAGATAAGCTGGTGAAACATAAAAACTTGTGAAAAGAAAACGTTAAGGTGCTTACATTTCTATCTAACTAGTGCAGCCCTTCACTGTGCCATCTCAGTGCAACTACAACTTCCTAACCTCACGTGGCCTATCACTTCGCATCAGTGACTCCCCAGAATGTACATCGGAGGTGGAGGGGGCCAGCTGCCGACCTCGCCCCGTGGCCTGTGATGCATGTGGCGGGGTCCTCTGGAGGCCCTGGAGCTTGAGGGCCCTGGCCTGCTTCCAGGTGTCTGAGATGTTTCCATGACACCCCCTTCATCCCACTGCCTCTGAGATGTCCCGGTGTCAGGAAGGGGGGAGTCAGAAGGTGTTGCCATACCCTGGCTGGAAGGCCTCGGCGTGGGCTTGAGCCCTTCCTCCTCCCTTGGGGTCCCCTTTGGTCCCTGGGTCACTCGATGGGACACTGGTGCTTCTGCAGTGAGGTCCAGAAGCTCCGGTGTCACCTGGCACTGCCAGTCCTGGAGGATCACCTGTGTCCTACCCGTGGTGGTCGACCCCTTCGCGATGGCCACTTGAGTCGTGGGCCACCTCTCAATGGCCACAGCAAGTGTCCTCTGGAACTGGCCCACACTCTGCAAGCCCTCAGCCGTGGCCCTCTGAGACTGGGCCATGCTCTGCAAGCCCTCAGCCGTGGCCCTCTGAGACTGGACTACTTTCTCAAGGGTTGCTGCCATTGCCCACTGTGTCTCAGTGCTGTCCTGCTGGGTCTCCTGCAAGCTCTCAAGCCTCTCAGCCATGAGCCGCAGAATCTCGAGAAGCCTGCTCAGTCCCTCCACTATGGCCTGCTGTGATTCGGCCATTGCTTGGAGCCTGCCACCCATGGTGAGGATCCCCTGCCCCAGGCTTTCCACTGATGACGCCACCCGTGCAGTGTTGGCCTGGGAAGCAGCTGAGGGAGAAGTGATCTCAGAGGCCCAGCATGTAGCCTGGAGCCAGCTGAGTCCTCGCCTCCAGCAAGCCCCTGCATGCCAGAGGCCTCCTCCACCCAATGTACATCAGCAGATGTGTCGTGCTCACCAGATTGTGACCCAGAAGCCTCGCCACTAACTGGACCCACCGATGTGTCCGTTTCTGCGATGGTGAGTTGTGAGGTACAAGCTCACAGATAAACGGTGCCACCCTCGGAGGTCCCTTTACCCATATCCTCCGAGGACTCGTCCGAGCTATCGTTCTCAGGATAGGTGGGAGCTGTAGCCGGGGCCTGCGGTCCAGAAGGCCCCAGGGCGTCAGGATCTATCCCTGAAACACAGGACACAAGGTTAAGTGCAAGGGAGGGAGGGGAATCCGGGATGCCAAACATATGAATCATATGTCTCCCTTGAACGTAGAACAAAGAACCCAGAAAATTACATCACAGGAACAGGCCCTTTGGCCCTCCAACCCTGTAGCGACCAGGCTGCCCAACTGATTTGTTTGCCCCTACCTTTCTGGGGGCGATATGCCTCTATTCCCATCCCATTCAGAGAGCTGTAGAGATGCCCCTTAAATGTCCCTATCATTTCCGTATCCACGACCTCCCCCGGCAATGAGTTCCACACACCCACTATCCCCTCGATGCAAATAAACATGCCTCGTACATCTCCTTTATACCTTGCACCCGAAACTCGTGCCCCCCAAAGAAGTCGCCTCAAAGTGAATGTAGGAATGACAGCTGCTCATGTCTGGTCGGCAGACCGACTATGCTGTGGCTGACAGCCTGCGTCTCTCCTTCTCTGGGGAGCTCCAGCACCCGCTCCTTGAAGGGGGTGAGGACCCGGAGGTCTGGTTCACCAACCCCTATCTTCACCCTCTCACGGGTGTTGTGCTCAGTCTTCTTCTGTGGAGACAGAAGGAGCCGTGAAATAAATGGTGGCGTGACTCATGCAGAGAATCAGGTGGTGACCCTTAGAGGGCAAACACATTGGAGCTCATTGGGGGAAAAGGAAGGAGGTGCTTGGGGGTCAGGAGCTGGAAGCATGCAGGGTGCTGGGAATAGGAGGATCTGGGGGAGATATGGGGGAGCATGCTGAATGGGGTTCAGCACTCACCCTTGCTGCACGGATGAAGTCACTGATTTTTTTCCGGCACTGCCTCACGGTTCAGGGGCCAGTGCCCTGGCACTGACCGAGGCGGCAACTGCCTCCCAGGCCGCATGGCCATCAACCCCCCTGGGTCTGCGTCCTCCTGGGAGGAAGAGGGTGGCCCACCTCGCCTCGGTTGCATCCAGCAGCCTCCCCAAGTCGTCATCAGAAAATCGGGGAGCTGGTCGTGAGCTCATTTTCTCCCTGCACTGCCTGCCTGTCCATTCTTGAGGTTTTTATGGAGCTGCCCCTCGTTAGGGCAGACCAGCTGTAGGCAGTTGGACAGAGCATTCCAGCAAGTTCCATGCAGTTTGCTTGTTAGCATTGAGGGGAAAGCAAGTGAGCACTTGCAGGTGTGCTGCTGGGGAGGGGGGGGGGGGGGGGGCGGTGCGGTGGAGGTGGATGAGTGCCTCAATGATTAGTGACAGGGGAGAGAGAGGGAGGTGTCACACAGCCATCGGAGTGCAGAGGAGATGGGGCTTTGTGCGGGAGGGTCCGGGGTGGGTGTGAGGGGGTTCACTCTGCCTGATATCTGTAGGGTGGATGGGAGAGGATGGATCTCTCTGCCTGAGATCAGTGGAGGGGAAAGGAGGAGGGGGCCGTGATTGTTCTGGATGGTGGAGGGTGGGGGGATAGGTGGGTCAGTAATGTTGTGGGGATAGGCCAATGTCTGTGGGGGCTAAGGGGAGGCATTATCCAGCCCGGGAAAGATGTGACAGGAGCGCAATTTTCAATTTTTTTTTCGAACAGTGCATGCGCAGTTCAGAGCTTCGATAATTTCGGGCGTGCTAAGCCCCGCCCACAGCACAATTCAGACCCGTGAATTTTTTTTTCAGGCTGAGTGTGTATGGGGGGCGCCTGAAAGCAGATTTCCAAGTTGGATCCAATTATGCCCAGATTCAGCACTTAGAATGAAAATGGTAAAATCAGGCCCACAGTTTCAAAATTCCAGAGTCAAATGATCACTCTGAATAGAACAAAGAACAAAGAAAATTACAGCACAGGAACAGGTCCTTTGGCCCTCCAAACCTGCACCGACCATGCTGCCCGACTGAACTAAAACCCCCTACCCTTCCGGGGACCATATCCCTCTGTTCCCATCCTATTCATGTATTTGTCCAGACGCCCCTTATGTTTGGTTGCAGTAAGTGCCACAAGAAGTTTGACATAGAAGATGTCACAGCAAAGTTTGTACGTGTCCATATCCAACAATAACACAGGCACATTCTCAGAAGAGGGAATCACTGGATGATGATATCACAAGTTGAATCCATGACTGGGGTTTTCTCTTCCCTGGTGAAGGCTTATTGTAACATTACCATCATTGAGATCATTTAAAGAAGGCACTCACTGAAATAGTTTAGTTGCTGGACGGCTGCAATCTGAATATATGAGGATACCCTGGAGTACTGTCTATACCAAATTAAAGGTGTTAGCAGGTCAATTCTGAGCATGGTGTGCATGAAGAATGCCTGTATCTAATTCAGTACCATTACATTCAGGGTGAAAAGTGTAAAGCAAATGATTCTTGTGACAGTTCTGCAACCGATACCAATCAAGAAGCAAAGCATGGGGGCGGGGGGGGATTCTCTGGTCTCCCCACCGTGTGTTTCTTGGAGGTGGGAGGCAGCACACTGCTTGCTGGAATCTTCTGTTCCAGCCGCTGTCAATGGGATTTCCCATTGATTCCACTCCACACTGCCAGGAAGCCCATGCCGGTGTTGCACCATTAGCAGGACCGGAAGAGCCCGCCGGCATGAACGCCCAGAGATTTCCTGCCATAATCTGTGCTCAGAGTATTAGCAACCAGCAACATTATGAAGTCAATAATGCAGTGGGGAAAGCCTTATTGGAGTAAAAGTTTTATATGATTCAAACACAGGACACACTGCAAAAACTCAAGCTTTATTTCTGATCAGCATGCATTGAATACCAACAGAGTGAAACACCCAGGAAGGAGTCTGATGATGCACTGTCTCATGAAACAGATTACTGTGTAAAGTTAAAGCACATGGGATTGCAGGGAGCGTTTTGAGAAGGATAAAAAAACTGGTTAGCAGACAAGAAGCAAAGAGTTGGAATAAATGGGCCTCTTTTGATTGGCAGGCAGTGACTAATGGGGTACTGCAGGAATCTGTTCTAGCTGTGCTGTGATAACTGTGATCACTAATAAGTGTGAGTTCGTCCATTTTGGCAGAAAAAATAGAAAGGCAAATTATTACCGAAACGGAAAGCAGATTCAAAATGCATCGGGGCAGAGGGATCTGAGTGTCTATGTTCATGATTCGCAGAAAGTCAGTATGCAGGTGCAGCACGGAATAAAAAAAGGCAAATGTGATGTTAGCATTTATTGCAAAGGGACTGGAGTATGAAGGAAATAACGAAGGAAATAAAGGAGAGTATTAAAATAAAAACAGCTGCGTACAGAGTGGCCAAAAATAGTGGAGAAACAAGTGATTGGGAAAAATTTAAGAAACAACAAAGAGAGACTAAGAAAGCGATAAAGAAAGGAAGGATAGACTATGAAGCTAGGCTAGCAATTAATATAAAAAATGATAGTAAAAGTTTTTATAAATATATAAAAAGGAATAGAGTGGCTAGAGTGAATGTTGGACCCTTGGAGGACGAGAGGGGGGAGTTAATAGTGGGAAATGAGGATATGGCTGAGTCTTTAAATAAGTTTTTTGTGTCGGTCTTCACGGTGGAGGACACAAATAGTTTGCCAAATATTAACGATAGAGGGTTGGCAGCAGGAGAAATACTTAATACGATTAATGTTACCAGAGAGGCAGTGCTGGGTAGACTAATGGGACTGAAGGTGGACAAGTCCCCGGGTCCGGATGGAATGCATCCCAGGGTAGTGAAAGAAATGTCAGAGGTAATAGTGGATGCGTTAGTGATTATTTATCAAAACTCGTTGCATTCTGGGGTAGTGCCGGTTGATTGGAAAACGGCTAATGTTACGCCGCTGTTTAAAAAAGGAAGGAGACAAAAGGCGGGTAACTATAGGCTGGTCAGCTTAACGTCTGTAGTAGGGAAAATGCTGGAATCCATTATTAAAGAGGAGATAGCAGGGCATCTGGATAGAAATGGTTCGATCAATCAGACGCAGCATGGATTCATGAGGGGAAAGTCATGCTTGACGAACATGTTGGATTTTTATGAAGATGTGACTAGAGCGGTTGATGGAGGAGAACCGGTGGATGCGGTGTTTTTGGATTTCCAAAAGGCGTTTGATAAGGTGCCCCATAAAAGGCTGCTGAAGAAGATTCGGGCACACGGAGTTGGGGGTAGTGTGTTAAAGTGGATTGGGGACTGGCTATCCGACAGGAAGCAAAGAGTCGGAATAAATGGGTGTTTTTCCGGTTGGAGGAAGGTCACTAGTGGCGTGCCGCAGGGATCGGTACTCGGGCCGCAACTGTTTACCATTTATATAGATGATCTGGAGGAGGGGACGGAGTGTAGGGTAACGAAGTTTGCAGACGACACAAAGATAAGTGGAAAAGTGAATCGTGTGGAGGACGGAGAAGATCTGCAGAGAGATTTGGACAGGCTGAGTGAGTGGGCGAGGATATGGCAAATGGAGTATAACGTTGATAAATGCGAGGTTATACACTTTGGAGGAAATAATAACAAATGGGATTACTATCTCAATGGAAACAAATTAAAACATGCTACCGTGCAAAGGGACCTGGGGGTCCTTGTGCATGAGACGCAAAAGCCCAGTCTGCAGGTACAACAGGTGATCAAGAAGGCAAATGGGATGTTGGCCTATATTGCGAAGGGCATAGAATATAAAAGCAGGGATGTCTTGATGCACCTGTACAGGGCATTGGTGAGGCCGCAGCTGGAATACTGTGTGCAGTATTGGTCCCCTTATATGAGGAAGGATATATTGGCATTGGAGGGAGTGCAGAGAAGGTTCACCAGGTTGATACCGGAGATGAGGGGTTTGGATTATGAGGAGAGGCTGAGGAGATTAGGTTTGTACTCGTTGGAGTTTAGAAGGATGAGGGGGGATCTTATGGAGACTTATAAGATAATGCGGGGGCTGGATAGGGTGGAGGCGGAGAGATTCTTTCCACTTAGTAAGGAAGTTAAAACTAGAGGACACAGCCTCAAAATAAAGGGGGGTCGGTTTAAGACAGAGTTGAGGAGGAACTTCTTCTCCCAGAGGGTGGTGAATCTCTGGAATTCTCTGCCCACTGAGGTGGTGGAGGCTACCTCGCTGAATATGTTTAAAGTGCGGATGGATGGATTCCTGATCGGTAAGGGAATTAAGGGTTATGGGGATCAGGCGGGTAAGTGGTACTGATCCACGTCAGATCAGCCATGATCTTATTGAATGGCGGAGCAGGCTCGAGGGGCTAGATGGCCTACTCCTGCTCCTATTTCTTATGTTCTTATGAAAGTAGAGGAGTGTTATTGCAATTGCATAGCTTGTTGGTGAGACCGCATCTGGAGTATTGTGTCCAGTTTTAGTCTCCTTATTTGAGGAAGGATGTTGTGGCATTGGAGGCAGTTCGGAGGAGGTTCCCCAGATTGATTCCGGGGATGAAAGGTTTGACGTATGAGGAGAGATTGAACAGTTTGGGCTGATACTCGCTGGAGTTTAGAAGGATGAGAGGGGATCTGATCGAGGTATATAAAATTTTAAAAGGGATTGAAAAGGTTAATGTCGACCAAATGTTTCCTCTTATGGGGCAATCTCGAAGAAGAGGTCACAGGTATAGGTTGAGAGGCAGTAGATTTAAAACTGAGATGAGGAAGAACTACTTCTCGCAGAGGGTAGTGAATTTATGGAACTCACTGCCCCATAGCGTGGTGGAAACCAAAGCCAATTGTTGAATGGTTTCAAGAAGGAGATAGATATATTTCTAATAAAAAGGGATAAGGAGATATAGGGACCAGGTGGAGGGTGGGTCTGAGACCAGGGAGAGATTAGCCATGATCTGATTGAATGGCGGAGCAGGTTAAAAGAGCTGAATTTGCCTACTTCTACTCCTAATTCCTATGTTCCTATGACCCCATCTGTTCAAATTATATATTAACGATTTGGATGAGGGAACTGAATGTATTATCTCCAAATTTGAAGATGATACAGAGTTGGGTGGGAAGATGAGCTGAGGAGGATGCAGAGATACTTCAGCGTGATTTAGATGGGCTGATTGAGTGGGAATATGCCTGGCAGATGCAGTATAAAATGTGAGGTTATTAGCTTTGGTGGCAAAAATAGGAAGGCAGATTATTATTTGAATGGGTGCAAATTGAGAGAGACCTTGGTATCCTTGTGCATCAGTCACTGAAAGTAAATGCGCAGGTACAGCAGGCAGTTTAGAAGGCAAATGGTATGTTGGCCTTCATAGCAAGAGGATTTGAGTATAGGCATAGGAATGTTTTGTGCAATTGTATAGGGCATTGGTGAGGCCACACCTGGAGTATTTTGTGCAGTTTTGGTGTCCTTATCTGAGGAAGGATGTCCTTGCAATGGAGGGAGCACAGCGAAGGTTTACCAGGCTGATTCCTGAGATGACAGAACTGTCATATGAGGAGAGACTATGTCGGTGAGGATTATATTCACTGGAGCTTAGAAGAGTGGGAGGGGATCTCGTAGAAGAAAATTACATCTCATGGAAAATTACAAAATTCTAACAGAGCTTGACAGGGTAGATTCAGAAAGAATGTTCCCAATGGTGGGGGAGTCTAGAACTAGGGGTCATAATTTGATAATATGGGGTAAACCTTTTAGGACTGAGGTGAAGAGAAATGTCTTCACCCAGAGGGTGGTGAATGTGTGGAATTCACTGCCACCGAAAGTTGTTGAGGCCAAAATGCTGTGTGATTTCAAAAATAAAGTAGTACTATCTCCTGGGGCTAAAGGAATCAAGGGATATGGGAGAAGGCACGATCAGTGTACTGAATTTGATCATCCATTATCAAAATGAATGGCGCTTCAGGCTCGAAGGGCCGAATGGCCTACTCCTGCTTCTAGTTTCTGTGCATCCCTTTCCCTGAATCAGGATCCCGGGATTCAAGTCCCACTGCAGGACGTAATGGCCAAATAGACTGGCACGGCGGCACAGTGGTTAGCACTGCTGCCTCACAGTGCCAGGGACCTGGGTTCAATTCCCGGCTTGGATGACTGTCTGTGTAGAGCTTGCACATTCTCCCTGTGTCTGCGTGGGTTTCTGAACAGGTGCCGGAGTGTGGCAACTAGAGGATTTTCACAGTAACTGCATTATGAATTTAAAGCTACTTGTGACTTATAAATAAACTTTACTTTAGATTGATTGTTGACTTGCAAATCCTGGTAAAAATGGGAGTCTCCTGCTCAGCCATGCTTGAAGCAGTGTGGTGTCCCTCAAGCCATAGCTTCAGGCTAGCGACCTGTTTCAGGAAAAACAAGGTGCAGAAACAGACATTAGCACATGTTTTATCTGTCTCGTACACGAAAGAAGAACCACCCTGAAAAAAGTTTATTTACTGTGTTCAGAATTGCAACATGCACTGAAACATGCAAAATAATGTTCCTTGAATTCATTTTTAGGAGCTTCATTCCATTTCTCCTTTCATAATTTTCATCTGCCAACTTTCTAATTGGCTTGACCAGTTCCAATGCAAAGAGCCTATATTGTGGTTTCAGTGAGTCCAGATACAGATGAAGAAGATACTGATCTCTTGTATTGTGACTTGGCACTTTGTTTAATGATTCCTTTTGTAACCAAGAGTTTGAGCAAGTTGTTCCTGAATTTCACCCCAATGAATGCGTATAGGATCGGGTTGATGCAGCTGTGTAGGAATCCCAAGCTTTGGGTTCCAATTAGAGCTCTGTCAATATGATTTCGCCTGTCACAAGTGTCAGCAATGAATTTGCTCCTCATCAGTGTGTCGATGAACACAGTAATATTGTTTGGGAGCCAACAAATGAGAAAAGCCAGCACCACTGCTATGATCACCTTCATGGCTTTCTGCTTCTGGAATCCCTTCGTCTGACACAGTTTCCAGATTGTCGCACTGTAGCAGAAGATCATGACAGCCAGCGGGATGAGGAACCCAATAAAGTGCCGCAAAAACCTGGTGGTTACTCTCCATGTTTCAGCCGATTCACCATCAAGTTTCTCATAACAGATCATTCTGCTGATACCAGGTGGAGTATATTCACCCTTGTACAGAATAGGCAAAGACAGAACAATAGCCAGCACCCAAACAGCAGCACAAACCAGGTTGATGAGAAATGGTCTCTTCTGTTTGAGAGTCTGTGTAGAGTAGACAATGGACAAATAGCGATCGACACTGATACAAGCCAGTAGCAGAATCCCACTGTAAAAGTTAACTTCCTGTAACAAGCTGATGATCTTACACATGGCATCACCAAACACCCAGCCAGATATTGCATCCACTGCCCAAAAAGGCAAAGTCACGGCAAAAAGCAGATCGGCCACTGCCAGATGAAGCAGGTAGATATCTGTGGATGATATTGTGCGTCGACTGTAAAGTATGACAACCATTACTGCCATGTTCCCTGTCACAGCGAGGATACAAACCAGGCTATAGACAACAGCAATTGTCGTGTTGATTGAATGACTATTACCTACTTGTATACAAGGGGATGCCTCAATATCATAACCGTAGTCAGTATAATTGGTAGAATTGTCAAACATATCAACAAAGTCTTCCATCTGAAAGAAACAATAAGTAAATCAGGTTATGAACATTAAGTTAAAATGCAGATTTGTACTGTTACACTAAACATATTTACTGAATTTTAAGGACACCTTTACAATAAGAACTTACAATCATACAGCGTCTAACATAAAGGAACATTCCATTTTACTTAAGAGAAGCATTCTTAGAGAAAGACAAAGAATTAGGAGGAATGGCCAAAAGCCTGATCAAAAGAATCGGTTTTAGGAGTATCTTAAAGGAAAAGAAAGATGAAAAAGTGGAAAGGTTTAGGGAGAAAATTCTAGAACCAACATACTTGAAAACTGAAGGCAAAAGAGTCAATGATGGGACAAATGAAATGTGGAATAAGTAAGAACACAGAGTTCTCAGAGAGTTGTTAGGTTGTAGGAGGTTACAGGGATAGAGTGAGATGGGTCTTGAAAGGGTTTAGACATGGTAAGGAGAATTTTAAATTGGAGACACTTGGGGACCAAGCACTATCAATGAACGCAGAGGGAATGGCTGGGCAGCATAGAGTCATAGAGGTTTGCAGCATGGAAACAGGCCAACTTGTCCATGCTGCCCATTTTTTTAAACCACCAAGCTAGTCCCAATTGCCCGCATTTGGCCCATATCCTTGTATACCCATCTTACCCATGTAACTGTCTAACAGCTTTCTAAAAGATAAGATTGTACCCGCCTCTACTACTACCTCTGGCAGCTTGTTCCAGATACTCACCACCCTCGGTGAAAAATTGCCCCTCTGGACTCTTTTGTATCTCTCCCCTCTCACCTTAAACCTATGCCCTCTAGTTTTAGACACCCCTACCTTTGGGAAAAGATGTTGACTATCTAAATGATCTGTGCCCCTCATTATTTTATAGACCTCTATAAGATCACCCCTAAGCCTCCTATGTTCCAGGGAAAAACGTTCCAGTCTATCCAGTCTCTCCTTATAACTCAAACCATCAAGTCCCGGTAGCGTCCTAGTAAATCCTTTCTGCACTCTTTCTAGTTTAATAATATCCTTTCTATAATAGGGTGACCAGAATTGTACAAGCATGCCGAATGCCTGCTTCACCACTCTGTCCACTTGTAACTCCACTTACAAGGAGCTATGAACCTGTATCCCTAGATGTCTTTGTTCTATAACTTTCCCCAACACCCTACCATTAACTGAGTAAGTCCTGCTCTGGTTCAATCGACCAAAATGCATCACCTCGCATTTATCTAAATTAAACTCCATCTGCCATTTGTCAGCCCGCTGGCCCAATTGATGATACAGGATCTGATACAGACTGCAGAGCTTTGGAAGGGCTAAAATTTCTGGAAGGCAGTGGGTGAGGGACCAGCCAGGAGAACAGTGGGCCGGATGTAGTGAAAAAGGCAGGTTGAGAGTTTCAACAGCAGATAAGCTGAGGGAGGGGCATATACAGGTGATGCTCCCTCTGAAGGTATAGTCTTGAGGCTGAATAATACACTCCATGATTGGGAGTATTTCCCACTTTGCAGAGCATATTGTGCGCTGTGATGATCTCAGGCACTGTTTATAATGTCAACTTGCCAGTTTGTGATAATACCCATCTGTGGGAGGTTAGAAAGACCAGGCAGACTGTGAGCAGGATAACACAGCCTACTGCACACCATTGCATCAAGGTGTTCACACATGCAATGTTCCACAGGACCAGCAATTATATTGCCTTCAGGCAGGATGACCAAATCCAGATTGAGGGAATCACATCTGGAGGAAACCCATGCAGACGTGGGGAGAACATGCAAACCTCACACAGACAGGCACCCAAGGCGTTGTGAGGCAGCAGTGCTAACCACTTTGTGACCTTGCTGCCCCGAACCTGAGGATTTTCTGCCATTACTCGTTTCCCTAGGGTGCAAGGGGCTATCAACTGCACACACATATAGCATTAAGGTTCCTGCAGGATGACTTTACAAATTCATAAATGGAAAGGGATTCCAATCAACATGCAGCTGGTATGCCAGATAGCCGGGCATTCACGACCCATATATTCTTAGAAATTCCCAAATTCAAGAACCTTTCACTTGCCTGAATGTGTTAGAGAGATGATTTCTAAGCAGTAAGGGCTGTTATATCAAAAGTTGGCTCATAGAACAAAGAACAAAAAACAGTACAGCACAGGAAACAGGTCCTTCGGCCCTCCAAGCCTGTGCCGCTCCTTGGTCCAGCTAGACCAATCGTTTGTATCCCTCCATTCCCAGCCTGTGTGGGTTCCAAGATCTGGGGAAGAGAGCCA
The DNA here is from genome assembly GCF_964213995.1 of Mustelus asterias. Taxonomy (NCBI): domain Eukaryota; kingdom Metazoa; phylum Chordata; class Chondrichthyes; order Carcharhiniformes; family Triakidae; genus Mustelus; species Mustelus asterias. Next base: position 3,320,619 of record NC_135814.1, read on the forward strand.
TGACAAGGGCCAGAGTGGAGCAGACCATTGGACTCCTCAGGATGCGCTTCTGATGGGCAGATTTGGAGGTGCAGTGCAGTACTCCTCACATATGTCCCTGATGGTCATGGTCTGCTGTATTCTCCACAACATTCTCATACAAAGAGGCGATTCCCTGGAGGATGAAGGCATGCCAGAATGGCAAGGATGAAGTGAAGGATGACAACAGTGCTACTGCGAATGGCCCAGGCTGTGATCGAGGGGATTGCCATGATACCAGGAATTACACCAGAGGTTTCTGTAGTGCATCTAGCCACAGTAACATAGTGGTTTAGTGAAATATTTTCCCTTCTTCCTGTTAGAAGCCCTTAGATCCAAATCTTCCCCATCAACCCACACCCTCTTGCCCACTCTCAACATTTTGTTTTCTGCCTTAACCATCAGACACAGGTCACACAGCCAAAACTATCAATGAGAACATGAGAATGAGAAATGTGTGTTTTGTACTTATTCACAAGCCTACCAATACAATTAAAGAAAAAATGCCACCCATGTTCTCCTATTCATGACTAATGCAGATACTTACAACTACGTTTCCTAGTACTCCAGTGCAGTAATTCCCCCCTCCCTTGCTGCTCTGCCCCTCGATAGTCAGCAAACAGTCTATGGAGGAAACTTGGTGCTCCAAAAAGTGGATGATCACAGTACTCATGGCCTGGAAGGATACCTCCACAATCCAGGCCAGAGCACACAACCCCTCTGGATACATGCCAAATCTTCATAGATCACGTGCTGACCATCCAACATCTACTGCCTTATAGACGACTCCAGATGCTCATTATCCAACTTGGAGTCAGTCTTTGGATCACCTTAGATATGCTTCAGACTGCCTGAGGCCAACCACATTCTCTGGCAGCTACACGTACGAATGTGGAGTGCCCTCATGAATGTGTGCATGATCCCTGACTGATACACTGATGCCTGCTGAAGTGCCAGCATTTGCAATGGTGCCGATTGCAAAGATGTGACACTGCACCCTCCAAGATTTCCTCAGAGGAGGAGGAGGAAAGTTGCTGCATAGCTTCTGCTGCTATCTACGGAGAGGCTTCTCCTGTAACAGAGAGAGATCAGTAAGGAGGTAATTAGGTACCAGATAATTTAATGTGTCATCCCTATCATATGAATGCACAATGACACGGTCTAGAACAATTGTGCCCTTATAAAAACATGCAACCTTTGATGAGGAGCTAATCTCGAATACATACTGCATTTGTTGGCAAGACCTAAATATTGCTCATACTGATGCCATATTCACCCTGCTGACCTCATGAGGCTGTTGAACATTTTGAGCACTGGGACCAGGTCATCCTCCCATGCCAACACAGTTAACGCCAGCGGCCACCTCCTGTTGGTCATGCAGCATGAGTTTCCATGGGCTACCTCCTCTCCCCAGCACTTGAAATGAGATGATCATAACAATCCTCATGCAGGAAGGCATCAAGGGCAACTCACTCAAACTTTGGAGCTTCTCTCTCCAAGCTCAAATGGCACAGACATATATGCATTGAAATATGTCATTAATGTATCCCTTCTTAATGTCTAAAATTGCTGATTTATGAAAACTTTGCCACCTGCAAAGGTTGAGATAGTTGGAAGACAGTGGGTGGAATTTTCTGACCGCACTCACCTCGAAACTGAAGCCTCTGAGACCGGACATCCCCGCACTTCAGCACACATCAGGCAGGATGACAGTCTGTAACCTGTCCTTGATGCTAGTTGGTGGAAATTAACATATTATTGAGCATGAGACCATGGTGAGCATGAAAGTCAGGAGCAGGATTTTTCGCTTTCTGGGCAAGCGCAGCTGGAAAATCCTGCTCGAGGTCAACAAACATTTCCACGGTCTGCCCCTCATCCAATATGATTCCCGTGGCGGGCGGAACGGGTAAATTCACCCCATGGGTGTGGAACCTGCTGTTGGCGCAGGGCCATTTTGTTCAGCCTTTATTGTGGGAATTCTTATGGAAGCATAAATAAATTAAATTAAATCATTTTTTACAGTATGGAGAAATTCCCTGTGCAACTTTCAAGTTATTAGTATTTGCTACAACCAGCCCCAGGTCGGGTTCCCCAAAAGCTGTTGATCTGGGTGAGACCTCTTAATCTGTTACTTTCTGGCTGGAAATCCCTTCTTTATTGTTTCAAACCCAGGTGAGGCGGAATAACTGGCTCTGTGTCTTCATTCAACCCATCCTCTGTTACAGTGTTTTCTTCCCCTTGGTTACCCTTTCCAGACCCAGTAGTTATGTTTAAGAAGGAGCCAACTCAACCAGGCTCTCTTGAGTTAAGATAAGAGTAAATTGATTAATTACCAAAAGGATAAAGGGAAATGGTAAAACACATTCATCTACACTCATCCAAATTAGAAATAAATATAATTAAAAAGTGATACGGAACAGTCCTTGAGTTGTGAAGCATGGATGATGATGCATCGTGGTCATGACTAATGGATTTTGGCTGGTGAATAGTTAATTCTTCAGTTCAGGTGTCCTGTGGTTCGACAGAGATATTTCAGTTATGTTTCCTGCTGCAATCCTATGCAGGCCCTGCCCTAGTCACTGTAGTACCTTCAGTGTGTGTTCCTGAGCACAAACACCCAGACCAATCTACAGGCAGACAAAGAATGAGAGACTGAATCACAGAATGGCCACATGGCAGGCAGGCAGCCTATCTTTTAACCTCCAGATATGTATTCCAAAGGGGGCTGGTGTGTACTCATCTGTCTAGGTCAGACCCTTCGTCGTCCAGTACTTCCCCGGAGCGGAGAAGCTACAACATCTTCTCCAGAGCCTTCAACATGTCATTGACGAAGACGAACATCTCGTCAAGGCCAGCCCCACACCCCCACTTCTTGCCTTCAAACAACCGCACAATCTCAAACAGACCACTGTCTGCAGCAAACTACCCAGCCTTCAGGAGAACAGTGACCACGACACCACACAACCCTGCCACAGCAACCTCTGCAAGACGTGTCGGATCATCGACACAAATTCTATCATCTCACGTGAGAACACCATCCACCAGGTACACGGTATATACACTTGTAATTCGGCCAACATTGTCTACCTGATACGCTGCAGGAAAGGATGTCCCGAGGCATGGTACATTGGGGAGACCATGCAGACGCTATGACAATGGATGAATGAACACCGCTCGACAATCACCAGGCAGGAGTGTTCTCTTCCTGTTGGGGAACACTTCAGCGGTCACGGGCATTCGGCCTCTGATCTTCGGGTAAGCGTTCTCCAAAGCGGCCTTCACGACACACGACAGCGTAGAGTCGCTGAGCAGAGACTGATAGCCAGGTACCGCACACCTGAGGACGGCCTCAACCGGGATCTTGGGTTCATGTCACACTATCTGTAACCCCCATGACTTGCCTGGGCTTGCAAAATCTCACTAACTGTCCTGGCTGGAGACGATACACATCTCTTTAACCTGTGCTTAACCCTCTCTCCACTCACATTATCTGTACCTTTAAGACTTGATTACCTGTAAAGACTCGCATTCCAACCATTATTTTGTAAATTGAGTTTGTGTCTTTATATGCCCTGTTTGTGAACAGAACTCCCACTTACCTGACGAAGGAGCAGCAAGCGCTCTGAAAGCTAGTGGCTTTTGCTACCAAATAAACCTGTTGGACTTTAACCTGGTGTTGTGAGACTTCTTACTCGGTCATTGTAGCCAGGGACCTTGAGATGAGATAGTCATTATTGTCCCTTTGTCGTCCAGAGATGGTAATCAGTCTTGGAATATTTTTACAAGTACCTTGAATTGTTTGGATGCACAGGAAGGTGTTCCATGGAGACCACCTACAGCAGCCAATCCTGTCAGTGGTTAATGGTGCATTCTCAGCCATCTTTGGTGTCTCGTGTCCACTTTTCCAAATATACAGCTCTGATCCTTTTAAGTCTAATATTTCCATGTATGATTCCAAGTTTTTTCTCCATCGTCATAACATATATGTCATCCAAAGGAAGGATGCTGACTTTACTTTGTAATTTTGATGCAAGAAACTTGTTTCATCATGCAGGCAAGCTTTCTGGTCATCTTGCTTTTCTCCACTCCTTCTGGGGTACAATTCAATGGGCACTGACCACCCTCCAGTACCTTGCTTTGGTTGCCATGATTCATAAATGAGTTTTCACAAAGAATTTTAGCAGTAAATCAGGCACTGCTAAGTATGACAACTGAGAGCACACTTATCATCTGAACAATAGCCTACAGGGAGGTGTCTGGCTCACGCTAAAGTATTGTTTCTTCATTTAGACGTTAATGCAGAATACGTTACATCATGGTTGGCCTTCCTGTTCAAATTGAGCATGATTGTGAGAATGAAGAGAAGCCACGGAGTGGGGCAAGATGGAGGAGAAGGAAGTGGACTCTCAGCAGGAGATCATCTTGACTGAGAATCTTTATGGAACAATTCTCCTCCCTCAACTTCAGCATTAACCAATCCTTGCGACATCTTGGTTTCAGTAAAGCGGTTATGACTATATTTTCCGATTGTGGCAGCCACAAATACAGCCTCTGAGAAGCACATGGACTACATTGCCTGTGGTTGTCAATGTGATTGTGGCTCTTAGCTTTTATGCATCTGGCTCCTTGTAGGCTGCTACTGGAGATATGAGCACCATTTTGCAACATATTGCTTTACTAAGATCATCTATACAAAGAGAGACAGTTCCATCTCATTCTGCCTTGCCAGAAACAAGCAGGCAGAGCAAATTCAAGATAAAAGCAAATTACTGCAGATGCTGGAATCTGAAACAAAATCTGACATTTGATGAAGGGTCATCCAGACTCTAAACTTTAACTCTGTTCTCTCTCCACAGATGCTGTCAAACCTGCTGAGATTTTCCAGCATTTTCTGTCTTTGTTGGAGCAAGTTCAAGGATTTGCATGGACTGCAGAATGCCAATGACTGCATGCAAGCTGCCTTCCACGTAGAACACCTGAACTTGGTAACTATTGAGGGATGAGAAATGAGAGGGATTTCACTCCCTCCATGTGCAACAGTTATGTGACCATGGGTAACCTTCAGACAGATGAGTACTCATTAACCTTGTAGCTGTCACAATTCCATCATTCTGTGGCAGTCCTCTGTGCCACTGCATTTGACGTGCGCAAGTCTAAGGTTGGCTACTGGGTGACAGTATTATCCACTGATGACATGGCTCATGACTCCAGTCTCAAACCCAGATACACATGTGCACAGGAGGCCAACATGAGAGAGATTATCACAAGGAACATCATAAAGCATACCACTGGCATTCTTGAACATTGTCAGCCTGAATCACTTTGAAGGAGCCCAGCAGTACTCAGTTGAATGGATATCGAGATTTGTATGCAGCATAATGCACACCCGGGCCTTTATAGAGGGATAATCTTTGTGGCCATCTATCAGGTGAGAAACTGAGGAGCAAGAACCTGAGGAAAAGATGAAGCAGAAGGGAGGTACAATGTAGTAACTCCTTTCAGCCTGGATTACACAATGAGTTAATTAATGGTACTTGTGTAACTCAGATGTTACCCACCACCTATTAGCCCAAACCTGAATGTTGTCCAGGTCCTGGTGTGGGTAATATATCATTCCCCAGTTATTCTATTTAATGATAAAAACTGATAAAAAACAGATTTACCTAACTCAGAAACAAAATTCTACAGTTGTTATTTATGTTGAAAACAGTAATAAACCACGAAACATTGCACAAATTCTATCTTTGATAAAGATTTCAGAACACTATCTGGATGAGGAATGCATATTTGTATTGAATGCCCAAAGCCCTGCCATTCTATTTACCAACTTCAATCATTTTGCTTTGGTTCTCTTATTATTTTTGTTAATTCAGTCCATAAATTTCATGACATTCTGAATAGAGTAACAAGAGGGCAGCAGATAAATGAATGTCAACGTTTGCCAATATTCACAGAAACAATCTTTCATATAGTATATGAAAGCAACTGAAGTGATCAATTCAGCTGAACAGCAGAATAAAATCTACATACCATATCAAAGTCCATTCTAGTTTTGCTGGCTGTCTTTAAGTTGATTAAATCATTTTCTTCACCAGTGTGGAAGACATTAAAACAGGAGGGCAACTTGATGGTTTCTGAAATGATTAGTGGCATGAACACAGCTTTGTACCTTAGAAAAATGAGAAGAAGATCCAGTGTATCCTGTCATAAAGAACTGGGTGTGCAGTTAGTGGAAAGAGTGTTGTAATTCATTACATCATTTAAAGTGCCAATGAGCAGTGACTCAACACCTTATTAGCAAACACCCATAGATTGTTGTAGTTCACTGGGAACATGTTACATGATGTGGAGATGCCGGCGTTGGACTGGGGTAAACACAGTAAGAAGTTTAACAACACCAGGTTAAAGTCCAACAGGTTTATTTGGTAGCAAAAGCCACACAAGCTTTCGAGGCTCTGAGCCCCTTCTTCAGGTGAGTGGGAATTCTGTTCACAAACAGAACTTATAAGACACAGACTCAATTTACATGAATAATGGTTGGAATGCGAATACTTACAACTAATCCAGTCTTTAAGAAACAAAACAATGGGAGTGGGGAGAGCATCAAGACAGGCTAAAAAGATGTGTATTGTCTCCAGACAAGACAGCCGGTGAAACTCTGCAGGTCCACGCAACTGTGGGAGTTACAAATAGTGTGACATAAATTCTGATTCTAGGATCGCATGATAAAGACTCAGGAGGAAAAAAGCAGAAATATTTATGTGAAATAGTGTGACATAAACCCAATATCCCGGTTGAGGCCGTCCTTGTGTGTGCGGAACCTGGCTATCAGTTTCTGCTCCGCGACTCTGCGCTGTCGTGTGTCGCGAAGGCCGCCTTGGAGAACGCTTACCCGAATATCAGAGGCCGAATGCCCGTGACCGCTGAAGTGCTCCCCAACAGGAAGAGAACAGTCTTGCCTGGTGATTGTCGAGCGGTGTTCATTCATCCGTTGTCGCAGCGTCTGCATAGTTTCCCCAATGTACCATGCCTCGGGACATCCTTTCTTGCAGCGTATCAGGTAGACAACGTTGGCCGAGTTGCAAGAGTATGTACCGTGTACCTGGTGGATGGTGTTCTCACGTGAGATGATGGCATCTGTGTCGATGATCCGGCACGTCTTGCAGAGGTTGCTGTGGCAGGGTTGTGTGGTGTCTTGGTCACTGTTCTCCTGAAGGCTGGGTAGTTTGCTGCGGACAATGGTCTGTTTGAGGTTGTGCGGTTGTTTGAAGGCAAGAAGTGGGGGTGTGGGGATGGCCTTGGCGAGATGTTCGTCTTCATCAATGACATGTTGAAGGCTCCGGAGGAGATGCCGTAGCTTCTCCGCTCCGGGGAAGTACTGGACAACGAAGGGTACTCTGTCCACTGTGTCCCGTGTTTGTCTTCTGAGGAGGTCGGTGCGGTTTTTCGCTGTGGCGCGTTGGAACTGTTGATCAATGAGTCTAGCGCCATATCCTGTTCTTATGAGGGCATCTTTCAGCGTCTGGAGGTGTCTGTTGCGATCCTCCTCATCCGAGCAGATCCTGTGTATACGGAGGGCTTGTCCGTAGGGGATGGCTTCTTTAACGTGTTTAGGGTGGAAGCTGGAGAAGTGGAGCATCGTGAGGTTATCCGTGGGCTTGCGGTACAGTGAGGTGCTGAGGTGACCGTCCTTAATGGAGATGCGCGTGTCCAAGAATGCAACCGATTCCGGAGAGTAGTCTATGGTGAGCCTGATGGTGGGATGGAACTTGTTGATGTCATCATAGAGTTGTTTCAGTGATTGTTCACCATGAGTCCAAAGGAAGAAAATGTCATCGATGTATCTAGTGTATAGCACCGGTTGAAGGTCCCGTGCGGTGAAGAAGTCTTGTTCGAACCTGTGCATGAAGATGTTGGCATATTGAGGTGCAAATTTGGTCCCCATGGCTGTTCCGTGTGTCTGGATGAAGAACTGGTTGTTGAAGGTGAAGATATTGTGGTCCAGGATGAAGCGGATGAGATGTAAAATTGCATCTGGAAACTGGCAGTTGTTGGCGCTGAGCACTGAGGCCGTTGCAGCAATGCCATCGTCGTGGGGGATGCTGGTGTAGAGTGCTGAGACATCCATTGTGACGAGGAGTGCTCCTGGTTCAACTGCTCCATGTGTGTTGAGTTTCTGTAGGAAGTCCGTCGTGTCGCGACAAAAGCTGGGGGTTCTTTGTACAATGGGTTTCAGGATGCCCTCGACATAGCCGGAGAGGTTCTCGCACAGGGTCCCATTGCCCGATACGATGGGACGGCCGGGTGTGTTTGCCTTGTGTATCTTCGGGAGGCAGTAGAGATCTCCAACGCGGGGAGTACGTGGGATGAGAGCACGGAGGGTGTTCTGAAGGTCCGGATCAAAGGTCTTGATCAGAGTGTTGAGTTGACGGGTGTGTTCTTTGGTCGGATCTGCAGGTAACTGTCTGTAGTGTTCCTCGTTGTTGAGTTGTCGGTACACTTCTTTGCAGTAATCCGTTCTGTTCAGTATGACGATGGCCCCTCCTTTGTCTGCTGGTTTGATGACAATGTTGCGGTTGGTCTTGAGAGCGTGGATGGAGTTACGTTGTGCTTGGGTGATGTTCGGGGCTGTCTTGTGAGTGCGGCTGATGAATTTGGTGTTGACGCACCTCCTGACGGCTTGGGCATACATGTCAAGTCGAGGGCAGCGGCCTTCCGGAGGAGTCCAATTCGACTCTTTCCTCTTCGGATGCACTGCGGATCTCTCTGTCGGCTGTTCCAGTTCATTGGCTGTCTCATTGTGTTCGTTGTTGGCCTCTTGGGGTTTGTGGAAGAACTCCCTCAGCCTCATTCGCCTGATGAATTCCTCTGTGTCTGCTGCGAGACTGATGGGGTCTATTTTGGTGGTGGGGCAAAAATTAAGCCCTCGGCTGAGAACTTCGATTTCATCTGGTTGAAGTGTGTAGTCGGACAAGTTGACAATGGACTTCCCTGCAGTGGGACTGTTTCCTACTGTGGTACCGGGGGAGGCTTGGTTGCTGCTGGTGGTGATGCCGAGTTTCTCAAGTTTCCTGTTCTTGGTGTGCATGTAGATGGTGTAGTTCCTTTGTCTCGTCTGCTTGGCAGAGTTTCGCAGCTGGTCTGCGTCCTGAGCGCAAGTTGAGACAATACACATCTTTTTAGCCTGTCTTGATGCTCTCCCCACTCCCATTGTTTTGTTTCTTAAAGACTGGATTAGTTGTAAGTATTCGCATTCCAACCATTATTCATGTAAATTGAGTCTGTGTCTTATAAGTTCTGTTTGTGAACAGAATTCCCACTCACCTGAAGAAGGGGCTCAGAGCCTCGAAAGCTTGTGTGGCTTTTGCTACCAAATAAACCTGTTGGACTTTAACCTGGTGTTGTTAAACTTAACATGTTACATGTCATAGCTGGGAAGTCAAGATATGATCAGAAATGTCACAACTGGAGGTGTACATCTTAAGAACGTAAGAACTAGGAGCAGGAGTCGGCCATCTGGCCCCTCGAGCCTGCTCCCGCCATTCAATAAGATCATGGCTGATCTTTTTGTGGACTCAGCTCCACTTACCCACCCGCTCACCATAACCCTTAATTCCTTTACTGTTCAAAAATGTATCTATCCTTGCCTTAAAAACATTCAATGAGGTAGCCTCAACTGTTTTACTGGGCAGGGAATTCCACACATTCACAACCCTTTGTGTGAAGAAGTTCCTCCTCAACTCAGTCCTAAATCTTCCCCTTATTTTGAGGCCATGCCCCCTAGTTCTAGTTTCACCTGCCAGTGGAAACAACTTCCCTGCTTATCTTATCTATTCCCTTCATAATCTTATATGTTTCTATAAGATCTCCCCTCATTCTTCTGAATTCTCATGAGTATAGCCCCAGTCTAACATGGATTGACGATTGGCTGTCAGACAGAAGGCAGAGAGTTGGGATAAAAGGTTCTTTCTCAGAATGGCAACCGGTGACAAGTGGTGTCCCGCAGGGTTCAGTGTTGGGGCCACAGCTGTTCTCTTTATATATTAACGATCTAGATGACGGGACTGGGAGCATTCTGGCCAAGTTTGCCGATGATACAAAGATAGGTGGAGGGGCAGGTAGTATTGAGGAGGTGGGGAGGCTGCAGAAAGATTTAGACAGTTTAGGAGAGTGGTCCAAGAAGTGGCTGATGAAATTCAACGTGGGCAAGTGCGAGGTCGTACACTTTGGAAAAAAGAATAGAGGCATGGACTATTTTCTAAACGGTGACAAAATTCATAATGCTAAAGTGCAAAGGGACTTGGGAGTCCTAGTCCAGGATTCTCTAAAGGTAAACTTGCAGGTTGAGTCCGTAATTAAGAAAGCAAATGTAATGTTGTCATTTATCTCAAGAGGCTTGGAATACAAAAGCAGGGATGTACTTCTGAGGCTTTATAAAGCACTGGTTAGGCCCCATTTGGAGTACTGTGAGCAATTTTGGGCCCCACACCTCAGGAAGGACATACTGGCACTGGAGCGGGTCCAGCGGAGATTCACACGGATGATCCCAGGAATGGTAGGCCTGACATACGATGAACGTCTGAGGATCGTGGGATTATATTCATTGGAGTTTAGGAGGTTGAGGGGAGATCTGATAGAAACTTACAAGATTATGAACGGCTTAGATAGGATGGACGTAGGGAAGTTGTTTCCATTAACAGGGGAGACTAGGACGCGGGGGCACAGCCTTAGAATAAAAGGGAGTCACTTTAGAACAGAGATGAGGAGAAATTTCTTCAGCCAGAGAGTGGTGGGTCTGTGGAATTCATTGCCACAGAGGGCTGTGGAGGCCGAGACGTTGAGCGTCTTCAAGACAGAAATTGATAAATTCTTGATTTCTCGAGGAATTAAGGGCTATGGGGAGAGAGCGGGTAAATGGAGTTGAAATCAACCATGATTGAATGGTGGAGTGGACTCGATGGGCCGAATGGCCTTACTTCCGCTCCTATGTCTTATGGTCTTATGGTCTTATAGTCTACTCAGTCTCTCCTCATAAGCCAACCCTCTCAACTCCGGAATCGACCGAGTGAATCTCCTCTGCACCCCCTCCAGTGCCAGATATCCTTTCTCAAGTAAGGAGACCAAAACTGTACACAGTACTCCAGGTGTGGCCTCACCAGCACCTTATACAGCTGCAACATAACCTCCCTGTTTTTAAACTCCATCCCTCTAGCAATGAAGGACAAAATTCCATTTGCCTTCTTAATTACCTGCTGCACCTGCAAACCAACTCCTGGTGATTCTTGCACAAGGACACCCAGGTCCTTCTGCACAGCAGCATGCTGCAATTTTTACCATTTAAATAATAGTCCATTTTGCTGTTATTCCTACCAAAATGGATGACCTCACATTTACCAACATTGTACTCCATCTGCCAGACCCTTGCCCACTCACTTAGACTATCTATATCCGTTTGCAGACTTTCAGCATCCTCTGCACACTTTGCTCTGCCACTCATCTTAGTGTCATCTGCGAATTTTGACACACTACACTTGGTCCCCAACTCCAAATCATCTCTGTAAATCGTAAACAATTGCGGTCCCAACACTAATCCCTGAGGCATACCACTAGTCACTGATTGTTAATCAGAAAAAGACCCATTTACCCCCACTCTTTGCTTTCTGTTAGTTAACCAATCCTCTATCCATGCTAATACATTACCCGTAACACTGTGCACCTTTATCTTATGCAGCAGTCTTCGGTGCGGCACCTTGTCAAATGCCTTGTGGAAATCCAGATACACCACATCTACAGGTTCTCCATTGTCCACTGAACATGTAATGTTCTCAGAGAATTCCACTAAATTAGTCAAACATGACCTTCTCTTCATGAACCCATGCTGCATCTTACCAATGGGACAATCTATATCCAGATGTCTCGCTATTTCTTCCTTGATGATAGATTCAAGCATTTTCCCTACTACAAAAGTTAAGCTAACCGGCCTATAGTTACCCGCCTTTTGTTTACCTCCTTTTTTAAACAATGGCATCACATTTGCTGTTTTCCAATCTGCAGGAACCACCCCAGAATCCAGCAAATTTTGGTAAATTACCACTGGTGCATTTGCTATTTCTCCCGCCATCTCTTTTAGTACCCTGGGATGCATTCCATCAGGACCAGGAGACTTGTCTACCTTTAGCCCCATTAACTTGCCCAACACTACCTCTTTAGTGATGATGATCATTTCTAGGTCCTCACCTGCCATAGCCTTCCTGTCATCAATTTTTGGCATGTTATTTGTGTCTTCCACTGTGAAGACCGACACAAAATACCTGTTCAGTGCCTCAGCCATTTTCTCATTTCCAGTTATTACATCCCCCTTCTCATCCTCTAAAGGACCAATGTTTACTTTACCCACATTTTTGATTTTATATATTTGTAGAAACTTTTGCTATCTGTTTTTATATTCTGAGCTAGTTTACTCTCATAATCCATTTTACTTTTCTTTATAGCTTTTTTCATGGCTTTCTGTTGACCTTTAAAGATTTCCCAATCCTCTAGGTTCCCACTAATCTTTGCCACTTTATATGCATTTTCTTTCAATTTGATATCCTCCTTTATTTCCTTAGATATCCATGGCCGGTTATCTCTTTTTCTACAGTCCTTTATCACTGGTATATACTTCTGCTGAGCACTGTGAAAGATCACTTTGAAAGTCCTCCACTGTTCCTCAATTGTCCCACCATAACGTTTTTGCTCCCAGTCTACCTTAGCCAAAACCTCCCTCATCCCTTTGTATCTCCTTTGTTTAAGCACAAGACACTGGTATTGGATTTTACCTTCTCACGCTCCATCTGTATTTTAAATTCAACCATGCTGTGATCGCTTCTTCCGGGAGGATCCCTAACTGCAAGATCATTAATTATTCCTGTCTCATTATACAGGACCAGATCTAGGATAGCTTGCTCCCTCGTAGGTTCCATTACATACTGTTCAAGGAAGCTATCGCGGATACATTCTATGAACTCCTCCTCAAGGCTGCCTTGACCGACCTGGTTTGACCAATTGATATGTAGATTAAAATCCCCCATGATAATTGCTGTGCCATTTTTACATGCATCAGTTATTTCTTTGTTTATTTCTCGCCACACCATGATGTCATTATTTGGTGGCCTATGGACTCCGCCTATCAGTGACTTTTTCTCCTTACTATTTCTAATTTCCACCCAAATGATTCAACCTTTTTTTCCATAGAACCTATATCATCTCTCACTACCGCCCTGATGTCATCCTTAAATATCAGAGCTACATCACCTCCCTTACCTTCCTGTCGGTCCCTCCGAACAGTTTGATTCCCCTGGATATTTAACTCCCAGTCGTGACCATCCTGCAACCATGTCTCTGTAATGGCCACCAAATCATACTCGTTGGCAATGATTTGTGCCGTCAACTCATTTACCTTGTTTTGAGTGCTACGAGCATTCAGATAAAGTGCCCTTATGCTAGTTTTTGTACCTTCTTTTTGAATTCTAACATTTCCATTAATAACATCTCCTGAGTTCTCCTTCCTTTCAACTTTATTCCTGATTTTTGATGTAGTTGGAATGTTCTGCCCACATTTTGTCCTTGCTCCCTCCTTCTCAGACTCCTTACATAGGTTCCCATCCCACTGGCATATTAGTTTAAACCCTCCCCAACCGCTCTAGCAAACAGTCCCCCTAGGACATCAGTCCCAGTCCTGCCCAGGTGTAGCCCATCCAATTTATACAGGTCCCACCTCCCCCAGAACCGGTCCCAATGCCCCAGGAATCTGAAACCCTCCCCCTGACACCATTTCTTCAGCCACGTAGTTATCCGATATATCCTGTCATTTCTACTCTGACTAGCACGTGGCACCGATAGAAATCCTGAGATCATTACCTTTGAGGACCAATTTCTTAACTTTCTTCCTAAGTCCCTGAATTCTGCTGTTAGGACCTCATCCCTTTTTTTTACCTATGTCGTTTGTACCAGCGTGTACTATAACCACTGGCTGTTCACCCTCCCCCTTCAGAATGTCCTGTACCCGCTCCGAGACATCCTTGATCCTAGCATCAGGGAGGCAACATACCATCCTGGAGTCTCGTTTGCGGTTACAGAAACTCCTGTCTATTCCCCTTACAATTGAATCCCCTATAACTATTGCACTGGCACACTTTTTACCCCTCCCCTTTGCAGCAGAATCAACCGTGGTGCAATGAGTTTGGCTGCTGCTGCTTTCCCTAGAGAGATGTGGCGATGCCGGCGTTGGATTAGGGTAAGCACAGTAAGAGGTCTCACAACACCAGGTTAAAGTCCAACAGGTTTAACAAAAAATTAGTTCTCTCAGAATTAAAGATAGCAACTGATCTAGCATCAACTGCCATTTGTAGAAGACAGTACCAAACTTCTATCACCCTTTGTGTGTAGAAGTGCTTCCTAATATCTCTCCAGAATGGTCTGGCCCTAATCTTTAGACTACGTTCCCTAGATTAAAGTTTATTTATTAGTGTCACAAGTAGGCTTACATTAACACTGCAATGAAGTTACCTTAGTCGCCACACTCCAGCATCTGTTCGGGTACACTGAGGGAGAATTTAGCGTGGCCAATGCACCTAACCAGCATGTCTTTCGAACTGTGGGAGGAAACTGGAGCACCCGGAGGAAACTCACGCAGACAATGGATGAACATACAGGAGATTTTCACAATAACTTCATTGCAGGGTTAATGTAAGCCTACTTGTGATACTAATAAAAAAACTTTGGACTTTAAACCAAGCTGGGAATCAAACCAGGGTCCCTAGTGCTGTGAGGCAGCAGGGCAAACCACTGTGCCACCATGCTCGAATTTCAGATTCAGATTGAGCGAGAGAAGGCAGAGCGCCATTCTAGAGTTTTAGCTTTGGGCAGAGGTATTATACAGGCCTGAGGAAAGGGTTGGCACAAGTAATTGAGGACAGGATAGTTGAAGAACAATGGTGGATACCTCTCAATTAAATATATCCCTGAGAGGAAGAGGAATTGTAAAAGGAAGAAAACCGTTCCATGACGAGACAAGGAAGCCAAAGAGGATAAAGGCAAAACTAGGACGTAGCAAACTGCAGAATCTAGTGGCAAGCTGGAGGATCGGGACAACTTTAAGGTTCAGCAAAAGGCTACTAAAAATAGAATCAAATGAGCTTAGATGAACTACGAAAGGAAACTAGCAGAAAACAGAAACACAGATACCAAAAGCTTCTACAAGTATATAAAGAGGAAGAGAATAGCTAAAGTAAATGATGGCCCTTTAGAGGACGATGCTGGTGAGGTATTAATGGGGTACACAGAGATGGCAGAGACACTAAATCAACATTGCGCCTCTGTCTTCACAGTAGAGAACAATGAAGATTTTCTAAAAACTGTTGTTAAAAAAAAGTTAAAGTTACAACCTGGTGCAATAACCATCACTAGAGAAAAGGTACTAAATAAACTAATCGGATTTAAGGCAGATGTCTCCGGGACCTGATGGCCTGCACCTTAGGGTATTAAAGGAAGTGGCAGCAGAGATAGTGGATGCATTGGTTGTGATATTTCAAAATTCCTTGGATTCTGGAAAGGTCCCGGTGGATTGGAAACACACTAATGTGACCCCCCCCTATTCAAAAAGGGAGAGAGGCAAAAAGTAGGAAACTGTAGGCTGGTTGCTTGACGTCTGTGGTGGGGAAGTTACTGGGGAAGACAAAGCTCAACCCACCATTGTCAGCATGGTTTTATGGAGGGAAAGTCATGCTTGGCAAAGTTGCTTGAATTCTTTGAGGACATAACCAGCAAGGTGGATAGTGGGGAATCTATGGATGTGTAATATCTAGACTTCTGAAGGGCGTTTGACAAGGTGCCGCATAAAAGACTGATCCAGAAGGTGAGATCGCAGGGGATTGGGGCTTGGGTAATTTATTGGATTGAGGATTGGCTGACTGACAGAAAGCTGAGGGTTGGGATAAATGGGTCCTTCTCTGCCTGGTGAAATGTAACTAGTGGGATGCAGCAGTGGTCAGTCCTTGGACCTTTACAATCTATATAAATGATCTGCAAACAGGGACAGAGTGTAACATAGCAAAATTTGCAAATGATACTAAAATAGGTGGGAAAGCCGGCAATGAAGAGAATATAAAGGTTCTACAGACAGAAATAGATAGGCTAGGAGAATGTGCTAAAATATGGCAGATGGAGTATAATGTGGATAAGTGTGAGGTGATTCATTTTGGCAGAAAAAATAGAAAGGCAAATTATTACCTAAATAGAAAGCAGATTCAAAATGTGTCGGGGCAGAGGGATCTGAGTGTCTGCGTTCGGGGCAGAGGGATCTGAGTGTCTGCGTTCGGGGCAGAGGGATCTGAGTGTCTGCGTTCGGGGCAGAGGGATCTGAGTGTCTGCGTTCGGGGCAGAGGGATCTGAGTGTCTGCGTTCGGGGCAGAGGGATCTGAGTGTCTGCGTTCGGAGCAGAGGGATCTGAGTGTCTGCGTTCGGGGCAGAGGGATCTGAGTGTCTGCGTTCGGGGCAGAGGGATCTGAGTGTCTGCGTTCGGGGCAGAGGGATCTGAGTGTCTGCGTTCGGGGCAGAGGGATCTGAGTGTCTGCGTTCGGGGCAGAGGGATCTGAGTGTCTGCGTTCGGGGCAGAGGGATCTGAGTGTCTGCGTTCGGGGCAGAGGGATCTGAGTGTCTGCGTTCGGGGCAGAGGGATCTGAGTGTCTGCGTTCGGGGCAGAGGGATCTGAGTGTCTGCGTTCGGGGCAGAGGGATCTGAGTGTCTGCGTTCGGGGCAGAGGGATCTGAGTGTCTATGTTCGGGGCAGAGGGATCTGAGTGTCTATGTTCAGGGCAGAGGGATCTGAGTGTCTGCGTTCAGGGCAGAGGGATCTGAGTGTCTATGTTCAGGGCAGAGGGATCTGAGTGTCTATGTTTATGAATCGCAGAAAGTCGGTATGCAGGTGCAGCAAGCAATAAAAAGGGCAAATGGGATGTTGGCATTAATTGCAAATGGACTGGAGTATAAAAGTAAAGAAGTGTTTTTGCAATTGTATAGGGTGTTGGTGATCACTCCTGGAGTATTGTGTCCAGTTTTGGTCTCCTTATTTGAGGAAGGATGTGGTGGCATTGGAGGCAGTTCAGAGGAGGTTCCCCAGATTGATTCCGGAGATGAAGGGGTTGATGAATGAGGAGAGATTGAACAGTTTGGGCTTAGATTCACTGGAGTTTAGAAGGATAAGAGGGGATCTGATCGAGGTATATAAAATTTTAAAAGGGATTGAAATTTGATAGAATTTTTTGAGGAGGTAACTAAGTGTGTTGATGAAGGTCGGGCAGTTGATGTCATATACATGGATTTTAGTAAGGCGTTTGATAAGGTCCCCCATGGTCGGCTTATGATGAAAGTGAGGCAGTGTGGGATAGAGGGAAAGTTGGCCAATTGGATAGGTAACTGGCTGTCTGATCGAAGACAGAGGGTGGTGGTCCATGGAAAATTTTCGGATTGGAGGCAGGTTGCTAGCGGAGTGCCGCAGGGATCAGTGCTTGGTCCTCTGCTCTTTGTGATTTTTATTAATGACTTAGAGGAGGGGGCTGAAGGGTGGATCAGTAAATTTGCTGATGACACCAAGATTGGTGGAGTAGTGGATGAGGTGGAGGGCCGTTGTAGGCTGCAAAGAGACATAGATAGGATGCAAAGCTGGGCTGAAAAATGGCAAATGGAGTTTAACCCTGATAAATGTGAGGTGATTCATTTTGGTAGGACTAATTTAAATGTGGATTACAGGGTCAAAGGTAGGGTTCTGTAGACTGTGGAGGAACAGAGAGATCTTGGGGTTCATATCCATAGATCTCTAAAGGTTGCCACTCAAGTGGCTAGAGCTGTGAAGAAGGCCTATAGTGTGTTAGCTTTTATTAACAGGGGGTTGGAGTTTAAGAGCCGTGGGGTTATGCTGCAACTGTACAGGACCTTGGTGAGACCACATTTGGAGTATTGTGTGCAGTTCTGGTCACCTCACTATAGGAAGGATGTGGAAGCGCTGGAAAGAGTGCAGAGGAGATTTACCAGGATGCTGCCTGGTTTGGAGGGTAGGTCTTATGAGGAAAGGTTGCGGGAGCTAGGGCTGTTCTCTCTGGAGCGGAGGAGGCTGAGGGGAGACTTAATAGAGGCTTATAAAATGATGAAGGGGATAGATAGAGTGAACGTTCAAAGACTATTTCCTCGGGTGGATGGAGCTATTACAAGGGGGCATAACTATAGGGTTCGTGGTGGGAGATACAGGAAGGATATCAGAGGTAGGTTCTTTACGCAGAGAGTGGTTGGGGTGTGGAATGGACTGCCTGCAGTGATAGTGGAGTCAGACACTTTAGGAACATTTAAGCGGCTATTGGATAGGCACATGGAGCACCCCAGGATGATAGGGAGTGGGAAGGCTTGATCTTGGTTTCAGATAAAGCTCGGCACAACATCGTGGGCCGAAGGGCTTGTTCTGTGCTGTACTGTTCTATGTTCTATGATAAAGTTAATGTCGATCAAATGTTTCCTCTTATGAGGCAATCTGAAGCAAGAGGTCACAGGTATAGGCTGAGAGGCAGTAGATTCAAAACTGAGATGAAGGGGAACTATTTCTCGCAGAGGGTGGTGGATTTGTGGAACTCGCAGCCCCATAGCACAGTGGAGTCTGAATCGTTGAATGGTTTCAAGAGGGAGATAGACATATTTCTAATTTTAAAAAGTGAAAGAGGGATATGGGGAGCAGGTTGGGGTTCTGAGACCAGGGAGAGATCAGTGATGAATGGATTGAATGGCGGAGCAGATTTGAAAGGCTGAATTTGCCTATTTCTGTTCCTAATTCCTATGTTCCTCTCTTCCTGTGCCGCCC
This sequence comes from Mustelus asterias, assembly GCF_964213995.1. Lineage (NCBI taxonomy): Eukaryota > Metazoa > Chordata > Chondrichthyes > Carcharhiniformes > Triakidae > Mustelus > Mustelus asterias. The sequence continues at coordinate 3,339,519 of NC_135814.1, forward strand.
AGAATCTCCAACCAGTTCTAGAATCTCCAACCAGTAGAAATAGCTTACCTTTACCTACTGTTTTTTCCTGTTAGTATCTTGAACACTTTGATCAGATCACCTCTCAACTTTCTAAATTCTAGGTTAATTTGTATAATCTCTCCTCATGGACCCCTGGAATCCAAGTACCATTCTTGTAAACGGACGCTGCACTCCCTCCAAGGCCAATATATCCTTCCTAAGATGTGGTGCCCTGCTCTGTTTACAGTGCTCTAAATGGAATTGAGGTGATATTGTCACTGGACTAGTAATCCAGAGACTCAGGGCAATGTGCTGGGGACCTGGGTTTGAATCCCACCACGGTAGGTAGTGAAATTTGAATTCAATAAAAATCTGGAATTTAAAATCTGGTAATGACCATGAAACCATTGTTGACTGTCATAAAAACCATCTGGTTCACTAATGTCCTTTAGGAAAGGAAATCTGCTGTCCTTACCTGGTCTGGCCTACATGTGACTCCAGAGCTACAGCAATGTGGTTGACTCTTAAATGTCCTCAAGGATGGGCAATAAATGCTGGTCCAGCCAACGATGCCCAAATCCCATAAACAAATAAAAAAGAAACTAACCAGAGTTTTGTATAGTTGCAGCATAACATCTGTGTCCTTCTATTCCAGTCCTCTAGATATAAAGGCCAGCATTCCATTATCCTTCTTGATTATTTTCTCTATACGTGGCATTTTAAAGATCTCAGCACCTGAACCCCCAAGTCTCTTTGGACATCCACTGTGTTTAACATCATACCATCTGGAAAGTATCCTGATCTATCCTTTTTCAGAGAAATCCATCTCTCACGGTTTAGCCTATTCACCTTATCTATCAATATCCCTTTGTAATTTATTTTAATGATCTGGGCAGAATGCTGCCTAACTTTATGTCATCAGTCAATAATGTGAAATGATGACTATATAAATAATGATGAACTCTTGTATGCCCAAAATTATACTCAATGCTTCTTTTTGTAGCTGAACATGGTTAGATTCAACACTAGTACGCGAAGTGAAAGCTAACTTGAGTACCGACCCATTCTCCCTACTTTTTGTCGCTTGCCACTCAACCAATTTCCCAGTCATGTAGTAATATTGACATTGATATTGATCAGTACACAACACTGGAGTTATGGTTGTTTTAAAATCACCACAAATACAAAATGAATCATCTGGTTTCATGGCAGGTACGATGGGGTTCGCCCGTCACTCATTGTAACCGGCTCTAACACACCAATGTTAATAAGTGGTACTAATTCTTCTTCGACCTTTGGACAAATTGCACATGGCACTCTTGCCTCGAGACTTTTTGGTTGACTATTAGGCTTAATCAGGAGTTTCACTTGAACTCCCTTCATTTAGCAACCAGACTCTTCAAAGGTGCTGTAGTTCTGTTTTGACATTGACCAATCTTTTGACAGTATTCCAATAAGCCTCAAGTTTTCCAACTATGATCTCCCAAATAGAGCTGGAAAATTCCCACGGACCCCATGGAGAGGCAACTCCACTGTTTGTACGCTCAACTCTACAATGACCATGATGTAACCTTTTAATGGCACAACCTCTTCCATGGACATTCCACGGGCGGCACGGTAGCACAGTGGTTAGCACCGCTGCTTCACAGCTCCAGGGACCTGGGTTCGATTCCCGGCTCGGGTCACTGTCTGTGTGGAGTTTGCACATTCTCCTCGTGTCTGCGTGGGTTTCCTCCGGGTGCTCTGGTTTCCTCCCACAGTCCAAAGATGTGCGGGTTACGTTGATTGGCCATGCTAAAATTGCCCCTTAGTGTCCTGAGATGCGTGGATTAGTGGGTAAAATATGTAAGGATATGGGGGTAGGGCCTGTGTGGGATTGTGGTCGGGGCAGACTCGATGGGCCGAATGGCCTCTTTCTGCACTGTAGGGTTCTATGGTTCTATGGATGTCTTTAAAATCGCATCAGCTGGCTTTACAGGAAGATGCTTCAGCTTTTGTTGCTCTGCAGCCTCAGGAATTAAAGATACAGCAGCACCAGGATCAGCCTAGGGAGTGGTGTAATCAGACAAAGTCAGCATGGATTTACAAAAAGGAAATCATGCTTGACGAATCTATTGGAATATTTTGAGGATATAAGTGGTAGAGTTGACCAAGGAGAATCAGTGGATGTGGTTTATTTAGACTTTCAGAAGGCTTTCGACAAGGTCTCACATAACAGACTACTAAGTAAAGTTAAAGCACATGGGATTGCAGGTAATGTCTTGAGATGGATAGAAAGCTGGTTAGCAGATAGGAAGAGTTTTAACAACACCAGGTTAAAGTCCAACAGGTTTATTTGGTAGCAAATACCATA